>NC_090942.1:98988210-99652210 GCF_040807025.1 Struthio camelus
CATAAATCCTCTTAATTTGTAGTGGTTACACATGGAGCACGAGCTAAGCTTGAGGAAACTAGTTGAGGGTTCAGAGTATCAGGAACAACTGAACTACGACTTCAATATAAAAGGGGAATTGAGGCATCTGGACACCAATGAGTCCTTTGTTTTCAATTATTACAAGAATGCACACGAGAGGAATCATAAACGCTATCAAGTATTGGGACATCTGCTTACCCAATATGTTTATGAGCTCCTGGAAAGAGTCTGCATGCTGCAGAAAGTCTATATTCCTACTGATGCTACAGAGGATGAACCAAGAAGTTTCTTTTTCATGAGTGAGAAAGCACTAACAAATACCTCTAGCCTCATTGTCCTTCTTCAAGACCGTGGGGTGTTTCGCGCTGGACAGTGGGGTCAAAAGACCACTATCAGTGAGGGCCTGGACCATGGAACGCAAATACCGTTCATCAAAATGGCCCTTCAAAGCCAAGGGGAAGTGATTGTACTGAATCCTAATGACAACCTCATGGATCTGAAGACAGAAAAGGAGAGGTTAAGCATTGCTACCAGGGAAGAATCATCATCTTCTATGCAGTCCCCATGGTCGATCCCCAAGAGGTGCAGCAGTAGCCCTGAGGAGCATACCATGTATGTATGGGATCAATTTATTTCAAAGAGTGCAGCCAAGAATGTGGCCTTCATTGCCCATGGCTATGGTGGCTTGGTGTTCATTGATCTGCTCATGCAGAGAAGATGGGAGGTAATGAATAAAGTGTACTCTGTGGCGTTCATCGACTCCATGCACAACACACAGCACCAGACTAGAAGCGATCCACAAATACAAGAATGGATACACAAATATTGCCGTGAGTGGGTATCAAACAGTAAGCCTCTAGATAAACCCGTGGGTTCCCTTGTGAAAGTGAATTGTCCTACTGTCTCTGCTGGAACTGAGAAGTATGGCTTAGCACCTTCCTACTGCTTACATGCCATCTTTAAATACCTGAAGAGTGCACTGAAGGCCAAGACTGCAACAGCCTTTACACGTTCACCTATCGCAACCCGAAGCAGCACAAGTAAGAAGAAAGATAATAAATAAAAGCATACTGATGTGTTTTTCATGGTGGTCTCTTCCTTTCATAATCACTCCTGCATCTTTCAAGCTTTCAGTCTTCTAAGAACCTTCCTCTTGCTGTGGAGTGATTTATTGTTTTAAACTTGAAGATAGTTTGCTTTTGAGAAACAAACAAATACAAGTAAATATTAAGAAAGAGCTGCACAGTTGTAAGCTTTACACCACAACTCTTCAGCTAGCTGTGAAATTTCAAGTTGTGCAAAATAAAGATTGAAGGTATATCAGCTCTTATCGGTATCATTTTTTAAATAGGTAGTCTGCAATCACGGCTCTACAAAGAGACTAATCTGTGGTCAAAACCTCAGATTTCTTAAACACATAGCTTTCATTAAAAGGACAAATCTGGAGTATAGAAAGCATGCAGAGGATATGGCATTTTGAATTATCCTTTTGCCTACAGCAAGGTTACTCCTTATTATATACTGTCTAGTGTTTGAAATCTTTCAAAAGCTGGGACATCTACCTACACCCTTAAAACATTTAAGTAGAAAGATACTTCACGGAATTACGTATCAACACCTCTCTCCAGTCAGAGAGGCTATGTTGCAAACATGACACAGTGAGCCAACATAATTCCATTTAAAAACCAACTAAGCCATTGACATTACCATGCATTTTTTTCAAAGTCAGTTGGTACAGAAATGCTAGACTCTAGCAACCTGGGATTACCAAACTGACCAAAAAGAATGGCATTGGCTGTTTTCTCTCAACTGTTTTGTCTTAGATAGAAGTGGGAAATAGAGACAGTTTTTAAATGTCCATATGCAAGTTCTGCAATTTATGCAAGAAGAAGCTCAAATAACATTTATATGAAAAGTAAACAAAATGGCTATTCTGAATTTCCTGTTTAATCCTGTGAGAATTAAAAGCACACGGTGTCTGGAAAAGAGCTTTGAAAGATGACAGAACCTTGCATTTATCTATAGCTTCGCTTCCCATCTCCGTCAAAAAAAACTGTTGAACAGTAATGCTGGGTACTAGAGGACAGAGAATGACAGCTTCTCTTTTGCATTTAATTCCATTTCAAATTTAGTCATCTCTGATACTGTTCGAAAAAGCTTCCATCCGTTTATTCAGTAATGGATAGAAGTGTAAAATTCCATTAGAAAGAAACAGTCACTTAAATGTTCTCAATAGAAATGTTTAAATAAAGATTGGTTGACTGGTATCACACTTGAATAAAAATGGTACTAAATAGACAATTAACAGAAGTGTACAATGATTTCACTTAAGAAAGTTGCATTGGAGATGCTGTCACTGTGGATGCATGCAACCTGTCTGTTTTATGACTGCTGGTTAGTGGGCTCGCTGCTCAAAGAATACTCACTTGCATCAATTCCACACGTCAACACATAGCTTTATTTATTCGAGAAGTATTAAACTGACAGAATATCTGTCTTCAGGAGGAGATCAATATGATCCTTCAACATAAACACTCAAACTGTTCCATGGTGTCAGAGGTGGCTAAGACGCTCGAAGAAAAATAGAATCTCGAACATCTGCCATTTCAGTAATCCTTTACCTCAGACCAACCCATTAAATTCCTTGGTAGAGAAGGTCATATTTAGGAATATTATTGGGATCGATAGGACTTCTCACAATGAGCTTTCCACGCATTGCCCCACGATAAATCACTTCAATCAGATCTATAAAGTCTTGCTTTGTTTTGAAGCTTCCTACAAATTTAGTGTGATCTGGAGACCTAAATACAAGCATAAGATAAAGGTAGAATTATAATGTTGATGTGTTCAGAGGAAAAACACTTAAGACACTCAAAGATGTAAAATAAATTGAAGGATTCAGATTAGGTCATTCTGAAGGCATGACCTACACTGGTATGGCATACTTAAGTCAGGCATATACTTTGACCTGACCTCCAAACCCCAAAAGATGCAGTGTCATTTCAAAGACTTTAGCCACAGTATTTTAAGCATGTTTTGCAGCTGACACCTACTTATTGCAGAAAACTCGGGAGTATTTCAAAATACCTGTTAATTTTATGGCCCTCTGCCCTCCCGCACCGTTCCCAGAACGAGTGCAGATGCTGGCGACGACATTACCTCCCCCAGGCAAGGTACCATAGAGAGAGACCATGTTAATTACAACAGGATAGTAGGTGATAGTTACTACAGACATCGTAGATGATGTCAAGTAGGATGACGTACCCATAATCAACCTTCATGTGCTGTCCATTGAAGAAAAAGACAGTAGATGGAATATAACTGATGTCAAAATACTGGGTGTACACAGGCACCTTGTTCACATCCACCAGGTAAATGACTGCCATTTTACTTAGGTCATGAGATGTCTTTGCAAGCTGAAGAGAGTGAGACAGACAGATGATGAATGGATCGAGAAACAAGAGGAAGAATGCAGCAAGCCTTAAAAACCTTCTTTCCCTTAAGTCTTATCAGTTGGAGCAGAGCCAAATTATTACCAAATTACCACACCATGTCGAGAACTACGTCAATGGCTCTGTACACCTACAATAGTACAGAAGTCTGTTATATCGTTTTACGCTTAACTGTCACCATGCAAACACCATATACTTACCATGAGACTCCATATTATCCAAAAAGCAACATATGACATTCTCTTGTATACAACAGGTATAATAATAGAACTAAAAACAAAAAAAAAGAAGTTGTAATTAAGAAAAACGTGCTCTTACAATATCATCCAGCTGCAGACAAACGGGATCGTTATCCCTTCCAAACCGAAGAACCAAAACTTTCTCCGCCACGCTTTTTATTGCCTGATCCACCTCCTTCTTACAGGTCAGCTGGGGCAGCAGAAAACTCATCCTGACAGGCCACGGCTCCGACGACCAACCGTACCTAACGGTTAGACGGACCCGCATCAAAATCAGCATCGCTTCTCCAAGCAGAGCCCCCCTTCCCTCCCCTCCCCCCCCCCCAAAAAAGACACCGCGCCGGCAGGACGCCGCGCCCGGGGGCTCCCACCGCCAACGGCCCCGCTAACGGCCGCCCCACACAGGGCCGGGCCGAGCCCCGCCGCAAGCCCCTGCCAGGCCCGGGGGTTCCCCGCAGGGAGGTGCCCGAGGCGCCCCGGCCCCTTGCCCACCCGGGGGTCCCGGTGCAGACCGGTCCCCCCCCACCACCTCCCCTCGGCTCTGCCCCCGGGAGCGCCGCACCCCACGGGGCCTTGGGTGAGGGAAGGGACGAGGGGAGGGCCGGAACCTTGGTTCGGCAGCCGCGGAGCCTCGAGGACGGCAAACGCGCACAGCACCCAGCCCGGGCCTGAAGGCGCGGCGGACCGGAACCGGGACTGGGCTCACCCACCCTTACCCCCTCCCCGCGCACGCGCAGACCGCGCGCCCCGCCTCGGTGGCATGGCGGCGGCGCAGGGGCCCCTCCCGTCAGCCGCGTCCGTCGCCGAGAGGTGCCCGCCTGCCGCTGCTTCCGTTCCCGGGCGGAAGGAGGCGGAGAGCGGGGCCGGCGGGCGGCAGGAGCGCGGGCAGGTGGGGGCCGAGCCGGGGCGGGCGCGGGGCTGAGGGTGGGGGAGCCGAGCCGAGCCTCTCCGGGCCGCCGGGGAGCCTCCGCCGCGGGCGCGGGGAGCTCGGGGCGCCCGGCTGCCTTTCCGCCGACCTTGGGAGCGCCCTTTCGCCTCCTCGCGTTGGGCCCGGCCCGGCCTGTGGCGCGGTGCGCCGGGAGGCCGCGGGGGAGGGGGGAGAGGGAAAGCTGCGGTGCTCGCGGGAGGGCTGTGGGGGCGGGGCTGGGAGCTGGTAGCTGGTAGGGGGCGGTTGTGAGGGTTGTAACGGTTCGGTTCGACCGTTGGGCGGCTGGAACGTCGCTCGGGAGCCTCGGGCTGAAGGCAGGTGTCAGCGAGGTGTCTTCGGTTCTGCAAGAGCGAGCTCTGCGAAGCGGGGTTTCGAGTAATTCTTGCGGTGATGGCACGGTGGCGTGTCTGCTGCAGGTTGGACAGTTGGGAAGGTGTAAACGGGTTTTATTAGAAAGCTGCCATCAGTTGTTCTGATTGCACGAAGCTACCTGTTAAACGTTGTCTTAATTGGAGCTACGCTAAAATAAGCCAGCTGAGAAAGCAATCCCTTGATCTCCCCAAGCTGGACCACATATGCATATTTTGGTTATTACTTTTGGCAGTTTCTTTAGCACTTAAATGTAAAACTGTGAATGTCTGTGTTGTACCATTTCTTATTTTGAGTTTTGTCTTAAACTCGTGCTATTGGGTTCTTTGGTTCTGTTGTTTTAGTAACAGTAGAAAATTAAATCCCAGTCACCGATTTGACCGAATGCAATATCTTAAAAAGCATGCCAGTTTATATAATGTTTCATAATAATATGCTGTTTCTCTTTCTATGGCTCTCTATCTGGGCAGGTATATTTAGACAGCAGAACTAGATTTAACTTGGCCTTCTGTAAATCAGATTATTTTCAGGTGGTAAACTATGGGGAGTTAATAAGTTCACCTTTTTAAATTAAAAATTTTTATGCTTGGGTCAAATCATGTTTTCTTGAGCTCTGAAACTTACTTGATTTCACTTGAGTAGACTTGTATGGGACAAAGAAAATGTTAAACACTCTTTAGTGTTCTTCTTTCTACAAGGCACTTGCGTTTAAATACAAATGCATCCCGGTGGAATTAATTGGACTATTCAGTTCACGTGCTTAGCTTTATTTGCTAGCATCAATTTCATGAGCAATTTAGCAAAAAAGATGGTCTCTTCCTATGCTAGTTGTTTATTCCTGATGTCCTTTTCTCTCTTAGAGGTGTTCAGTAGATCCATATGGAAGCTCATTTGGGTTGGACGATAATTAGTTTTTTTTTCCCGGGTTAACTGTCCCCAAGATCAGTTCTCTCGTTTGGTTCATCCTGTGACCGTGCAAATACTTGGGCAGCTGGGGCAGCTGGCAACGTGGGGCTGAAGGGGCATAAGAACGTCTCCCGGAGCTGCAGTGTTGGCTCAGCAAACTGTGGCCCTGGTGTTCCAGTGTGTAAGTGCCAACGAAGCTTTCCCAGAGTATAACGGTAAAAGCAGAAATGTGATCTTCTGTGATGTACTGATATCCCAGATACTCCAGAAAACATATTACAAGATGAAGCATCTTGTGCCCTTTCACAGCATAGGTAAATCAGGTAGGCCCCTCTGCACATAAAAATGTTTTCAGCCTCCACGGCGTTCTGCTTGCTTCTGTTGCAAAGGGCCTTATTTGTCATAAGGTACAGATAACTGAAATAGATCTCGGCCAATATTTAATGGTTGGTTGACCTTTGAATTGCAGTAAGTACTGCTGTTTTAAGCAGCACTGTCAACTTTGTCTATTCACAGCAGTGCCATCTATATTGCTGTTATTTATAAACAGTGGGAAAATAACAGTGGAAGCACAAATTTCTCACATTCATGTAAGTAACTTACTGTTTGCTAGTGTTACTAAGGACGAAAATCTGTATTTTCTCCATGACCACTGACAGTTTTTTTTCCCCCTCTTATCTTACTGCTGTTTTGCAGATAAGTATTGAGACACAGCACATGTCTAAGTATGCAGTCTGCGAATATGCTTCTGAAAAACTTTGTCAAGCGTTCTGTCTTTCCCTTTGCTGTGCAACATGGGATGAAAAAGGATTTGTTTCCGCTCTGTAGAACTCTGATTTTATCACCTTGGTTGAAGGAGGACGCTTCACACAGTCCCTCTGAAAAACTAGATTTAGATGAGTGGAAGAAGGTAATGAAATCTGGATTGCAAGTAGAAGTCAGTGAGACAATCTCTGAGCGTAAGGAGCTTTCCACTTTGGCTGCTGCACGTGAGACTGTGGAGATGTGGAGGCTGGCTGGCAGATCGGTTCCTGAAAACATCAGTGAAGAACAGCTGAAAGCTTTCGTAGAATGTCCTTCCAAGTCATCTAAAAAGAAGTATTTAAAGTACTTGCATCTAAAAGAACTTTACAAGAAAAATGACAAAAGAAAGATGGATGAGAAAAGGGAAAGAAGACTGGAAACACAGGAGAAAGCTTCAAAAACCGATGAGACCAGAAAGAACTCATTCACCTGTTTGTGGGCCAGTGCCATGGATAAAACACACAATTGGAGGGCTGCTCAGTCTATGGTCTTTGGCCAGCCTCTAGTATTTGACATGTCTTTTGAAAATTATATGTCACCTAGAGAAGTAGCAAATACAGTGAGACAGATAGTACTCAGTGAAGGTTGTAATCGAAAATCTGTGGATCCATTCCACGTTCACTTCTGTAACTTCAAAGACAACAGCCAGTATCACAGGGAATTTATCAAGCATTATAGAGAGGCATGGGACAAATTGCTTATCACTGTGACAGACCAGTGCTACACAAATGTCTTTCCCAAGGACAAGATTATCTATCTGACAGCTGATTCTCCCAACGTCATGAAGGCATTCGATCACGATAAAGTCTATATCATTGGGTCAATGGTTGACAGAAGTATAAAGACAGGAGTCTCTTTAGCACAAGCAAAACGATTGGGGCTGGAAACTGCCAGCCTTCCGTTGGAGAAGTACTTGCTTTGGAATACAGGTGCCAAAAATCTCACACTGGACCAAATGATGCATATTTTATTAACACTGAAAGATACTGGAGACTGGAAGAAGGCTCTGGAATTTGTTCCAAAAAGGAAGTACTGTGGCTTTGTAGGCAGGTCTGTGAATGAACTGAAAAAAAGCTTAAATCTGATGAACACACTTAAACTTGGAAAGAGACAGGAAGAAGTACGAAAGCAATTTGCAAAGAACTACTCTAAGAAGCTAATACAGAAGTAGAGTGGTTGGGAAGAGAAGGAATTTTAGAGAGAAACTATGCTCTTGAATACTCAAGTTTCTCTAGGCTTCTGGACTTCGGGTTGTACTCACCTGCTTTACTCTTTCAAAAATGCTTTTGTTAGTCAAGTTTGAAAGGACTGCTGCCTATTATTAGGGATTTTTTTTTTTTTTTTTTAAAGATCTTCGTATTCCAGCTGTTTGTATATGAACTTATTCTCAGATTTATTGAAACTATGTAAGAGAAAACGAGATAATCTGATCTACCGATTGTATTTGAAGAGTATTAAAAAAGTAAAATTGTGTTCTATTGATTCATGCTGGGACAAGAGTGATTGTAACTGAAGTGTAACAAATCTAGCGTTTTCTTCAGGGAATAGCTCTGTGCTTTGAGTGTGCAAGCGCTTACTTGAAAGGGTTATAAAGACAATATCTGCAGAACTTTAATATTAAAATTTGCCTCCTGTGAATCGCTTGCTGTGAATTTGGCTATGGGGAACCCCTGATTTGGAATAAGATTTGCTTCATTTGAGATACTGAGTTGCTGAGTAGTGCCAAAAGCTTCATTCTAGAGTAGTGTTCCAAATGTTATTTTAAGATTTTTTTCAAAATCTAGGGAACATCTGTGAACCACTGTTAAGCCGTTGGTTACAATAACTCAGTCTGTATCTGTAAATATACAGCGACGGAAGGTTACTTTTAAGTAGCAACTTTTATTTTTCCTTACATGATGGGTAGAAGATACGGTGCCACAAACTGTTGGCATGTGCCTCCGGTTGTTTTGTTTTATCAGATAAACAGCATCTCCTGATCCACGAACTATTTTTTATTAAGAGAACCCTCGAATAAGTCATCTTTTGCACGAGTTGCTATCAGTGGAATATGAAAATTGAGTTTTGAATCATTAGCGCTTGAGAAAAGCATATTGCTGTTCACTAAATGCTACTTAGTAGGGTGCATATGACTTTCAGAATGTATTCCGGCAGCATAAACCTCTGTTTAAGAGATGCTCGAAGGAGAAGTGAGATTTAAAAGCATTGCTACCCATAGCGTTACAGAAGAGACACCCATTTTCGTTTTGTCTTCGTTGGGTCCGATGTGAACCCTGGTACCTCTCTCTCTCTCTCGTACACAGACAAGAGAAAGAAACGCTTTTAAGCCGTCATTGTCCTTCTCTTAATACACGCGACTTGCACGCTGTACCTCTTGGGTTCTTCTAATTAATGAAAACGTGAGGTTCGGGTTTTGGGGGAGATGAATATCAGGCTCAAGAGTGCCTTCGCGCCCCGGCCGTCCCTGAGCGAGCAACGGCCCCGCCCAGCAAGGCCAACGGCCGCCGCCCCCGCGCGCCGGTCGCCCAATCAGGCAGGAGCCGGGGGCGGGGCTCTCGGGCCTAACCGCCGGAAGTCCGTCAGCCCGGCTTCGCTCGAAGCGCTCGTGCCCGGCCCAAGACTTCCGCCTCCGTCATTCCCGCTGCGCCGTGGAAGTCCGGCCAGGCCTCGGCGCTCTGGTCCATCCCCCGGCCGTTCTCTATGGTTGGGGGAGAGGCGGGGGGCGTTAGAGCCGCGGCGGGGCGGCGCGCATGCGCTGCGCGGGAGGCGGAGGCGGGGGAAGATGGCGGACGGCAGAGCGGAGGGGCAGAAGGCGAAGCGGCCGCAGCCCGGAGGAGGTGAACTCGCAGCGCCTCTCGCCGCTAGCCGCGATGGGAGGGATGCTGGGGCTCTGTCCCCCCGGGGGTGGGGGGTATCTGGGCCCCCTGGGGCGGCCGCCCGCCCGCGGCTGGGCTGGGCTGGGCTGTGCCGCGCCGCGCCGCGCCGCGCCGCGCGGTGGCCGTCCCTGAGGGGAGAGGGGCGGCTGGGCCGGAGGGGGCGGCGGGGGCTGCGCTAGAGGCGAGGCCGGGACCGAGGCCTGGGCCCGGCCCAGGGCCTTCAGATTAGCCTCGGCCTTCTTGACGTTATAGCTTCTTGTCCGAGTTAATGCTTTATTTCTCCTGCTCTAAAATATCTGTGAAGCGAGTGCTTCTGGGGTGTTTCGAGAGGAATTTGAACGTTGCCTCTGGCAAGGACATTAAAAGCATCTTAAAGATTAGCTCTTAACAGCTATGGTACCTTTTCCGGTTTTGATACAATGAACACTGCTCATGTGCTATGTTAAGTATTGTGCTCAACCTGCTTGCCAAAAATTTGCAAGTTTTCTATTTAGTTTAAAAGTAGTTCTACATCGTTTATGTTATGACTTAGTCATAATTGGTCCTGTGTTCCTGTGTGCTATTTCTCATCAGTTCTTCTGAAATTTCTGACTATGGGTTTCTCTCTGACCCTCTTCTCCAGACTTAAATTTGAGAAAATAGCGTTCTTGCACAGCTAAAGCTTCCCCTTCCTGTTTTTGATTTAAGTATATCTAGAGACAGAGGACGTTTCTTAGATCTGTTGGAAGATTAAATTAAGCCTGTAAACCAATTAGAGTAGATCTCAACAGTGAGTGTTTGTTCTGAGAATTTTTAAAATATGTGTAGAAATATCTGATTTGAAGTAGTTCCTCAACTCTTGGTGCTCTGTTCCCTGTGCCCCCCCTTTTTTTTTTTTTTTTGATAATACATAATTGGATTGTATCAGTATGCCAGTCACCCATAATGTTCTGCATACTGTCGGGTGTGCTGGAATATGATCTTATTGAATTATGGTTCATTGGTCCTCATAAAGAAGTGTTACTCCTTGCTGATTTTAAAGACTGCTTTTAAAGAACTGCTTTCAGCTTTTGCCAAGATGGTTGGGTTTTTTTTCCTTTTTTTTTTTTTTTTTTACATAAAGTTGACTTAGCTGAGGCATTGTTTTCTCAGGGGTCACGGTCTTATGTCCCAGAGGCAAGAGATCCTAACTAGCATTGTCAGTCTCTTTTGTTGCTTTCACCACCTAAGTAGTGGGCATTGTCCACTTGCAGAGCTTGCCGATATTCACATAAATAATTCTTCTGTGAAGCAACACAGCTTTTTATTACTGAGATCTGTGGAAAGAACATTGGACGAATGAGTTTTCAAACCTTCCCTGAGATCTCTAAGAAGTAATAAAGAAGCTTAGTGCTTAAAAAAATTACATATGTGTTGGGCTGTGAGGTTGAAGAGATTTTATTATTTATTTATTTATTGTTGCTCAAATTGATGGGGTTTTTTGGTTTTTTTTGGTGGGGTTTTCTTTTTTTTTTTTTTTTATTTCCTATAGCAAGAGAATAGCAGAAGGGTTGTGGAGTGGTTTTGTTTCTTTTCTTTCCCTTCCTCCACTTGTTTGTCTTAAGTCTTTCTAGTTCCTTCAGTGTGTAGAGTTTCTGTAAGGAAGCCAATTCTTCTAGCAGTCCACATCTTGTCCTAAGTAGGCCTAGTACAAGTAACACTTGTAGCACACTGATAATTTTGAGAGACAGACTATTGCATGTTTTGTTGAGAAAACAGGTAGATGTGGGGTTGACCCAGCTGCCTCTGGACTGTGATAGGCTTCATTTTTTGCTTAACAGTATTCTGGAATTTACAGTCACAGCTGTAAAATGTAGCATAATTAGAGTTAGTTTCAACCTAACATTATCTTTGGAACCTGCATTGGACTAGAGTGCCCTGAGATCTGGGCTGCTGTGATTGTTGTATCTTATTAAGAAGCAGCTTTTTATACCCACGGTTCAAAAACTTTTGTGGCTAGTTAACATCTACCTACCCTCGAATCAGGCCTCAGTGTACCTACTCAGATTATACAGAATATTCGATCAGAATTTTAATGTGATTTCATGGACTAGCTGTAAACTGCGTCTCATAGCTTTGCAGACTGCTGTTTAGAGAACTATGCTAAGACAGCAAGCAGTACCCAAGGTCACTTGCATAAATTTTGTCTGTTTCTTTTTAATCTTTTGTCACTTTTATGTCTATACTTTATGGGTCAATTTTCTAATGGTGTAGACTAGTACTGTTTTTGCATAGAATGAAGTTTAGAGTTCTTGATTTGCTGTTTAGTATTAATATTTTTATTTTGGTCTGCTCTATTCCCAAAGGTGAATAACACATCAATTTTTGCTGTGATTGCTTGTTGTTACCTTGATAACTAGAGGAGTGAGATGAAAAGGGTGCATTTTCTTGAGGAGACAACGCTTCTGAATTGGGAAATGGCAGTAAAACATATCTAAATGGTGGACAGGTAGCGAGTGCCCTCTGAATGGATGCTTGAAGGAAAGCAATATGGAGCAGTTATATATTTACTTTGAAAACTAAGGCAATTGAGGAAAAACAGCTAAATTGGAACATACCTTTCTATTTTTCTCTTGCAGATTTTCCTATTTGCCTAATTTTTCTCTCTCCTGATGTTTACTTCCCCAAAGCTACCATTCTGGCAACCCCAAGTTCAGACTGGCTTCTCCCTCACTGCTCTCCCTTGTTTAAGTACTTTTTGCTGTTAGAGAGCAGTGTGAAGAACGTCCTTACCTAGTGGTCTGAATTTGCTGTGTGTGGGGTCCTGTTCTCTACCTCATATAATGAGGGATTAGTGCCAGCTATAGTTCTTCTTAGGCTTATAGAATGGACGCTTTACTGTTTGTTCCCCAGTGTGTGGGTTTTCTTTTGCTACTGCAGTAGTTTGCTTACTGCAGCAGCAGAGAAATGTGTTTTTGCTGAAGTTCATTATTATGTTCAGAATAAGTTTTCCAAGGGCACCTTTGTCCCTTGATGTAGCTGAAGAAGCCATGTGCACAGGAAACAAAAATGTAATTTCAGTATTCTGCTGTGTGAATCATTGTTCAGCTACCATGTTTTCCATTATTTTATACAAAATCAGAAAAGATGAAATCTTACCTATGTATATATGTTTTTCTAGTGCTGATTCTTTCCTCAAGCCAGAGCTTGGTAGATGAGATGTGGACAAGCAGTGACTGGAGAAATCATTGTGACAGCTGGCCTCACTGTAGTCACTTCTATGGTTTTAGAACCGTGCCAGACAAGCCTAGAGACTGGCATGGACATAGGTTTTTTTGGTAGAAATCCAGTAGAATTAATTTTAAATTAGATTTATCTACTCTAGGTTTGGAATTGGGATTTCAAGTATGAAAGCTTATTTATTACAACTTAAACCCTAAAAAGATATAGTCACCTACATTTAATTTACTACACGAACTTTGACTTCTGTACTAAGTAAAGAGATGGTGCTTCAAGATGCTTTTCCTGGCTCATATACAAGAAGTTCTTTACAAGTAATGGAATACTTGCAGTTTCTTCTACCCTTTGTGTTTTGCCGTCCACTAAACGTGCACTGATGGAAACTGCTGTCACTAAAAGCACCTTACCTGTTGCACCCAAAGTATAATGCTTTATGAGGTTGCTGCTCCCATCAATCTGCTCAGTAAAAATAGCTCATCTTGGTAAGTTGTTTCGACTTCACCAGGACCTGAAGAAGAGGCAGAAAAACCTGTGAAAACTAAGACTGTTTCTTCCAGTAATGGAGGGGAAAGTTCGAGTCGCAGCGCAGAGAAACGGGCGGCTAATGAAGAAGCTGAAGACTTCACCACAAAGCCTGCTCCTGCCAAAATGTCCAAGTTTGGATTTTCCATAGGCAGTCAGACAACAAAGAAGGCATCTGCAATATCCATCAAACTAGGAGCAAATGTAAGTTATCTGAGGGCTTTTAATTTTCAGGAAAGTGAGGCGAAGGGGAAATACTTTGGGGAGGCTTCCTTGCGGAAGGAAAGCCTTGAAGTAAATATGGGTAACTTGGATCAACTTTAAGAAAGCACTGCAGGGCCACCTAGTCATGTATATGTAAGTATTTGAAGGTGATTAATACCAGATGAATTGTCTTAGGATGCATAAGATTGTTCATTGGAATTAACTGTAGATAGTCTTTGAACGTACAGGATAATTCTGTAATGAGATTTGATAGACTAGAATAATTTCCTGAGGGAAATTAGAAGACCTGTTAAACTGTTCAGACTACTTTGAAATGAGTGCTGGGAGCTTTGTGGCTTAGGATGCTTAAAGCTGCATGAAAGAAAGTATTCCCCTAGATGGTCTAATAGGTCATCTGCCACTCCAAAGATCTTATTTTTTGGCGTGAGGAAGTATATATTTTTTATCTTATTTATTTCTTCCCCCTCCCCCCCCCACCATGACTTTGCCTGTCCTTTTAACAGGAGCAGAGAGAGTCATTTAGGCTGTTGCTGTTTGAGCCTTGATTAAGGATAACTTTTTTGGACAAGAATATTTAAATAATATGCAAGAGATGAGACTTTGTACGATAGATTTCTAGGGATCCTGATCTCCCTGTATTGTCCAGTGCAAGTTCTCCTTGTGCTTGTTCTGACGTGAATCTGATATTTCTCTTTATTACCAAAATAGACCCCTAGTAACTTGGGCAAGGACAAGCAAGGTGCTGCCTCTTCATTTAATACAGTTCACTTATACTTCCCACATACCACTGTGATGGATACGTTAGAAATCCTTGTCTGGATTCATTTCAAACTGTAATCCTGAAAGACTTGCACCTGCAATGCCAGTCTTTTTCATATCTGCAGAAGATGAAAAGAGCGCTCTGTTATTTTTCAGATGGGAGGGAGGTGTGGGCTGGCAGCATTTTAGGGTATAAATGCGATCAGATCAGGTCAGCTCAGACTTTGGGAAAATGGAAAAATTGACAAAGCTGCCTTCCAAGCCACTAGCAAGCTCAGATTTCTCGTGTAGAAAGCTATATCCAGGGACGATAAATTTGGCTCAGGATTTCTGGCTCCCTGGATTCAGTAAGTGACTAGCAGAGCACGAGATACTACAGTGATACAACTCATCCTGTTACTTTTTGGTCATTTTTACCCCCTTAGTATATTACCCTTCCTTGTGGGGCTGATGTTTTAAAAATGGCACAGTACTTAGGCATCATAGGCTATTGGTCAGGAATAGCTGTAGACAGTCACACAAGGACTCTGCTGTGGTAGGAGCATCCAGACTATGGATGTAGGCAAAGTAATTGTCAATAAAGTTAAAAGGGAGCGAGTGCTGTCTGTAGTTGCGTTAGATAATTGTTGGTACTGTAGAAGCAAACCGTTATTGATGGCTTAATACTTTCTTTCTTAGTGGTCTGAAAGTTATGTTCAATGTCCTTGTGTTACATATAATGTAACAGTCATGAATTTGATAGCTTGATACAACTCTAAATGGGGAAAGATATTTGCTGGGAATCAAAATAATACTTGTTAAGGAGCCTTATCCTAATTAGGCCTCAGTAGTACGGTGTATGCTGATGCTAGTGTAAAGCACTGGATTGTTCTAAGTCAGAAAGCTGTTAAGTTGCTAAAAGACAAGAAAATAAACGTATTCAGCTTCCTGAAGTTGATAGGTAAGAATAGAATGATGGGAATGGTGAGGTAGTAAAACTTTGAATAGCGCAACTTATTCGAGTTCTGATTTAATTGTTCATGTCATGCACTAGTGGCTGTCTATTCCTGCAGTGTGCTAGAAATTAAGACTTGTTCATGGGGAATTGTAACATGAGAAGGTTTGACCAGCTTTTCAGAGAGTATCTTGCACAAATGGGGGGATGTTTTCCTGTGTCATTAGAAAGAAACCTCTTTCTGCCTGGTTCAAGCAGAGACACTTTTCCCTGTTGTTACTCCCTCAGTTTCAGTGAAGATGCTTGACTTTGTTTTACTAAGTTATTTAAAATACTAAGAGCATTTTATTAAAATTAGCACGCTTACTTTACTTGTGCATTTGGACTCTTTTTCAGAAGCCTAAAGAGCCTGTTCCAACCCTTGCTCCAAAAACCCTTTCCGTAGCAGCAGCTTTCAATGAAGATGAAGATGTGAGTAAAAAGCTAGCAGTCAACGCAACTTTAGGTACCGTAGGTGCAGGTTAGAATTAGGCAGAGAGAGCAAGCCATTTAAGCTTCTTTACATAAATGGCAGTGACTTTCATGTTAGAAACCTCTCTTGTGTTTCTGTTAAAAATATACAATTTTGTAGCTCTGGTGATTCAAGAAACCATTAAGTACACTGATAACTTTTTGCCTATCTCATTTTCAGGGAAATCTCATTTGAATTAATGGTTGCTTTCTGTGGGGTTAATAAAGATGAGGTGAAGAGAGGTTGTGCTTCTCCTCGTTTGGCTAAATAGGTTATGGTTGTGTTTACTGCAAGTATTGCATAGCAGTTTAGGCCAATAAGAAAAACTACTAGATTCATAGCCTTCAAGAAATGTGAACGGCATATGGCAGGAAGTACTCTGCTTCTCTGTTTCAAAGTGTTTACACCTG
This sequence comes from Struthio camelus, assembly GCF_040807025.1. Lineage (NCBI taxonomy): Eukaryota > Metazoa > Chordata > Aves > Struthioniformes > Struthionidae > Struthio > Struthio camelus. The sequence continues at coordinate 99,004,365 of NC_090942.1, forward strand.
AGCCAGACTCTGTCAGCTCCTTCTTACAGAGAGATGAACAAAGGAACTTGTATTAGTTTTTTTTATAACCTGTATTTCTCCTAAATCACTTGCTTTTCTGTAGGGCAGTACTCCCTATTTTTATCTTGTCAGTCCTTTGAAATGTTCAAGAGAATAGTGGTTAGCTGTGCTGTAAACTCTTTTTTCTCTCTGTAGAGCGAACCAGAAGAAATGCCTCCAGAAGCCAAGATGCGTATGAAGAATATTGGAAGGTGGGTCAGCCTGTAACTAAGGTTTGGAGAAGGGTGAACACATGGGACTATCTTCTCCAGCTCAGGTCAGATCTTGCAGATGGCTTAGAAAAAGAGGAAGAGAAAGTAGCTGATTGATTACCTTTCGAAGAAGAAAACTGCAAATCTTCCTGCTTGTTGCCAAATTTTATAATTTTTTAGCACCCATTTTATAATTTGCCTTGAAATAAGATAGTGTGCCCAGATTTTTAAACTTCCACGCATGAGGAAGATTGGAATTACCTCTAAACGACACAGAATAGCTTGTTTACTTTTGAAGCAAATATGTATTACTCTGATATAAACTTTAGACAATGTAGGCCTAAAAATAAATAAGTGAAGTCTCCTTTAAAAAATGTACCTAAGGGAGGGTTGAATTTTGAGCATTCGCTTTTTTAAAGAAGTTTATCATGACAGACTGCTGTTCAGCTTTTAGTTTCATTTTTCCCAAGAACAGATTTGGATCCCCAATTTTTTTTAGCTCTTAAAATAGATACTTTACGGGTAGCAGCAGTTCCTACCACTTCTACCTTTTCTGCTGCCCAGTCTTGTCGCTCTGTCTTGATGTACTGCAGAGGGGTCAGTTTTGTGGCCAACAGACTCCTGATATAGGTGCTTCCTTACTGGAAGGAAGGAAGGAAGGTGTGGTAGTTGCTTGTCCCTGGTGGCGGGTTGGATTTGAAATTGTCCAGTTGAATGAACCCCTATAGTTAAATGGACTTTCTCAAAACAAGATCTTCTTGTTTCCCTCTTCACAGGGATACACCAACCTCAGCAGGACCAAATTCCTTCAATAAAGGAAAGCATGGGTTTTCTGACAACCAGAAGCTATGGGAACGGAATATAAAATCTCATCTTGGAAATGTCCATGACCACGAAAATAACTAAATGATGTGGATTGAGATTTGGGTGTTTGGGGGGAGGGGAGGGTGTAACATTAAAGGAACAGTTTCCTTTTTTAAGAATGGTATAAGACTATCTTTGGAGCCACTTTTTTTAAGATTTGAGTGGTACACTAATAACTGAGTTTGAAATTAGAGGTAATTTATGTTTTGTATACAGATTTCAAGGCATTTGCTAATTTTGTAGTTCCATGTGATTAGTTTCAAAAGGTTACAAATAATAAAGAAATTGGAGTGGTACCTTTTCAAGATTTTTTTTTTTTATTTTTATTTTTTGTCAGTGATTATTAAGGTGGATGAAAAAGGTTACTGTCTCTTTAATCAGGTTAATGTTGAATGCTTTTGCATTCCCACTTCTGGCTCCCCCTTCGCAACAGGAGAAACAGTTGGCTCCTGGGAATACTGTTAAAGCAAGTGAGCATTGTCTTGTGCTAGAAGTGTTACTGGACTATTAATTTGAATATAAACTTAAACAACAGACATATTAAAAGCCTGGAACTTTTTCCCCTACAGTCATCTTTTGTTAAGTCTCTGCAAACTAGGAATTATGTTGCTCTGAGTGGCTCTGGTAACTTAGCTCTAGTTTTGTTTAAAACTTCATGTAGCGTGTGTAACACTCAGTGGCCTGTTTCACTGTAAGGAAATGGGTCTTGTCTGTATATTAGATACAGTCTGTAAGGAATATTCACTACAAAGGTACACCAGTATTTTCAGTGTGTTCCTCGTAAGTCATTAGCATTGAGTAGCGCTTGTTAGCATTTCCTTGTGAATTAAATAGAGACTAATACTAAAGGCAGTAATTATTGATATATCAAAGCCACCACCAAAAAGACAAGATAATGTACATCAAGCTTCCCATTTGGTTGAAATATTTTTCTTTACTATGCCTAAAAGGAATAAAAGCCACACCAAAAAAATCAGTAACTCACTGCTTAAGTATAAAAACTTTAAGACTTTAAGATGCACTTTCCCTGTCCTGCCATTTAAAACAAAATGCCTTGATGCCTGAGGCTTCAATGGACACTATCAGGTTTGAAGAAAAAAAAAAAAAAAGGCATTTGTACTGCTAATACTTCTAATAAGTGTCAACTTCAGAAATAAAACTTGACCTTTTCCTGCCTGTCTGCCTTTTGCAATAATTTTGAACAGTGACATTAGTCGTTGGTCTGGTCGGTTTAACTTCCTAGCTTTCATACTGCAGAACAGTGCTGTGTAAGATTTCAAACCTAGAAAGGGCTGTCTGAATTTCAGTCTAATTTAGATTTCTTATTTTTAGAGTACTTTACTGGCAGATCTGGCAAAAACAGTTAACAAGAAAGGGAGGGGTGAGGGTAGAGGGAGGAAGGCTCTCTTTACAGTCCAGTACCTGATAGTGTCTACAGATAAATTCATTTCAGCCTGGAATTGGTTGTAGAGTTTAATGTTAATTGCTTTCATCCTGCCTTTAAAACCTTTCTTTATGCTAAAGTTGAACCTGGGAGTGCAGAAAGGAAAATGCATCTTCAAGTGTATTTTTTTTTTTATTTTAAGAAAGCTCTGACCACTTAGACTTTTGAGTTTGTAAGTTCTGAAAAGTATTTTTTGTATTTTTGTATTGAATGTGTAATCTTTTTTCTTTTGAAGTCTGATGCAGTTGAATACCTGTAACTATTTTCTTTAAAAGCCTTGTTATAACATAAAAACTTTTTTTTTTGCATAGCAGAAATCTTTGATTTATATAAACACTTCCAAAACTGAACTTTGGGACTTCCAGGACTGAATGTGGTGATGTTGGAGCCAGACAAGGCAAAATGAAGCATCTGCTTTTCACTTATTTTTATCATATGTGGTTATATTTGTTCAAAGTAATCCCTTTCAGGTAGCGGTAATTAACTGTATAACCATTTTATATTGTTCATTAGTAGTTACCTGATATCTTGTCTATTGCTTGTTTTGGGTAAAAACAAAAAAGGGACTTCAGAGTAAGAATGATAAGATGACTTTGAGAACTAGTCTCTTTCAGTTCACTGACTGCTAATCCCATCTTCTGTATCTCTGGCTGAAATAGGCACTCATTTCAACAAAAATTTCTTGTACTTCAAAATCCTTTAGGAAATTGCTATGCGCAACAGCAGACATGCTAGGAAGCGCCTTCCATGAAGGTCAGATACCGAAGTTGTATCCCTTTATGTTACTCTCGTGCTTGATGCATGTAATCCTAGACCTCGTGAGAGACTCCAGTAGCTTCTAGATCTCAGCTGAAAGTAAGCAGGGATCCCAGATCTCTCAAAGTATGAACTTGTGATTTCCACGTCAGCGCTGCATGAAATAAAATCAAATAGGATTGCCTAAACTCACTCAGGGGAGTGAGTGCTTAAGAGGCTTGACCTTGTAGCTACAAAGATGTCTAGAGTTGTTTGAATGACAGTTAGAAGAGAACTGATCTGAAAAGTATTATGTCAGGGCAAGTACTGTCTAGAACTTCACTTGAAGTTATGGGCTCTTGTTACAGCGGTCGTGGTCTGTCTTTGCGTGAAGATTGTAGCTTTTTGGGGAGGGGGCAATTTCTTTTCTTTTCTTAAAGAGTATTCAGGGATTCCAAAACTCATGCTAAACTACCTGATTCAGCTGTCTTAAGTACCTCTAGGAGATCTGCTGAGACCTCTTTACTGCCTAACGTAACAAGGTGTACGTACCTACCGGTGGCTGAAATGTGTATTCATGTATCTTGTGCAGTTTTATCTGAGGTAGGCTTATGCTTGTTTAGCAGTAAAGCTTTGCTTTGCACTTGAGCAGCCTGCAAAACATTCAAGACACCAGGTAAAAAGAGAACTTACCCGGTGCATTCTTTGTGCCACCCTGCAGCTGGACTGTTTTTGAGCCTACTAACTACACATTAAAAAATACAGCAGCCGGAGTCAACTATGAGTGGCAGTCTTTCAAGTGTTGTTGGTGTAGCCCCTTACACATCTGACCATGCAGCCATAATCTAACTTCATCCCTTTAAAAACATAGGAGGTGTACTGTCCAGATTCTGCGAGTATGTTTTATCAGCAGAAGGAAGTACCCAACAAGCCTATCTGTAAGGTAACTGATGGTGCTATTTGAACCGCATGGGTTTACTCCCATGCGGTAATTACCTCATTACAGTATTCGGTCAACTTTGATTGACAACCATCATTTCATGATGTGACTACCTTGACAGCAGCCAGTAGTGGCAGTCAGGTCTGTTGCGCTTAATCTCTGCAGCTGCCAGATCTGCCATTTGCAGAGCAACTCCTGCCGTCACTCACGTGACTGTGTTGAACTCCATATATGATTTTATCAAAGCTTTCATTGTGGGGAAGACTGTCACCTTTGGAAAAAATAGCGGCTTCTGCTTCCCAAAACAGCAATCTAAGATTAAACTACTGGAAATCACTGGCATAACTAGGATTCTCTCTAGGCTGCTGTAAGGCAAGAACATAATTCAAATTTGTTTGGAGAAGCAACAGAATTTCAAGGCGGCTTTGTATTTTCTTAGTTCAGTAGCCTTAGGAGGTGTTCTGCAAAAGGAATTTTTTTTTTTTCCTTCATACCCTAGAAATTGGGTAATGATGACAAGTTTTGCCCTTTTGCTCCAGAAGGGAAGGCTATGTTCCAAAATGACCATAATTTGTCTAGTTTTCATTCCTATGCCAAGAGACACTTGAATGCCACAAAAGTTGGACAGTCCATAATTTGCTTTTTACTTTATCCTATCAATCAGTACCTCTCCCATTTCTCCTGTTTTTTATTAGCAAGTGGATCTAGTGTTGCTTGTTTTCTAATTTGGGCACAGAAATACAAATCACCTGAAAACTACGTAGTGCTTACTAGGAAAGCTGCAGCTGTTTAATAATTTTGAGTAATTGCCTCAGAGAGAACGCATAGTTACCATCCATTTAATTAAAAATGTGAAACTACTGTACATAACTTTATAACTTGTTAAATTTCTGTTCCTCAACTTCTATTTAAAAGTCTGGAGTGGTGGAAATCCAAGCAAGGGATTTAGTTACCAAAGTAAAACTTTAATCTCTGCAGTGCATGCTTGTTGCAGTATAGATACAGATATGCAATTTACCCCTTTAGTCTAGGTAAGGTAGGTAACTTAAGTGGCAGGGATTGTCACAGCATATGAACTTTTAAAATATGATACAGTTGTGTATAATGAGGTCTTAAAAACCGGAGCCTTTGCTAATCCTGTGACTTAGTTCTCCATTTTGCTTCTTGGGTTTGGATTTCCTGATGAGACAGATGCAGAAATTCTGTGTTTGTGGGTCTGCAGTAAGAGCTCTACTGAAACTTTGAAGTCATGAGTGTGAAGCTTATTTTTTCATAACAGCGATAGGAACCAGTCTTTTAAAGCCTATATAAAGTAAAAGCTACTCCATCTACAAGCCACGTTTAGCTCCCACTCAATAGTTCTTAGGCTTCAAACCAGAAGGCATAAGAAGGCTGTAGCTTAAAAAGAAAAAAAGTTGCTATAGTACTGAAGAAAAAAGAAACACCTTAAGAAATATTGCATGATATAGGATAGACAGAGGTATTTAGGCACTGGGAGTGAGCCCCAGTTAAACAGGAGGGTAGTAGTACACTGGACATATGATACTAATGTTCACAAGCTCTGTCAAAAGTCTTCCCTGAGCCGCTTTCATTTGAAGTGTAAAGTGAGATTTTTTTTTTTCCCTATGAGTTAGACATCCACAGAGACAGCTGTTATCAAAAACAATTGGATATTTCTTAGAGATAATAATTCAGCACTTTTTTCCTTCTTCCCTGGCAACGTGTAGAAACTTTGAGCTTGAGAGTTTTGCCCTTCTTCCTCTCAATGTTTGTAAGTACGTTGACCGATAAGCTGCAGGGATGTGCTTCATATTGTGTTTATACTTTCCTTGAAGTACAAGCAAATTAGTCTAAGGTAATGCAAGTCATAATAAAAACTCCCCAGCTTTCCATACTTTGTGAACATAGTAGTCGCATATGAAGTGTCAGTTGATGCTCAGTAGGTTGTCATAAAATGGTAATTCTGCCCTTGTTTTTGTGGAAGAAGTGCAACCGTGGTAACAGTCTATAGCCATGCAAACCCCAAAAATCTATTACATAGAACTGCAGACCAATTGCAGTGGACTACAGCAGTCTAGTGTTAATACTATTGTGCAACTAGCATGTAGCTTAGGATATAATTTGTTTTGTTTTGTTTTTTTGTTACTCAGATGCTTGTTTAAAACTGTCTTGTTAACATGTAAAATCTAAATCTGTGATGACAGAAGCTTGGGCTACTGCACATTGGATAGCACTGAATAAGTTAATACTGATGTTACCATCTGTAAGGCAGGGCTGTTCAGCTAAGCCAGACAAAAAATATTGCCATCAGAACAAACCAACTTTGATACTGGTGGAAGACTAACATTACTGAAATTTCTGAAGTCTCTTAGCTGAAGAACAAACCTTAACTTTAAAATCAAACTAGACTTGTAAGTATATTGCACAACTGCCCTGGGCCTGAGGGTGGTAACGAAGTGACCTGGAGTTTCTTACCTTCCTGCTTGTGTATTAAGAAAGGTAGCAGAAAGTAGCTGTAACTTCTCTGCGTGCGGGTGAGTCTCAGTAAATAATTGCTTGATAGGTGCTCTGTCCCACAGCATTGTATCCAGCAGCTGTAAAACTGGCTCCCTAATGGGTATCATCATATTAAATGTACATATTTTGAATGCTTTAGGTATTTGTGGTTCTTCATTTAACAGCCAGGAAGAACATGGCTCTAGCTCAAGTGAGAACAGAGGGTTTAAAAAAAAAATCCATACAACACTGTGCTATTTTTCATCTATATTTGCATTTGTTCACTGGTAGGCCCCATTACTCCTTCAGTACTCAGCTTTTCTAAACCACAACTTGTATTTATATACTTTCCACTTAGCAGTTAGCTTAGTTACTTGTTCACAGAAGTGTTAAAATGCTTTTGAGCAGTCCCCTAGGAGGTGAGATGAACTGCAAAAAGTAATTGGCCTTTCTGCAATGTTGGTTTGCCTTAAAGGTGCTCAAAACACCAAAGGGAAAGGTACAGGAGGGGGTTCCCAGGGCAGGACACAGCCTGTATTTAAGCAGGAGGATTGATGTTGGAGGACAACTTCCAACCAGCAACCTCTGCTCAAATATTGGTCCCAGAGCAGAGGCCAAGACAGAAGCGCTGTTCAATGCTTGCTCCTGGGTTGTAGTGTTGTACACAAACTTCATCTGCTGAAGAGGGGCAAGAAACCTGGTTGGTAAGACTTCTTAACAACCATGGTCCAAGGCAGGCTCAAATGGCTACAGCTGGGTGACAGGAGTTTCAGAGTGGAGTATGAGAGGCCCTTCTGCCCATCGATCGGTCTTGCAGCCAAAGGAATTTCAGTATAGATATATATAATGTATTTTGTTAACAGTACACTCTAGTATATCAGTATTCTGACAACTAATTTAAGAGCAAGGTGGGTTTTCTTTCCTCATACAAGTTAACTCTGTGGGACTTAAGCAAAAATTTCTAAGAATTAGATGGTTGGTCTGAATAGTACTAAGAACATGTGTATATATATATATATGAAAAAGGCGGAACACTGACAAGGAATAAATAGTTCTGTACTGTCTCTTTTTCCTGGAAAAAAAGTTGCTCAAGAGTAATTCATGGCAAAGCTCAATTTATTTAGTTGACAGAAGTGACCATAACTTTATACAGCTAACACTAAATAAAAACAGCAGAATGTACAGATCAAATTCATTATGTACAGGCATTCACGAGGAATACTTTATAAATGAACACTTTTCATGAGCTTTATTTTTAAAAAATCTAATTAAATAACATAAACTGCATATTTGCAGTTTGACCTCAAATAGCTGGCAGAAGGGTAGTAAGCATCGTAAATTAATAGTTTAAGAAACTTAAAGAAAAACTTAAGGCATCTTCACAAATACAGGAACGGTAAAGCTAAGAATGACACTCCCTACTTACCTCATGCCATTCTGTAAGAGTAAGGCACAGTATGTTAGAAAAGGAGTGTCAAAGCCTTCAGCTTTGATATTCCTGCCAGAGTTTTGTTTATGAAACCATCTTTTGTGGGGCTTTTTTTGAGTGGCAGGCCATAAAGTCCGGCATCGCATTTTTACAGTGGGTAACAAGGCTGTCAAATTCAGATTCTCTCCTTTCTTCCACATGTTGGGTAAATAAATAAATGCACCAAAGATTAAGGTGCTGATAATATTGTTTTGTAAGGTTACACACTAAATATACAAATAATGTTTTAACACTATTTACAGCTATTTTTCTTGAACGTTTCCTCACTTTAGTAATACATAATTATTAGTAAGATACAAACATTGGACTAAAATTTAAAGTTTACCTAGCGGTCCATTCAATCTTTTCCCATCATAATGGCAATAAGAACTATTAATTTACCTATGGTTTTTAAGTCTTAAGCAGGATGGCTATCTCCAGATACTTGTCCATAAAAAAATTCTCAAGAATTACAGCTAGCAGTATTTGTCTTTTTCAAGTATTCATTTTATTTTTGCTCCGTTTGGTAGTTAGAAAAGAATACAATTGTAAAGAGCTGCAGAATGTATAAATAATGACACTACTTCTCTGTGAAAAGACTTTAACCTTTGAAATAGTTGTCCACACATTAATTCAGACCCAAGGCAGGAACTCAAGCTACCTGTTGCTTAAAAAAAAATTTCAACGGCTGCTTATCTACATACATACTTATAAAATATGGAGAGACTTGTCCATTCTGTAGCTTATCAGTCAGGCAGAACTCAACTAGTTAAATAAGATGAAAGGTAGAAATACTAATTCAAATGAGCTGGGGTTTTTTGTCATGGATTTTGCTTAACGTTTTGTTAGATGGATCTGTTTCACAGGTAGTGCACAGCTATACATGCATGTAACTTTATTTACAAAGTTTGCCCTGAAGACTACAGGCCTCTTGCTCCTTGGCTATCTTGCTGCAGTCAAAGTTGGAAAGCATTTGATAATACTACAGAGACTAAGAATAACTTAAGGAACACAGTTCTGATTGTTCATGTGGCTAGTCCATTAAGTTATCTCCTGGCATGCGTGTTTACTGCTTAAAACAAAAAACCCCCACACCTCTTAACAGACTAAAGTGTGCACTTTTGTGTGGTATTAAAGCATGGGTATTTAAACTTGGGCCAAACACGGCATTGATTAATACTGAGTAGGAGGAAAACCTCTTCAGAGTTTTTCCCTCAGTGAGTGTGGAATGATATACTAGGTAATTACCTTGCCTTGGAAGTATTGTTACAGCTGCAGTAACAAGGTCTTCTGGAGATTTTGCTAATTTTGAGACAAATCTAATTTTTACCTGATATTAAGATTTTCATAGTTCTCAATGCTGATGCCTGTCCTATTTGGGATTTACTAGAGCTCCTCTGCTCCTTTTCAGGAAGATACAATATAATAAATTAGGTTCAGATCATAACTAGTTGGATGTCTTCAATACATTTATATTGAAATAGATATATATATATATATATAAAAATGCACAATTACCTTTTAAATTTGAAAGCTTCTACATTAAGTTTAATGCAAAATTAGATGGAATCCACATCCATCATTGCGTTGCCTGCTTTGGATATGTACAACAAAGCAGGCTGTAGCTTCATTTACACAACTGAACATCATTGAACTAAACACAGTTTTAGGTAGAGGATGAAGTATAAGCTCCTTACAAATAAAGAGCAGTTTACTTATGTAAGTAGTTTCCCTGTAATGGGCTGTCCTTCAGTGAACTGAAGTTCACAGTCTGGCTCAGAGTACCACTTCCTCAGACTTCGTTCAACGGACGCTTGCCCGCTACATCTTACAGTGTTTTGCTGAACCTTGGACCTGCCAGCTACTGACCTGGAATTCAAATGAGTTCTGCAAAACCGGGATTCACTGTGTGGTGCATCTACCCAAAGACAAAAGCCTCAGATTTTCTGGATATCACATGAAGTACACACTGCATGAAGCATTCTACCATTACGTTGACTTGGGAAGTAAAAGGACAGAATCCAACACTGATAATTTGCTCGCAAATGTGATGAAATGCACATGAAAACAAAAGTAAAAAATGCTACCAATAGCTGTGCATTTCTATTTTTTAGTGCAGCCTCTTTATACAGTTTTTTTTTTTAAATTTACAGCATGATACTTATTCCATAACACAAAAACACTATTTTTCAGACTTTTTTTTTTTTTTTTAAAACTACTCAGTTATGGCCAGTGCAGAAATCCTAGTCTTCAAAGCCTTGGTCCACACTGAAGCATCTTAATTTTTTCCCTGTAATTCATGGTGCAATATTTTGTCACCAAGAAATTCAGTACAGGGGATTAACTGTTTGAAAATTGGTATCACTGTAAGCCTCAGATATCCAGTTAAAACTTGGCTCGTTACATGTCATAAGACTGCACTCATCTTGCTCTCTCTCATATACTATCTTCACTCCGTCTCTGTAACATGGGCCACTTCTACTTCGACAGTTTCAATGGCTTGTGTAACTTCAGCCATTTTCTGTCCTTGCTGTTGCGCCAATACATAATTCACCACCTGCATGATGCTTTGGTCAGAAAGAGTGGACACCGATGTACATTCCTCAGTAGCTGCAACTGCTTCAATTGCTTCAAGCGACTCTCCTGTCACTACCACAGTCTCAATCTCCTCACCACCAACACTAATCTCAGTTTCTTGTTCCTGCACGTCTGCTGTTAAAATACTGATGGCATGCTCCACCTGTGTCCCCTGATTATGAAACTGAAGAGTGTCCTTTTCCAGCATTATTTTGCAGGGTACATAGTCCCTATGAAACTTGGTCATATGCTTCCGTAGTGTCCGGGCATCTATGTAAGCTTCATTGCATACTGGACAGACATACGGCCGTTCTCCAGTATGCGTCCTCACGTGACGCTTCAATGAACGTGCGTCGGCCCAGGCTACCCCACAAGTTAGACATTCAAATGGCTTCACACCTGTTCCCAAAGAGAATACAAGCAAGAGATGACCATCAGCGTTTCTAGATCCGCATGAACAATGATGCAAAATGTCAGGAAAGACAACAGTATAAAAGAACAAAATAAATGTTATAGCTTTTCCCATGTAAGAGAAAGATCTTGTTTACCATTTTTGTACTACTGTATAAGGCAAGCACAATACATTAAATGAGAAGATTTTCCACAAGTGCTCTGCCCAGTTCTAACATGTTTCCTTTCAAAGATTTTTCTTTGCACAATTTTTCATTTCATGCAGTCTTTCACCTATTTTCAGTACACACAGGTTCACAAAATTCATACGCCTTTTGCTTGTTATGCCTATGAAACCATAGTGAAACCATATTTTGCTTGATAGTAATTGTCATTTACATTCCTAGTCACACTTTATTTCTGTAAATCTTTGTATCCATCTCCTATCAAATCAACACTTAATCTATTCTTACAGCTTACGATGCCATCTACAGCTTGCTTGCTTTCTCCTCCATACCACACGTGTTTAAATACTACGTTTGTATAATCTTATTCTCCCTTATAATGATTGAGGAGTTCCATGGTTTCTAATATTTTTTTTGGGGGGGGGGGGGTGGCAGTGGCAACAAGCACTATTTCAATATTGGCTTTTGCTCTGTAACAGCTGCTATAAATATAAGGCTAGGCACCCATTAGAGGAACTTTGTGTTTAAGAAAACAAACACAAAATCTCTCTTTCAGTAGTTAGAAAGCAATTAGATTTACTCCTAAGAGGTCTTTAAAATGAGAAACGCTTGGGAAAAGTGTTTTTCGCTCCAAGACAGAAATTCATATAGCCTTCCAACTCAGCTGGGACAACCAAATAATAATCAGTACCAGACTTCCCATCTAAAGCAGAAATGCACATACCTAATACATTTCTGTATTTCACAACATTTTCATATTTTCCCTAAACATCGTATAGTTTACTGCTTGTTACAAAGCATAAAGCTGACAAATTTCCAGGCAGTGATCCTTTTTCCGAGTCTGAGCCAATCATTCCTTTGTTTGAAGAACGTTTTGTTAACCTAGACTGGTGAATGTTTTACTACATGCAATGCTTTGCTGGATATGTATCTTTTTATCACTTCTACTATAGAAGTTCCTTAAAAAAGTGATTCTTCCACTAAAGTACCAGAAAGGACAGATTGTTAGTGCCCCTGTGAGTGCCTGGAGTTTTAGGAAGATCCTAACAGCCATTTCTGGAAATCACTGGAAGTACATTAACACATCAGCATAAAACTTGAACTGGAGAAATCTGCAGGAACTTCCCTGCGGCTTGCATGACAGGATATACACAGGTTCAAAGAAAACCCACAAATCCTCTTCTTTGTGCTTTTAAGGGGTTACAGGGACGTCATGACTGCTTGCTTTCTACATACCTTCATGATTGTTCATGTGTCTCCTGTATTCCCGGAGCTGCGTGAATTTTCTTCCACAATGCTCACAAACTCGTTCCAGATTTTGCTTTGCTCTTCCTTTTTTACCATGTGTGGCTTTCTTTACATGTCTTCTGTACAAAGCTTTCTCATAGAATTCTTTGCCACATATATTACACCTAGAATGTGTTAAATGAGAAACCGATGTGAAACTGTTACGCTATGCTTACTTTGCCTTTTTTAAGCCAAAAGGCATTTTAAGTAAAGTAGATAAACTTTAATAGGAATGCTGTTTCTTTAAGTAAAGATGTTCAGTACTGACTCATGTGACAAGTAGTTCCATAATTAGAAAATATTGTTGGGCTGTAAGAGCCACCTTCTGTCTTATTCACAGCCACAAAGCTTCCACTTACCATTCAAGAGAAGTGAGCTCACAAAGCATTTCTAACTTTACCAGTTATATTTATCCTCTTAACATCTTCATATGCATTACTGCCAGAAATGTGCCAGCAGGCTACCGGTTTGACCACACTACTTGAATTAATTCCTCCATCATCAGGTAGTCAAGACCTCAGTCAAGATCAGTCAATTCCTACTTTAACTGTAGGTGGCCTCGTTGGCTAGTTTGGGCTGTGGATCTTTATCACCATCCAGTACATTTCAGCTGCTAAGCGAATTTCCTCTTACCTGTAAGGGTCTGTGACAGAATGAGACTTTACATGAGAATACCAGTCTTTCTTCCAACTGTAACATTTCCCACAGAACTGGCACTGAAATGGCTTCACACCTAAATGTTTATTCATATGCTGCCGAAGATCTCGAGCTTCGTAGAAACTCTTTTCACACCTGTGAGAGTAAAGGTTGCAGCATCCCATATAAGAAAAGCAAAGAACTTTGTGGCCCCAATTTCAAAAGGCACAGAAACCCTCTTCCTTATTGGTAACTAGAAGACCTCCAGAAGGTAAGAGCTACAGCGTCATGAATATTAATATAGAGCACAACTCCTCTCTAAAACTGCAGCTCATCTGAAGGTCTGGAATATAGCTTGAGGACCTCCAAACGTTTTTTGTTTTGTCTTCTATAGATAACTTGTATGAACTTAAGAAGGCACTAATAGCTGTTTTTTTCCCCGTAACCACAGAGGATTAAATGCGAATGCAAAGACAACAATGATTTGTAGTTGGTGACACTTGGGTTTCCTAGAAATTAAAAAACAAATTCAGAATCCTAAAAGAAAGCATCTGAGAGGAAGGTAATGCTCATTCTTTAGCTTAGGCAATTTCCTAAAGTTTTCCTTTATTTACACCTTGCCATAGTATGATTATATAAAACTACAGATCGCTAACTCCTCTTCATATGAAAACTACAGAGGTCAGTCTGCTCAAGAACATGCTTTCTCTCTTTGAGGGCAAGACATTCTGCTGTTGAGACACCTTTGCCTGATCATCTGCTTCTCTTCCTCATATAACACCCTATACCAGGGTGGATGGGTCACCCTCTCCAGCTGACCAACATCTCTGAATCGGGCAATATTGGAATTCCCAATCCCCAGTGAAATCTAAAAAGAAAAAAAAGCTTCCACACTAGAACAAAGCTTTAGGATTACATTTCCCCCAAAATGGAGATTCTGGAAAGGCAGGAAAAAAAAAAGGCGTCTTCACTTCTGAGAAAGAGAACAAGTGATGGTCCCTGAGCCACCCAAACACTCAACCTTCTTCCTCTAGAGTTGAAAAAGTCGAAAGCTCCAGCTCACATGGGACTCTCAGGGATCTCAGGTCTGCAGATCCACATCACAAAGACCCCCGAGGGCCTTGAATAGAGTTGGCATTTGGTGCTCTCAAGGACTGCATATTTGGAAACCAATAAAAAAGTATTTATTCTGAAATAAAAAAACCCCAAAACAAAACCCACCACCCTCTGACATTCTTATGCACTACTGCAATTTAATCTAATACCTACTCCTCTGGAAAATTTTCCAGTAACATTTTAGGAAAAGAACTCATGTTAAGGTCTGCTTAACTGGGACAGAAGCTCAAACTCAAGTCTGACTGAGAGTTTTACGTACCAAGCCAATGAACTAGAAAACCGAAGCCTGCCAATACCTTAGTGAGGCTTTCTAAACCATTTGTGACAAAATGAATTATATTCTTAGTAGACATCTTCACCACAGAAAAAACAAGCATTGTGTCTGTTCTGAAGGAGTCGGGGAATCAAAATATCTTCTCAGTCAAGGTGATCTGTTGCATCCATGACTGTATTGCCTTGAAAAAATATATATATATATATATATATTTTTTTTTTAATATATATATTTCTCCTTCAAAACCAAAATTGCCTTTCCTAATATGTTTCATTAACCAGGTCTGGCCCTATCAGACTCTATTAGCTCTGTTTTTGTATTTGAAATTTGTATTTTTAGCATTGTAAGGCACTAAAAAACACTGCAGACAAAACTGAAGCGAGCTTTCTACAGTTAGAGAACACTGCTTATACTAACACACAGTAGCACTATTACAGATGCTTTAAAAAATACTTTAGATGTAGTTTTTCATTAATACCATAAGTTGTATACAGGCAACCATATAAATTGTACTACCCCATTTAATACCAGAAAGAGTTCTTCAGAGACATAATTGGCAGTTTGGACATTTTTGCTTTTGCAAGTTAATTAATTGAAAGGTTCTCCTTATAATCTGCTTGGTCAGGGGAAAATGAGCAACGATTTGCTAACACCTTAAGAGATGTACTCTCCCAATTGCAGTTTCTGTTAAACTACGTTCAGCAATGCAAAGATACTTAAGTGACTGTAAGTTCTATGATCTAGTAACTGCAATAGTCAACGAGTCTTAATTTATGATATTCCTGCAGAGCCATTTGCTACACACCGTATACTGCAGTGCATACAAGCATATTACATGGTAGACTGTATAGAAAATTTTCATATGCAACCGAAATGGACTATTATAGTAACGAGGGCAAAAATAGGCTGAAAGCCCTTCCCCTCTGACAAGCTTACCACTCTCTATCTGTCCTACAAAGGAGCTTTAAAGCTGTATGTAGCTATTGATTTACAGCTACGAGTGCAAACGCACTTATTAGGAAACAACTATATGAAAAGCAGAACTAGTTAACAATTAAAAGTTAAGCTTTTCCTCTGTAAAAGTGCATTTTTGACTCTAGTGGCTTAAAAGTTTTATTCCGGACAAGTGAACAGTCTTTTGTTACAGCAACAAGCTATTTTTAAAATATCATTAACATTAAAAACAAAAACAAAACACCACCAACAAACTTACTGAGTACACTGATATCCACGAACTTCAGGCTTTGGCTGATGTTTCTTTATGTGTTTACTGAGTCCTGATGCTCTGTGGAAAGATTTTCCACAGATGGAACAGAGATACTTGGATTCTCCTGGCAAAAACAAAAGAAAATGTATTACAAAGCCAGGCCTCCGTCACCCTGGAATGTTTTGTAAGAGTATTTTCCTCTCACATAATTTATCTGAAGTAGTCAGAGCAGCGCTGCAAAGAAAAGCTGGTTTAATTACACACAGATGGAATTTCAAAGTATATTTTGTACATACCAATGTAATAATACACGGAGGGTGAAGTAACAACTCTAAATGACTTTACTGAATGTTTCTAAGCACAGGGCACAACAGCATAGCTACTAATTAGTCATGAAAAGCCAACAGGCTAAAAAATTGCCTTCTTGCATAAAAAAAAGATTGCCTATGTTCATACAACATGGAGCTCCTCCAGCAATGCAGCGTTATTTGTGGATGATTTAGGCCTTGAATCTGTAGAACAGCACGTTACAAGAAAAGCTTTCAGCTCCAGTCCATCAATTTTAGGAGTGCTAAGTACTAACATAAATTCCTCCATTTCCGGAGCAAGTTGTGCTAAGAAAAACAGTCTCTTGTTTTTGGTTCTTCCCAACTCAGGGAAACAAGAAACACAAGCAACTTCTGCATGTTACAATACATTTTAAAACTCTGTTCATATTAAATTACTATATTGTCATATTTCACATTCTAAGACGTTTCAAGATCTCAGCTTTTCTAAAATTTCAATGTGCTATTTTCATAAAACAAGTTTTATACAAGTCTGATATTTCTCAGTTAAAAGGACAGCTTTCAAAGTGGCATCTTACCATGAGAGTTTTAAAGAAAGAAAAAGATTTACTACTCCTTTGAAATGAAGAGAGCTTTCATCGAAAACTCTTACAGTTTCCGGATCATACAGAGTCCAATGAGAATGGAACACACGCAGAACTTTAAGAGGATATCTCGCAATGATATTTAGAAATAGGAATCAAAACTAAAGTTTACCTCTTGTCATTAAAAAAAACCCTTTTATTCAAGTAATTTAGAACAGCTGTGTAGTTACATATCAGTTTTCTTGTTTTACAAAAGCTTTATTAATACAGCAAGTCTTACAAAACATGAGGAGATTCTTAAAGAGATTTAACTGAGCAAGTTTTCCTCTGAAAGGATAAGCTCTAACGTTAGCTACTCCAGTTCATTCCAGCCTGTTGCTTATCTTCGGTAGGCTGACAAGACATAGGCATCAATAAGCAAATAAAAACATAGGAACAGACTAACCGTGACTCCCTCCCTGTTCTTGCAGAGAATATTTAAATGCTAACCTTAAGCTACGGTAAAATAAGCCCGAAAAGAAATGTAAAATGACTGCTTACACCTATCTCAGATGTTTGGCCAGAAGGAGAGAAAGGAGAAACTACTTCATTTCAGTTCCTTTGAAACAAAACAATGTTGAAGATGACTAGCGTACAAAAGCAGTCCAAGGTAAAAGGTTCTTCTTTCTCATCACGTACCTGTATGAATGCTCATATGTTCCTGAAGACTTCTTTTTGTGACAAAGGACTTTTCACACAAGTCACACTTGAACTGTTTCTGTACTTCATGGAGAGCTAAGTGCATTTTTAATCCGTGTTTGTATGTAAAAGTCTTTCCACAAACCTAAAAAATCCAAATTCAGTGGAGTAAGACAAACAAAACCCAACATGTAATAGGTTTTCAAAGCAACAGTGTTAGTTTAACTTCAGACACAGCAAAACTCCCTGTATTCCTGGGAAGCTGGATGATCAAGCCTGTGATTTCTCACCGGTGGTGAAACTGGTTGGTTAAAAACCAACACTCAAGGCAAGACATTTTATAGATGTAGGAATATTAATTCCATAATCCAACTTCACTCTGTTTTTCTCTCAGTCCTGGATGATAAGAATTTTGATCGGAAATACCACAGTAATTTTCCCCATTCCGAAGTGACCTAAACTAACCTAAAGTTTTGGATAGAGAGTAACTACTAGAATATCAGAGTATCAGGAAGACACTAATAATTTTGATTACAGAGTAAAAGAACTTTTTCTCTTTACCTTGCATGCATGTGGTTTTACACCTGTATGCTTGAGCATATGTATTCTGAGAGAATAGAGCTTAGGTAGAGTTCTACCACATATATCACATATAAATTCCCGTTTAATTCTCCCTTTCATCGAAGACGCGCCCGTCTCTTCTACACTAGCAGTTGCAGCATTCACCTCAGTCTTCCGTGTGTGTCGGACAAGATGGGCTCGTAGAGAGGCCCCATACTGGAACTCTTTTTTACACAACTAGGAAAGAAAATACAGAACTTCACTTAGTATTTGATGCTTTAAAATTATTTCAAGAAAAAGTAATTAAAAGTTTTTAAGTATAGTATTATGATTAGCTAAATCTATAATCTGACTCCAATAGGCATTATCTCTCAGGTTAATTATTAGTGTTAAGTGTTGAGTTTTACAGCTACTTGACAGAACCACCAATTAGCTCCCAGTAAGGCTAACTTCCAGGCTAATCTAAATACAGTTGCAAATTTACCAGTGAGGTTAAGAGCAAAGCCCACTGCTAGCACTGTCTTGAGCAGCACGCGCGCTCCCGAGTCATGCGATGCTGTCAGGCCACATGGCCACACTGCCTTTTCCCCCACCCCCACAGAGGCAGATCAGCACTGCATCTGTCTCTGAAATCCGTAAGAAAAATGAACGCACATACTAACAGAAGTAAGAAGATAATTACTGATGCAATTACTGAATGAATTTTCAGAAAGAGAGAGGCTGACAGGCAAAAACTTACTGGGCATTTATAATCTTTAGTTCTTTCATGTTTCAACGTGTGCATTATAAGTGCATAGCGCCGCTGGAATACCATTCCACACTCGGAGCATTTGTGCTGGGCTTCTGCTTCATTATTTTCCGTGGTCTCTCTTTTGGGCTGTTTCATTTTTTTCCCTCTTTGTACCAGTTTCATGGCAACCTAAGTTGGAAAAAGTAACCCTTGAATGAACTTCACAGTGAACTTCATTACGCTGTATTTCATGCCTTCTCTGAAAATTAAACCAACTAAAGGTTGATGTTTTTTCGAGTAACTGTAATATTACCTAATTTAGCTTAGTTTACTCAGTTTGCTAGACAGCTATGCCCCTTCAGTTCACTGCAAAACTACAGATCTCATGGCAGCCAAAAACTGGTCTTGTTTTAAAACCATAAACTGGTTATAACCACAGGCAGACAACAACGTACCAGTTCACAGACAGCTAACACTTCAGCCCAAAGTGGTTAAGTGAGAGCTAAGGGATGGTTACAGAGAAAACCCACGTTCTTCCAATCACAATTTCTATCAAATGCTTCCAACCATTTCTTTCACTCCAACTTCCCTTTCCAGGATTTATATTTGCTTCCCTTCAAAAGTCATCAGATGAAACAAGTGGCCTAATTCGTTCTTATCAGTCAGCAAGGACAAACTCAGTTATTAACAATGTGTAAAAAAAGAAATTACAATATTTAAACAAAGTTCTTCTCTGCTAAGAGCATTCCAGCTTTACTAATGGTTTGTGTTAGGCAATATCGGTAGTGATACCTGCGGCTGGTAATCTCATTTTCCTATGTAGAAATTTGCCGTCAAGCTCTTTAAAAGCCAATTTTTAAGTGATCATGCCGAAATTACCTGTACCGGGTGTCTCTCCTCCATGTTTCTGAGAATAAGGCAAGGGAAAAAGTACGTTTCATCCCCATTTCCCCTCCCCACTCCCACAGCAAGCAAAGCATTTAGCAGCTTTTGAAACCATGCTAGCCCTTCCACGTCTTATACAACCAAACTGAAATTTGACACAGGGGTGACATTTTCAGGTTTTTTAGTTTTGCTGTTGCTCTGAACGTTCATGCAAACTTGGCCAAATTGTAAAGCCATAAAAATCATTTTGTTGAGTAGATGATAAATACGAGCTTGGAGAATATTCCATTCATACAGAGCATGCTTCGTCCCCAACATCTCTATGCCAACTGCAATTACTGTCATTCAAAAGTCAGCAACATTTCTCATGTTATTTTTCCTTCTTGTTATTCTTCCAGTATCAAAACGGGGAACCCAGGAAGGAACATCTCCCTGCTCCCAATGCTTATATTACATCCAGTGCCATGGAGAGTGGACAGAAGCATGAGGCAAAAATGCAAAAAAATTATGAAGTGAATTAAGACAAGTTGGGGGAAGCAGAAACCTATTGCTCATTCCAGTTCTGAGCAATTATCTAAATCAATATTTTTTCCATGGGTGGCCACCGTCTGTATCCCTCCCTTATCAAGGGGCCAGATTTACAGAATGCCAAGTAAGTTAGCAGGAGCTGTTCCTGAAGGTAAGATATCCCCTTGCTCCCAAAATAGAACAAAAATCTGTCATTCTCCAACCATCATAAATAGGGTGCTCAGATATTTTGACTGTGTGCATGCCTGGGCTTCAGTTGCCTCTCTCTAAAAGGAGACTAATGCTATGATTTCTATCTACAAGGGTGTTATAAAGATAACAAATCAAGCACTGAGTATGGGACTGGTTGCTCTAGTATGAAAATGTCTCACAGAACGCCTCTAGAAATTAACAGCTCTTTGTAGGATTTAGAGGATGTGGAACGAACAAGGCAAAGTGCACCCCGTGACACGAAAGAATGAACTACTGCTCAGTGTGGTGAATACCACCTATCCCTAAACAATAGAGGCAAGACTCCTGAAGGGGAAAGAGTAAGAAGACAATTTCAAAATACACATATTAAAACTTGTTCAATTGCTAAACATTTGCCATTTCCAAGTGCTTGATTTTTAAATATCAGTGCTCTTTGAACTTTTTTTTTTTTTTTTTTAAACAAACTGACCCCAACATGGGTGCAGCAGGACTGGATTACTGTGATTTATGACTACATCTTAAGAGAGGAACAGGATGTCTTTCGTCTCCAAAGCACATTCTATTTTCAAGTCTCAGCAATTTCTGTAATGGACAAATATATTTATACGTTCGCCTATTATCGACACAGCCACATACTAGCGAAGAATTAAATTCCCAAATCCTAAGAATTTTAGGGAGCAGATACACCTTCTGTCCTACCATAAAAAGCTACAAAGAAGATACTCAAACTAAGCTAAGAATACCGAGCATTCTAAGGAACCCCACGCTGGAAGGAATTTTGCTGTCAATTTATTTTACACAACTGTCATATCTGAGAATTTACCTTGGTTTTCAATAATGCTATTCTCATAAAAGAAAAAAAATTGCCAGACCTTGCGTCTTTTCAGATCGGTCTGAGAACATGGGACAATTTAACTGACAACAGGCCTAAAGAGAGATGGGATACCTGCTGTATTGCAGATTTGGGATTTGTCTTTCTACTTTGCAGTTTTTTTTCAATTCCTTTATGCAATCTGATATATCCACCTTCACTAACAGAACGCTGGCGAAGCTTGCTTTTGTAAGTATCATCTTGGCCGGAAGTTACGTTTTCCGGCTGTGAAACAGGAATGCTCTGTTCTTTGCTTTGCCTGCCATGATTTTGCTTGAGTGCTTCCGAGGAGTCTTCAGAAGCAGCCTCTGCTTCTGCTGTACTGCTTTCATTCTGATCTGTCTCAGTTTTTGTCTGACTTTGCAGGTCCACGGCTTCCACAACTGACAGCTCAGCCTGTACAGACACGGTGCTATTTGACATGCACTCCACCAGCTGCATTTTGACATGATTTCCAGTTGTTTCACACTGTGCCACAGGCTTTAAAAGCTCATCAGTGGTGGCCTCTGCAGGCTCTGGGGGCAGGAGGTCAGCCTGGGGTGCTGCTGCCTCCTCCTCTGGCCCAGCAGAGGAAGGAGCTCCGTTCACAGCCGCTGCCACTTCGCTGGCTGCCAGCTCCGCTGTCACAGGCTGTTCAGTACCGTCCGCAGGCTGCATCTCAACTTCAGTTTGCTCTGCTAAATTTTGTGTTGACTCCACTGTATGAATATCTCCCTTTTGGTACACTGTAATTTGCTTCTCTTCCATCTGTTTGTGCACATTTTCACAGATTTCTAGGACCTCTGACATGAAGAGATGTCGGGCAAGCATGGCCACTTCTGCCATACTACAAAAGTCAAAAGTTAATTCTGAAGTATAAGCAAATTCCAACAGAGGGAGAAAACTTGACTTGCAAAACCCTGCCAGGAATAAAACAAGAGATTAGAGCAAATACAGATGACCTCACATGATACCAAAATATTCCATGCTGGGTACAACAGTTCACCTTTCATACGGTTAAGTCTGGAATGTACAATGAAACACGCTTGCAAATATCACTGAAGCCCCTGCCCCGGGTCTCAATTCATTATCATTTATGCAAAAGCACCTCCTGCTGTATTTTGTGCATCACGTCAAACTCAGACAAATTTTTCAGTAAGTAAAATTGAGGTATTTTTATACAAAAATTCTCTGGAAGATTGTTTCAAGATGCTAGGAGGGCCACAATATTCTTGAAACAGGTTAACCCTAATTTAACCAATGTCTTTTTGGACTTGCCACATTGCAGAAAGTAGTGAAGACTTCAATAATTGATGCAGCAGAGAGATAAGACAACTAAGTGGTTAATGAATAAAAAGACATATAAGATATAAATGCTTAAAAATAAACACATGGTGTAAATTTTCCGGAAGCCCAATCATAAATATTTAATTTTGGAGAACTTCTGGAGCATCATGCCTGAAAGACATTGCTCATGAATGTCTGCTGTTCAAGCAAAGATTGATGCAGGCAGAAGATTAGAGAGGAAGCAAAGGAAAAGACATTTCTACAATACTCTCCATCGCCAAGAAGCTATTTTTGGAACATTTATTTTAAGAACATTTCCTATCTTTAAGGTTACAGAAGGATTGAAAAATAAGCAGAAACATCTATAGCAACGTTTTACAGACATAGGAGACAATTAGGTATGCGCTCAGCAAAACAGCTGTTTGAGAAGCTAGTGAATATCCCTTCTTGCTGTATTCAAGCATTTGATTATGTTCCCTGTTTTTTGATGACTGTGACTAATACAAGGAAGACACCTTAACAAGCTAAAAATCAACCCGAAACTTCCCAGGAATTATGAGATGAAATCCTATAGTCTGTTCAACACGGAAGATCATCAGACTATGCAAAACCAGAGCGATAATTTTACCATTAAAATCAACACAAAATACTTCTAGATTACAAGAAAAAAAGCAAGATAAAAGTGTTTGATTTTCTTGAACATTCAAAAGAAACTACATCAAATGCTGTAAACCTTACTTAGGACATTACGATTCCTATCTTTGAAACCCACAACAATTCACCTGACAGATCCACTACAGCTTCATGACTAGACACAGCTCCCTTTTCAATGAAGAGCTCTCGGAAGTACTCGCTGTTGGCTGCCAAGACAGATTTGTGAGCTTTGTACTCCTCTCCTTCAATCAGCAGAGTCACATCACAGAACTGATTGGAAAGCCTCTGCTGATTCAGTTGGTTTAAGACTGACAGACAATGTTTGGAAGATGACTGCTTCACAAGGCCCTTACTGTCAACCTGTCATAAACAACATTATGAAAACTTCATTACATTTAGATTGTGCCTCTTTAAGCATTTACACTGAAACACAGAAAAGGATTATTTTCTGCAACCAAAAAAAATCAGTTGAGGTCAATTTAATATAATGGTTAATTTTACTATTGTTCTTTCTTTAAAATGTTTCAAGTCTCCCCCACACTCCCAACACACAGTTAAAACAGATAACCGGAAAAATGAGGAGCTGTGGATATCCAAACAATTCTTTGCTTGTATTTTTCAGCGCTACAATCTGAAATGATTTCTAGATTCAGAAGTCTATATGCATATGGACCCTCCATTACTATCATCCAAAATTTATTATACAAATATAGCATTATTTATTAAAGAACAGATATAGATTCCATGAGAATCTTGTATGTGATGTATTACTACAAACATTTTTGGAATTCATTTCCCCTTAGGTACTATATGCATAAAGGGAGGCGTAATTTTTGACATGCTATAATTGATTTCATGTCATATATACCAATTGCCTGTTTCTATATACCCAACATATTTGGCAAAATTTATGCCATCTTATTATTGCAAGATCATCACAAGAACGGAAAATAAGTCTGTCACTAAGACTGTTAACAAACATCTTAAATACATTCAGATATAAACAATGTTACTTACAAATACAAGCTCATGCTTTGCTATCGGCTTCTTCTTCACAGGCTTTGGGAACGCAGCTGGGATTGATGCCGTATTACTCAATTCCTCATCTGTTTCATTACTGTCTTCATGAGATTTTGCATCCAACCCTAGTTCCTCTAGCATTTCAGAAGGATCTGACAGAGATCTAGAGCGATCTAGCTTTTCCTGGCACTTACTGCATTCTTTAATGTAATCTTTAACTTGCTTAAGAATACCTAAGAAAAAATGAATAGAGCTTGATTAGGCTTCTAATCTTCATTTAATTTACTTTAAAGATGTAATCAAGTATGTAACTGATTAACAAAAACATATTACACACTTATTAGAAAAAAATAAAGTCAGTCATCTACACTTTCACTGACTTCTTTTCATCAATTCTGCCTCTCTATCATTCTATTGTATGTGAACATAATTACTGTAATCCACAGTTAATTTGGGATACAAACATTTCAGATCATTAGATCAGACAAACCATCCTAGAAAGATTTTAAGGACGTTAAAAAATATTCCTATGCACACATTTGCCTCAAGAATCCCAAGACATCACAAACTGTAACACTGATCTTGCATTTAGCTTCCTGGAAGTGGATCTCAGAGCTCATCCTCACTGCAGAGAACAGGAATTGGAAGACTCATGTAAAGGCAGTTGCACAATTGTGACTGTTATATGCGGTGACACTCATACCTATTACTAATGCTGATTTAGGTCAATTGCTTGTGATTTGGAAACTTAAAGAAACTTCCTTCCCTCCCCCCCCCCCCCACCCCAGTACTTTAACAGGTGTACCTAATTTTAGGCACTCAACAGTTCCTAAGTTTAGGGCCCTCTTATAGATACCAAGGCATTTTCAGTGAACAGCTTTCATCTCAAATTCATTCATTTCACTAGGACACCATAAAAGCATACACGCTGACAGCTTTGCCTCAATAGTTCAGAAACCTACCACAGCTCAAAAACTCAGCGGACATGGAGTTAGGGTTGCACTGCTTGCACCTTTCCAGAACGCAACGTTCTCTATCACTGTTCTACATACCTCTGTAAGAACCAGGAAAACACAGACTTCAGACCTATTCCAACCCGAGACATTCATGCCCCTTTGAAACGTTTTTACATTTTCTTGATTTCAGCAGCAACCAGGACTAGTTCTCAGGCCATAAGGTATGGACCCTCGTCTGCAGATCTAATAACCTTCTTGACCATCTTAACCTTCTTGATGCTAGAACAGTCTAGTATTGAGCAGACAATGAGAGCCCAGGTGGAGGCAAGGAGAACATAATCCAAAATACATGCATCAGCTTTGAGCCACCAAAGCCTTTTCCACACCGAAGTTCTTCAAACCAATGAGACCTGGCCTGGAAGAATGGGCTGCAGCTAGAACAAAACCACTACATTTTAAGATAGGGAACACTAGAGCATTGACAGATTTGCTGACTGGCGCCCGAAAAAAGCAGAACAAGAGAAGCAGTATCAACAGAAGCTGAAAAGCCAGAAATTTGTTTAACGGATACATAATACTAAAAGTCGAACACCAAATCCAAAGGGAACACAGGTATCCCGTTATTGGCTCAGCCTAAGGAAAGCTACGACGGGGGAGTATCGATGCTTAATTCACTACCGCTTCTAACTGTGCTGTGACATCACTCAGGCCCCAACACAGGATTAGTTCTGTGTTTTCAGCTTCTTACTGGAGAAAAGGGAAAAACGTAAGGACGAGGGCAAAGATCATGAACAACTAGTGACAGATCTCCTATTCATAAGAGGGGTAAAATCCATGGGTTAGCTGAAAAAAGTATCACTAGGTTAAAGGCTGAAAGAGATCACGTGGCATGGATTACCATTCCATATAAAATGTGAAAGTGGAGAAATCTCTACCTTAAGTGGTCTGTATTGGATTGGGACTGTTAGGCTCTGTGTTTCCATACATTCGAAATACCGCTACTGATTTGAGAAGCCACAAGCAAATCCGCCGACAAACATGCAACTCGCCCAGCAGGGCCTATGGCTGGGGACATGACCTGCAGCGACAGCCTACAGACAGTGCGTTTCGGGATGGAGGGTTTGAAAGGCCCCCACCCCTCAGCAAGCAACCATCCCCTCAGGCTGAAATCTGCTTTGGCAGGGCACTGCTCGCTCCCCCTCAGGACCTATCAACTCCACACGGAGTTGCTCTTTGTCCACACGGCAAAGTTTCGCTTTCCCGAAGGCAGCCAGGTTGAAACCCTTGAGGGGAAAGGGTAGCCGGCAACTGTATCGCTGCTGTCAGTCTGAGACTGCCTAAAATAACAACGCAATCGCATAATCGCATAAAAAAAAAAAAAGGCAGAAAGAAAACTCCCCCAAAACCCAACACCAGAGAGCAGCTCTACCAGAATACGTACCGAGCCGCTTGCCGCTTTCCCCGGTCGCCGGGACCAGTAGCCCGAGCAGCGCACCGTGTGTTCC
This sequence comes from Struthio camelus, assembly GCF_040807025.1. Lineage (NCBI taxonomy): Eukaryota > Metazoa > Chordata > Aves > Struthioniformes > Struthionidae > Struthio > Struthio camelus. The sequence continues at coordinate 99,030,952 of NC_090942.1, forward strand.
CCCCCCCCCCCCCCCACCGGGGCCACCCCTCGGGGCGGCTCCCCCGCGCGCCGCTCCCTCTTCCCCCCCCTCCCCCGCCCCCTCCGCGCGCGCAGCGCCCAACGGCCGTAACGGCCGCAACGAACCGGCCGCGCGCGCCCCTCACCTCGCCACCAGTACTTCTGCGAGAGCCCCTGCCAGGTCTGCAGGCGGGTGCGGTGGGCGCCGTCGGGCGCCAGGTGGGCGGCGCGGATGAGGCGGGCGCGGCGCTCGGCCTGCAGCACCACCTCGAGCTCGGCGAAGCGCTGCTGGTCCCGCTGCCGCCGCTGGTAGTAGAGGGTGCCGCCGCGCACCACGTAGCAAGCGGCCGCCTTGCGGATCTTCCGCTTGGCGTTACCCTCCGTGCCCGGCGCGTAGGGCTCCCGCTCGTTGGTCAGGTAGCGCAGGATGGCCAGGTAGCTCTCCTCGCTGGACATGGCGAGGCGAGGGGCAGGCAGGAGGGGGGGATAGGGGAGCCGGCCCCGGCAGCGGGGGAGCTCGGGGGGTGCTGTGGGGAAGGGGCTGCCTCCGCCGCGCCTCCCCTCCCCCCCCGCGCCTCCGGGTCAAGCCGGGCTCTTCCCCCCCCCCCCCCCCCGCCACCTCCAGGCAAGGGGAAGGTGCTGGGCACGCTGCTCTCTCAGTGCAGGCGGGTGGGGAGGAGGATCAGCCCTCGCCCCCACAGCAGAGGTGGGTGCGGGCGCCGCCAGGGAGCGTCTCCACGAGCGAGGGGGCCCGCCGGGGCCGGTCACATGCGGTGAGTCCGGGGGAGAGACGTCCCGGCGTGGGGGGGTCTATGGGGCTGCGGAGGTGCCTGCCGGGGCAGGGAGCGGGGAGAGCATGCGCTGCCAGGAGCCGGAGGATCCCGGCCTCCCGAGTGCCCGCCAGCCCCTCGCCCCGGCGCGGTGGAGCCGGAGACGGCGGCCCGCAGGCGGCGGGTCCAGCGGGAGCCAGGCCCGGGGGGGAACTGGAGTTTCGCAGCCAGCGGCGGCGGGAGGGAGGAAGAAGCTCGGGCAGCAGCAGCAACGGAAAGACAAAATGGCTGCTGCACAAGAGGAAGTGAGGTCAGAAGCCCGCGCGCATGGGAGGGGAGGGGGGGAAGGGCGTGGGCAGCGGGAGCCGCATGTGCGCGGGGAAAGGGAGCGGCGTGAGCCATCTTGGAACCGGGCAAAGGCAAGGCAGGGCGGAAGGCCCGGCGGCGGCGGCCATCTTAGAGCCGGGCAAAGCGTGCGAGGGACCGGGGGGACGGCCCTGGCGCCGGGAGGAGGGGAGGCTTCTGAATGCATACGTGTATAAAAGTAGCTCTAAAACGAGCGCCCTCCCTTTCGAAACAGGCTCAGGAGATGTAAAGGTGGAGGTAAGAACTAAAAGAAAATTGGAAATAGAATCTCATGTTGTAACATCAGGAGAAGCAGAATTGGTGATGTCTGTACCAATGCGATCCAGGCACAGGTGGCAAGCAACGGTTGCATCTTGAGCTCGAGAAGGATTGTTAATGCATTAAGACTCCAAGTGAGCAATCTTTTTCTTCTTCTTTTTTTTTTTTTGTAAAAGGGAGAAAAATCTTCTTGAATAATGACTTCCATTTTTCCCTTATCTGTCTCCTGACTTGATTTCATTTTACATTTAATTCAAATGCAAAACATACAGCTGTACAATAGAAGACCAGCTGCATTATGAGCTACAGGGACTGGTTCAAGCATAGCCAGCAGTGATCCTTCCCCTCTATTTAGCACTTGGGAGACTGCATCTGGACCGCTGTGTCGAGCTTGCCCCCTCCACCCCAAAACCAACAAGGACCTTGACATCCTGAATGGAGCAGGCCCAACAGAGGGGCTTCATGATAGTCAAGAGAAGGTGCACATGGTCAAGGGTCAGAGCTGGGTTTGTTCAGCTTTAAAAAGAGAAGGCTTTACGGAGACCTTGTTGCTGTCCGCAGCCACCTCATCAGAGGATACAGAGAAGGACTCTTCACAGAGTTGCACGATGATGGGACAAGAGGCAATGGACACAAGTTGGAACATGGGAAAGTGGAGTTAGCTATCAATATTATTTTTAATCGTGATAGTTGTCAAATACCAGAATGGATTGCCCAGAGAGTTTGTGAAATCTCTGTCCTTGTTCAAGACTTGGACACAGACATGAGCAACCTCATCTAGTTAGAGCTGCTTGGGGGGGGGGAGGGGAGTTGGACTAGATGACCCCAGAGGTCCTTTGCAACTTGAGTTATACTGTGATTCTGTGAAAAATTTAAGCATTCCATTTTTCCTGATAAATATTTAAGAGAGAATCAGTTAAATTGCATTGGGCAACCCCAAGGACCCTAATTTATGAATTTCCTTGTTAAATTCATTGCATTAGGGTAAATCAGTGTTCAAGCTGACTAATGCAATGATTAATACCAAGTTAACACGCTGCTCTGAACAGTCCACCTCACTCTTTTTAACAGCACAGCCTGTGAAAGCAGTAATCTGATGGGCTATTTGTTTTCAGTCGGTTTCACTACCTTGGTCACAATAAACAGCAGGGAAGAGTTATCTTAGAGCATTCTGCATCACTGCAGTAAAACCAGGCAGCCAAAGCCTGCAAACCTCAAAACACATTGACTTACTAATTACTCACATCTGACAATCAATTCCTAAATACCATGCTAATGATATTTCAAACATGGTTTGTAAAAGCTGATCTTCACGTTTCAGCTGAGGAAACTCATATGCAACAATTAAAACTAAAAGCACAACAAACATGTATGGATTGTACCAGCTGCTCAATACCAATAAAGACAAGACTGGAACGATCAGATTTTACACATTCCTCCTAGATGAGTTGTTTTACCAGCATAGATGACTTTAAACAGGATCTTTAGCCTTTATAGTGTTAGATGATGAAGCATTCCTCTCTCTATACTGCAAAGCCATTTTCCTTCTCCTCTTTCCCCCCTTTGAGTTCCTGGCTCCTTACAAAGAAAGCATCCAAAGCTCTTCAAAGCAGTTGTAAGATGTTGAAAGTTCAACCAGTGATCTATTTTACTTCTCAAAAGCTGCAACAGCAGAACTCAGTGTAGTGAAAGCCCTGAAGGGGATATTTGCCATGTAGAATACTATTTTGGAATGTGAGAAATTAAAAGGTGACGGACATCGATACATCGTGAAGAGCCTGATCCAGAAAACAGAGAAGGTTGATCTCCTCCTATACTGCCAGCAAGTCAAAGAGCACTGCTTTGCCAAAACTATTACTGCCTGTCAAAACTAGGGGAAAGTTCGGGCACCCTGTCTACATAGTAAAACAACTAAATTAGAAAGAGATGCACCTTGCCCAAGAATTTAACAAATGGCTCTTCCCTCCTGGATCAGGGAGGTTACTAAAGGAACCCGTATCTGCATTCTGGAAGTTCAATATGAACCTAAACAGGCTTGAAGTAAATACATACCGTCAGCCGTTACCAGTGCTGTAGTAAGTGCTGCTAATTAGACCATACTTCCAGAAAAATGGCCCTACTGGGTTGAACAGCTCATTCAGCTTAGTAAAAGCCTAGGGAAAAAGTGCAAGACAGGACCTTTATAGCTGTCCTCTTCCTGCGGAAGGCTTCCAGCAATCAATGGTTATCTACTGACCCGGGAGTTGCATCTTAATCTTTGTGTGTAACAGTCATGTGGAACCATCCATTCCTTTTCTGAACTTATTTCAACTTTTTGCCTCTGCAACACCTTGCAGCCATGCATTCCATAATACAAATGCTTTGACCTTTTGTTTTTTTTCCTAAGTCACTTACAAACACAGGGTGCTTCTTCATGCACCTTTCAGATCAAGGGTTCAGAGAGGCAAACTAAATAATGACTTACGGAAATCCTAAAGCAATCCACTGCATTTCAACGAACAGTCACAGATTTAAGTAGTCAAGCTTCTGGTTCAGAAATTAAGAAATATCACCTCAATTTAGTACACTCCTGACTAGACAGTAAGCTTAACAGTTCCTCACGTCCCCAGAAGGAATACTAATAATTAACAATAATTATCAGGGCCTTAGAAACTTTTTATGCCTCTGGATGTAGATCTAGAGTTAAGTTAGTACTCCTGCTGTTTTATCCTTCAGGCAAGAACTGCTCCTCAAACCTCAGCTGGATCTTCCCTGCCACCTGGGTCACTGCATCCATTTAAAGACTTATGAAACATCTTCTAGTGCAGCAGATCCTCTGAGGAACCCCATGTTTTATGGCAAGACGCTGTTTTCTTTTTCAGTCTGCGAATGCAGACACAGCTATTTCTTAGATTAACTCTCTTCAGTATCGCAGACATAGCTGAACAGAACACGGCACAAGTTATGAAAGTGTTTATTCAGGACCGCTAACAGTTTGGCAAATTAGCGCTTTCCACCAACACGGGGAGCAGAAACCTTCACTGGTTTCACAATCTTCTGCTTAGGTGCTGCCTTTGTGGGAGCCTGTAGAGAAACATTGAAATATGAGTCAAGGGAAGCAATGCGTGTGTCTCTACTTCATTCTTAAGATTCTTGACATAAGTTAGGTGATGTAATTAAGATATTCATTTCGGATCAGAGTCATGTTAGCAGACTGTTACCACACATATCACTGTAAACCGGCAACACCTACGATGCAAGTAACATACTAAATTAAGTCCGAAGTAATAATAAAGTACATGCAGAGGCTCTCATCAGTGTACCGTTACAAAGTTCTTAGCTAGTGGGAGATATCACATCTTCTTAGACAAGCTTTTAGCTATCAGCTGTCTCTCAAGTGGTCTCTGATAAGGCAGTGGTTTTACAGCAACACTTTTTCTTTAAAAAAAAAGTTTGTTCTATTCAGCTGTTCATGCATGTTTAACTTCAGTACAAAAATTTTCAACATGCTTCCACATCAAAATGGATACGAAAAGGCTTCTTCCAAAACCATATGAGAATTTCCAACTAAGTGCTGCAACAGGTTGTTGTTACAACATGGCATATTCCAAACAAACACCAAACAAAATTTCTATTACCCTATTGTATCTTACCTTTGCAGCAGAAACAGCTGTTTTCTTAGTTGCCTGTTTAGCCTTCTTGGCTTCTTTTGCAGCCCTGTTTGTTTCAGAGCAAAAAGAGTAAGTTATTCATGCCTGCATTCATTGTTTCTTTGTCTCTTAACTGTGAAAGCTCCAGAAAAACATGTACGGAATGCATCATTTCAGGTTTATGCTCTACATCCAGTACCTCTGGAAAGACTAATACAGGGACAGCAGAACGAAGTGTGAAAAAAGCAGCATTTCCACAAAGGTAGAGGGCAAAAAAAGACCCACTGCTGATGGCTTCTGCTGCTAAGATCACCCTCAAATATGCTGATCTAAAGAAAACAACCCACCAACAGCTTTTAAAACATGGGGCTCATCTACAGTTTAAAGGCCTTGTAGAAAAAACATTTATAATCTTTGAAATGCCTAGCATGGCTCCAGTTATCTGATTTCTTACCTAATAGCTTGCTCCCTCTGCGCCTTTCGTACTTCAGGCTTCTGATTTCGTTTAGCCATAATCTCAGCTAAAGATGCACCAGTAATAGCCCTTTGAAACTTAACAGCACGGCGCGTGCGCTTCTTCTGTATCTCTTCCTAAAACGGCAGGAGATGAAGACAAGCAATTAGTATCACAAAACATAAACAAAAGGCTAAAGACAAACACAGGAACAAGTTGCCATTAAAACTGAAGCTATTACAAAACTGTATACATAAGTAGGACGTTATCCCTCACTTTAGAGGCAACTCTAATTTCCCAATTTGCCAAAGCAGACTACTAGCTACAAATGAAAAATGTGTGTTTTGGTATCCTACAAAGGAAAATACCACCACCACCAAACAAATAAAACAAACCCCACCAACCACCCACCACTTTAGGAAGAAACGTCGGAAGTTCACCCTTCTGTAACCCCCAGAAAAAGGGGAAGAGAAAAGAAGGGAAGAGGTTTAAAAAAAAAAAACAACAAAAAAAACCAAACAAACAGGTTGTAATGTTCCGAATGGAACACAACACTTCCCACTTGTTTCAAGGGGTATCGTGATGCTAGGCAGTATTATAAACCATCAAGCGTCAACTTTCTTTAACAGGTAGAAACTTTGACTTACAACACATATACAAGCCTTTCTAGGCATGCTTTTGTTATGCAGATTTAAAGAAGAGCACTGAAAATACCTCATGCTACAGCCCACGTTCTTTTTCCTACACTGACAGGTACGTAGGAAAGATCTCCAACAAAGTTATAGCTCAGACTTTTCAAGAAGGTATGTGAGCATTTCCCCCACCCTTTACTTCCTAGATCATCTGCTTGCAAGTATGATCTACCAGATAATCAGTGCTATGCTGCCACCTCTCTGGAAGCTTACAAGTCCATGATTAAGAAGTCCACAGGTTTAACAGCATTACCCATCTTTTGTGTATTTTTTTTTTTTTTTAAAATCACATGCCATTGATACAAGCGTTCAAAGCTGCTGAACCTAGTGTAGTTCTGAATGGGCCCTCAAAGAACACACCTACAGGGCTTTTGCTGAACTGGTTACTTTCCAAACATAAAGCAACATATAAACTCATATAAAGGCAGTCACATTTACAGCATTACTGACCAGTGTTCATGCTGGTTATATGGGTCACGCTTCTGCTAAGTGCCAGCGCTTTGAAGTTACCTCTATTCCAATCAGACCAGTGACCACATTTTTCAGTGGGAAACTTCAGAGTAGCATTGGTTGCTGTATACTTACTGACTGTCCTTTCTTGTGTTTACGCCTATATAGAACAGTCCAATTGATTTGACGGGGGTTTCTCTTGGAAAGGAATGCAGACTCACATTTTGCATTCAAGAACTGAAAAACCTGGGAAAGGAAAGTATTTCATGTAAGCTTTGTTTCTAGGAAAAGCATCTGTAAAGTTCACATTAACAGATCAAGTAACTCTTTCCCTCACTGTTTCTCATCACTGACTTTTTTATTTCTGCATTAAGACTACTCTCTCAGATACTGAAATAAGAAATCCTCATTTTTTGCTATCTGTATCATCTCTCCGTTTCTGACAGTCCTACCTGCATGGGAGGCAGGAAGCACTCTCCTCACTTTTATCCCAGCGATCCGTACCCAACAAACTACAGGCAATTCATTGGTTTCCTTTGGTCACTCCACGCACTCGATGCACTGCCTCTAAACAGCGCTTTTGACGCAGCTTGGCTGTTCCGGGGCGGATGCTTTCCGACACCCTGCCCACAGCACAATCCAAAACCTCACGCTCGAGCAGAGGCGCGGCTCCCTCGCGAACCGGCTCTGAAGGCGGCCGCGACGCCCCTGCCGCTCCACCGGCGCCACCAGGGAGCCGGCGGGCACCGGGTCCCCCGCCCGGCCCCCCGGCGCGAGGCCCGCCCCCCCCCGCGGCGGCCCCTCACACCTTGCCGTCGGTGCGGGCGTAGCGGCGCCCGTGGCCCGGGTAGATCTTGTACCCGCTGAAGCTGCACAGCTCGACCCTGCGCGGGAGAGAAGAGTTAGCAGAGACAGCGGGCTAGCCCCGGAGAAACGCGCAGCCCTCCGGGTCACCCCTCCCGCGGCCGATGGCAGCGGATAGAGCAGCGGCAGCCGCCATAGCGCTTACTTCATGATGGCGGCGGCGGCGGCTCCGGAGCGGGCGGCGGCCGAGGCGAAGAGAAAGAGAGGATCATGGGAAAACGCCTTCTAAGGCCCGCGCGCTGCATGCCGGGAGGCTTCCGCCGTGCGGGGCGTCACGGGCGGCCGCCTCCTTCCGGCGGGGAGGGGCAGCCCTCTGGGAACCCTTACGCGGCTCTCCTTTTTTTTTTTTTTTTTTTTAAATAACATTCACTTAAATTATTTTGGACGGTGCCGGGCGGTCCTGTATGCCGGCTGTTTCACCCAAAAAGAAAAAGAAATAGTTTTCCACTCGCGGGGCAAGGCAGCCAATCGGCGTCCAGCGCTCGGTTGCCTGGCGTCGTTGGCAAGCGGGAAGCATGGCGGCGACAGGAGCAGCAGCGGCCAGGACCGAGGCTCTCTCGCTGGTTGCGGGGGGTAAGGGAAGCGCTGGAGGCAGCGGGGCTGGCCAGCTGGATCACAGCTGGTGCGGGGAAGGGCGGGCGGCGCGCGGCGCGGCTTTGTTTGGGTGTCCGTTGCGCAGCGTTAAGCGGCCGGGGCGCGCAGCGCACCTTGGGAGTTGTAGTGCGGGCGCGCCCGGCGGCTCGCGCCGGAGCGCGGCGGGGACGCGGGGTTCGAACTACGAGTCCCGGAGGGCCCCCGCGGCGCTCGGGGTGCGCGGGCGGCTGGGGGGGGGGAGCGGGGAGCCCGGGCGGCGGGGGCCGAGCGGGATGGCGCCGTGCCCTCCGCGCCCCCCGCCGCTCGCCGAGGCGAGGGGCGAGGCAGCCGGGCGTCAACAGGCTTTCCCGGTGCTAGGTAGGGCAGCTCTCGCTGGGGACGGAGGCAGGCCAGGAGGGGCTCGCCCGCGCCTCCGTGGAGCGGACCTCCTGGCCAGCAGCTGGACGACGCCGTCCCTTGTGGGCCCCTCTCCCCTGCAAGGGAAGGCAGGGAGGTTTTGGGAGGCAGCCCCTGCTCTGTGTGTGCAATTTTCCGCTTCCTGCCGTCACCTCCAGAAGGGCGATGGGTAGTAATAACGCGGGGCTTGCTGTGAAGGCTGCAAGGCTCAGTGAGTAAGCAAAAGCCCAAACATAAATTGTGAGCTTTCTGAGGTGGAGCCCGCGCTGCATCTACCTGTGGACACATCTGCCAAAGTGATAATACGCAACTCTTATTTTTTTTCCTCGATACGGAGAACCCCTTTAAAAATGCACTTGTGCAGAAATTCTCTCTTTAATTAGAAAGAGGCCCGGTGCTTGCAGAGGTAGCTGTTTAAATAAGAAATATGCAGTACTGTTTCCCTGAACGTGCAAAGACAAGAGTGTGACTGCTTCTGATACTGCTCACTAGGCATTGCTGCCCTTCACAGCTCTGTGAGTTGTTTTGAATTTGAGAAGCAATGACATGTAATATGTCATCACACATACTTTTTTAAAAAGCATAGGTGACAGCTTGGTACACCAAAAATGTGTGTCTCCATTCGTAGCCGAACTGAACTGTAAACGCATGCAAACTGTAAGAAATTTCATAGATAGTACCTGTGTTGGGTACAAGAATGCTATTTTAAAATATGCTGCTGAAAAAAGCAGGCAGGACTCTTTACTGAGCACATAGTAAAGGATAAGCAAGCACTAGAATGCTTTACGGAGATGGTATGCAACGTATATAGCAGAGGATAAACATATGGAAATGATTATTTGCAAATACCATTATCACAGGTACCCAGTGGTTCATGTTCCCTGTAGATGGCAACTCTTTTCCTTTCAACTCTCTCTTTATATTAACATTTTTTTTTGCCCGGAACATTTTAATTATCTGTTCCACTAATTAAATGATATGTTAGCACATTCATAATTTGCTCCCACCCAAACATTACCGCTGCAGTAGCATGGCTATATGAATGCATTCTTTGTTCTGACTTCTCGCTAGATACGTTGCTGATGTATGTAACATTTAGACATAAGCATCAACATTCTGAGGCTAGATGCACTGAAGGATTTGGACATTGATGTCCTGGAGTGGAATCCTTGGCTCTGAATTAGACACGTTCCCTATGCAGTAAGATAGTTCCATACTTCAGATTAGGATTTGCAGCAGCCACACTGCAAAAAGGAGGCAAGCCTTAAAATAGCTGGTAAAATGTTTTAAAGAGAGGGTCGAACCTTAAGTTCATTTCTTCTGTGTAATTTAATCATCTAAATTGCGATAACAGGGAGGTGTCAGTCTTGATCTGAAACCTATTTGAGTTTGGGGCCTAGGTGGCGCTCCCAAAAATGGAGAAAGGTGGTAATTTTTTTTTTTTCCTCTGAGATACAGGGAAAAAGAGGAAACTGTAGGCTTTTATTCAGGATGATAGTCTGTATCATTCATGATATAGAAGGCTGACATTCAGTTTTTTCTTCAGGCTGAGGGCTGTCACATGGATATTTCACCCTTCTGAATTAAGTACCCTAATCTTCAAATACTTTAGCAGGACGTTTAATAGAACTGTCTAGGAAGGTGAAATTTATAGGTGTGCGTCCTCATCAGGTTTCCCATGTTCTGATTGACCAAAGGATGGATGCTACTTGCTCCTCTTCCAGACCTCTCTTTTTTTAAGTGACAGATGCGGTTGCTAGCGTGTGTGGAGTGTGATCTTACAGATGTGTGCTAGGCATGTTCTGAGTTTGCCTCTAAGCAGGAATTTAGATAGAGGGTGCGTACACTCAGATGGCACCCTGATTGCCAGGTGATGGATGGCGATGTGCTCAAAATCTGAAACCTTTGAGGAATTTAAAAAGTTAGATGCCTGGGAAGCTTGAGATTTTGAGGATCACACCTTTGAATTTAGGTGCTTAAATTTCCCATTTCAGAAGCTCTGCCTGCTATGGATGTGTCCAAGTTGTACTGGAATTCTTTAGTGGAACAGGGACTGGAATCTGCATCTTCCAATAATTTAATCAGTTATTCTAATATATTCGGTCTGAAATAATGAATTTGCTCCATTTTTACTGATACAAATGAACTTTCTTTTCTACATAAATTATCTGTATGTATTAGAAAACAAATCTATTTATCCTGCTTTGCATGTTTCAGTGCATATCAAGTGCTGCGTTTTGGCTTTAGGTATGGTGTTGTTTGTTTTCCCCTTCTAAGGCTTGGTAGTTAACTGGTCGGGTCAAGGATTGCAAAAACTGGGTCCAGCCTTACCCTGCGATGCTGATACTCACACTCTGATTCTGGACAAAAACCAAATAATTAAATTGGAACACCTGGAAAAATGCAGGAACCTGATGCAGGTCAGTGTTACTTGACTTGAATTTGCTGTGAAATAATGGACCTGTGATGCTAATTAAAATATTTCTGCTTTAAGGCTGCACTTTGAAATTGAAATTAGTTAGCAGTTACTGTCTTTATAGAAAAGTAAATGATGCTAACTGAAATAGAAAGCTTTTTTTTTCTGTGTAGCCCTACAGTTGGCAGTGGTGTACAGTTGTTTCCCTGGTTACCTAGGTAACTAGAAGTACACTCAATAAATCCTTATAGAGAGGTGAGACGAGGAACACTTAGAAAAGCCACCGACAACCCTAATTTAGAAACTTGTTTGCTTTTTATTACTTGATTTTCATAACATTAAATGTAATTTCATCTTTCTTTGTGTAAGTCTAAATATGCAGACATAGGCGCTCTTTCCCCTCCTTCCCCTTCACAAAGAAGGAGGATTAGTAGCTGTAATTTGCAGAAAGACAAATTGCAAGGGTTCAGGGGACTTGGAATGTTTCATGAAGTATCCCTCTAGAAAGAGAACTCCCAGCTGAGGTGCTGCACCCTCTCACCAGGGTGTGGCTTCCTCCTGTGTTTTGCATGCTTTGCAAATCAGTCCTCTTCAATGTCCTCTTTTTTTTTCCCCCCCATGTAGTTTGGTTTTGTTGTATTGTTTTTCCAAATAAGTTGTTATTGTCTATTATAAAAAAGAAATAAATACCAGGACTTGTGAAAGCTTTCTCATACCACTTTTTTTAAGGTTAGTCCTAAAACCTTAGATGTAGGATAGATCTGGGCAATGGAAGTGCATGATCAAGTAAGTGATTTACTGTACCTACCTATCCATAGCAATGTAGATATAGATATATGTATGTATGTAAGCATAAAGACTTAAAAATACACGCTTATTAGAATGTACCTCTTGATAACCCTTAGAATGTGGTGCATGCTAATTCTAATTAACGCATAGTGGTGGAAAGAAGCCATGTGGAATAGGATGAAATACAAATAGCAAATCAAAAAATGTGAAATAGGAGGGTTCTATGTTTTCTTGTTAACTTGTCAAATCGTATAAGCCCTAATGTTGCCAGTGCTTATGCTTAACTGTAATACTAGCAGTAGTCCGTTTACATTCATGAGGCTGTTAATGGTAGCGATGTTAAGCATATGCATGATGCTGGCAAAATTCAGAGTATAATCCCTCAGAGATAAAGCTGTACAAGTCCAAATAGCTATCACTGAAAGTGCTTCCAGACAGATGGTGAAGAAATCCCCTGAATAGTTCCTAGAAACCACCTAAGCTGAGGTAGGAGTGAGTTTTTTGTTGTGATTTGTTCTTCAATAACATTAGAGAAATGGAAAAGTTAAAATGCGCATAGCTGCAACCCAGGATTGATTGAAACAAAGCAGTTGTGATCACCACACAATAAAATAATATGATTATATGTTTAATGTCTAGAAGTATATTTCTGTTTTGGATTATGCCCTTCTGAATTCTTGATCATTAGTGCAAATGTTAGCTCTAAGTCAGGACTTCCAGGTTTATCCTTAACTAGTTTGTGTTTGACAATTCTGTTAGCACTTAGCAAAACGTGAGTTCTAGCAACTGGTTTTCTGAGATTCATGTAAAATGTGTTTTGTCCTCTGCCATGTTGACAGCAAGTAAGACTTCGCACCACAAATGGTGCAACAATTTGCAAAATGGCTTGGCAATTCACATTAAAAAAGCTTATTTTCATATAAAACGATTCCTCATTAATTTTCTTCCTTTTGCCAGATGGTGCTAGGAGGAGGATTTCTCTAGGTTTGCAGAGTGAATTGTGAAGACAGCTAGCTTTGATCAATAACTCATTTCCTTGCTCTTGCCATTCCTTGTGCCTGAGTTACTATTTGCTTGAAAATGGAAAATATCCATTGAAATCATTTCTCTTGGAGTGGATTTTTAGCCTTTAAAAATAAAACCTAGACCGTTCTGTCTGTATAGCTTAATAGCTGAGACTGTTTCTTTTGTTTATGTGTCAATCTGCAGCTGTCTGTAGCCAACAATCGTTTGGTACGAATGATGGGTGTAGCAAAACTGACTAAGCTCCGGGTGCTAAATTTGCCTCATAACAGTATTGGATATGTGGAGGGGCTAAAGGATCTGGTGCACCTGGAGTGGCTGAACTTGGCCGGAAATAACCTGAAGGTAAAGTATTTCGTTTTTACACTTTTCCCAGAATCTGTTTTAGTGGAAATTTGGAAAATGCTAGAAAGAACGTTCTTACAAGGTTTTATTCTGTTCCACTTCAAGAAATCTGCGTTTTTTTTCTGGTTTTAATGGGAACAAAAGTTAAGGCTTTGTGTCTACTAGTATATTAAATTGAGGAGAACAAATTTTGGACAAGAATTATCAGGGGAAGGGAGAAGTGATTTAACATTAAAATGCAATGAGGTTTGGGAAATTGTCCCCAAAATAGGAAAGGAATTATCTTCTTTAAAATCAAACTATGTAGAAGCATAGTTAAATTTGTTAGTTTTTTAGATTACTTATCCAATGTTTTTAGCTTCCAGGATGCTTTCTAATCGTTGATATCTGCTTCTGTTTAATGACCAAACAAGAATTACTGTAATTGACTCTCTCTTCTTTTAATAGGCTATTGAACAAATCAATTCCTGTCTGTCCCTTCAGCATCTTGATTTGTCAGACAACAACATATCTCAATTAGGAGATCTCTCCAAGCTTATGTCTCTAAAGGTAGATGCTATTTTATATCTCTCTTTGTGGCATTTTTTGCAAAAAGAAATTTGCTTTGAAAATCGCTGCCTGGTAAAGCATGCGTTATTCAAATGCTAGCTCTTAAAGCACTTCTAGTTAATCACTATGACTTCTGCAAGGAAAAATGTAAGAATTCTTTCCTGTGTTTTCAAGATGCAGAAACTGAAAAAGTGATTCCTATGTGCTCACTATGATTTTGACCTATATACATGGTGAGAACTTATAGCTCTCGGTTGTCCTGATCCATGACTCAGGACAAGAGAAAGCATATGTTAACTCTTTCACTGTGAACACCACATAGAAAAAATATTTCCAAATCTACAATTTGTACTGATGAATATACTTTAATTCTGCATGTTATAATGACAAAATGTTGCTTTAAAATTTAAAAAACAATTTTCCCTCACTGGAATAAGCAAAAAATCATTGTGATGACACCATAGTTCTTCTGTTTGGTGTGTATTCTGTACGTTGATCAAACAAGCATACACTTCACCACTGCATTTTTATTTTATAGACTCTCTTGCTACATGGAAATATTATAACCTCACTTCGTACTGCCCCTGTTTGCCTACCTCAGAATCTGACTGTTTTTTCTTTGGCAGAAAATGAAATCAGAGACTTAAATGAGGTAAGGCATAGAGGATACGTGACCTTGTCTTTAGGTAGACTGAGAGGAGATAGCTGAATCATTCTTTTAAGGTAAAAGTATCAAGGGTGTAAGTAAAATGGGCTTTCTTCTTTAAAATAATCCATGCTTGTCCTTAAAATAAACCTTTCTTGATGATGATGATGATGATTATTAAGGGGTGTCAGAAGTATACTCTGAAAACTAAATCCATAGACTACTTCTCATGATTGCCTAGAGATTGAAAACTGAGCTGATTAGCTACTACTGCAGAGGCTGTCTGCAAATTATCTGTGTAGAATGGAGGTTTAAAATGCACTTGTTGCAGCTGAACTTTTGGGGCTCATGTCTTATTTTATCTCTTTATCAAGTACCACATAAGAGAAACAAATACTATGGCTGTGGTTTTGGGAGGTGCTGGTGGTGGTATTTGAAATAAGTAGTAGCCAAATTTGTCAGACTTTCCTGTTAGTCTTATTTTTATGAAAGATTTTTCCCTTTAAAATAGGACAGTGTTTCTCAGCTTTTTGGTATGCCTTTGTTTTGTCAACATCTCCATGCCTCATATAGTGAAGTGGAGTAGTAGAAACATTATATTTTTCTACACATCAAGCCACTACCCAGATTTTAAGTGAAGCTAATGGTTTACAAGGGCTGTAGTTGTTACAGGAGAATTAATGGGAAAATGGCAGTGGTTGATAGAAGCTCTTTTGAAAATTTCCATGTTCAACAAGCAAATGTGATTTTCAGTGATTAGTAATGATATTATTTTGTGTAAGATGTCTAGCCATAACCAGCAGAAACCTTGTACGTTCTGTAAGCATTTACTGGTTCTCTTTGGTTAACGAAGATCTCTTATTTTCTGCAGGTTTCTTTCCTGGCTTCTCTTTCTCATTTGGAACAGTTATCAATTATGAACAATCCTTGTGTGATGGCCACACCTTCTATCCCTGGCTTTGACTACAGGCCATATATTGTCAGCTGGTGTCTGAACCTTAGAGTTCTTGATGGATATGTGATTTCTCAGAAGGAAAGGTAACGTTATGTTTTTAAATCCTTAAAAGTATTGAGTGAGGTTTGGCTAAGCTACAGTTGCATTTTTATTGTAATAAAAAATGGGAAAGTGCAAATGGTATGAAATAGTGTTTTTCTTGCTAATGCCCGTATGAGGTACAGCCCAATTAACATTGTTGTTTTTGTGAGGTTTTTTCTTTTTTAATCTGTTCACTGGAATTATTATGTAAAACCACAGGTTTATTTAAGCAGAAATTCAAAGTTAAAGGATATTTTATCACTGGACTCAAAGTAACACTTTAACAAATTGGTATCAATTTATCAGCAGTCTGTTATTTCTTCCAAGCTTACAACCTCTTTGACTTTGCAGATTAAGGAAAATTAGCAGACGTTAAAGGTACTGTCTTGGGGAGAGCTCAGACATGCCCTTTTATAAAGTGTCTGACTTGCGTTCCTGTTTTTAGGTCTGGGGTATCTTTTATCAATTAGTTAAATTTCATTTGGCTTACATCACTTTTTACTATGTCATGATGTTACTGTGGTATGTGTATGACAGTATAGATGGACTGTTTTGATGTTGAGAATTTTAAGACGACAACTGTACAAATTTTCCCAGAAAATATCCTAATTATCCAGCGTAAACACGTTCTTATCCAAGGCATACGGTCCTATTTTCCCAGTGAATAAAAGCTAAGTTAAAGACTTTTTGGTTAAAGATAAACCAAAGTTTCTGTTTGTCCATATGTTTCCTCATCTAATGAGGTTCCCAGCCATCTGCCTGTAAGAATTCTACAGAAATTTTTTATGACCAACGTTCTCTGGTTATTTCAATAAGAAGATACAAAAATCACTATCTTTCTGGGCTTTTCTGTATTAGGGGACGTTTTGAACGCTTAGGCTATGGATGGATTATATTAAATGTTCCCAGACCGAAGAACATTTCACTTAGAATCGGGTTTTAATTACTGACTGTTCTCAATATAAGATTTTCTCTCTGTGGCTGTTCTGCATGTTTGTGTGAACTTTTTCTGTTTCTGTGAACGTTTTTGCTGATACATTTATTCACACAAATGTGTCTTCCGTGCTCAAAGACCACAGGTGTAGCTAAAGCAAAGACTGCTCAGTGTTTTCAGAGGATTGTTTGTTTCAAACCTGTTTGCGTGAGGAGTCCTTTACTTACTGTGCTGGTAATGAAAATAGCAGACCCTCTTGCTCCTGCTCATGGTCCCAGTTCAGGTCAGATTTGTAGATTAGCTCTTAGGTGGCAACAAGAAGAAGAGTAATCAAAGGAAAGTTAGGATTTTTACGCCAGGCATTAATGATGATTGTTTTTCCCCTTGCCAGTTTGAAGGCAGAATGGCTTTACAGTCAAGGTAAAGGAAGATCATATCGACCTGGACAGCATGTTCAGTTAGTCCAGTACTTGGCTACTGTTTGTCCTCTTATATCTGCATATGGTCTCCAGACTGAAGAGGATGCCAAACTGGAAAAAATATTGAGTAAGCAAAGGTGAGAACTTTTTGTTTCTCCATTGTTAGAAAGCTTAATTTGGAATATGATTATATATCTTATTTTCTGTTAGATAAAATAGCATTTCCTGTTAAGCATCTAAAGCAAAAGTGAGGGCTGGAGATGGGAAGAAGAATGGGGTCACAAGATGTGTCCCAAAGGGGACTGAAGAGCAAGACAAGCAGCAGAAAGCATTTTCCTGATTGCTAGGCCATCTGGAGGCGAATTCTGTTTGTTTGTTTGTTTTTTTAATCTGTGGTCTGTAAGACATTGGAAAAAAAAAATTTGTGGTAGGGTTCTGATTTAAAGTAGAAAACATAACATACTGAGATTTATGCCACACAAAGAAAGTGAAGAGGACGTCAAAAAATAGCTTGGACTTTTGTTCTTTCTGTAAATTAAGACCGTTGTTGTACTGCTGCATAAGTAGCCACTTTTTCGTTGTTAGTGTGTTCTTTTGTTTGTTTTAAGGTTAAGATTGTCCTTTGAGGGACACTGTTACTGATGATGCTCTTGGCGGGCTCTGTACAAGCGCCAAAGGTCTGGCTTCCGTCAGCAGAGGCCGCTATGGAGCCTGCTGGTTCTGCCAGCACTAGCTGTTTGGCTAAGGACTGCACAAGGAAATTAGGATAGTTATAGTGTTGCACTTTCCTCCCATGAAAAGGAGAACTAATTGGGATTAAAAAACAGGTACTTATGCATACAGGCAGGAGACTCAACTCAAGATCAGGGCAGGAGACTCAACTCAAGGGAGGAGGCTAGATAGGTGGCATAGTCTGGGTAGAAAGTTGGGCAACAGAAGTGTTGCAGTTAGGGGCAGAGTGGCATCTCATCCAAGAGGACTGGCCTGGAGTGTCTAGAAGAAGAGGAAGTTGCTGCACACGTTGTCAGTGTGGGCAGATGTCTGGGAGGAAGTTACAGAAAGCGTTGGGACGATTTCAAGGAGAAAGCTGGAAATTCGCTCGTGTGATTATTGTTCTTACTGTACTAAGTGCTCTGATATTCACGTGATGTTGCTGGGAAGAATTCAGAAAGGTGGCTTGCAAGATGTGACTTTTTTAAAAATTACAATTTGTAAGGCAGTTGGACTTTCTGACATCTACCTCATGATTTTTCAATTTAGCTGGGTCGAAACAGCTGCTGTGTTTTGTCAGATTGTAGAGGATGATGGTATACTTGCAGTAATATTTTAGTTGTCAATTGCTATTAGGATTTTGGCCACCTAGTGAGAGGGACACCCTTTCCTTGATTCAGTCATTTTCAAATAAAGAAGACTCTCCCTCCATTACTCAAACTCCTCTATACATACAAACATAGTGTATCTTGCAGCAGACACTTAAAATATCTGTGTACCTTGCTTGTGCATACAGCTACTTTATGGTTTTCAGTCTACAGTCAGAATTGCATGCTGGATTTTTTTTTTTTTTCTTTTCTGATACATGTACTTGGAGAAAGGAGCAGAAAGAAGGGGAACAGGAGCAACCTAAAATGCCTGAGAACTGTGGCAAGAAGCCAGGTTGTGCAAGTCCCTACTTTGTGAGTGGTCCTGTTAGTATGCTGTAGGTGTAGGGATCTCTATAACTAGCCTCTTAGAATGGTTTCATCAAATGTTTTCCTCTAAAGTAGTACTTTTTTAGATACCTTCTGTGCCAAAAATGTTTAAAGGAAATATAAAATCTATTGGAACTCTGTGCTTAGGCTGCACCAGAGGCAGTTGATGCATCAAAGCCAAAATGAAGGACCACCTCCATCTTCCACTCCCAGCAAAGCACTGCCAGTTACTTATGAACACAGCAGTCCAGCTCAGACGCCACAGATAGTTCTTGAAAGTGGTAAGATGCGAATCTTCTCCTGTTTTCCAATCTGTGGAAATAAACTAGATATTTTTTGAACGTAGTTAGCCATGTGGAGAGAATTTCAAAGCAAGGAAGGCCCTGTTATTTATTAATTTTTGAACTGAAGGAATACTTTGCTTTCTAACAATATATTCTGTGCTTATTCATATCTTGAAATGCTAACAAGATTATTCATTAAGCAATAACCGAAAGCCAGTACACTAAAAAGTTGGTACTTTGACTGTTGCATCTCATGAAAGTGTAATTTCTCTGGGGAAAGCAGCTTATGCAGTTTACTGTACCCAGTATTTGTAAGGTTTCTGGATATTACTGTGAAAAGTAATTATAATCCCTGTTGTTATTTAGCAATGACTATCGTTATTAGCATTTTAGTTCTTACTACTTGATAAGAACCTGGATGTGTATCTAAAACAGTATGGATCTCTATGGATTGAAATAGGATACGTTATTGAAATACCATGTGATTTTTTTGAATATGGCTTTCTGCTGGTCTAGAACCTGTCATCCAGAAGAATTCTTGGGTTGGACCAAGTGCAAACGATGATCATCCTATGCAGTAAAGAACACTTTTCCTCTGGAAAGAGGTCGTTGCAAGGAGCTATACCTTGAAGATATACAGACTGATGAGGACAAGCTAAACAGCAGCCTTCTATCCTCGGAGTCTACTTTTATGCCTGTTGCTTCAGGACTGTCTCCGGTGTCTCCTACGAGAGACCTGAGGCTACGTGGAATCAGTTTGGACCTAGAAGAAGATGATAATACAGTGATTGAACCTGTGAAAGATGTTAATAGGGAAGAACAAACTAACAAGCAAGAAGAAGCTTCTTGGGTTACACGAGAGCACTCCAGCAAAGCCGTGGAAAGTGTGGAAACTCAAGAGACTTTTAAAGAGAGTAGGTTGTTGCCATCTCCTGTTCCAGTAACAGCTAACCCG
The DNA here is from genome assembly GCF_040807025.1 of Struthio camelus. NCBI lineage: Eukaryota > Metazoa > Chordata > Aves > Struthioniformes > Struthionidae > Struthio > Struthio camelus. Next base: position 99,050,508 of record NC_090942.1, read on the forward strand.
ACCGCTAATAGTAGCAACAGTTCAGCATCCTCTGAAGATTACGTTTTGCGTAGCCACCCCAGCACATCACTAGGTGCTGAGTCCGTAGTTACAACTCTTTGCGCTAACCAGATGGCAGGAGAAAATTCTGATTTGTTAGCTGCTGTTAATCAAGGTGCAGCTGAACTGCAAAGAATGACTAAAGCAGCTACAAAGCTTCAAGCCTGCTGGAGAGGGTTCTATACGAGGAACTACCATCCCCGAGCCAAGGAAGTGCGGTATGAAATTCGACTAGGCAGAATGCAGGCGCACATCATTTGCTTAACTGATGAAATACAAAAGTAAGTTGAGATCTTGCTGTGCATTTTCAAATCTCAATCAATATAATCAGGGTTTCAGAATAGGTATAAACTGATCTCAGTATAACTGCACACCGTAGTTCCTAGTACCAGTAATATAAAACTGTGATTACAGTAGAGGGTCACTTCCTATAAGATATGCACAGATTTGCACAAAACTTCTCATCTTCTCAGAGTGCCCTATAGGAACGGGTTGAGTTAGAAGAAATATTTCTGTCCTTCTAGGACCAGGACTTGGATGTTCCAGTGCATAATCAAAATAGCAAATGTAAAGTGTGGGGTTTTTTTTTTGTTGTTTTGGGTTTTTTTGACTTCTGGAAATTAGAGAGCCTCTAAATTAAATTTCAGTTTTGAGATTCATTTCACTGCTACTGATGAGAGGGATTCTCTGTGCCTTGCATGATACAATTTTAAAACATTCTGTTCTTGGTTCAGTTTTCTGATCATATGAATCCGTGTTTGAAGATTGTTATCAAAGTTTCTCAATTTATAAGATATAATTTGAGGATTTAGTTAATATTGGATGTTGATGACAGGACAAATTGCAGTAGTGGCTAAATGTTTGGCTCTGCACTTTCTTTCAAGAGAGCTGTTACACGAGCAGGTATTTTTTTATGTAGCCTTGTTAATCTTGTTACCCAAATATTGCTTACTTAAGCTGCATATCTTCGGATGTGTGTTCTTGTAGGCTAAGAAAAGAAAGAGAGGAAGATAAGATTCAAAGACTTGTACAGGAGGAGGCAGTCAGATTTCTTTGGAACCAGGTAAATGGCTTTAGTCCTCTTATTTTTGAACTTACAAATTAATTCAGAAAACATTATTTCATATTGTAGATATTGAGGTGGTAATGAGTATGGTTTGTCCTTTCAGTGATGAGCTGGGTGGCTTGTTAGGATATATCTGCTATGCTGTTTGCTTTACTAGTATTCTGGGGAAAAAGAACGTTTGGAAGTATTAACACAATAAAGTATTTAGTATTAACACAAGAAACTATTTGTGTTGCTAAATGCTAAAATATAGCTTGGAATGAGAAAGACAAAATGGAAGGAAAGCTAAATAAGCGTAGTGTGAAGGAGTAATGTGACTGCTAGATGCCCAGGGTGAATGAAACAAAGTTCCAAGCTATGTTGCTTGTGGACAACTCAGTTCTAAAGCAGACAAGTTATTAATGCATCTTTTAATAAGCTGTTCTTCCAAAACCTAGGCAGATTGCTTTCTTAAACATGGATTATTCCATAAACATACTGCATCTTTTCTTTTTTAAGAGCAGATTCCTTTTTTCTTCAGTTACTTGAACTGGGAGACACCCAATTTGGCACCTCCATTGTCTTAAAACCCATTATTGAACAGTGGGAAGAAATATATTTTCCCTTCTTTAAGGGAATGTGAACTTTTTGTTAGTTCACCTAATCTTAAATTTTATACTAGAGCTTTGTTGCTGATGGCAAGAAATCCTCCAGAAATCGAAGTACTCTTCATGTTGTGTTTCATAATGATACACTCTCTATCCTTTACAGGTGAAATCCCTTCGACAGTGGCAGCTTTCAGTGACCCAAAATTTAGGTACTACTTGGCAACCTGGGGTCCCTTCAGCCAATACTTTTTGTCCCTCTGAACCAGCTATTCGATCATCCACGCTTCAGCAAGAAACCTCACCAGATGTTTGTTCTGCTTGGTTAATCCCAGCTAGTGATGCTCTTCCAGAAAAATCTTCACTGCAGTTCCCAGATTCTGGTTTTCATTCATCCGTGGCTGATCAGACTCATGCCAGTGACTTGTGTAGCTCTGCAAAGAGTTTTACAGAAGGAGATGAAAGCTTTCTTTCTATGGAGACAGTCAAACAGTGTGGCAACTCTGTTTCAGAGTATCCTTCCGATGTTGAGGATGGCCAGGGAAAACATGGGGAAAGTAAAGAGAGCTCTAATAGCGAACAGGACAACAGTCTTCTACAACAGTATTTGAAATCTGTTCAGCAACTGGAAGAGGCTGATGATGGGACCAACTGTGATGATGGAACAGAGGGTAGTGACCCACAAATTGCTATTTCAGCAGAAAAGCAAGATTTTTTGTCTGATATTGTCTCTCTAGATGTCCCTCAAGGTACATCTTCCCCTGAACAAGGTGAAATCAGTCAGACGCCAGAAAGCTGCAAACTGAATTCAGGAATGGTAGAAGGGAAGCAAACAGACTGTGATTCTTCATTTCAGATGCTGCATGTTGGCATAGCTGTATAGTAAACTCAGTTCCATGAAGGACAAGGGATTCCATTTCACTTTTTTTTTTTTTCTTTTCCCCATTTATACAACACTTGCATTTTTCGTGTGTGCTGTTTTAGATTTTAGACTTTAGTTACCAATGTATGTTTTAGTTACCATTTTACTAATCTTACTGAAGACTGACACTAACTATGCTAACCTCAAATCAGCAAAGTTCTTAGTGGGGGTCATGATGCACTTTATTTTTGCATATCTAAATGATATCCTAATAACTGGGTTCCATGAAATAAATTCTGAAGATCGTGGGGATATTTGCTGTAAACTCAGTTTAGTGACTGTGTTAGTGAATCTTTGAAATTTTTTCTAAAAAGCAGGCTTGAGTTCTTACTCTGCGAAAAGAAGGAACCAATATGGGAAGACACTGAGCTAATATAGACAGTGTGTGCATGTATGGATACAACCTGAGGAAAAGGGTGAAAGCACTTGCCTTTTAGACTTTTTACTGACTTAAACAAGAGTAATTTTGTCAGTATTTCAGAGACGGGTTTCTTCAAGGTGGTGTTCCAAATCAGTGACTTTTTTGTCCTTTAGCTGAAGTTGCTGGCAAGGAATTAGGTTAGTTACAGAGGCACTGAAACAGGGACTTAAAGGAGTCAAACCCTAAGGAATTTCAAACAAATTTTGGCCTTTGTTTCCCCTCGGGTGTAATTTCCATGTTCTTTCTCAGGTAAGACTCAAAGTGGAACCAGTAGCAGGCTTTTTTAAATAAGAATTTCAAAAGGCCATGTGAGCTGGGAACGTAGTTTTCAAGACTGCACTGCTGGGTTACGGTAGCAAACTTGGTGTGGTGACACGTGTTTGGCCTCCAGGAGGATGGCACTGTCATCTTGGGACTGGGATCTGCATGACTTCTAAGACATCAGTTTGTTTGATGTATCACAACTCCATCTATCAAGTATAAACATTAAAAGGAAATTTCATGAGTTAAAACTATTTCTTGCCCTCTCTGTTTTTTTTTTTGTTGTTGTTTTTCTCCTTACGTTCACTGTTTGACATTCTAATTAGATATAGATAAAAAGCTGTGTTTCTTGTCTGTTGGTGAATGCGCTAAGTTAACTAGGCTATGCTTTCCACTTAAACCTTGGGCAAGTAATAGCATCTGTATTTTGCCTAGCCATTGCTATATTTTTTTAAATTAAAAGTGATCAGTTATCTTAGTATACCACAAAAGCGGCAAGGGAAATCTGTTTTGCCATATAATTGGCAATGGACGTTAGTAAAATAAAAATTAACTAACTGACCCGTAGAAGTCACAACCTGAAGTTTGCTAATATTGCACTTTGCAATGTGAAAGACCAGTGCCTCAACAGTTTGCTTGTGTTCGTTCCTCTGAGGTCAATAGCGTCAGTCATACAAATGCAGCTATGAAGGATCATATGCTAACTCTCTGAATCCACAGACTTTAACTTTTGGTGCTACTGTGTCATTGAAATCAACTAGTGCTTTTTTAAAGCAACTCTTTTGACCATGTTACCATATAAAATTGTTTAATTTTTGTAAAAGCCTTGGTTACCTGTCTGTTTTAGGTTCCGAGCTGAAATTCACCCTTAATCAAGAGTCTGACTTGAGGCCAATGTACTGAGTCCTCAGAGCAGCCTTTACTGAGAACATAAGTGGCATATTGGACTTGTACCAACTATCTGCCCAGTGGTGAAGTTCACCTTGAAAGAATAAAGCTTACCTTTGTAGATACAGTAGCCATCCTCTTTTTTTTCTGAAAGTTCAAGGAGATTAACTTCTTAGGAGAGTTGTTACTACAGTCAGGCTGGCACTTGACCGTGGTTAGCACAGATGAGAGCATTTAAAAAAATACCGAGGTGGTAGATTTTTAATGTGCTGTCTTTCTAACCCAGACTAGTTTACAGCGTATTTATGGCATAACAGTATTCATAATTAGATCTTAGGGCATGGTTGTGCAGTGCCGTGTAGATACCCAAATAAGCTTGGGTATTGGAAGTGGTATAGTTGCATTAAGGAATCGCAACTATACCTAATTAGCTGTGCAGAGAAGTATGTAGGCTACGTGGACATGCCCTTGTCCCCTGAAGGAGATCAAAGTTCTCAACTTTAATTAAAATTTGTTACTGTTGGAGATCTCTGCAGTTTACAGGATTTGGCTCTTTGACTATCAATCTGTTACAATAATCTCATGTAACGTCTTAAAGAGCCTTTCTTTGGTTTATTGAGAGAGAAATTATTTCTGTCTGTGAATCCGTTGTTGGAACCGACTCTAGAGGCAGTTGTCCGGGTAGAAGGAACAATGAGTTCTCTCTTTAGTGGCAGAGTGCTGGATTAGCCTGTGTAAGACCAGGAAAAGCTAGACTGCTGTCTGGATGAAAATATCACTTACTGAAGACACTGAGGCACTACAAATATTTTGTTATTTTGCATTAGTGCCTCTTTTGCTGCAGAATTAGAAAGCGGAGAAACAATTTCAATTTTGGAGGTGTCAAAGGGTGATAATTTGATAAAAGTAATTTTTCTTGGAAGCTTGAGTTGTTTCTTGGCATTTTCTCTATTCATAGCATTTACAAACAAATACATGAAGACTTATTTCAAATAATGCCTAGATCAGCTGTTGGCTTTTCTAACTTGTAGCCTGTATATCCAAAATTGATTTTGTGAAGATATAGGAAAAAAAAGTGTGCCAATGTATACTCAGCTTTATCTTACCACTTCTTGGGAAGGTTTGAAATATGAAAGATCATTTTCTGATGTTGTGAAATTTATCTTGCATGTGTAGAAGGTCAGTTGCCTAAATATAGCATATAGAAATCATATAGAAAGGTAAAGTTTTGGATTATTTTCTTCAGGGTTAGAAGTAATTAGTTTGTACATACACAAAAAATATTTTTGTCTCAACCATTAAAAAATATATACAGGGAAAGAGATAATAAAGGATACATTTGAGAAACAAGGAATTAAATTTTATGTGTACTTAAAATATGGCTTCTTTCAGACCGTGCTGAGCTCTCCAAGAATCACTTTATGGAAGTATCATAGATTAATTTGTGGTTTAATGTTTATTCTTGTTTGTCTGCATAAGACTCTTTTTTCCCCTTTAAGTTAGGAAATATTTCTCCTTTGATATGTATACACAACTCCTTTTGGAGTTGATGGAAATTTCATAAAGAAGGTCTAACATATGAAAGGCCTAACATATGAAAATCTTAAGTCTGTAGTTTTCCTGCTATAAGATTTTATGTCTTCAGTACTTCCCTTTTGCAAAGCTTTAATTTCAGCAGACGAATGTGCTTTCTAGATGGAAAGCTTTTATTTTGCGCTTGTGCCATGGACTGATCCTCCCATGCTGTTGGAAGAGCTTCCTGTTACTGGTTATTTGTCAGGCAATGTTGTCAGCTCTGCCACTAGTACAGTTTAGCTACTCCCTTATTTGCTTCAGTAAAATTAGCTAAATTTAGATAGATATCTCAGACTATCTTATCTAAACTGATAAGCCAGCAGAACTGGTTTTGTCCAAAGTGAAGTAGTTGGCATGCATGCAGCTTTGTGAGCTAGTCTGTGGCAGAAATGACTCTTTGACCTGTTCTGAAGGTGGGGACAAAGGGGAAGAGAGAAATGCATTTATGTGTTTTTTCAGGCTTAGTCTTTATTGATGATAACATCAATTCTGTTACGATTGCTACTCTGTTGTGTTTCACAATTGTGTTATGGTTTACAGATGTCTCATTCTTCCATGTAATCAAGCATGCAGTTTTTCTGCTGTATGTAGTACTTTATAGACTGACTCTATTCAGATAATAGTTTGAAAAAAATAGAAGGATATCATTAAAGAAAGCCTGTTAGCATTTTATATTTCAAAGTTGTTGGGTTTTTTAAGGTAGTAGGAGGATAATGAGTCCTCTGTATGTTAGATAACGTCTTTCCTCCAAAAGAAGAAACACAAAAAATGCCTGATTAATGAAAATCAGTAAATTTCTGTTTCTGCCTTCTTCCGTGAAATGTGTTTAATGGTCACAGCTCTTTGTGCCTAAAACTGTAAATGAAATGAACGGGAGAATTACCTGCTGAATGAACGCAGCAAACCTAACATATAACCGTCGTGACTATGCTGTGTGGTGCTATTGTATAAACAAAGTAAGGGTGTGTTGCAAGGATGGGATTTTATAAAAGGTGTAGTCTCCTAAGTCTGCTTTCATTTCCTTAAAGGAAGCAGAGTCCTATTTGAGTGCTTATGAACTGACTATCTAAATTGGGATTTTATCATATTTACATCTTCAAAAGTGTTCTTATTATCACAGAGCAAGAAGGCATTAAGACTGCAAGTTTGATTTTGTTACTTCCAAAATCAAATAGCTTTCAGCAAATATTTGTGAAACTCCTTGCTAAACTAAATTGTGGAAGTCTAACCGTTTTATTTATAGTTAAGTTCCTTAAATAAACAACCTCAAACCCTACTGCATGCATGCAACAACTTAAATAATGCACTTAGGAACCAGTCTGTGTGTATATAAAAAAATCTTTTTTCTTTTTCCCTGAATAATGTTGTATGTTATTGAGCTTGCAAGTTGTTCCTGATTTTTATGAATTTGTATATATTGTCTGAAGAACTCCCAAGTTTAATTTCTACTTGTAGCAGGTTGTTTGAGGAACAAAAATGGAAGATACATTCCTTTGAGACTACTTGGGAATATTTTACTGGATTTGAAGTTATAGTGTCTCTCACACAGACAATGCTTCCTCCTGAGAGGATAGCATTGTAGCATTTAGTGGAGACTCACTGAATGACAATAAAACATAAAATTGGTCGGTTTCCCTGCTTTTAACTAGTGGAAAAGACGCTCTTTTTCCTTTGCATTAACTTTCCTTTTTATTTTTTTTTCCTTTGTTTCCCCCTCTTGAGGACTGTGCCACCCACATAAATGAACATCAAGTTCTGGTGAAATCTTCCAGAAAGTCGTCTTTTGCAGTTATAGGTTATTTTCCCAGTGTGGCTTTCTAGGACAAGTTATTGCAAAAAAAGCATTTGTTTTCTAGATGCCTGCCTTGATAGTCAGGACTTTTTGTGTCTCTTTTTAAATGCTCTCTTTGTTCTGATAATGGAGAAGCACAGGATCCTTTACTTGGAAAACCATAAAACAGTATTTATCAGGAAAGGTGCTTTACCTCTTGGAAAGTACCATGTCAAACTTTATTGTATACAATAAGAGCTCTGAATAAGAAACTTCTTTTACAGCTTCATTACATTTATAAATACATGGGCCAAATTCACTTGTAGTGTAATTCTACTGAACTAAATTTTGCTGAGTCTTTCACAGTAGTATTCTACCTCTAAACTAGAATCTGAAAAAAGAACAATTAGACCTTGATTTGTCTTTCTACTTCTCACTGTTTTCTGTGAAGAATGGTGGGTGGTTAAATTGGTACAGTTCATATATTTTCTATGGTTGTTTACACTTCTGAATTTATTGTTTCTTAAATATTTTGTTTGTACCTCTGAGTTTCGAATTTTAAATAAATTATTTGTACATTTATTGCAAATGTTAATTTTTACTTGATCCTGACTCTTGGCTAATAGTCATTGTCTTACAATTGGAAGGCTCTTTTGGAGACATGCGGTTTATAAATACAAAACAATGATGAAAGGTACGTATTAGCATTTGTGCCTTGGTCCAGCTGAGGCACTTAATGGTCCATTCTTTCAGTGGTGAAGACGGTAAGAGTAGGATACTCTAAATCTATACACCAATTTACTAGTAGATCCCACAGGAACTGGGATTCTTGACTCCTAGCCCTTTGTTTCAAACACTGGCTCTCTCTTTCATGTTGTTAACTCCCTGTTATGTTTACAAGAGAAGATGTAGCACAGTATTCCCTACAGAGCTTTGCAGAAAGAGAATTAAGGCTATGGGGTTATCAAGAGAAATAGAATTTCAAACTACATTTTTCTCTTTTCTAGGAGTTAGCTGTGGTCAAATACCTGCTGCCTACTTAAATAAGACTATATAATCTTTTTTTCAGGGTTCACTAGATAAAGCAAGGTCCCAGTCCAGGAAGTCAGGTATCAAAGTCATGTTTTACTGCTGGACAGTCATCCTAAAGGTAAAAAACAAACATAACCTTTTTGCTAAACTCTTACTTCACACATAGAGATTAGTGGACATTTTTTGCAACAAAGAAATTAGCTGGCAGTTTCAAGCAAGATTATGCCAAAAGCTCTTCTACAAAAACATTTTGAACGATGGAAATGCACAGTGACTTCACCTCAAGATTTAAGAGCGTTGCTGTTTTCTCTGAGAGTAGAGTTAACACCTTAAAGCTGTACTATTGAATTTAAATGCTATGTGTAACAGGGAGTGTATCCTTAATGCTTCAAGTGCTTAAGGTGAAGGTCACTCTTGTCTCTGCTTTTAGAGTCACGTTTATAATAGGATCTGACGTTCAAATCTTCAGCTAGAGTTGGAAAATACAAGTTTAAATATCTCTAGTGGGCAGACCCAATTATGATCAAATGGATACAGTATATAAGCACCTGAAGCAGCTATTCTTTTGCTAGCAGGACATAAGGTATCTTTCTCACTTGCTGTTTAAGATTCCTAGTTGCCTCACGCTCTCCCTTCTTTAGTTTAGCAGTGTTGATGCTAAGTTCGGCGTATATGCTCTGGGCAGCCTTTGGCTGAAATGGCTGTGGCCAAACCCTTTGTCTGCTAGAGAAGGGCTTGTGTTAGACCCAAGAGGGAGCAAAACTGCCTGGAGCAATGGGAAGCTGTGTTTCCACATGTCTCTGGCATAGGAAGTACAGCGTGGTTGACTGAGGAAGGACCTGCAGTAGATTTGCTGGCACAGAAGGGGAGTGCAAAGGCTGTTTGGTGCCAGTAGGTAGGTTCTCGGTAGGCTTTTGTGGAAGGACTTGAGGAAGCTGGAAGCTGATTCTCCTGGTAAGAGCTCCCTCCCTTTACAGGCACTGGATGATGTGAAAAGCATCCAGGCAGTACCAGATCAGCAAAAGAGCTTCAGCACTTAAGCCAAATGCCTCTGAGTCAAATGTACCTTAGCTGTTGCTGTGCCTAAAACCTGGGGAAGCACTGAACTTTGTGTGCACCATCAGGGTGAAACTGCTATTCTAGGAACTGCCAAGGGAGTGGTTTTACTTTCTTGCCCATAATTAAGGATGAGTTCAATAATCCCTGGTGCATTTTCTAAGGTACTATGTATTATTGATGTTTGTTTGCAAGTGGAGGACAGAAGGACAATATGATCAGTGGCCCAGCATAATTTCACTTTAATACATGTAGTTCTGGAAACAGAAATAAGGAAAGATTGATTCTTTGTCAGTATCTACCTTTCTACATTCATCTAAAAATTGCTACCAGGTATTTTTGGTGTGATAAACCAGAAGAGATGTACAGTGAAGCAAAGCACAGTGAATTTGAACCACAGAGTCTGTAGAAGAATTTGACGCATGAAGGAAGGAAGGGTGTACAAGAAATGGCTCTGCTCTAAAATTGATAAACTTACTGCAGAGAGAGAGAAAAATCAATACAAAGTATTTTTCAATATACAGCACTTTTTTTTTTTAGTGTTTTGCTTATACAGCCAAATGGTTTTCATTTCTTGACTGATAGTATATTGTACTAATAAAAGCCAGTGCCTGTTGAGTCTACAGCTTTCCATTTCTCTAGCACATAATCACCATTGTAACACGGGGAAAGGAAAAGTAGAAGTGGAATCACTTAACTCATTCTAAATAGCTGTGGCTGATGGGGGAGGGGAGGAGACAAAAATAAGCGTTTAATACTTATAATAGCTGCAAAATTATGTTTAGAGGAATACTTAGCAGCCTGGGGTGTGCGCCCTTATTTTTAACCTGTGAAGAAGCTAAGTCAGCTGAGTCATCTTTAGTAAAAATAAAAGATTGCGGAGCACAGGCCTTTAACCTGTACTCGGACAAATAATTGCTGTCATTTTAATGTTTTGGAAAGGCATATTCCCAAACTTACTGAATGATTACAGGAGATGGGAAATCCAATTGCCGGTTGCCTGCTAGCAGATCTAAAATGCAATGTAGCTCTGATGCACGAGTGCCAAGTTCACACTGACCGCTAGCATCCCTTCAAGCGTTTTGAAGTCTTGCCTGTAATCCGATGGATTTTTTGCTCATTGTACTGTTCTGTATCTGTGTGCCTAACTCAATCCCTGCAGCTGGCCTGCTGGCCAGCCTTTGCTGGGCTATTTGCTTCACACAGCTTTGTACTCTTCATGTTTGCTTCGTATTGTTTGCGCTTGAGACGTGGCTTTTCCAGCTCCCTCCCATATCCCCCGGCAGACCCAGGCTGGCTGTGGCCGAAGCCTGCGTTGCGCTCAGGTCTTTGTCTTCACCTTGGAGCCTTGTTTCCCGGTGTGGTTTGGCAGCCAGGGGCCTGGAGGCGAGCCAGCGCTGCAATCTGGGCTGTAAACCTCGGCGCCACAGGTCGCGCGGGCCGTCACTTCCCTTAGCGCGTCTCAAAGATTACAGAGGCGGCTTTTTTTTTTTTTCCCCTGCTCGTTTACAGGCCTTTCTTGGCGAAAGAGATGCCCACGCGCTGGTTTTGTGATCGTTTCTTTTTTTTTTTTTTTTAATGTTTTATTTCTAGCTGTAGCCGGGGTTAGCCAGCGCTGCCCTCCCCGGCGGCGGCCGTTGGCGGGGCGGGGCGGGGCGGCGGCCGTTGGGGCGGCCGTTGGCGGGCGGGGCGGGGCGGGGCGAGGGTGCAATGGCAGCGGCGGTTGGGGCCGGGGGGTGTACGGCGAGCCGCCTGCGGGCCGGGGGCGAGCCCGTCTCCGCCTGGCCCGGGGGAACGGATGGGGCCGCGGCCGCGGTGAGGGGGTCGGCGGGGGTGCGGGCTCCAGCCGCGGGGCCGGGGGTGGAGCGGGAGCCGGGCTGGGGAGGGGGGCGGCAGCGGGGCCGGGGCCGCTGCGGGGAGGCCCGGCGGCCTCGGGCGTGCGTGCCGGGGATGGCGGGTGTCACCGGCGCGTTTTGTGCGTCGCTCCGTTTTTGTCTCGGCCTCGGCTGAAGGCGCTTCCTGGTGGTGCAGCCGTTAGGCTGCGGGATGCGAGCCGCTGCGGCAGCCAGCGCCCGGCTGGCCGGCCCCGCGGCGTGCGCGCCGGCAGCTGCGCGGGGCTGCCTGGCCGCCGGCGGAGGTGGGCGCCTGGTCGGAAGGGACCGGGGCGGGGGGGGGGGTAACTAGTACGTTTGCGTTACGAATGAAATTGCCGGCAGCCGTACTTCCTGCTTGCTTATCTCCCCGTCCCTAACTTGCGGGTGTAGGTTCTTTAAACATAGGGTTAGATGGCTTTCACGTGATGTGGTGGAAGCCGGCGCCTTTGCCCAGGCTAAAACCGGTGCAAGAAGCTGCAGCTCCTGCAAAGAAAGGATCTGTGGTGACCTCTGGATGTCAGCGTGTTGGGGGGGGGGTGATATCTCCGCTATGCGGGAGGCGAGCCTAGATTAGAAAAAAACGCAGCAAACGTGCTGTTGTGTAACTAGAACCACGCAGGCGTCGAGCATGCACATGTGTCTCTGTGAAGTGGCTTTTCTCCAACAAATCGCAAGAGTTAGCGGCTCGTCTGCCTTAGGGAGTTGCACAAGAGCTCTTTGAAGTAGCTACGCCGATACGTACTTTTTGTAGTATTACTGGCTTAAAGGAGTGCTAGGATAGAGGGCTGACCATGTTTAATGGGTTAAAAAATAGCAGTCCTGTAATTGGGCATCACAGAGCTTGAAGACTCTTCATAAAAATGTCACTGAGCTCTCTTTTGTTTTTGTTTTTTGTTTTAACCTTGAACAAGATGGATAATTACTTGAAGTGAAACAAAGCTAAGAGAAGTAAAACTTCACCTCTGAGTTTTCTGCTACGTACTGTTTATGATGGAGGTGAAAAGTTCTTGTGTTTTTTTTTTTTTTTCCTTCAACCCTGGTTTATTATAGAAACATAAAATTAATTTTACTCTTAAGGAATTTTAACTGCCCTATCACTTTTTGGCACTGCAAACGAACCACCCTATGCAGTGTAATAAATGTTTTTTCTATGTTGTTACTAAGGTTATTCTCTGCCTTTTATGTGGGTGACTTCAGAGAATGCGCCAAGGATAGGATAAGAATTCAAGGCTTTTTGATAAACTTACGTGCTACCATCATATAAAAAATGAACTAGACCTGTTATTCATAGATGATGAAACTGAAGCGTGTTAAGGCCTTTATGGGAGAAAAAAAAAAGCTCTAAAACTGTGCAATTGTGTATTCTAGAAAACATGCGACAGTTACAGAAATACAGAGAATATTGAACAGGGACTATTCTTCAGTAAGAGATTTGTACTCTGTCATATGTGAAACTCTGCATAGGATGTTTGGTGGTTATAATTGATCCAGACACCATTTGGAGGATGTAATGACAATATGCGGAAGTAGTCTAAATGGCTTCTCTAGGTGTACAGAGTAGCGTTCTGTTAATTTTCAAAGTCTTGGGCTTTTTGGTGATATGAAGGGAATTCTCAGCTCAGGGGAAAAAAAAAAAAGGATATTCGTTTTTTCTAGAATGTATTTTCTGTTACTCAGTTATACATGGCCTTAAGCTAGCGTTTTTTATGAATTTAATTTTTTTAATTAGTGCAGAACCATTCCAACAAAGTCATGTTTTTGTTGCATTGTCATTGTAGCACTTAATTTAATGGATGTCTTGCTCTTACGATCTGTGGTCATCACTCAGAAATACAATCTCTAATTCTCTGCAAAGCAGTTGAAGTTATAAGCTATGTAATCCTTCTAAAGCAATTCCTTGCGTAGTCTATTTTGAGACTGTTCTGGTTATATTGGTAATATTTTTCATTTTTCTACTCTATGCTCCTCTAATGACAGACTTTAATTAGCTAATTTTACTATTGGTATTTAACATATCATGTCTAGTTTTAATTTACCCAATATTCCTCATACTGTCCTAATAAATTGTATGACTTCTCAGTCAAAGTTTTTCTCGTCATTTGATTGTTTTGATGTACTTGGTAGATGTTTGTATGAGTAATGCTGCATTGAGCATATGAAGTTTGAAGAGATTGCTGTCTTCTGACTCTTTCCTTTCCATCTGTTGTCTGTTTCCAAGTTTAGAACTTCTCCTTCTGCAAGAATGGTACCCCTATTGCTTGCAAAAATGGCTGCCTCAGAATAGTCCCTTAAAAAAGAAGGAAGATATGAGAGTCAAACTGAAGAAGCATCAAGCTGTGAGAACAGTTTTTAAGTCTATAGTTCTGTAACAGATCATCTATCAAACAACATCAAGGAAACAATATATTTTGTGAAAGTTAAGTTTTATAAAATGTGAATGTTCTGTTTTATTAGGAAACCTCGCATCCTTCCCAGCAGTTTGTTCTTACCGTTAGTGCTGCGTAAGAATAAGTGATGTGAAAGGAATGACAGAAAATCAGAAAGGGTATAGTTTAATAGTAGAGAAGATTTCTGATGTTTTAATTCAATCATTCATTCAGTGTAACCAACTCTGGTAGACGCCTCCTGGTGAACTGGTTGGTGTTACAGACGTTTCCTTCCCTTTCTCCAGCAGAAAACTGGAGAAAGCGCCTTTTCTCTCTTATCCAGACTTGCTTCGCACCTTAGTCCTTAATATCAACTTTTTGGACTCTCCAGTCAGGTAAATATAGAGATGGCCAACACTATTATTTCTTGCTAAAACTCTTGGGTTTGTGATGGCTGGATGGTGATAGTGTGGTCCAACTAAAGGATAAATGGGATGTTTTTTCATGGTTGTCAGAAAGAAATCTTGTACTCTTCTACTTCTTTATATTAAATATGGATGTGACTGGCTTTATGATGAGCTTTTGCCTTGGTATACCCAGGAGAATTAAGTAACATAACTGATAATAATTTAGTGCTTACTGCCATAAAAATCTGTGTTGACTTAACAAGTGTATTGTATCATTTTTGCTGCAGTGCAGAATTCAGCGGTTTACATGCTTTCACTGTTAAACTCAACTTTCTTTCTAATTGAGGACTTCATATAGTCTCTGAAAATGCATTTGCAGGCATGAAGTGGAAGTCAACTGAACTCTGTCATGGGCTACTGAGACACGATGACATTCATGATTGTGGTGAATGGAAATCATGGCAAAGTCTAACATGGGAGGGAAAGACGTGAATGGACAATGTGGCGGGACTCGTTCAGATTGCAAATTTTCTGCCTGCTCCTGGCAGTACTGGCTATTGTGGTGCTGGTCCATAACTTTCTTCAGTTAGAGGTAAGTGAAGCCTGTTTCTTCCGCAAGCAGGCTTTTGAGCAAGGTTATTCCTGTTTGAGCGTAAGGTTAGGATTGTGGTTAACAGCTTTTACCTACGACTTGGAATCACAGAAAAATTCAGGCTGGAAGGGATGTCTGGTGCTCTGTAGTCCCACACCCTCCTCAAAGAGCAAGCTTCAAAGTTGGCTTGAGTTGCCCAGCTGAGTTTTGGCAGTCTCTGAGGATGGGAGATTCCACAACCTGTCTGGCAGCTGGCTGTACCACTCTCCTAGAGGACAAGGTTTTTCTTATATACAGTTGGAAATTCCCTTGGTGAGACTTGTAGTCATCGCTTCTTGTCCTTTTGCTGCATGCTTCCGTGAAAAGTTTGGTTCCAATTTCTCTATAGTGAAAGACTGCAATTAGATCCCCTCTCAGCCTTCTCCAGGCAAAAGGAGTCTGGTTGCCTTAGTGTCTCCTGTTACGTGATATAATCTAGCCCCCAGATCATTGCAGTGGTGCTCAGCTGGTCTCTCCAATTTGTTGACTGTCTCTGGTTCTGGTTGGCCCAGATCTGAACACTGTTCTAGATACAGCCTTGCCATTGCTGAGCAGAGGGGAATTATCACTTCACTTGATTTCCTGGTGATGCTCTTTTTAATTCATTGCCGTGAGGGCTGTGCTCCTGACACACGTTCAATTTGCGGTCCACCAGAATCCCTAGGTCCTGTTCTACAGAGCTGTTAGCCAGCTAGTTGGTCCGCAGCCCGGACTAATGCAATTTTTCTTTGCCTTTTTCTTTTCTCCTCTACTGTGTCTGACGTGCATACTTAGGCATTTTGCTTATCACTGTAACGCAGAGGTAGTTTCAAACTGCATTACTCAATATACCCTTAAATAACTCTTTGTTTTATTTAACTTACCAGGCCAATCTGAAATAATCTTATGAGCTGTCAAATCTTGCTATGATGTTGTGTCAGCTCTCTGGGATTTGATCAGTTTAATAGAAACTTACTGTATTTTTAATGCAGATCTATTTCCCTCCCCTTCTAGGTGGTATCTAGAAGGTACACTGTTTATTTTTTGTCAATCTCATTTGAGGTTTGTATGTACATGTCTTCTGTTTATTTATTTATTTTCTTTTTAATTAGCTGTCATCTGTCTGTTCCAAAAAGGACCTATGCACATTATACTAAGATGACTTTGCCAGCACTTCCTTTTTTTTTTTTTTTTTCCATTCTTATTTTAAGACTTTACTCTTAAGGTCGGCAAAGGAAGACAAGTAGAATAGTGGTTTGGCATACTTTTCTGTTGACATACTGTCTCTTCTCATCGCTCTTTTTTGCAATAAGTTGCAGTAACTCACGAGTTGCATCCAGCAAGTTCAGTTCAGCCTTCAGTGTTCCATACTCATCTGTAAGATGAACTGTATGATATGGGTACATGCGTGGCAGGACTAGCTGGTATGTTAAATTGTCATTTAACGCATACTCTTATTATCAAACTTCTAACTCCATGATGGTGGTTTTGCAGGCTGTCTATGGAGTACTTGCTGCACTCTCACAGATCACAGTTTAGAAGTCACTGTCCTATGGCATCAAATATTGGAAGGGATCACACAGACTCACACAGAATGGCGGAGGTTGGAAGGGACCTTTGGAGACCATCTAAGTCCAACCGTTGTGGTCAGAGCAGAGTCAGCTAGAGCAAGGGTGTACCAAAGATCCAAAGCCCAGCTCTGATATGGCCCAGCTGTGTAATCTTGGTTCAGACTTCTAAAAAAAAAACCTGCTAAGTTATGAGAAAGAGCTGTGGAAAAAGTCTGTAAAAAGATAAGAAAAGTGAAATTACAGACTGATGTAGGACTGTCGAGGGAGGATTGTTAGTAGCTCAAGGATTCAAGAGGGGAAACGCCAGCATGAAAAGGTACAAAATCCTAAAATGTTTGTAAATCTTTATGCTGTCATAGGCTGTAGTGTGCAACTCTAACCTCTCTTGGTTGTGTTGACTTTTTTGAATGGGCCTGCTCTAGTAGGGGTCTCTGTCTTATGCTTAGCTTTCTAGGCAGTCTAGTGTAGATTTTTGGCTAATTCTTCTCAGACAGAGATCACAGCCAGAAAAAGTTACAGAAAGCTTTCACAGAATAGCTGTAATCAAATCCACTGAGGCTCTGGAAGAAGTCTTATTGTTTGTTATTGTTGAAAACGCATTTGTAAACACATCAAACACTCCTCTGATCACCAAGCCGTTTAGTTCAAGTTTTCTTTAGCTGGCTGTCTTTTTTTTTTTTTTAATCAAGCTAACCACAAAGTACTTGATAGGCTGCTTGTTGTGTAATTTATTTTTTGGTATAGAATCACTTCACCCTTGAGGTCCAAGGCTGGCCACTGTACCAGAAGAAATGTCATTGTTTGTGCAAATACAACAGCACAGATTGAAATGTTTAATTACTTTGTAGAAAGTATCAGGTTGTTGCTAAGGAGCAATGTCATGATTTTAGAATACGAGAGAGTTTGTGTGTATCTTTGGAGCAGCAGAACCAGTTCGGGATTGGTTGTGAGCATCCTTTTATTTAAAAGTACTTTGAAAAGAGAGAGTTCGTGGGGAGAGGGAAAGTCTATTGCAAGGACGAAAGAAGAATGATGTATGTGAAATCAAACAGCTGAAATTGAACAAAAGAGCAAGATAACAAAATTTCATTTTTTCATTGTTGCTGCTAAATTGCAGGTGCCTGCAAAAGGTAATGGCATCTTATTCAGATCATTGATGGAACATTAGTCTGTCAGGAGATGGCTTGTTAGGATTGTCTTGACATTTAAACCAACTTAGCAACCTCTTAGTACTGTGAGACAGTAAAGACAGTGAACTGATCTCATATCTGTCTTAGGCAACAAATTGGGATAAAGTACCTGGAATGTAAAATTACTGAAAATAAAGATGACTGACCTTTTAGTAATTGGTGTTTACCCAGTTTCATATATTGTCTGCTACATAAATTAGGAGACGTTATTGGGAGAACCTGAGTATTTGTTTTTTTCCACATCTGTCATCTGCATATCTCCTGTGCTCTAATATTCCAGTGACATATACAGGTTTACAGCAATTGTTCTAAATGTACTAGGCCAAGCTAGGAGTTACAGCTGATGGAGGATATTGGACTTTGTGATATAGATGGAATTCTACCTTTGCTGAGGTAATTGAAATATTCAGCATTTTCTGTTTATCAGCCACCTACTTTCTTGCATTTAACTGGGAATAGATCTTCATTGCACGTCTAACCCAAGTCCCCTGTGGTCCTGGAAAACGTTTGACAGTATGGCTGTCTTTATGGGATTACAGGTTATATCTTATTTTTGTGTAGTTGGCAGTGAGTGTGCAGCTAAAACCAGAATAACTGAGCTGAAGTTTTCATAGGCCCTCCTTTTCTTCCTTTTCTCCTGCTCATTCCATCTCTCTCAGGCACTGGTAACAGCTTGCTGACTTGTTTATGCTTTACTGACCTGTAATCCATTCTGTCCAGCCTACTTTGCTCAGCAAGCATCCATTAAATTACTTTGTGATCACATTTGGGTTCTTGTTAGCTGCTGAATGCAGCAAATAAACAAATATTAGGAATTGTACTCAAAATCAAGACATCTTGAATGGAATATATCTGGAAAGAAAACAAGTAGGGCAAGTGTCACCCAGTATAGTGCTTGTATTAAAAGCGAAAAGAACATTTATCATAAGATAAAGGAAGAGGGCTTTAATCATGAGAAATGCTATTTGTCTGCCCTATTATAAGAAATTTAACTTTTTTTTTGCTGCTGACCAGAGTAGAGAGGCCACATTTCTGCATGGCACGAGTCTGAATGTAATTGGTATGACTTCTTAACATAACGAAGCAAGAGAGACTTACTTGGAGGTGCCAGTTAAAGAGGGGACAAGGAAGGGAATGGGGACAGACCAAGGTACTAATCTGCCCCAGGGCAAGCTATGCCTATCTGTAGGGATAGGAGAGCTTGAGCGCTTGTTGGGAGATGACTCGGGGAAATCCCTTAGAAAGGAAGACAGTTGGGAAAGCTTTTCTGCCCCAGTCGTGGATCTTTGGTATTGTAATTTACTCTGAAGCTTTCCTTGCCTTAAATGGAAGAGAGAATCTCTGTAGTATTTTCTCCTGTGCATGGCATGCGTAATATAGCTTAGTGTCACAGGTTAGCTTCTAATTCTGCAGTAAGAGTTGGGTCTTGTTTAGGCTTCCGAGAGGGGCGTGAGGATGAACAAGCTCTTTATAAGAAGAATTGTCCTTCAGGTTGTTGAAGATTGGCTTAGGAAATATTTGTGCTATGGTTCGTTCTGCTTCATGGAGCATAACCTGGAGATGTTGGAGTTGAGGTGACAACGCTAGTCTAGGACTTCAGCTGCGTGCAAGTTAAGAGCCTTTTTAGCATGACGCTAGACCTAAGCTGCGTAGGGGGGCTGCTTTAGACACCCTGAACTGTATTCTCTGCTCTGTTTTGTGAGCAGTGGTTCAATGTTGTCTGCATCCTTTTCCACTGAAAGAGATAGGTATGACCTTGGAGAGACTTCACAAAGGCTGGCTAGCTCATGAACAACGTCTTGTCTATCTCTGATGGAAAGACTAATTTAAAAACGCTAAGGAAATTTAGAGAAGGTTTAAATAGTAATAGGTCTGTTTTAAGGTCTTCTTAAATAGCTGTATCTATCTTATTTGTTTGGAAAGCACTTTTTTTTCCCTCCCATTGACGTACCAACCATTGAAGAACCAGCAGAGCCCTGAAAGACAAAGTTTTGCCTCTTAGGAGCTAACTCTGAACCCAAGTATTACACGAATGTACATTCCCCACCCCCATAGGAAAATGGTTAAATTTTTTTCCTGACTCGTGCATAATCATCAGGCTGTTGAGTGCTCTAAAATATACAGTTATTCGTTTGAAAAGCTTTCCATGCAGTGACCATCCAATAAACCAATATTATCTGTGCTGTTTATATGCATGCACAAGTGAAAGGGAGAGGTTGTGAAGATTGTGTTGAAAATTTTATATCAGAAAATAGAAACTTGGCTTAATTTGAGAACAGATGTAGGCAAGATTTAGGGTTGAAACATACCAGTGTTTCATTCTCAGCTTTGCCTGAAATTTACTGGATTAACGTAAGTAATGCACAGTGATACATCTGCATCTTTGCCTGCTGTGATGGAGAATGGAAATACTTAGGAATTACCTCGGATGGACTATGGGGAAACTTTGTTAAATCCTAGGTGGAAGTGTAAAATAGAGGCAGAAGGTTCTATTATTGTAATAGCATTTTGTGTACCTGTGAATACCTGTCAGTTTACGCTTTATAGTTAACATGGATATCAAACAAAGTAAGAGGATAATTGCCACATTGGGATGTAGGGTGCTTATACAGAATACTCTCTTAAGTTGATCAAAACTGACTTCTTATGTAACAGGCTTCAAAAGCCTTTAAGTTATTAATGCTTTGTTAGATTTACCTTTTTATTTTTTTTTTCTAAAAAATATTTTGAATCTCTGTTCCAATGGCTTTAATATACTGGCAAATTCAACTAAAATATATCAAAAGGGGGAAAACTATTTAACACATGTCACATAGTGTACATGTTACATATGGACTAAGTAAAGTTTAAAACAATAAATGAGGTTTTAATGTGAGTACTGGAAGTTTTAGTACATTACTGAACAGTAAATTATGGAGACAGTGAACAGAAAGCACTAGGTTATATATAAATTAAACTTTAAAAAAACCCCGAAATACTATATTTTTGGTTTTTGGCAATTTCTCAACTCTAATGTAGTATATTCTCTGATGGCCAATGAATGATATGTTGTATAACTTCATCTTTACTTGAAAAAAGAGTTGACATAGTTTGCTTCTATATGAAATGTGAGTATAGATAAGTTCTGCTGTATACAGCTGATAATTAAGCGCTCATGATTTGATGATTTTGTGCATATTTGAGGTATAAGGTTGGGCTTGCTGATTAGAAATCTCATAGGTGACTAATGCAAGCCTGCAAAATTGTGTGAGGTCATGAAGAGGATGGTTCTCTGAAGTCACAGCAAAAGTACCTGTCTCTTAGTCTAATGTAGTATTTAACTTTTTAAATTTTTGAATGCTTTTGTGCATTGGGGGATGCTTTGCCAGTGTTTCATTTAGCTCTAGAAGTGAACATGTACAGATTGAAAATCCCTGCACACCTTTTTGTGGCCTGTATAGTCCTAACTTGTCCTAGATTGTTTTACCCCCACCCCCCAGATCATGAATTCATTGCCCCTGAAACGTTTCTTTCTTTTCATCCCTTTTTTTCAATCTGTGCTTGACAAGGAAGCCCACGCTCCGCTAGTTAGATTAGAAGCGATGTGAGGGTGACTGGAAAAGTGACGACAGCCGCTACGTGCAGCAGGCTCTTCTAGAAGGCACGTGCCAAGGCTGCATCAGATTTATCCACAGTTTAATGTTTCAAAGGAACCCTATTTCCTTGTATTGTATTGGGGAGCTACTTGGCCTCATTGTGCTTTGAGATGAAAGTGTTACTACAGTAAGGAAGTTAAATGTTAGTTGCCCTTTACTAAAGTGTTACTACAGTAAGGAAGTTAAATGTTAGTTGCCCTTTACTACTTAATCTTAGGACCTTGTTGCCATTTTCACATTACTGATATTTGCAGAATACGCTGTTGTCCAAAATATTGCCACAGAAGATATTGGCCCTGCTTTATATAAAAGCCTCTTTGCCACAGCAGAGTAAAATGGCCTTTGGGTAACCGCCAATTGCACACCTGTTTCTTTAGAAATCCTATGGCCAAGGTAATTAATTTCATTGTTCTAGTACAGTCGCTGTATTTGGTAAGCTTCAAATCTCTGTAAAACAAAACACAGTGTTAAAGATCATTTCCTGACAAAGCAGCTATTATTCGCAATGTTTCATATAATAGCACAGTTTCAGGTAATTTTTTTCCCTCCCCAGCACCTAGATGACATCACAGTTTCAGGGTCAAATTGGATAACAGAAAACAATGACCGGCATACTCTGTCACAGAAAACTAAAACTGCCAGGAAGCTTTACTGTGGTTATGAGCAGCAGACTTTGTCCAAGAGAGAACAAGCAGAAGAGGAATCGTTGCTTGCTGCTATACGGTGGCCAAAACCCCCTGAGGGCAAAATCGCTTTTGTCCAAAGCACTGATCCTGCACGTAGTGATTTTGTGATTGTGAAACCCAGTGCCCTCTTCAAGGTGGGTGATCAGTTAGAGGTGCTGATTCGGATGAGGGATTTCCAAGGAAAACCCAAGCAGTACGGTGGAGACTATCTACAGGCACGAATTCACTCTCCTCTGCTGAAAGCTGGAGCAGCGGGAAGGGTTGTAGATTGCCATAACGGCTTTTACAAGGTCTTTTTCACTTTGCTTTGGCCAGGAGAGGTCAAAGTATCAGTGTCGCTTGTCCACCCGAGTGAAGCAATCCAAGTTCTCCTGCGCTTACGAGAAGAGAGACCAGACAGAGTCTATTTTAAAAGCTCATTCAAGTCTGGGAGGTTTTCGGAAACCACTGAGTGCAACGTGTGTTTGCCTGGAGATCTCCCAGTCTGTAACTTCACAGATCTCTACACGGGTGAGCCGTGGTTCTGCTACAAGCCACGGAAACTGTCATGTGCCAGTCGAATCAGCCATGCCAAGGGTGGATATCAAAAAGGTCTTCTGACTCAAGAGGAAAGTCTCTTTTTCCAAAGGTATGTCTATTCTTCAATTTATGTGCACTCAGTCAAGTAATCTATCCTTTCTAAAAAAAAAAAAAAAAAAAAAAACAAACAAACAGACTTAAGGTTGTTGGTGAAACATGGTAAATTGTCAGCCTTAGAGGAGGTGCAAACTAATTCTAGTTGGATGTGGGTTGTCAAATATTTCCTTCCCCTCCCTACAGCTGTGCCAGAACACAGTAATCTCAGACTAAAGAAACTTGAGTGTAGTTCTATCTCTAGGCTTTGAATCCAGCCCTGAGTGCACCTGCTAAATTTCACAAGAGCATGCTGTCTAAATCTGGTGGTGGTTTGGGGGACTGCTTCCTTTTTTTTTTTTTTTGTTTGTTTCTACATCTCTTTTCACAACACCAACAACTATCCTCTGATTTTTTTTTTTTTGGCAGTCTGAACTACCTGTTTTAAAAAGTTTGGTTCTTAGGCTTTATTATTACACAAACTTAATGATGCTTGTCCTCAGCAAGGCCCTCTTAAACATAATGCAGTGTGTTCCTTGTTGCTCAGTATGACCTTCAAATCTTAGGCATCACTTTAGGTCACTCCTGAAAAAAATGCTTGGTAGAACAAACTGCTGAGCAGTAGATGCATAAGAGGAAATGGTCTCTGCATGCTATCTAAAGTGTCAAAGTAAAGTAGTTTCACAGTCTTTTGTTCTTCTGGATTGTACTTGCTTTTTTTTTTTTTTTTTTTTTAACTGTAGTGTGTAGGTAGACATGATAGGACTGCTTTTTGTCGATACCCTCGGCTGAAACAAAACTGAGTTAGTTACCGTGTAGCGTCAGAAATGTGGTCATGGGCTACTGCCTTACTCCCCAAAAAAGGGGCTGTAGGAAAGTTTTGACTTTCAGCAGTGTCCCCGCTTGACTGGGAAACATTTTGGAGTAGCTGTTCCAAATAGTGTAATTAGAGAAGTGTGTGTGTGCATGTTTGTAACTGAAGACCAGAAATCAAAAATAAAGCTCAATGGAATTGTTTTTTTGGCTATTATTTATAAAATTTGTAAGCAGATGTTTCAACTTCCTCTGCCTCAAGTGTTTCACCTGTAAAATATGGCTGGTGTTGGCTTTGTTTCCAAATGGGACTGGGAACTTTGGTTTGTTCAGCTTTGAGATCCTCAAATGAAATGGTTTATAGAAATTCCAAATAGTTTATTATTTCTTAAAAGGAAAAAAATTCAGAAGGGGGGTTCTCTTTAGGAAAAAAAAGAGAGAGAATTTGGCATTAAACCTCTGTCTGTCACAGCTTCACAGAGCTGACACGTATCCAACACAAAATCGTCAGATTTCAATGATGTTCTCAAAGACTTCTGGGGCCACTTAGTGTTTAGGGAGCTTAACTTTATATGCAGTAAATTGCTGTACTACTAGAAGATCTTGCTGCTGGAGATCTCTGAAGTTGGCTGGACGCTGACTGGTGCTATGGTTGCCCACAGAGGCAGATCACCCCAACGCCAACGGTAGCATAGCCTAGAGCTAGAATTGCAGATCGTGGTGGTGCTGGAATGCTGCAAGCTCTGTGATGTGCTGCAGAGCAAGCTGTGGGGTTACGGAGGCTGAAAGCGGGAACTGCCTCGAAAAAAAGGTATTTACTGTGGTAAGCTCCTACAGAGATCAGGCAGAGCCGGGAGCAGCTGCTGCAGTGTACCCTTTTCAAGTGGTTTGCCTCCTGGCAGTGGTACGCGTACCACAAGCTGGGAACTTCCCATCTTTGTGGTAAATCCCCCAAAGCAGATAGCACTCTTCTGATAGCTTAATATACTGCTTTATCTGGGTTTGTGTTAGTAAAAATGTACATGAGACTCGTGTTCTACTGTTACTAAATGTTGACCTCTGACTAATTGAGAACAGTGATAGTGGCCAGAAGGAAATTAATGCACAATTAATTCAGTTACAGGAAGAAAGGTGAACTCAAAACAAAAAAACCTTACTGTGAGTTTTGTGTGCCTATTCAAAGTCGGTTAAGAAAAAGTGAGGTTAATGTTACCTTGAAATTTTACAGCCTGACTATATTATTGTTATCATCTCAATTTTTGTTCAAGTGATGTGAATATCAAAAGGCCGATATTCCCCAGTGGACCTGATTCAGTGATTGTAAAGCCCAAGGCGTTAACAGGTAAAATAAACTTTAGAAGATTCTTGTGTGTAATTCATATGTAAAGTCATAAAAAGACCGATAGGCATGAGTTAATAATCAATTGATTTGTTTGTTTTCCTAGCAGAGAATAGAAATAAATATTTAAATTCATATTGAGAAATTGGAGGTATTCTAGTGTTACTGTAATGTAAGCTCAGGACTATTAACAGAGTACGTCTAAAATCATGTTGCTAAACAGGTTTTTTGACAAATAATAAAAAATCTTGAGTTTGCTGTTTTCTTACCAGAGGTGTCTTTTTTTTCTAGCATTTGCTCAGAGGTGTAAAACATCTTATAAGAACTACTCACCAAACTCTCAAGTTAACCTGCCAAGGCAGCTTTGGGGTTTTGTTTCATCGTTTTCTCTTGCTAAGAATTTTGTGTAATACATTTTGACAATTTGCCTATAAGTATTATCATCATTGGTGTTACTACGGAGTCTGGGAACCTACAGTTGTGGACCGGAACGTAATTGTTCTCAGTGCTCTCCGAGCACAGAAAAAGACAGTCCTATGTTAAGCTTAGAGGTTTTATCTTAATTATATCCATATGGTCACTCTTTGTATGCACATGTTTTATGCCGCTAAAATGCAAAAAATGTGATACACAGAGAATTCCTACTGAATTGGAAGCTTTTCAAACTGCTTTTCTGTAAGGCTGCAGGAAATGTTAAAGCTGTAGTTCCTGACCTGAGCAGTAAAGTCTTAATAGAAAACAGCCTATAGCATCTCTTGCTTTTAGTTCTGCTATTGCTGCTAGTAGGACAGCAACAGTTTTCCCTCTTCTTTCTCCAGACCCTTTAGATGAGTGTTTTTTTTTTTTTTGTTGCACAATTGCTTAGTTTTTCTTTATTTCCTCTTAGAAACTGATGCAAATTTGAGAGTTAATGGTGTCACCCTTCTGTTTAGGTGGCAGTTACCAATGGTGATTAAAGCCTGCTTGTGTTTCCTGAGGATTAATGATGGGTTAGAAAGTGTTGATAAGGGAGGCACAGTATTCCGCAGGGAAATTCCTTCCAACAGAACAGTCTACATACAATAAACTTAATAGCATGGAATAAGGATCATGAATGTTTGGATTTCTTAGGATTTATGTGCAATTAAATTCGTTGCTTTGCCATTTGTTTTGTTGCAAATACATTTTCTCTGGATGTGATCCTGGGAAAAATGCTCTAGAGGACCCTGCTTGAGCAGGGAGGTTGGACTAGATGATCTCCAGAGGTCCCTTCCAACCTCCACCATTCTGTGATTCTGTTTGGGAGGGGAAATGTAGATAAAGTTTATTTTTTCAAAATTATCTTTTCTTCCTCCCTCATGCTGTATCATAGCTTGCTTTTTAACCAGTACGTTTTCTGAAATATAAGCTCCTGCTTTTATTTTTGGATTGTAATTATTCAGATTGGAGCTTTTACCTAAAATTTGAAAGTAACGACTTTTAAACTTCTGGATCAGAGCTAATGTGATACTGAAAGCAGAACTGAGATGTTGGTGTTAGATTTACTGTGAGGCATCAACAAGCTGTTCTAATTTTATGTGTGTAAAATTAGAATTCTACACACAATCTAAGTTCTACACACAATTCTAAATTCTAATCTAAGAATCACTTAAGTAAAGGTTAAAAAAATACACACTTTTAACATCAAAACATTAAAAAAAAAAAATTGAAGTTATTACAAATTAGTCTTTAATCACGTGCTGGGGCTTTTCCTTTCCCTTATATGGCTCCTGTTTCATTCAGGCTAGATGACTGAACTTTACTGATTGGGGTTTTTATCTTCCTTCATTGGGCCTGGTGCCTTATTTACTACTTACTATTTAAATAATTATCTGAAAATAAAATTACTAATTTTATAAAGACTTTTTCTGTGGTGCTCATGACTATATTGTTTGTGCAATGCAAATGCAGCATTAGTTTGCTTTTACAGCATCCCTGTGAGATCGAAGAAGGCTAAGATCTACTGATGTAGGACACAACAGAACGTTGCACAGAACTATTAAGTCCAAAAATGCGCATTACTGATGGGTTTTTAAAGATGCCAAAGGTCTGATTTCTGAGTGGTTAGAAATTTTTGGCTACATCTATGCTATAATCTGAACATCTACTAGAGGATGCTTCTAGGCACTGGAACTCTACTGCCTGTACTCTTACGTAGTTAAAATGGTCCCTGGCTTGATTTTTGACCATGGCAATCCATACCTTTCCAAATAGCTGCAAGTTAGGGCATGCTAGCGACTGTCCTTAATAGGAAGTTACCATGCTAAGGTAGCTAAAAGTTTAAATGGGTGGACATGGAGTGTACCATGCAGCTGGATTTGGTGCCAGGGAACAGCTCTGTGCTTGTTCCATGTGCTGCTATAGATGTCGCCATTGAGAATTCCTACGTTCAGACTGGCCGTTCCAGGCAGTGAGAGGGAAAAGAGGTCTGTAGCAGAGGGAAAGTCTGAAATCTGTGCAATTAGAGCCTATCATAATTCATACGTGCAAGGGTCACATATACAATTCTTGGTGATAGCTTTAGCTCTAGCATTTCCTAGTTTTGGAGTCCTTATGATTCGGACTTCATTCTTTCTGCATATGTTGGAGGAGCAGGGGTTTCAGTATATATGTTATTCCATAGGTGGCTTTTCTTCTTCTTCCCCAACCCCCCTTTTCGACCGCTAGAGGGGAGAAGTGCACTTTGGCAGAGAGGACTACTGGAACTTGTTGACAGCAAAGGAATAGCGAGGCTCAGGGATTCTGGGGTCCTGTCCAGACTGGAAGAATCATGTTCTCGGCTGATCTTCCAGCCTATGTTCCCCTATGTTACCTTCTGCACCCAAGATAGAGCGCTTCTGTCTAAAATGTGAAAAATGGCACGTGTTTATTTTTACTTTTTTGTCATCAGAGAGAGCAGGTAATTTAAACTGTAAGTGGTCAACCAACTCTGTCAGTAGTAGTGAGTTTTGCTGCAGAAATAGAGGGAAAAGGCACTTGGGCTGTATAGAGATGTGATGCTTTGAGCATTTTAATCTGTTTGGTGTATTATATTGCTTTACTTTAAGTTGGGGAAGATGTTCATACATCACTGGCTATATGCCTATGAAGGTTACGGAGGTTATTTTTGTTGTTGTATACTAACTTAAAATAATTTTCCTCTTCTTCTAGATTCAAGTGATATAGACAAAGCTGAAGACCCCAATGTTTCCCCTTCTGGTTATTATTATCAAGACCAGTGGAGGCCCAGAGCACACAGGATCCATCATTTTAATGAGTCAGATGATATTACTAAGTGCTTACAAGGAAAAGCAGTCCACTTGTTTGGAGACTCTACAATAAGGCAGTGGTTTGAATATCTGACAGAATTTGTTTCAGGTTGTTACTATTATTATTTTTTGTTTTGTCCTTGAAAGTCCTTTGCAAAGCTTTATTTCTCACATCTCAGATACAGAGTTGGTCTTTTTGAATGTTAATGGCAAAATAAGGGAAAAGGAAAGACAAAACAACATCTCAGGGGCTGGCAAAAAGGCATTCAGTCAAATGTCTGCTGAAGTGCGTGTGGAAGAAGGCCACAAAGTACCTGCAACGTTGTCGTTATAAAATGTTCCATCAGTGAAGGACCCTGCTATTAGCGCTGTGAGTTAGCATGTGGCCACCAGGCGGCCCACCATACCGTGGTGGGGGCCTGTGTAAGGCCTTGCAGGAGCCCAAAAACATAGTAACTTTGGAACGGAGTAGTAACTGACTTCTGTTACTGTCGACTGGTTTTGAACTCTTTCTTCCATTTTCCCTATTTCAGCTTTTCCTTAAATAATAGAGCTTCAATAGCCAATTAAATATTACTCTGTCCCTCCCCCCCCACCCCCCCCCAAGTAATTAAGTTTTGTTGAAATGCAGACTTTGAGAATTATTAATGCCCACAGGTTAAGTATACTTTAAATTTAATGGAGTCCCAGAGTTGCCAGAAGGCTTCCCATTAACACTGGGTTCAGAGGGCAGTTCCGACTGTAGGGGCTTATTTTGAAAATTCCTTTTTTACAAGAGAGAAGAAGAAAAAGCAGGCTGGGAAACTAGAAAAGGGCATTGGCATCCTGGTGAAGCTGAAGTACGCTGTCTTGCAAGCTTCGACGCTCTTCAGCTCCACTCTGAAATATGTAGCTAGTACATATACAATACTTACCTTTTTTTACGGCGCTGAGTATTATGTTAAGGTTCCCTTGTCTATTGTTACTGTTGCCCTACGGCCGTAGCATCTTGTGGGTAGTGCAGGGTGGCATAAGAGATGCAACTAATGCTTGTTCTTGGGTTTTCAGATCTGGTGGAATTTAACCTGGGGAGTCCTAAGAATGTGGGCCCGTTTATGTCTGTGGACCTTAAGCACAATATCCTACTGAAGTTCCGCTGCCATGGGCCGCCCATTCGCTTTACGACGGTCTTCAGCAGTGAACTGCACTATATTGCTAATGAGCTGAATGGTATTGTGGGTGGCAGAAACACTGTGATAGCCATAACTATATGGTCCCACTTCAGCACTTTTCCTGTGGAAGTGTATATCCGGCGGCTGAGGAACATTCGCAGATCAATTATTCAACTTCTGGATCGCAGCCCCAAGACTGTAATTGTCATCAGAACTGCCAATGTTCAGGAGCTTGGGCCAGAAGTGAGTCTCTTCAACAGCGACTGGTATTCCTTTCAGCTTGACTCTATCATGAGGAAAATGTTCTCAGGAATTGCTGTGCACTTTGTGGATGCCTGGGAGATGTCTCTGGCTCATTACTTGCCACATAACTTGCACCCAAAAGAAGTCATTGTTAAGAATCAAATAGATGCATTTCTATCTTACGTGTGCCCTCTACAAACTTAGCACAATTAGCTATCCCTATTATCGTTTTTTTGTGTAGCCGAGGTAAAGTTGCTTCTCGTCAGAGCTAGCAAACTATGCTGGATGGCGTGGAGGAACTCTGGTTATTGCAATTGCGTGCAGTGTCAGTTGGCTGGCCTTAGCTTTGGGAAGCTCTGAAGGACAGTGAGGAGGGGTTGACTGTTCAGGCCATATCTTCCTGCAAGGTTGAGTCCTTTCAACCTTATCATTCCTATCTCAGGTTATTAGAGAGCTCCTTAAATTAAATTGACAATATTTGATAGGAAAGTATGTGGGTTCTTAGCTTCGCTGGTTGCCTGCACTGCACACTTAATCTGTACAACACTGATTCTGTTGCCAGAGTCTCGCTGCTCGGAACTGTGTGGAACCCAGGAAAGCGATTTTTGGGAGCGGTCTTTCTCTTGACGTTCCAGGGTTGGAGGGACATCCCCTCCAGTTATACAACAGTCAGAGAAGCCGTGTGCCATGTCTGTTCTTCTTTCAAAGCCCTGACTAGAAATCTGAAGGTGTCCTAAAACCACCAATATCAATCAAGGAAGCACAATTAAAATATCTATAGTGTTTATCAAGTCATCAAGAGTGTTTGTTGGAATTTAATAGAGCACACTAATTGGGCACCCTTGGTGTTTTCAGATAGCTGCTAAATAATGCAAACAGCCAGCCCTTTAGGTTGGGTTCCTGTACCACTGCATCTCATCTGAGCTTTGATACACTGCCTACTTCTTGCTTTATCTGTAAAGGAGAAATGTGTGTTTGACTATTTTAGTGAAGACACTGTCTCAGGTAGTTTCTGGAAAATAAATTAAAATGGCAGGTGTGCCTACTCAAAGCTTAAGGTACTTCCTAATGAAAATGTTTACCTTCTCTGTTAGATAAACCTACTCTGTTATGTTCCCACAAAGCTGGGCTTCTGCGTTTGGTATGGAGGAGCCAACTGATTTGAACACGCTTGACAACGTTTGGTGAATGAGTAACAGTATGAGCCTGTCACACACTAATGTCAAGGTCATATGACAGCTCCCTCCCCCTGTGTTTGGCAGTTCTTTTATCATTTATTCATCAGCTTCACTGCTGCCGGTATAGAGGTTAAAAAAAAAAAACAAAACCCACACACGCCCAAAAACCAAACACGTCCAGGGTTGTCCTCCATATGGATGCTTGGTAAATGTTTGCTATTTTACTAGTGTTAAAGTTGGTGGCCTTGGGGCCTCTCGGAGTGGTGTTTTCTGCTGCTAATATGATTGAGCCTATCTGTAGTTTTAACTCCATTGCGCTTTGTTTTAGTGATTTTATTAAATTCAGCCCCCAAATTAAACAACAGAGAAGCGTTCAGTGCTGTCTTATTTCTGACCCCGCTCAAGCCAAAGGTAGTCTTTGCCAGTGGTTTAACTAAGAAATGTGTCAAGACAGTAGCGGAGTGCTTCTGAAGAAGCTCATCATGTTTGAGGAGAATACGAAAGTTGATTCTTTTGGGAGCAAACTGAGAAGATGAAGATTAATAAGATAAATTGGTAGGCTGCATGGAATGAATTAATTGAAATTTCATCGTATTAGAAATGTTTTACTCTTTGCCAGATTTTGTGCTATATTTAGGAAGATTGTGCTCTTACTGCTGGAACCTGAAGAGAACTAATGCTATCAGTTACAGGGACAGTGTCTTATGCTGTTTGTTCATTTTAAAGGACAACTGAGAACTGTTTTAAAAATGTAAATGCTTTTAGCATCTGAAAGTCAGTAGCATCTGTTTATAAACTTACTAAGTTTAAAAAGTTTTAAAATGACAGGAGGAGATGCATACACGCAGTTAGCATTGACTCTTACCTTTCCAGATCACAATTAAGGAGGTCGAATTTGCCAGTTGCTACTGACAGCTGCCTCACAAAGTGTCTGTTCATATGTTAGCTTTAGGTAAGTTTTTCTTACTTTAATATGTTAATAGAAATTTATCCTCTGGTAAAAAGAGACCACATGAGTTCAGATCTGGGAAGGTAAACCGCCACAATGCAAAATGACCTTTCATCTTTTCCGGGTGTGTTTTTTATAATAGGCAGAGAATAAGGCTTTCATCCTGAATAACAAATCTATCCAAATAATGTTAATGAACATAAGACGCTTCAAGCTTTGACTTTGAAGGAAACCACCTAATTTGTGGACTAGCCCCTTCGGTTTTCCTCATAAAGCCATATCATGTGTGACTGTGCTGTGGGCTGAATGTTGTCGCGTTCACTACTGTTCCTCAAGAGCAACTTTGTATAGCTATTATAGCTATCAAGAGTAAATAGGCAGGAACCAATCTTTGAATATTTTGATAACTGAGGGAGAAAGAATAGGTTTGCTATTTGCAATGATGCCTAATCACCTTCTGGTAGACTGTCTCTCTTTTAGATTAACTAGATTCATTTGTTTTTTAATAACATTAACTTTTAGGTCATGAACTTTAAGGGAATTGCCAGTTAATTTGGAATGAGGATCAATGTTTAATTTCTTTTGGGCTCAGAAATAGGAAGGAGAAGGGGAAAAACTGTAGAGTTATGAATGTTAAAACAAGATGAAGACTGAGAACACTATTCTTTTATATGTCTTTCAGTTGAACTATGAATATATTTTTGTTTCTAATCTTCTCTTCTTGTTACCAGTTGCACCAGTTGTATATGTACTGTATGTAGAAATGTAATCACAAGCAATAATATATTTTAAAATTGGGTTCTGTCTTTAAGCTTTTAAGCTCCTAAATGGATTTTAAGAGAGGCTTAGGTTAAGCTGTTGGTTGTTTTCCAAGTTTATTAATATGAAACGGGACTGGAAGGGAATTTCTGGGTTGTCAGGTATCTTCCTTCACATGTAAAAATTCATCTCTGTCATGAGACTTTCAATGCCTTGTTTTCTATTTCTTTCCATTGTCTTCAGTTGAAGGGAAGAAATAGTATTAGTCTAGATACTTGCGTTCCCACCCTGAGCCTTTTGATTATTAACCTTTCAGGACATGCACAGTGATTTTCTGCTCCTGATCATTTCGAGAATCTTTGTATCTTCTTGGGCTGCTTTATTAGTTCTAGAACTTCAGTGAAAACATTAGTTTAACTATTGGAGAAAAGAGGATACAAATCAGAAGTTGCCGTTATTTTTTCAAGTTTTCAACTGTTTCTAATTTCATCCATTATGCACTATTGCACCTTTGCTTTATGAGATTTGAACTACCATTTTTCAATGTTTTTATTGTTAAAGGTAAGCATTTCAAATATGGGAACTTTAACTTGATAGAAGGGTCTATATTATTTCTTGTGTACTACAGATGACACTTTTGTTTGTATATGAGACAAAATTGAAGATTTAAACTTGTCTACTGGGAAGGGTGAGGGTATTGGGGTATTTGCTTTGTTGCAGAAGGGTGTCTTAAAGTCTTTTCACTCATGATAATTTAAGCAACAGCAAAGAAGTAAAATCACAAATGCATATTTAATTTATAAAGCCCTTATTGCTAAGTCCAGGTCACTTCAATTTTAATTTTGCACTCTTATGTATATTTAGACTGTTTGGAAGACTGTCATCTGTTAGTAGCTGTGAAATACTCTGTATCTGTATGTTAGAAAAATAACTTGTTTTCAAAGTTGTTTTTTTTTTTTTCTGATACGTATATGTATGTTATGGAAGTGCTTACAATACGAAGAGGGCTCTAATGCATTTTCTTTCCTGATATGATTAAAAAAAAAATCACCAAAATGTTCAAAGAATAAAAAGTTCCTAATGAAGTGGGCAAGTCTGAGCTCTCTTATTAAAACTGTTTCCTCTGATTTAGTCTCCCTGTATCTTGTTTATCTTACCCGACATACTTTCCTTTCTGTTTTTATAGTTGCTTAGAAGTGTGTCATATTTCCCTTAGTTGTGCTGTCTGTTGGGTAGAAGTTTTACACAATGGCTTATAGATTAAAATCACTCTGAAAGATTCCCTCCCCTCACCCCCCCCCCACCCCCCGGTGATGTATGTTTGGAGCGGAGTCATCTGTGCAAGCAGCACAAGCTTGGCCAGAGACCTAGTGCTGAAAGACACTGTGTTTCCTGTTGTGTGTGTGTGTATTGGGCCTGACGCATAAGAAAACTTTGTGCATAGTACAAGCCTCCTTTGTTAAGGGCTTTAGAAACCTAACTGTCCAATGGAAAATCCTTAGGCCGCTTCGTTTTAAAAAAGCAGCGTGAAGAACATGGATCTGATGCAGTGCAGGCATTGCTTCTCTAGCTTATGACCAAACAGTTTTTGCCTTAGGAAATGGAAGAAAAATCACGCGTGGGCTATCAGACCTGTAACGGATCTCTGTTCTGTAAGTCAGTGTGTTGAAGGGCTGCGGGGCATCCTGTGTCCCCTGGCTGCGTCCCGGATGCTGTGTGAGGCCCCCAGCTGCATTGGTGGGGTCCCCGCAAGGGAGGGAGCAGCGCAGCCTGGGAGCCTCTTGGGTGATTTGAGGGCCAGGACGGAGGAGCGAGGGGGCCGCTACAGGGTTGCCTCAGAGTTACGCTGCAGCCAGGATTCACAGCTGGGCGTCAAGTATGTGGGATGCATCGGCAAGTACACCCCTTTCCTCATACAGATGCCCTCAATAATACCGTTTGACTTGGAAAATCCCTGAACTGCAAATTCCTGGAGGCTAGCAGAGGTTGTACTGAGGAAGTAGCATTAAGGGTTTGCTGAAGTATGCACAGTATGGAGCTTGGGCAGTGGTGTGATCCAGGAGGCTGTTCTTACCTGTTCCTCTAGGATCAAAGGGCCCATTCATCCCCCAGCCTGCTCTCAGCAACACGGCCCGGCAGCCACTAGGGAACAGGGCCGAGGGGATGTACAGCCTCTCTCCTCTTTCTCCCTGCCTTTTGCCCTGGAAGCTGAAAGTGCAGTAGCAGTGCCCCTGCGTCCCAGCTGGGTCAGCGTTTGCTTAGCCAAAAAAACGGAAAAGGGCTGCAAAGCAGGAGATCCTTTGTTGTGTGGTGTGAGATAAGGCCCCAGGCATGATTAGAGGAGAAGTGGGAGTGTGGGAAGGGAAGCAAGGAGGACAGGAGGGAGCTGCAAGGAAGGATGTAGCGAGTGCAAAGGTGTTGGGCCCCTTGGGAATAGGATTGGGAATTCGGTCGGGCAGGTTCCCAAAGGTACCTGCTGTGGGACAGTCACTTCTGCGATATAGCACCCTAAAATATTTATATATATTTGTATGTATATATATATATGCACAAATACATTTCTCCAAATGTGTCAAAAAGGAACAGTTCTTCCCCTCCCAAGGCTGCTCACCCACCTCATTCTCTACTCCCTCACTACAAGTAATGCCGTGGCAAAGATTTGGCTAAGTACTGCTGCAAAACTTAGTGCTCACAGTCTGTTTGAAGCCTTTCAGGCATATTCTGTATGCGCGACCTTCGTTCATGCAGACGTGACAGATAAAACAGGTGGGGAACTTTTTAAAACCAACCCAGCATATTTACAATGAGAATAAGAAGCAGTGCACCAGCAGGTTTTTGTTGTGTGTCATGTGCTTTTTGGAGCTTGTGGTGACTCAGAGAAGGTACGTAACTTGCCTAGCTGACACAGGTATTTAGCAGAGAAGGGACTTGAACCTGTATTTCTGAAAGCAAGACTAGTAAGGCCAGACAGATAGACAAGTGGCTCACCTGAGTTGGCAAACAGCTGAGACTGCAGGGTTTCTGATCCAGTTGCAATGGGACTTCTTGTGTTAATCCCAGGGCTTAACACTGCATCCCCAATTAGCTAAGTATTGCGTAGCTTCTAACGTGTTTGCTGTCCTATCAACAATACGGGACCAACGTATTTAAAGTTAGGGAAACTTTTTTTTATCTTCCTGAATGTGGATCTTTTGAGTCTTTCCTGAAATGTTAGTTCAGGTGCTTGTCACCCAGATCTGAACTCTGATGTTAACCTAGCCGATACCTGGGCAGTGACTCTCCGAAATCCTGTCCAAATTACTTTATCCTCCTGCACTGTTGGTGTCACTAACCTCTTGTGGGCATATTCCACAGGGGGTAAAATAAGTTGGTCTGCTTTTGTGATTTTCTTGCCATCAATTGTACAGGAACTTCTCTGCCTGGGACAGAACAGAGGCGTATTGTTGGACGATGCTAAAGAATTACGAGTATTTGGCTTTTTTTTTTTTTTTGAGTTTTTTATTTTGTGAGTATCTGAGCTATTCTGTGTAAGCCCCAGCTGCAGAGTAAGTACGTAACTAAACCCAAGTGAAGGTAGGATCTGGACTCCCCTACTCATGTCCCAACTGTGTCAGCTGGCGTGGGCTTAACAAACCAGTAAACCTCAGGGAAAAGTTAATAAACGTGGCCAGAAGAGGGTTTTGAGACACTGAAAAAAGAGTCTGGGATGGCTCTCAGATGAAAAATATATGCCACAATGTACAACAGTCTCATAGCTGCCACTGATGAAGGTTTGTTTTCTCACTCCTAGGTGGTGCGTTTTAGAAATGAATGGCGTGAACAACACTGGGAGAACACATTTTATTGGGAACTCTTTTTAGAATGAAATTTAGTTGATAAAATAGATGTTATAACTTCAGGTAGACTTAGGATTGTTCTTCTAAGGATGATTACTTTGCCCTACATGTTCTGTTACATCTGATTATTTTTTTTACAAAGTCACAAAAGGCTCCAGAGGGATAGGCTTTACCAGGATAGAAAAAGCCACCTCAAGCCATTTCTCCCTGGAATGGGGAAAACTCAGCAGGCTGTCTGATCTGACAGCAAATCCACGGTATGGCAGCCGGTGTCCCCTGGTTCGGCCACCCATTAAGAATTTTGTCTTGCCCCTCCACTGGCTATCCTCTCTCTTCCCTTTCCAGCCCTGAAAATACACAAGCACTTTTTACCCGCTGCCCTCAGGCTTGGGCCCTCTGTTTTTACTTCAGCTCGGTATCAGGCTCTCCTTTTCACTTTATCTGAATTTTCACCGCAGGTTATTTGCAAACAACCGGGACTGTTTACGTGACCAGCACGAGCGCTCTTCCCCAGCACGGCTCTCGCAAAGAGCGTGAAAATGGGACCTGCCCTTTGGAGCTCAACAAGTGAGAGGCAGGACAAAAGTACCCAAACTAAAGAGTAGAAGAACACCGCAGAATTCACGTTTTATTTTTATTTTTTTTCCTTGCCATCCTACGTTCAGTTCTTTCCGCTCCTTCCCCACCCTCTCGTTTTCCCAGGGTCGGGTGAGTCACGCTTTCCAGTGCTGCCTACCCTTTCTCTCTGCCTGAATCAGCTTCTCGCAGGGAATTGTCCCTTGCCACTGGCAAAGCAGTTATTTCAAGCACAGCTATTTCCTTCCTTCTAATCTTTTCTTCCATTTCTGCTTCACCGTTATCATTTGTGTCCTTTGTGCTTGCATTATTATTATTTTTGCTTCTGCCATGCCTCATTCTTGCACTTGTTTTGGTAAAAATAGAACTAAAAAGTTACTTTAAAGAAAGAAAACAGCGGCTCAAAAATCTAATGAAAGAATTCAAGCGTTCCAGAATTACTTTACATTGTCATGAAACGCATCCAGTACATGACTCTGTCCCACTCCCAACAGTTTCATGTTGACCACTGGAGATGTAGTAAGGTTCTCCATGTCAACGGATTTACACCCTCCGTGTCCTGCTGTCCCCATTCCTCTCCTGCCCCACAAACATGATGTAGCTATTTGTGCTTTCTGACTGAAGTGATGCCTCTTCTTTCCTGCCCTGCCACCTGTCCGCTGTTTGACCTTGGTTTTGTTCCTTTGCCCTTCTGTGCCTGAGCATCTCTTCTCATCCTGTTTGGGCTTCTCCTGTCCCTTGAGCCTTTTGCAAGGGGAACCGCCTCTGCTTGTACAGGCGAGTGGCTCCTGGGAGGGTGCCGGCTGCAGCTGATAGCGAGTTTTCTCGTCGGCTTTAGGGGACCGAGCACTTCAGCTATCCTAATTCAGGAGGGAGCTACAAGAAGAGGGGGAGAAGGAGAGGCGATCCTGGTGGGAAAGAGCCGGGCGAGCGGAGCTCCGGCTGCTCCAGTCCCTGATGCCAGGCCCACCTGTGCCCCTCTTGGGCTTCAAGGAACCACCGGTGCCTCCTGAAGGTGCTGGGTGGCCGCTGCGGTCCCTGACCGCGGCAGGCTCTACTCGGAAGCTGCCGCGGCAGAGAGCCAGGCTGGGAGGTTGCCCGCAGCGCTGCCCTTTGGGCGCTTGGGCAGGTCTGAGGGCACTGCGGCCGTTTAGCCTAGCAAATCGTCAGATGCCAAACCCAGCTGGAACAAACTGCCCTTATTTTGAAGGAAAGCTTTCGGCCCGTGAAGATTATCAGTTGAATATGTTCCAGTGCTATATTGCAGCTGAGAGCAGGAAGAGGGAGCCCACACAGCATTTCCTGCCTGCAGGGCGACGGTTTCAAAATGATCACCTTTGGGAAAGAGAAGCGCTCTCCTACGTCTTGCAGCTCGCCAAGGCAGGGTGAGGGCGGACAGGGGCTGGGGGTTTGTCTGGCTTTACATCCACGTCCCAGTGCAGGAGGCACTGGGGACGCGACGGGTGGTGGGATACGCTGCTCCGTGCTTTTACCCCTTTGGCGGCAGCTGCCAGGAGCTGTGCGTGTTATAACTGCGCTTGGGGAGGGTTAATGGAAGGCACCGAAGCCAGGAGAGGTTTGAGGAGATTCGGGTGTCCTCTCCTTGCTTTCCGCCTTGGATCAGCCGGGGGAATCCTGGCATGCGCTGCTGCTGCAAGAAGAAAAGTGAGAGTGATTTATATGGATCCAACCTGCTTTCAGGAAAACCCTGGAAGCTTGTTCCACACTAAGATTATCGTTTCCGCTGAAGCAGATGACTATTTTACATCGGGT
The DNA here is from genome assembly GCF_040807025.1 of Struthio camelus. Taxonomy (NCBI): domain Eukaryota; kingdom Metazoa; phylum Chordata; class Aves; order Struthioniformes; family Struthionidae; genus Struthio; species Struthio camelus. Next base: position 99,088,957 of record NC_090942.1, read on the forward strand.
AACCCCGCCATGGCAAAGGGAAGTGTTTTTTACACCTTTGCCCGCCAGTTTTAATCAGGCTTCTGGTTGTGCAGCACTTTCACCCCGTAAGTCACACAAGCCTCTGTTAAGCTCATCTGAACCTTTCTGAAGGCAAAATTCCCCTGAAAGGCAGGCAGTCACCAAAGAGAGGTGTTTCGCCCTACTCTGCCTCACCAAGTTAGACGCTGGTTCGCATGGGTGGGACGCGGCATCTCCCGCACATCCTAGAAGATCGCTACACAGGCGCCCGCTCGTGCGGATTACACGCGCGTGCCAAGGCAGGAAAGGGCTCTACAACGCTTCCTGGTGACTTGTGGATATACCCGCTGTACTAAAAGTACAAGGTGGTCGAGGAAGAGAGCCGAGCTCAGCATCAGGACAGAAATCCTGCTGGGTTACGCACGCGTTTCTGCCCACCCCGGGGGCTGCAAAGCTCCTTCTCGCTGTTCTTCCCATGAAACTCGAACGGCAACAGCTCAGCATGTTTGAGCTCCTTTCTGGTAGCGTGACGCCAGCCCGGGGTTTCCTGCCAGCCTCGGTGGCAGGGGAATGTCCCCGAGAGGGCTCACCCCGCCTGGGAAATTCCTCAGCGCTGAAAAAGTCCAAGGAGCCCCTCCGACAGCGCCGTCCTCCACCCTGCCGCTTCCCCGCACACGTGGCAGCCTTCCACCCCCTCCCCAGCCCGCCCCGCGGGGCTGGGCGATAAGTCGTGTCTGAGCTGCCCCAATAAAGAGAGCCCTCCGGGTGCGCAGCCTGGAGGTGTAATAAACTCGGGGTTTTTTGTTTAGGGTTTTTTTTTTTTTTGCTTTCTTTTTTTTTTTTTTTCAACCAGAAAGCCAGAGTAAGCAGGATGTTTTGAGAGGGAGAAAAAAAAAGTTTCCCTGCTGCTGCTTCTCTGTTTCATACCGTTAAACCTCAGAGGAACTTTTCACTCATTCACACAGATGTGGCCGTAAGGGATGGTCGGGTGCCAGTGGGGTGCAAAGTAGCGGCTTGCTGTCCATAGAGCTAATTCTCACTTCACTCTTCCAATATGAAGGTACACTATTATTTTATTTACTCTATTCTTTAGAAATGGTGATTGATTGGAACAATATCAGTTTGGCTTTTTTTTTTTTTTTTTTTTTTTTACTTCTAATAGCCTTGGAAGTGGCTTGTGCTGTAATTGTCCAGTGAGATGTGTCCTTGGGGTTGGCTACAGAGTAGCAGTTGGCTTTTGGACAGGATAATGGGTAATGATCAGGTGCAAAAAAAAAACAAAAACAAACCCACACATTGAAGGGTGGGATTTTTGAAAGGCTCCAGGTGATTTAGGAGCAAAGTACCAGTGGAAATCACTGGAGTTTTTACCCTTAAATCACTTAGCTGTCTCAGGCAATTCTCTCTCAAACGATCTTTTTTTTTCAGGGGAGGATGTAGTAACGCTCAAGACTTGGGGTGGCTGGGAAGTTAAGCTCCTAGAGCACTGAGCCTAAGAAATATGGTTAGTTGGGAGTGGGGGCTTTGTATAATCTTGATTACAGTTTCTTTTTTGGCAGCTTGTCAGCAATTTTGGGGTAGCAGAGCATCAGTAACGTGCCAGCCTGCCAGCTTCCCTAGGTCAGGAATATAAGGTCAGGGTGCATTCAGAGCGCATCAAAACACATAAGGAAATAAGGATCTATGCCTATTTTCTTGCAATCTAGAAAAATTTTGGAGGAATGAAAAGAAGCAGGTTTAACAAACTTAAATTATACTATGAAGCTTAATAAACCAAAGCATAAACTTCTTTTCATCGTCCGGTGAGGGTTTCCCCGGCTTACCATGTGAGATCGGCTGTGCAGCATCCCAGTTCGTTACCAGTCTCCTGTATCTGACAGGGAGGGAAGGGAGCTCAGCACTCAACTTCTTGCAGAGGATGAAACGTGGTCTGAATTTTAGACTATCGCAATTTTGGGGCATGGTTGTACCACCTCAGAGCAGTTTGAGACTCACATACTGCTGGGCAGGGCAGCACCCTTAGAGGGCAGCACTGTATTTTCTGCTTGGACATCTTGCCTTGCTGGGAGGCATGGATCAAACTGAGGACATGTGATGCCCTGGGGTTTTCTGTCCCTGGGTCCAGCTGACCGGCTGCTGAGGGACAGACGGCCCTTTGGGCCACGGGGAATGAGGCCATATTTCTGCTCCTGCTGAAACTCCTCTATCAGCCTTGTTCTTGCGGCAAGTGACTTCCTCCTGGTTAGATAAACCTTTCACTGGCACGGAAAGCCATGTGTTTCCCTTTGCGTTTAGTGGAGTTGATGGGAGGTGAGGGGAACGCCAGCAGAGCAGCCCCGGCCCAGCACCCGCTTTTGCCTATGCCAGAGCCCTGCTGCGACTAGGGCCGGTGGGATAAATTGGCTTCCAGTAGCTTTCCTTGGCACGTTCTCCCCATCCCTGGGACGCCCGGAGCAGCGGGCAGCAAGCCGAACCCCAGCCCTCCTTCCTGCTCAAACCCGGGCTTTCGGGGGCAGCACAGCTCAGTTCTGACCACGCTGCTGCAAAATCTTGTGCGAGCTTTTTGTGTTCCTGCTCACAATCTCCTGGGACTGAACGGATGAGGCAGAGACTAGAGCTACCTGTAGCCCTGATCTCTTTTTAAGTGATTGCCAGGAAATTAAAAGAAAATTAAAAATCCAGGACCGAGCGTCTGTGAAAAGCAACAGTCTGTAAGACAGCATGTGTCTGGCTGTAGTCGGTGCGTTTTCCCAGCTGAGAACTGAAGGAGAAAGCCAATGTGTGGGAACTGAATTTTGCATGATGTTCCACTAAATCAAAGGGTTTATTTCCATACGTCTTGATATTTTATGTTAACTGATAGGCAATTTACATATTGCTGTAATTTGTCATGACTATCCATTGTCATGGATTCCTTTTTAAATGTGTCGCAACTGCCTGTTAAGGTTGTAGAAGTAAGAACAAACATCATATAATATCCTTTATGCAGACATAGGATATGTATTGTTGAGACATTTGTGGCAGCAAATTCTGACCCAGAGATGGAGTGACGCTGTGCCAGTTGAAGACGATTGCGCACATTTAACTGAAGGCAAAACCTGGCCTAGTATGTACCGTTCATGCCAAGCACCAGGAAACGTTTTATACCACTGCTTGGAAGCACGAAACATTTGCCTTACCATAGTAAAATTTTATTTGGTGGTCCTGGTTTAGGTGCTTTTTAAGTGAGAAAATTTCCCGTTTCTTGAATTCTGGTCTGACTAATGCAGGACAACTCTACAGCTGAGTTTCAGGACTTTCCTGAGGTCAGAGAGCTGTGTGATTTGAAAAGTGGGATTCTCCAATAAATGGAAGTCTGAACTAAAGGCATTTAAAAATCTGTAAAAGGAAAATTGTAGTGAAATAAAGTCAAGACATAGGATGTGAACAGCCAGGGCATTCACTTCAATAAGCCTTCCATCTAGTTTACATGGTAAAAGTGTCCTTCTCTTACTGTGGTTGTCTGATTTCTCTCTGGGGTTTCCTGCACACGGACACATACATGTGCTTGGGTAGAGTATATGCTCATAAGCTGTGTGGGCTTGTGCAAATCAATGCTGAGGCTTCTTGCAGGTGTTGAGCCTGCCACACAAGTACCGTACTGGTGATCTGCGCACGTGCTGCCGGTATGCTTAGGTTTTCTGGACAGATGTCAACCCAGTTCAACATACTGTGCAGTTCAAGTGACTGGTTTGCCATGTCCAAGAATTAGGGAAATCGTCAAAATCTGCCTGGACAACATTTTTGAGTGGAAGAAGAGGCATGTCTAAGAAGCCTGAACGTATGGCAACCTTAACCTTAGACAGCTTACCCATTATTGCATGTATGAGCTGAGAGACTGGAAAAGCAGGGTCCTGGGCAGATTACAGTTTGAAAAATTGTATTTTTCTTGCTTAAATTCTCAGTGACATATAGCAGTTTTAGCAGTTTAGCAGTTATAGCAGTTTTTCCCCCTTCCTGTACTAAACTGCTGAACAGAGATGCTGCATTGCAGAGGACAGCTCTGCATTCCCTACTAGATTTTGTTTCACAGCTGGTTGAAGTGGTTCTTGCTCGTGGAACATAAGATGACTAAAATCAAAGTCTGCTTGAGCCTAACTCACCTGCTGTGGTTGCAGCACAGGCTCCTGTACCTGACAGCACACAGGAAAATTACTGTGGGCTCAGAATGACAGGTTATGGCCCAGCTGGGTTGCCCGAGTTGGGGGGAAAAGGCCTTCAGCAAGAGTCCTGAGCAAAGCTCACGCTATACTTTTTGAGCTACAGTGAGACCCCCTTAACAGCACTGAGGAACTGCACAGATGTGACCAGTTAATGTTTACTAATAGAGCTTTGCTGCTGGGAATCGTAACTCCCTTTCTGAACCAGAATACTGTAAAAATAGTGAGCAAAACATTTCTAGGCAAGAATATGCAGTATTTACCTGCATATCTAGGTACACAGTTGACATCTGACATTGCCCTTTGGTATGGGGAAAGAGCGTTCTGCTCCGTATTTATATGCCGTGACATCAGTCGTGTGTGCATTTCCTTAGTGATGAGTGCCTCCTGCAAGGTGCTTACGAACTAACGAGATAGAGAAGCTTATGGGAAATCATGACTAACCATGGCACTGAGTATGCTCAGAGGAATGTCCACAAATACAAGGCATGCAGGGCAACTGTTTACTTATAAAGAAATCAGATCTACATAGGTGGCTTTGTAACACTTGCTGGGTTTGTTGTTTCTTTTCCCTCCATCCTGATTTTAGCTGCTTTACAGCTACAGTGTAAAAGAAGCTACTTAGGAGCAGCCAACTTTATTTCTTTTCTTTTTTTTCCCCTTTTTAAATACACCCTAGGAGGAAAAAAAGCAGAATTGATGGCACTTTTCAGATCGAAGGAGCAAGCCCCAAAAGATATACGGAAATAAATAGTCTGAGTTTTCCTTTAATATGAAGAATTACACCTGCTTGCTTTTGAGGTTTATGGTTAATCCTAGAACGACAGTCTTGGAGACCAACAGCCAGCAAAAATGTAGCAATACAAGAGGGAAGTAACGCAGACTTCGCTGCACTGCTTTTTAGAGCAAAAATCTGTCAGTGACCGCTTCCAGTATGCTGACATGTGGTCTCCTAAACTGGTAAAGCAAATGCAGCTATTGATCCTAAACAGCCTCTAAAAGTGAAGTAGTTACTGTGCTTTTATCTCCAGTTGTCCTGATGGTATTTTAAAAACAAATTCAAGGTTATATTGGATTGTGTGGAATGTGTGTGCTGTGTGGAAATGCTTCTAGCACACAGAGGTGTGGCAGCTGTATTCACGCATCTTGACTCAAAGTCTGTAGCAGGAGGCTAATTATACCTATTTGAGAATAAGGAACATCTGACATCCGCACAGCAAATATTCACCTACATTAAGCAACTGGTTTGTGAGCTATAACATTTTTATTTCCAGTTTAAGAAATACCAGAAAGGTTATACAGTAAGAAATGCATTGCAAAACCGAATCTTTGTTACTAGTAGTTAGCACTCCTGCCACTTTAGCTCAAGCGGGGCAGGCTGAGGCTCATTGCTCAGGAGAGGCCCAAGAGAGATGTTTATTCCACTCTGATGCCTTCTGACCTGCCGGTGCTCTGAGAGCCGGCACGCTCCTCGCTCTCAGAGGAGATCGCGTGCCTCGCAGAGACGTCCACACACTGCTTTACAGAAAAAGGAAAGTCCCACTTTGTAGATTTGATTTTTTTTTTTTAAGTCTACAGCCCTTACAGCTTTCAGCCTAGTATGTGACTCAGGCACCAAGCAGGGCAGGCACGCTGGTGCTCTAAAGGCTAGCCTGTTCCCTGCAGCAGACTGGACGTGTCCGTACAGCGTAACTCTTAGCCTTGGTCTCCTCTGAACCCCTTGTGGTCTCCCTTAGACACATTTTTTGTGGTTTTTTTTTTTTTTTTCAACTCCACATGCCTGAAATAATGTGTCACAGCCCTCACCGTGCTGCTTTTAAAACAAGAAGATGTTGCATATATTGGAGAGTGACTTGAAGCTGTAAGGGGATTTTTTGAGGGGGAAGACCAAGTAGAATATTACACAGAGGGAGACAGCTCTGGCAGAGTTTTGCCCATACTGCCTCTGGGGAGCAGTCCTGGAGCAAACCTTACCCAGGTTTCAGCCAAAGCAACTAGTTTGCTTGCTTCAAAAGCGATCCAGAATTAAGCTCATGAAAGTGCCCTGTTTCCAGTCGAGGACCACAACATGAGGGCAAGCTGTGAGGCCAAGTTATTTGACAAAATAGAAGGAGAGGCTAGCTACATGTAGGATTAGACTGGCAGTGATCGCTTCCATACTGAGCTAGAGAGGATCCTATGGGGGTACTGGGAGGATGCACTTCCAGCCATGCACAAATCTCTGCCTGTGCTCTGCGGTCAGAGCGAGCGAGGCAGCTCTCTACTCTTCAGAGTAGAGAGTGCTCAGGTTTTCTCTGCCTAGTACGCCCTCTATCACCTTATGTTATGGGCTTTGCAGGACTAATTACACCAGTTGTGCATCAATTCTGTGTTAAGGCGGTTTTCCTGGACAATTTCCTTTAAGCTTCCTTACTGCCATTTCACAGCATGGGCTAGATCTCCACTTCCCAGTGGTGGCACAGCTCGGATCATAAAAGCTCATGTCAGAAAGGAAAAAGCAGAGTTAGTTCAAAGGAAAATTTCTCCCTCCATCTGAATTTATGCTATCATTATTAAAATACTGTTCTCAATACGACGGCCCAGATATGAGAGAAGATGTTATTGTTATAATTAAAAAGGGGATTGAAGACAATGGAAAGGTATTCTAACAACAACAACAAATTGAACAGGCTTCTTGATTTTGCTTCTAAGTAGAGCAGCTGTTTCCTTGTAACAAGAATACAGTTATTTGAGGCCTCATGCATGAGAAAGCCCAGTGCAGCATGTCCAGTGCATCTTTCCTCCATGCCGGCTCTGAATAGGATAGCAAAATGGAGACACACAACTGTGACTCACTGAGCTGTTGAGTTGGTAGTGGAAGTCAAAGATGTCTTTCAACCTTTCTGATTTTTGCAATGGAGGCAGACACCCCTAACCTCTGTGTGCAAACTTTGAGATGGTTGCATTTGTTTTTTCTTAGCTGAATTTTCACATCCCTTCAAAGTAGCTCACGGGTGTGCACAGGCTGGACACTCAAAACCAGTGATCAAAGCTGTTTCAGTGATCAACTATACAGGTACAACCTAAAACAACACTGACAAGCTTTAATTCTACAAAACGTATCCAGGCTATATTTTCAAGTGAGGTAAGAAGGGTTTTGTTTTGGAAACAAATGCATTTTGTTTCTTATTTTTGCAGTGAGCTGAGACACCAGTACAAGCACATCTCACTATTTATAGATGTGTTTAAGAAACATATCTGGGAAAATGTTGCTAACACTGGCCGCTAGTTGGCATTATTGATGCATTGCTGTAAACTAAGGTGGTGCAATAAAAACTTGTGACGCCAGCGCTGGGAGAGACCTGAGGCATCCTCTTGTGCTCGCCTTCTCCAGCTCTGGATGCTGATGGATTATGCTGTATTAGAGTGCTGCCAAAGGAGGCTGGAGCTGCCTAGTCGCTGTGCCCCTGCAGCTCCTTCCCAGCGGCCCCCCCCCCCCACCTTTTTCGGTTTCTTGTTGCCGGTACAGTTGCCGTCAGGTTTCCCATGAGGAGAAGAGGTGACAGCCACTTTTTGTTGCTGCCCTGCCAAGGCGGAGCTTTCTTAGGCTGAAGTTGTCTGCCAGGGTTTTGGTCGCCACAGAGGCTACGTGGTGTTTGGACCCTCCAAAATGTTCAAGGTCTGCAGCATGAATAATTTCAATGTGTAAATGTAGCAATAATTTGCCAGTAACTGAAATAGAAGCTCTTTGAGAGCACAGGGCTTTCAGGAGCCAACTCATCTTGTGCAACAGATGGGTGTGTGTATTTTTGAAGGCGCCTTTCGTTACAGAGCTCACTGGAATTAGACTTGCCTTAATCTGCTTTGACTGGGAGTAGTTTTATGTCAAAAGATAAATAAGATGCCACTGTTGAAAGAATTATGAATTAAGGTCTCAGAGTGTTGCCTGAAGTAGATTATGCTTGGTAAAATGAGAGCAAGTCAGCAATTCAGCCTCCAATAGAGTAGAAATGTTGGAATAGAATAGAAAAAAAATCCCAAACCCTATCCTACCTTATAGAATAGTTTTCATTCATCTGTGGAGACTAATCTTTAATTAAGTAAATTCCAAGATCATTACTGAACGGCAATGATCAGGACGCTGTCCGCATCTCCATACATGTGTTTTACAAGTGAAATCCACTTTTGGCTTGAACTTCACTTTTAATTTTGAAATTGTAAAGAGAATTACAGACTGCTACAATGCCAAATCTAATTCACTGGATTATACACTTCTGAGATTCACATTACTGTTTCCTTGTTAAAAGACAAGATCCATCTGCTGCAATAGCGGGAGACCCTAGTGACTAGATTAAGCTGCCGTTATATTTAAAACTGCTTGCTTTCCTGGTTACATAGCAATGATGTAAAAGTTTGATCAGTCCGATCTGCTTTCCTGAAAGCTGTGTTACGGATCCCTCCGTCAGTTACCAAGCATGCAAAGCGCGTTCCGGAGCTAAAGGATCTCTGATCAGCAAATGCTTTTTTAACAAAGAAATCATTAAAATAGCTACCTAAGGCGAAGATGTCTTATTTGAGATCTAAGGTTTTGAGAACGAGGGAGAAGAATCTTCTTGCAGGTTTAAAACATATGGCCTGATTTCACAAATTCTTCCTTGCATAAAGAGGTGCACTGAAGCCACTGAGAACGCTCACACGGGAGGCAGCTCCTGATTAGGGAGCAAATGATTTTTTAACTTTATTACACTGCGGCCATTTCTGGCGCTACTTAGTGCCTGCTTTCCTTTTACAGACTACACTGCAAATTTTACTGTGCTTGCATAAATTCAACCTACAGCTTAAAACAACAGTCTTCGGAGTGGAAAACGGTGTGGATAACTCCAAATGAAACTCTTCCTTCACCTGTCAGGAGAAAAAAATATTTTCAAAATATAAAATAATTCCCTCCTGCGTCCTCACAATTGATTAATATAATTTTATGTTGCACCTGTCACTTGTTTTTTAATACCATTAAAACATGTATAATAACTTAAATTACAGACCTCCTATTTACATAGTTTAGAAATCCTGTGGTGTTTCACATCCTTACGTGGACAAACCCATACTTTTAATGCTTGTATTTTAGAAGATGGAGACCTCAGTGGAAAAGAAGAAAGCAGAAACATTTTTAAGAAGCATAAATCTGAGGAATCTCCCCTGTGAATATTGCTAATAAATCAGTAGTGTTGTTAATAGCAATCACAGGCATATAGTTTCACCCACTTTTAGTTTCGGCACGGTATTACTTACTCACTTCTCTCTGCTAGTCTGAGGAGGGATGCTGCCACCAGAGCAGGGTGCAATCTAAAAACAAAGCGGCTTTCGTATCTGCCCCCTGCCTACTACACACTCAGATGAGAGACGGAGAGAGGTGACTCATTCTTGCGGTGAGTAACCACTCACGTTTCCCCACTCTCTGGCTGCTGCCCACTTGCCACTTTGCGCACATGACCAGAAAGACCCCAGCCCGGCAAGCCAGCGCTGGCGTCGCTGAGGCCCAGAAGGAGCAGGCGCGAGGCCGGTGCGCGGCCTTGCCTGGGGAGAGGGGCGCGTGGGCTTGGCGACGCGGGCGTCCGCGTGCCTCCCGGGCCGCAGGGAGAGCCGAGCCCCTGCTCTCCATCCCTGCTGCCGCCATGGCCCAGGCTGGGGGCAGAGCCGCGTTTTCATTCACTTCAAACCCGGCGGCCCCGCCACAGAAGCGGAGGAGACCCCTCACCCTGCCAGCCTCGCAGCGCAGGGGGCAGGATATCACCCCGGCCCCTTCCCCGCGGGGCCGCTCGGGCTGCCGCAGCCGGCTTGACGCTTCCTCGAGGCCCAGGTCCACGGACCCTCGGCCTTGGCTCTGCCCCGCAGCAAGGGGGCCCGCGGGGACCTGGCTTGAGGCGCCATGGGCTCCCTCAGGCGGCCCAGGCCAGGCTGGCCGCCCCCAAAGACTGCGGGGCCGCACGGGCTCCAGGGGCTCCCCCCAAACCAGAGAAGAGGCGCAGGGTCTGTGTGTGCATATATGAGTGTGCATACGCGTACATAAGTGCATATACGAGTATATAAGCGTATATAAGTGTGCGCTAGTGCCCAACGGACGCCACCCGCCCCCAACCGCCGCCCTTACGGGAAGCGCGGCCCCACCCCCCGCCCCCCCGGCGAGGCCCCGCCCCCTGTCGGTGAGGCCCCGCCCCCGCCCCCCGTCGGCGGGGCGGAGCCGCTATAAAGGGCCGCGGCGGCGGCCGCCGCCCTCACTCGCCGTCCGCCACGCTCTGCCTCTGTCCGTGTTTGTGCCCCTGTCGCTGCCCGCGCCGCCGGCCCCCGCCGCCCCCCGCCGCCCCCCGCCGCCCCGCGGCGCCATGATCGTGGACAGCAGCCGGGACGCGGCGCCCGACGACGGCGGCGCCCTGAGCAGCCCCATCAACCTCGCCTACTTCTACGGGGCCTCGCCCCACTCCAGCGAGGGCAGCTGCTCGCCGGCTCACTCGGCCCCGGGCTCGCCGGGCTCCGACTCGGACCTCTCGGTGAGCAGCCGCGGCGGCGGCGGCCGGAGGGACCCCCGGGGCGGTGCCCGCTCCGCGCTGCAAGGTACGGCGTGTGCCCGGTCGCCCACTCCCCGCGCTGGGGATGGGGGGGAAGCCGGTCCGACCCGACCCGGGAGCCCCGCCGTTGTCCGCCGCCCTCCCGCTCGTGGCGGCGGCCGTTGGGCGGGGGGGCGGCCGTTGGCCTCGCTTCTGACCCCGCTCCCTTCCCCGCGAGGGTTTTTTGCTCTCTTGTCTGTCTTTCGGGCTGGTTTTAGTGGGTCGGTTTGCAGTGAGGTTTTTGCTTGACAACCTCCCCCCCAGCCCCCAAAGCCAACTAGCTTCTTTAAAAAAAAAAAAAAAAGGCTTTCTATGAGCGGGTTACGTTTATTTTCCCGTTGAGGGAATATTCCTAGGCCCCGTGATGAGGTGGTTGCTATGGTGAGGTGCAAGGGAACCAGGGAACCCCTAGAGAGATTATTCACGTCCTTTTATTTTTTTGCTGTCAGAAGCTTCTGTGTTTTGGGGCTTGAACTTTGATCTTTAACCTTGCATGTTTTGAAATTTTCTGAGGTTTATTAGTTTGTTTTTCTTTTCAGATCTGAATGTGCAAGTGTGTGTGTATATATATATATGGGCATATAGCACATACCTTGTGTGTGGTTGTGTGTATAATATCTATCAGTCAAACCTTGTACTTTCCTTCTTGAGTCACATTATTTCCTGACTCGAGTTGAGTGCATGAAGTCATAATTTCCGGTCTTTCACTTCTGTTTTTAAAGCCTTGAAATGGATCTGATTTTGGAGAAGTTATGAAACAGGGGAGATCACCTGGGGGAGTGTTATGCTTGTGAAAGGAGGGGATCTCATCCAGTATGGACATCAAAACCAAGAGTAATTAAAAATACTAGTTTCATATTAGGCAAAAGCAGTTAGTTCAGCAATTCAATATTCTTTAAGCATTAATGTAAATATAGTGCCTGTGTTTGATATTTCCAGCTCTTTACCAACAAGAGTCTAGGAGAGATTCCAGACGGACTAAACAGAAGGAAGTTCCACACTTCTGAAATGGATAAGAGTTCTTTGCAGCACTGTCTTGTTTTGAAGGGGTTCTCTCTTCTCAGTTGAAAGCAAAGTTCTAGATTATTGTCCGTAGGTGTTTCTGATATTTGTTTTCTTTTAATGAACATTGATTTGGTGGCTTAAATCTTGTTTTGGTTCCATGTCTCAGCAGTTGATCAACACATGGGGGGAGGAAAGCAACACAGAGGACCTTTCCAGGGGGTCCGTGTGAAGAACTCGGTGAAAGAACTGCTGTTGCACTTCAGAAGCAGCAAACAGATGTCCGCAGGCTCTGCTACTGATGAATGCAAGGTAATGAGCATTTTTCAGTGCTGACATCATTGGGCTTAATGATTCCTGAAGCTGGCGAAAAAGGCATATGATAAAACAGTGAACTTGTTCTTAGTGTTATCTGATGTGGATGCAGTCAATGTTTTTCCTTTTCAATGCATAATGGAGAAAGAGCCAGGAAGAAATTAGTAAGAGGGTTTGTTGTGCGAAAGGGAGACACTTAGTAGTGTTCTTGCTATGCTTTATTTTCCAAAGGGAGTTGAAATAGATGTGTTGGTATTGTGAAACAACGAAAACTCCCTGTTAACTCATGTGAGGTCATTCATTACAAGAGTAGGGAACTTTCTCAGAAGAGAACCGCTTACTAGCTTGTCATGCTATTGCACTCCTCCATGCTGAACAGGGCATATAGTGTGAAGGCAGAGCCCAGTCTGGAAAGATAAAAGCAGGAAATGTGAGGAAAAGCTGGGAAGATCCAAGGAGGGGTTTCTTTAGAATACTTTCTCGAGTGAGTGTTTCGACTTCTGAGATAAGTGTTGCTGTAGAGGATTTTCCATGCACGAAAAGTTCACAGTACTGAAGCAGGATGAAATTTGCTGGCTTCCTTACATCAAAGCCTTAGACCTCACTAAGGAGCAGTGTCTTTTCTCTAGATTTTGTTGAATTCTTTCGTGTTACAAGAAATAGCTCAAAGCCCTAAGAAAAATGATGGTTTTCATTCAAGTTCCATAAAACTCTTCCTCTTTTCCTTCCAACTTTAATGTAATTACTTTTAATTAAGGTTAAACAAATCATGCCTTAGAATTATTCTAAGGTATATTCTATGTTTATAGAAGCAAACCTCTGCTTTTTTGCTTTCTTATTCCTGAAGTAACATTATAATAATGGAATAATTTGAATTTTTCTCAACAGACACAAGGAGGATTGAACTACGAACAGTACACAGGTACAAAACCTTTTTTAAATGCTCCATAATATTTTAAAAGTAGACTGTAAGAGTAACCTCAAAGTGGATACTACATTAATTTTCTTTTCAGCAGAGCTCAAGAGCATACTTGGCCACAGCGGCAAAAGAAAGGCTCCCGAGCACCTTTCTGATGGACCTTCTTACAAACGCCAAGCTACTATTCACCCACACCTCCTGGTAAACTTAATTTTACTGCAGCTTTATTTGCTTTGTGTAACCAGAAATTGCCAGCTAAATAGTAGCCAACTTTCTGTTTTTTTATTTTTCTGGTAGACACCACCCCAGACACCAACTTCTGTGGACAGCATGGAGGAGACTCATAAAAATGAACCAAAGCATGACAGCAATTCTGATCTGCTTCAGAACATCATAAACATTAAGAACGAATCGAGCCCTGTTTCTTTAAATACAGTACAGGTTAGCTGGTTGCACCCTGTCTCTAACCATAACTCACCCAGGGAGCAATATCAAGACAGCCCAGGAACACAGACTTTCTCCCCATCCCAGAAGTACCAAGCTTTCCAAGAACACACCTCCCAGCATGTGCTTGATGCACCTCAGCATTACCAGTTTTCTGCGTCGCAGAACCAGGATTTGTCACAGAATTACACTTCGGATCCATCCCTGGAGTACAGGCCCTTTTCTGCCAATGACCAGTCTCCTACCTACCAGCAGAATACCTTTGAGAGCCATGAACTGCAGTATTGTCCATCACAAAGTTTCTCCTCTCTCCTGAATGATTCTGAAGGCTCAGAGAATGTATCTGCTCCCCTGCAGCCTCTGACCGGTGCTCACCCACAGGCTGATGTCAGCACCCATACTCCAAACTTCAGCTTGGTTCCCAGTAACATCTGTGGTAGTCTTGAACGCAGTGTCTCTTTGGCTACTTTGAATGTCTCTTTACCGCACCAAAACGTTGTTAGAAACACAGCACAGCTGGGCAAATCATTTTTTCAATGGCAAGTGGAGCAGGAGGAAAACAAACTGGCTAATATCTCTCAAGATCAGTTCCTTGCAAAAGACTCTGATGGAGACACGTGAGTACTGTTTTATCTCAGGGCTTCTGAGCAGCCTTCCGAAGTAGAAGGTTGGAGTATTCCTGTTCAGCTTCTGGTGGATCATTGAGTTGTATTGGAAGCCGTTCATTAACGTTATTTGTTGAGCGCAATAGTTCCTGTAATCGAATGAAACGCATGGTCCTGCTGACAAGCTGTGATGCACAGAGTTGCAGCACATTTAGTAGATAAGATGTTTGTACCATCTAATTTCAGGCACTTACTGTTAGATTTTTATCTAGTAAAGGGAGACAAAGATTCTAATTTAGATGCTTTGAATTGCCCTGGGAAGAAGGTGCCTGTTTTCCCATCTTAGTCACCTGAATGAGGTATCTGAGGCTGGCAGTGTTAACACACCTCCTTTAATGCACACTTGGATCTGTAATGACTTGAACCCCTGCTTATATGGATGTGTAACTGCTTCCCTTTTTCCCTGCAGCTTCCTTCACATTGCTGTTGCCCAGGGCCGACGAGCTCTCTCCTATGTTCTTGCGAGGAAGATGGCTGTTCTGCACATGCTGGATATTAAAGAGCACAATGGCCAGGTGAGGTTCTCAGTTTTTTGCACCTGTTCTGTGCACCTGAGTTTGGTGTGTCTGGACCTTGAGGAAAGTGTGGCCAAATGCGTATTTAATGTTGAGCCTGAGATTTAGCCTACAGACTAGTATTATCCTTGAGCTATTGATACTTTTTTGGGGGATCACCTTGAGCTGGTCAAACTATACTCAACTTCATTTGTCCTGGTTTCCTGGTATTTGTAATCACTGCTTAAATAATATCAGGCAGCTAGGATTTTTATTTGTTTTGGTTACAGTTTCCTGTTAGAGATCAGGTGACTAATAGCTTGTGTTCTTCTCAATGTTTGCAGAGTGCCTTCCAGGTGGCTGTGGCTGCCAATCAGCATCTCATTGTGCAGGACTTGGTTAGCTTGGGGGCTCAAGTCAACACCACAGACTGCTGGGGTAGAACACCATTGCATGTTTGTGCTGAGAAGGGACATGCCCAGGTCCTTCAGGTAAGGATCAGACAGATGGTGTAGCTGTTCCCTACCCATGATGCTTAACCCTGTAGTAGTTGTCTTGGAAAACTCTGAAAACGCCACACCTCCCCATATCTTTCACTGTGTGGCATTATAAATATGTTCCAGGGCTCCAGAGTAATGGCTTAAAGTGATGTTGAATTTAAGATTCTTGCCACCATTTTAGATTAATTTGGTGGAATCTCGCAGTATACTAAAACAATAAATAAGTCTCTTAATACTATTACTTATTGCAACTTCATTGCAGTGAGACGCTATACAGGCTTGTAGAAACAATGTGGTTTCCGTAGATCTAAATACCTCTCTTCCCTACTTTTGCAGGCAATCCAAAAGGGAGCCATGGGAAGCAATCAATATGTGGACCTTGAGGCAACAAATTATGATGGTGAGTAGCTATAAGTTTATAATTTACAGAGTTACTGGATGTTATAGTATTTTATAGCTGCTCATGAATGTTATCCTAGGTGAGAAGCAATAAAATGGAGTATCTTTGCCAAGTTGCTGTTTGCAATTACAATTGAAATTATATTACAAATGGCATATCAGATAAACATGGCCAGGGCCTTTTTCCTCTTCCCCTCTTCTGTTAGTGAGTAATTGCGATGTTTCTCATGGAGAGGATAGGTCATAATGGGCCACTGTTTAAAATGTCTGAGTACCAAAGATATAGCAGTGGATTCAGAATCTCTGGCAACAGAGTTGTTTGAATTGAAGTTCTTCATGTGATGACTCTTTCTAAAGTACATCTTAGAATTAAACTTCACTTACGTACGTACAAACTTAACATACTTTATTTCATTATGTGCTGGCTGAGAGCTCACAGTAGGTTCTTCTAAACTTCAGTGACTGACAGCCCAAATCCTGAGCCATTCAGGAGCAGTCATCACTTAATGTGGAACTGTCTCTGGTCTCGGCAGGGGGAGAAGCTCTTTTAGCAGTCCTTTTAAAACAAGCAGCCGGTCAATTAGTTCTGCATCCTTCGTTAATGGTGAATTTTAATGTTTAGGTTTGACAGCGTTACACTGTGCTGTTCTGGCGCATAATGCTGTGCTGCATGAGCTGCAAAACAGTCAACCACCTCACTCTCCAGAGGTTCAGGAGCTTCTGCTGAGAAACAAAAGCCTAGTAGAAACCATCAAGACTCTAATACAAATGGGAGCCTCTGTTGAAGCAAAAGTAAGTAAGAACGCAGCTCTCTACAGAGAGCTAGCTCCTGAGAGAATATGGAAGCTGACCATGTCCCTTTCTCCTGCCTTATGTCTGAGCCTATTTATTACAAAGGAAGCAGACGATTTTGAAAGCTTTTTAAGTGCCTTATAGCATAGTTTACCTGAGTAGAATGAGAATGCTGCATTTATTCAGGACGATGAAGTATTACCAATGCCCATGAGCTATGGGGAAAGAAGGTGACAGTTTAATTTCTGGATTAAGAGTAGTGGTATGCTGGTTGCAGTTGATTCTGTCTTCAGAAAATCTTTGGAGGCACTTTGTGGTATCAGCTGTAATAGAGTGCTGATACCTTGTTCCTGAACTGTGAATTTTAAATACTGCTTCCTTGTCCAATTAGGTCCGTGCTGGGCCAAACCATTACTTGGTATATCATTTGATGTTTTGGCTATATCCATTCACTGCTAAGTGAGACTTTATCCATTGTTAATTAGCTATGGTTATTAAACTATAAAGTCAGATAGGTTTTTAGTGAACTACAGTGCAAATATGTTCAATGAAAGTTTTGCCCACAAGAGCTCTTTATGGTTACTCTGCCTTCTATTTTATTTGCCTGTGGGTTCCCCCTGGATAGGTGAAGCACCTGCAGAAAACACTAACAGTTTCTTTTTTTTGATAGGATCGTAAAAGTGGTCGTACAGCTTTACATCTGGCAGCAGAAGAAGCAAACCTGGAGCTCATTCGTCTCTTTCTGGAGCTGCCCAACTGTCTCTCTTTTGTTAATGCAAAGGTATAGTGATTCTCTGGGCTGCAGAAATAATCCAGGATGTGTATATGTATGGCACTGAGTATGCTGAGACTCATGCCCTTACCTCTCCTTCATAGTATTTGTCTTCTCTAGGCTTACAATGGCAACACAGCACTACATGTGGCTGCCAGTCTGCAGTATCGGGTGAGTCAGTTGGATGCTGTTCGTCTGCTAATGCGAAAGGGAGCTGATCCGAGTGCCAGAAACTTGGAGAATGAGCAGCCAGTTCATCTGGTTCCTGATGGCCTTGTAGGAGAACAGGTAAAAAACAAAAGCAAACAACAAAGAAAACAACAGTAACCCCCCCCCCCCCCCAAGCCCCAAAACAACGAATCCTCTGTTCCTATTCCCTAAACAATGCACAAGCCTTATTCCCCTCAAAACCCCCTTCTAGGTTTTGAGCTCTAGTTTTTAGAGAGAAGGCTTGGAAAATGCTATTTTCTTCAGGATTCTTTGCATCTTATCTGATCCTGGCGTTAAAAACAAACTTGAAATTACAGAATTCACTTACAGCTCTTTTTCATCTCCGAAGCTTTTTACTGTTATACTATGTAACCTCGCAGCACATAGGAGCTGATCTTCCTTCTCTAGTTAGTCTCAGTATGGCCTATGATCATGTTGCTGTTCTTGTGGTGATTAACAGCAGTTCTTAGGCTTGAATCACAGATGAAAATCCCTGTTTCTTAAAGCTGTATAAATATATAGCAAAAAGATGACTCTGGATCTAATAAGCTAAGTAACTAAGTAATTCTGGTTCCTTGAATTGAGTCTAATCATGAAAAATTAGGTCAGTTCTGGTACAACCGAACTCTGAATCTGGCCTTAAATGAGGAATGCAGAATTGAGCCTCTAGGTCTCTCATGTCTTTTCAGATACAACATACTTGAGGTTGATGACTACTAATCTTTTGTCTTTCTCTTTTTCTAGATAAGACGTATCCTAAAAGGGAAGGCGATTCAGCAGAGAGTGTCGCCGTTTTAAACTCCATGTTTCTTGGAGTTCAGCAACTTACACTCACTGTCAGTTAGGCAGTCCTGATATACCTGTAAATAGACCATTTGCCTAGTATGGGCAAATGTTAGTTGTTTCTATGAAACAAAAGTATTTTGTTCACTATCATATAGTGGGTTATATAAGAAAAATCTAATTCCTTTGAGCAGATGGGAATGTTTCATTCCCAAGTATATGGAACCTTTGCCTGGATACCTGGATTTCATAGCTACAGCAGGACTGATTTAATTAAACAGCAAAATGAATGACTTCTGGGCAAGGACAATGCTACAGGAAACCTTTTTAGAGAGCTATTAGATGATGACGTTGCAGAGTTTTGTTCTTAATCACCCTGAAGTGTTAAGTGCAAGAGAAATCAAATGTTTTTGAAGTTGAAAATTTATTTATATGCTTGTAGTTTTCTTCCAGTATCTTGTGCAGGATTGTATAGTCAATGGCATTGTTGTACAGCTATATAGAATTTACTGATAGCTTGGAGAATGAACTGGAAAAGAAACAAGTGCCTTGATCTTGAACTTACGAATTGCGTATGGAGTTTTAGTACCATACTGGTGCAAATCATGTGAGTTGTACTGATTTTTGAAAGACTGAAAACCAAAGGTACAGTGAAGATAGATTTTTTTCCCTGACACTGATTTGTGCATGCTTTTGGAGTTAATAACAAAAAGCCTTGCTGCTTTAGTTGGATAATATCAGTTTTTATTGTACCCAGTACAGGTTTTTTTTGACAGGGCGGTAGATTAAGGGAGAAATATGACTTCTATAGTGTATAGAACTGTCATGCTTTGAGGAATGTGGTCCTGATTCAGTGAAAGTATTTAGCATGTACTTAACTTTAGATGCATGCTGAAATTTCTTGTTCATTATAATCTTAAATATGTGTAAGCCCCACTAGTGTCAGTAGGACTTAAGCACATGCATAAGTAGTTTGCTGAATTGGACTCTAGTTAATTCTAGAGACTTAGTGTTTCTTCACTTCCTAAGCAGAGTTAGTCCATTTATGGTTTTACCTTATAGGTACAGCAGATAGCCAAGTAATATCTGAAGTTAACATTTTCTGTTTTTAATAACTATGACTATTAATGCAAAATGTTTACTAGTGATGTTGTATACTTGTCTTCTGTCAGAAAACTTCCTGTCACTTTTGGAATAATCCATGCTAAGCTGTAATCCAGTAATGTTCTCTCTATGGTGTCTTTGCTCTTAAACTGTTTTTTGCATCCTGTGCAGTTCTCTTCTGTGATCATTTAATTAGTCTGTGCTGTTTTGACAAAGTATGTCTTGTAGACAAGCTAAGTGGGGGAAAAATGATATGCTGAGGCCTACTTACGATGTATTTCTTGGAAGGTCTCATGTAACTTGTGTTTGAATAAACATGTTAATTAAAGTTTTTTGTGGTTACTGTCTGTTATATGTATTGGTGAAAACAGGTTTGAGATGCATTGGTTCAGCCTTGTGCTTTATCCTGTAATATCCGATTATTAACAACACTGAGGAATTGTGTGAAAAGCAGTGATGTGAGTCTGGCGAAGGTCCATTTGCAAAGGATGAAATGAAGTGGTCTTTCCATACCAGTGTTGGTGCTTCCTCCTGTCTGATGCCTTTTTTTGTAGCTGGTGCTTGGGCCTTTTGGGCCATGTGCTCTGTGGTTTGCCTATGTATTTGATAGCTGTGCCCCAAATGGGAAGAGTTGTCCAGTTATTTGTCCAAATTGCAGATACTCACATGAGCAATTGGTTTCTTTCACAGAAGGTCTCTTATTCTGGACTGTTTTCACTATATGCTTGGAGAAATGGTAGTGCTCTTGACAGCCTTGTTTCCCCATGACTTCCTTGTCTGACTTCCATTCTTGCAGTTCAGGTACAAGCAATTAACACACGTGAAAATCTAAATAAAATCATGCATATGGGGAGAGAATGTCCCAGTGTCATGAAAAGATGCACTCTGAATTGATCATGACCTTGCAAGAGCCAGGACTTTTATGACAGGCAGTCCTTGGTATCTTACCAGCTCAGTGCTCAGCAGCAGTCAAAAAAGAGATAAATCACTAAGTCTGTAGGAAAGAAACTGGGAGGGGGAAGTTTTCATGCCACTATATAAATGTGATGTTTCCTTCCACCTTACTGCTGCATGCAGTTAGGGTATCCCATTGTGCGAAAGTGTTTTTGAATTGGAGCAGGCCTGGAGGTGTGGAAGAGCCTCCCTACAAAGGGCAGCCAAGTAGATTAGGACTCTTCATTCTAGAAATGTGATGACATTTGCAGATAGGACAGATCTGCAAAGTGACGACTGGCCAGAGAAACTGGATAGGGATTAACTGATCGCTGTCCCTTCCAGTATAAAACTTAGAGGTATTAAGATGTCAAGTGCAAAGCAGACAGCAGGATGTGATTCTTTGTGAGATAGTCAAAGAATGTGGTAGAAGCAAGGAGCGTGTTGATTCAAGGAGGGACTGGGCAGGTACTTGGAAGAAAGACCCTTTTGTGAAGGGCTACTGCACAGCCTAACTGTATGAGGCAGTCACCTCTGTTGAAAGGTGCAGGGATGGTACTTGGGCGAATTTTGTACAGTCATACAAGCTTGCCCTGATCTTCCCTGGGGATTTGCTAATAGTCACTGTGGCAGACGTTATACTGCACTAGACTGTACCCTGTATCTCAACCATTGTGGTTCAGTTCTTAGTGGTTCATGGGTTTGACCTGGCTCTGCTGACTCTGTTGCACCTTTCGTGAGAAGAAAATGTAGAAAACTCATCTTCAGTCAGCTGAGTGCTTCAGGCGAGTGCTGGTAGGTGTTCTCATCTGCTCCTGTTCTCTGCAAAATCTGGCCCCTGGAAGTCTCCAGAAAGGCTTTTCCTGCTGAGGTGGGGTGACAGAGGAGGCTGTAAATAGTGTAGCAGATGAAAGAACATGAAAAAATGATAGGGACTGGAAACAGGATCAAATTCCCAGTTAGGGTATGCAATGATAAAGTGGCAGCTGTTTATGTGAACAACTGGTTGGGCCAGATTGTGTCGGAGGTGCTGAAAAACCCTGTTGCTGGAAGTGAAACTACCTCATGTCTTTGAGGAGTCAAGAGTACTGTTTCCACTCCATGTCCGTTTTCTTTATAAAAGATGATTACCCAGAAAAAGAATTGCTGATGAGATATTCTTGCCTGCAGATCTGACTGCAGTGCTTGAGTATAAAAGAGGTGCCAGGGTAAGGGGTGACGGGCATTTAACGTGCTGTGCTTTGTCGGTAATGCTTGTGCTGCAGATCCCTCAGTGTCTTAGAGAGTCACTCCTGGCACTCCAAGTTAGAAAATTAATGGGGGGAGACTGAAGAGTTTGAAAATAAATTAATTTTCCTGTAACTTAATTTTGTTTCCTCAAGAGCTTAGAAAATTTCACATGCACAAAGAAGCATCCTTATTCCAAGTATAACTGACTCATTTTTCTCTCTTGTGGTATTGGGAAGTTCTGGTGTATCTGATATGATATAAATAATTATTAGACATTCCTTTTTTACTGAAAGGTAAGTGACATTATATATTTAGAAGGCTAATAGTGTTTATCTGAAAACCTCTGATGCTGGGAAACTACTGAATGGCTTTTACTGATGCAGATACAGGCGCATCGTTTATCTGCCTGGCTGGAAGGGAGACAGAAGAGACTCTGGCTTTGGTCTGAGGAGGCATATTAAGACTCATGGAGCTTTGTTCCCAGGATGTTTTTGATTTGTTTGTCTAAGTAAGCCAAACCTCAGGAAAGGGTTGCTTTTTGATTTTTGTGGACTACTCATTTGGCTGGAGTTGTGGAAGGTGGCAATTCATGATTTACAAGAAATGCCTTCTGCTTCTGGGGATGGAAAAAGCAGCGTGTTTCCCACATTTATTGCTCATTTTGTATTTTTATCTGAAAAAGAAAACACATGCAGGAAGTGCATTCTTAGAGAGGTTGGGTGTGGTAGAAGCAACTTCAAAGACACAACATGAACTGCTTGTTCTTCTTGCCCTGACAGTTTGCTTATCTGGTTGTCTTTATTTTAAAAATATATATGCTCTCCTGTGTAAGGCAAGACCCGAGGATGACTGAAGTGCAGTGAAAATGGGAAGTTAGAGAACAGGTTCAGGTCCTGCGGTTAAATATCTGAGGAAAACTGATCTGGTCTTTCAGTGCATTCAAGTACTATTGTTATCTCCTGCCTTTCTTCAGTGTTTGGTGATCTTGGCCTGAGATACGGATGGCTTTTACTGCCGATTCCTTGTCGGGCTGGTGAAGTGTCAGGGGCCTGTATCCACAGCCAGCCTTTCATACTACTTACCTGCCACTCTTCATGACTAGAGCAAAGATTGGCCTTTGCATGGGTTTGGAGGAGAGCAGCACCCCCAGGCGTCAGGGACAAGCATTCCTCCTCCCTTCCCTGCTGCCTCCTGGGCTGCAGTGAGGGCTAGTTGACTCACTAGCAACCTTTTGCCATTTTGAGACGTCCAGCTTTATTTCTTGGTAAAATTCCCCAAGTGGTGTTCCCCGTTGGCCAATGCACCGGCATCTAATTCTTGCAATACTTTAAAGATCATCCCACTCTTACTAAATACTCAAGGCAGCCCCAACAAAATTGGGAACCACACTAGTGCAGAGCGGCTATGTGAGAGGTTGGCTCTTTTCAAATAGTTAGACTTGGGGGCTGGTTTATTCTCCAGGTGCCTTTCTCAGCCTAGCTGGGGAAAGGTAATATATCTTGCAAAGTGTTTGCTTAGTGTGTATTTGTTTTCAACTACCATGACCGATTAAGAGGCTGACCCAACAGCTCTTTCTGTTGGACCTGGTAAACCTTCCCATTAGCTCTCAAAATGTAATCGAGACTGTTACAAGAAATTGCCTGCCTGAATACTTCACACATTGTTTTCCTCTTAGTTTCTGGTGAAATTTCTTCCCTCCCCTTTGCTAGTCAGAGAGCCTGAGGGAAGGATGACTAAGGTGGTGCTTTAGATGTTGGAGTGGGAATAGACAATTGCAGGAAGTTGCCCTTTGCTTCTCTGAACTTGTCTGGGCTGTGATTTGGACCTGGGAAGTGTTAGAGTGAAATGTGTTCACATGCGTACAATGCAGAGATGCATTCACATGTATTTAATGAAAGTCTGTAGCCCTGTTCAAATGATCTCCATCACATGCATTGATAATGTGATGGAGACTGGTCCAGGTGCTCCCCCGTGGCTGCCTGTGGCTGGTTTTTTTGGCCCAGAGTAAAAGCTCTCTTCAGCAGTGCTGAGCTCTTTCCATTGGCTTGACCTGGTGGGGAAGCCAAATTTGCTTCATCTCAGTCCATGGCTCCTTGGGACTGCACCCGGTCACTTCCCACATACCTCTTGAGGCCCTTTAGAGGGAGGCCTGCAGTTTGTCCAGAGCTGCGCTATAGCTCCCAGAGTGCCATGCAGCCTGTTAAGTGGCACAGGAGGATGTTTGTGCTGTGTAAACCTCAAACTCGAGCTTGTCATAAAACTGCCAAGAGGACCAGGACTGCATAAACACTGCAGTTTGTGGCCAGTCAATAAACGCTGTGGAGCTGGACAGGTACATCTTGTGATTATCTTAAGACAGACCACAGGTCCTTGCCCAAGGACTTTCACTCAACTAAAAGCAGCCCAGTAAGTGGTGCCAATAAATTTGGGGTTTCTATAAGAAAATTTGAGGTCACAGCAATGGAAGATCTTGGGACATGCTTACAGTGTCACCTGTGACCTTGTCCTTTGCGCTGTGCTGGAGTTTGGTATACTATCCAAGAGTAAGAACTGGGTCACCAGATGCTGCTGCCCAGATGCCTTCTGAGGGGAAGGAGCTGTTGGAACAATTTGGACAAAAGCATCAGGAAAGTAGCATGATAGTTATTCATCAGTAGATCTCCAGGTGTATTCAAAGGGCAGTAATAATCATTGATCCCATCAGCTGGATTAAAAAAAGAGGTGGAGAGATGGAAAGAAGCTTGTCTGAAGATATTCAAAGAACCTCTTTGAATGAGACAGACGAGACTCCAAGAACCTCATCCAAAGGCGGCGCTGAGGGCTTGCAATCATTCCTCCAGTTGCCTGCTCCTTCTGAATTTACTAAACACTAGTGAGCAGCAACTGATCTGTAGGTCATTCATGATCCTTCTGCAAGTCATTTGTGTTGTTGAGCACATCTCTTTTGCTCACTCACTTTGATTAGAGACCCAGCCTGCTTTTGCTCGCTTCTAGGATTGCCGCATCATTCGGATCAGCCATCAGACAAAAACCTCAAGAATGAGTTGCAAACTCTTTTCCCCCCAGGAAGGTTTTATCTTTCTAAGCCAAGGCTGCTGGAATAGGAGATGAAAGAGCAGACCTAGACTAGGAAAAAATACACAGAAGAAAATTCAGTGTGCTGCAACTGAGAGCTTGGAGCTACACCTGTCTCTCTGGTAGTTGCATTTTGTGAACATTAAGGTAAAACTATAAAAGGTTTCATTAGGTAAGGTGAAATCATATATAGTATGACATTTTAAAAAGCTGGTCATAAAACATGCTTAGTTGTTAATGGGTTTCTCAACCTGAAGAGATGATTCACACTGAGAAATGAACATTTATTAGTATGGACTTTTAAAAGGTGCTTAAGCCATTGCTGTGAATGTTCTGACATAGCTGCATAAAATAAGTCTTCCTGTTGAGATGGAGGGGGACAAGATTCAGCTCAGGACGTGAATGACTTACCAGGAGGAAACTATACTTAAGTCAGCAGTTCCAGCGCTCAAGATAAACTGAGTTCTCTTCATTTAAAAAAAAAAAAAAGTTTTTAAAAGTTAGCAAATAGGAGAGGATGATTTACTGCCTAAAACACACAGCTCTTAACCAGCTCTATCCTTGCTCCTGGTTGTAGTCGCAGGCTGGCACGATTTTTGTCTTCTCAAACTTTCTCACGTATGTCTAAAGACAACAAATGCATATGTAGAATAAGTTTATAACGTGGATCAATTCATTTTTGTACTCTGAGAACCATATGTATATACGCATGCAAAATGTAAGTATGTAAAATGTATTGTGTGGGAGTACATAAGGCAGTAAAACTCTTTCAAGAAGATTAATCTTTTAATCCGGGAGCACTTCATTACTTTAAAAGTTTTTACTTTCTTTTGTTAAAAATGGAAACGTTTCCCATACCATATTCTCTTGAATTTGCAAATTCAGTGTGCTAATAAGAACCTGTAGTAAAAAGCAAAGCTTTCTGAGGAATAGAAAGCGGGTTTCTAAGGCTTTTCTATCCTGAGAATGAACGCCAACATAGGTTCTCCCGTACCTAATAAGGCTGAGGCTCAATCTTCAGCGTCGGTGAGGAAGGACCCTTGATGTTCTCCCGTTTCTCTTTCGATTGCCTCTCTCAGTATATTCGTAAATCTGTATAAATTAGTAAATTCGCAGTCTTCTCTCTCTGGTCCAGGATAGAGGAGGACTGCAGAAAGATGTATTGTGTGCGCCTTCTGCCCTGGAAGGCCAGAGTGGACAGGGCAGTGGAGCTAACATATTGAGGGGCTGAGCTGCTGTTTGGAAAATTATGTATGGTGCGTTAGCAATTTCTAGACCTCATTCACGAGTGAAACCTGCCGGTGTAACCGGTAGGGCAAAGCACAATATCTTTATACTCTATTGTAGACATAGCAAACAAAAAATTCGTTTCTCCTTCTTTAGCTGTCAGAATGAAACTTTATTACTGAAGTGGTTTTATCTGTCTCCTGATGAACGTGAATGTCGTTAGCCTCTTTCCCACGCTCTCTGCATCAGTGTCCCAAGATGCTTCTCTTGATTTCACAGCAGCTTTTCCTCTGCACACCTTGTGTCCTCAGCCCTAAGTTCAGGTTGGGCTGTGGTGCCTTTGGAGACTGCTGGGGGCCTCTGGTGAGAGCAGTCACCACCGTGAGCCCAGGGAGGGCTTGAGGACACCTGACCGCTAGTGGGCAGCCACTGAGCACTGACCCACTTTGGAGTGGTCAGAGTTGAGGACGGAGATTTTTCAAGCTTGGACACATGGCGCAATGATGCAGGTGCATACCTCTGACTGTGTGGCTTTGGTCCTTGGGTATAAGCACCTGGAGCGTAGCCTTTGCAAGCAAGAGGCATCCTTACTGCAGGGATGGCGTGAATTGTCCCGTTAATCTGGGCTGGAACAAGCAAGAATGCTACTAACAAGGTTTTTTTCTTTTTTTGCTTTCCAGGAAGCTGCAGCAAGAGCTCTAGGGAAAGAGGCATGGCTCTCCTGCCCTCTTTTTCCCCTGTTGCCCAAGCGAGCGCCTGGACTCCTGTTGCCCCTCGTCCATAGGAAGATAGACCTTTGGCCTCCAGGGAGTTGCCTCATTGTCGCTCCTTAGCTGAGACTGCTAAGGATGTTAAGATGTTATATTAGTATATTATGCTAAGATATTAAGGCCTCTTGTCCTTTTCCCATGCTATCTGTGTTCTGCAGGCCCAGTGGTGGCTCGCTCCTTCAGGAAGCTCCTGGTGGCTGCCAGCCCCTGGAAATCGCCCTTGCGTGTCTTTTCGCCTGTTCCCACGGCACACGGTATGGCTCTCGTGACAGCCTGAAGACCTCATAGTCTAGGTGCCAGGTGTAGACACAAGCACACTAGGGCCCCTACTTCAAAAAGATGCATCTTCCTTGGTCACTTGCTTGATGCCTCCCAAAGGGCCTCGGGGCACACATGGGTGTTCAAGGAGATTTCAATAGGGAGGGAGGAGGCCTGGCAGCTTCATGTGTGCCTCTATCAGCTTCTCGCTTGGTCTATGGGCAGAGTTTACATGTTGCTGTGCTGTTGCCCTTGTTATCGCTCTGATGGCTCTGGTTCTTGCTCTGCTTGTTTATTTTTACTCTATTGTTGAATTTATTGCTCCTGGACTCTTTACTCTTGTTGGCTGCTGATAAATTACTGCCTCTTACCAGCTTTAAATTACTGCCTCTTACCAACCTTTAATTACTGACTACCATCATTATCTGGTGCCACATCCTCTTAATTATTGCTCCCATAGCAGCCTAGACTCTTCCTTGCCTTTAAATCTACTAGCTTTCCTCTTGGCTGGCTTTGGTTGCTCTTGTGTCTCTCTGCCCCTTCTTTGTCTCCTCCAGTCTTGCACTGATGCTCTGGAGCCTTGCCTCCATCCTCTCCTGTGAGCATTTTGGGTCTCACTGCAACCCTCCTTGTCCTGTAGCGCAAGCTCTCTGCTGCCTTGTTCTGCCACAACCTGCACCCTCCTCGCCTTTTTGGGGCTGGAGGTTGTTGGTGGGATTTTTTTCGCTCTGCGTTTCCTCTTGCTGCTTTTCTGTATGCTCTGATATCCTCTGTGCAATTTCCCCCCTCTCTCTCACTTTCTACTTTGCTAGCATTCCCTTTCCCCTAGTGTCCCAGTTAGCTTGGTGAGAAACACTTTGCAGCTTTCTCCTCCCTTTTGCAGCTGAGCTTCGTTTTCAGACTTGCTCTTCCACTCAGGACTGCTGCTGGCAGCTCTTTGGTGACTCTTGTCTTGGGCAACTCCCAAGAGCCTCTGTCCTGTTGTATTCAGTCCAGCACATCTAACTCTGGTACTTGCTCTTCCCAGTCACCTGCTCAGTCTCCTTCTTGAGCTCCCAGGCTTGTGCTCACACAGCTTGGACCCTGCCTCTCTTGTTGCCTTTGAGTGCTTCACCACTGTCTCTTATGGTGCCTGCTTCACCTCTTCAGTTGGTTTCCAGGTCCACGAATGCTAAGCAGACCCACCTCTCCATCCTGGCCCCCTCGCTCTGTGTGTTCTCGATCTATTCCCCTCCGTTTAGCTGCATTCGTTATCAGGTTGGGCTTTCTGCGTGCATGCAGCGTTCAGTTTTCACCTCCCTCTTGCTCACGTTCTCTGTTGCTGTCCCCAAAGTCATGCCCTTACTCAGGCGTGCCCTTGGAGCTGTCTTCACCCTTGCTTGTTTGCACATTTGTGCAAATTCTACTGGCTTAAGCTTTCCTTTCTAGCACCACCAATGCATTTCCTTTTGTGCCTTTGCTACTGCTGAACTGTTGGCTGGGGAGAAGGCAAACTGAAATTTAGGGAGGCTAGAACACGAAAGAAAAGTGTTTAAAGTTAGAAACAACCAGACCTTGCTAATTTGTCTAGAATGAACCTATTCTACCACCTTACTCTTCTCTTAATATTGCTTCAGTTATAACCCATTGCTCCAATGTCCAGTGCCTGCTTCTCTCCTCCAGATCCATGTCCTGGTGTTCATGCAGTACTGCAGCCCATGTGTGTTTTGGTGCCCCTATGCCATTGGCTACCTGTACCGTGCTGCATACCCTCCCTGCCCACCCTTCATGTGGGACTTTGTCGTCTAGAATAGCCGCCTTGACCTGCTTTGCATCCTGCTCCTCAACACAGTGTCCAGCAACTGTCTTGACATTTCCATTTCTTCCCTGGCATTCGGCTGTGGAAATTTCCAGCTCCTTTCTGTATGCACATGGACATATTCTCTTTGCTGTGTCAAATCTTCATGGCCTATGCCATGTGCAACTCAAAGGCCACTGCTCCGTGAGCAGCATCCGGAGGGAACAGGAGTTTTGCTGAGAACAGGGAGTCCCATGTGGTGCGAGCTTCACTTGAGAGTCTTGTTCCCCCCTGCCAATGCTGCTGGTTCTCAGGAGTTATCCACTTGCCCTAAACATTGGGAGAGATTGAGGAAAGGATTCTGTCTATGAAAGTCATTAGTTTAGCTAATATTTTATCTCTTTATTGTAAAAGTGCCCTTTGAGGTTGATTAATGAGTGGGTGGAGATAAAACAAACTCTGGTTTTGCAGGTGAGACACCATTCCTTCAAAACAAAATGCTAAGAAAAACAAACCCACTTAAAACAAACCTCTACTTCTTCCTGTGGGGAAATGATGTCTCCCACAGTCGGTTATATTTTCTCCTTATGTCTTTTTTTTTTTTTTTAAAGCAACATATTTCCTACTTCTCCTTATCTGCCCATCTTCTATCACCCTCTTCTGGGAACACTAACTCCTTGGGTCACCAGGATGTAGCCTGGTGACTTGTCCCTTCAAAACGCATCAGTTGCATGACATAGAGATATTGCAGTGTTTTTATACTTTGAGTAGGATCACAGTTTTCTGATTCTTTTTGTGTAGTGCCCCGGAAGCTGTCAACAGGAGGCCTCCTGCTACATTTCACACAGCCTCTTGCACAACGTGTTATTGATTTAACGACAAATCTTAGCAAACTCTCCAAACACTGGTTTGGAAATCACTCTCTCTGTGGAGAAATGCACCCGAAGGCGAGCATGGTGCCTGGCTCTCTGCAGCGTCCCAAGGCCACGCTGTGCCCCCAACCTGTGGCCCGACGACTGGAGCCTGCCCTTCACCGAGGGGCATCCCCAGGTGGCCTGCGTGGAGCGAAGGGTTTGCTTTGGCTCCTGGCATAGCTGTCCTTGGCCCAGCTGGCATGGTCCTCGGCTGGGGCTGGCAGAGACCTTACAGACTTGAATAAGCCCAGAAACAACCTCCCTAGGTGTGGTTCCTGTCATGCCCTTATCAGAAACCTGTGGGGAAATCTGTGTCAGGCCTCCTATTCTCTTGCTAAATAGAGGTTCATCTGCCAAGTCTGTCAGAGCGGCTGGAAAGGTCTTTCCAAAGGGAGATAGATGCCTTGGGGGGAAGCCAGTGCGGAGAAACATGACAGCTCTCAGCCTTCCTTGTATGCAGTTTCTCATACTGCCAACCTCTCTCGCTGTGTTGCCTCTCGATAAGGCCTCGACTGTAAGCGGGGCGGTCGGGGGAGAAGTTCCTGCTTGGCTCTTGCAGAGGGTGTGAGGACAGTGCTTTGTTTTCAAGTGATGTGAAAGACTGCCTTTGGCTTTTTCTCCCCAGGGCAACTGGCCAGAAAAGGCCTCACAGAATAGTTTTGGAAGTACGTGATCGTTTGAACTTTGTGCTGCACGGCCCTCCTGGAGAAGGGGGAAAAAAACTTGTGAAGCCTCAGTGTCTGGTGCCCTTTTTTGGGGATCCCTCACAACCTGTGGTGGTAGGGATGAGGACTGGCTGATGCGGATACTGAGGTTGACAGGCTAACAGGGAGACCGGGCGGTTGAGCAAAAGACGGATGAGTCGAGTTACGAAGTCTGCGCCTGGCTTCGCCCCAGCGTGCGTCTGCCTTGGCACTCTCGGCGCGTGGGGCGGTGCGCCTGGGGGCTGCACCTTGGCAGCACGAGCAGTGCGGCCCCGGCCAGCGCTGGCAGAAGTGGGGGGCGGCGAGGCGAGGGCAGGCGAGCCCCGGGAGCTCCCAGCGGCATGGCTCGACTCGCTCTGCCCTGCCGTGCCAGGCTGGGGCCCTGCCTGTCGCGGTCGCTCTGCTTTCCTTTCCATCGCGCTCCTTCGCTTCTGGAGGAGCTAAACCACGTCTTGGAGGGGGAAGCAGTAGAGGGGGGAGAGCTGGGGCAAGCGGAAGAGACTTGCAGGGCTGGGGAGAGCAGAGGATTATTCTTAACCCACCTTCTCGCTTTTCCCACTCCTGCCCGTGAGCCGGTTGCGTGCACGCAGCGGGTAGAGGAGCGTACGGTGGAAACCACCGAGCTTTGCGTGAGCTGTCTCAACGTCGCCTTAAGACTCGCGGCGCCTCTCCAGCACGAGGTTTTGGGAAGAGCGGCTGCCCAGGTGCTATCAGGAGACATGCAAACGCGCGCAGGGCCAGCTCATGCAGGCGGCCGGGAACAAGCCTTCCCTCGAGGTAGGAGTGGGTGAGCCTCGTAGCTGTCTGGGCCTGAGAGCTAGCAAAAAACACCCCAGCGTCAGTCCTGGCTCGAGAAGGAGGCAGCGCAAACGCTTTTGTAATCGCAAGCTGCGCGGGGACTTTTGACAGCCCTACCCCACGTCCCCGTCTGGAAGGAAAAGGATGTTTTTCTGCCCTGGGGAAAGAGGGAGAGGGATGGGAGCTTACGGCCTCCTCTCCCTGTTAGTCCAGACCCGGCCTACAGCATGGAAAGTGATGCTGGCACTACTAGGAATGGCTAGGGGATGAGGCACGTGCTCTTGACGTTTCTTCGTACACGTGCCATCCCCTGAGCTGCACGCAGACAGCAAGGGAGGCCTTGGCGGGGGCGGAGTAAATCACAGCAAGTGGTTCCTCGATGCCCCGTGTAGACACAGTGCCCAGGGCCGGGCCACCCCTCCGTGGGAAGGGCTGCGGTGGTGCAGGGTGCCAGCAGCACCCTCGCCCGGGGGCCACCGGCCTTGAGCTCGTGGGCTCCTCCTGGCAGCAGCCCTGGTGACTCCTCCGTTGAGTCAGTCATGCACGGGCTTCCCGGGTGGCTGTGGGGCCCTCGGGTGCTTCTGTGTGTGTGTGTGTTTGTATGTGGGGTCAAGGATGCCGAATTGGGTCTTTTTGGGGAAGGGGACACTGTGGCAAGCTGCCAGCCGCTGGTGGGGAATACAAGGCTCCTTCTCTGAGTGGAGCGCAGCCCCCTGCCCCTAAAGAAAGCCCCGTCACCACCAAAGCAGAGGTTGGTGCTGACACCTCTGGGGTTTCAAGCACTGGGGGCCTCCTTGTGCAGAGGGAGGCGGTAAGAAAGCGTTGCGAACGGACCCCGCGCAGACTCCTGGGGACGTGGTCTGGAAACGCTGGGTGCGCCCCGTCCTTCCTCACCCCCGTCCTGCCCGTCATCGCCGCCGCCTCCCGGCCAGCCGGGTCCGGGAGGCGGCCTGAGATCGGCCCCCGAAGCGGTGAAGTCCTGAGGGAGCTATGTGGCGTCTGGTGGTGCGGAGGGAGGTGAATTTTTCTGGACTGGCCTTAGGAAGGTGCGGAGGTGAGGGGTCATGGCAAATGCAGTCGGTTAACGAGATGAGGCTATAATTAACCCCTTCTCATCTCCCTGCCTTACCCAATTTTTTCTTAAATCGAACTGCAAATCTATTTCCTTTTCCCTTACCCTAGGATAAATGCAAAGCAATGCAATTAGATTCAATGGGGAAACAAACTGTATAAAACCGATTGGAGATAAGGATGTGGTTTCCTCGCCCGTAAAACGGTGGTCTTTCTGCTACCTCCTCACCCTGGCAAAGTCTCAGTTGGCAAGAAGACCTCTTCCTTATCTGTCATTCAATAATATCGTTCCTCTGTAATGCCCCAAACTCCAATTGAGCACGTATTTATAGTACACAAAACTCACCCCAGGGAAATGAGGACAAACTCCCCACCGCTGTAATCACCTACCAGGGATGCTCCTGGCTCTGCAATGCCGGGGACGCTCTTGCCAGAAGGCCGCAGCTGCCCGAGTCCCCGGCGTTGCGTGGCGCTGCTCCGGCTCCGTTTCCCTTGGCAGCTCTTTCCTTTCACCCCCCTAAAACCGCTCCAGTTTTTGTGGGAGCGCGTGGCTCCCTGAGCAGCCGTGGCTCCCGTTTGCCAGCCGCGAGGAGGGGTGAAACATCATACCTTCGTGTGCTAAAAAAATCCCCCAAAACCAAAAACCCCATAGCGCCCGTGCCCCCGTGCCTCAGCTGCCTGCCCGTGAAATGGGCCTGTCTTTCCCTGGAGCGGTCGCGAGGGAGAGGGGAACAGGCCACCTAAGAGTAATAAATAGGGAGCTCGATTCCCCTCTCGATGTCCAGCGGCGAAATTAGCTTTGTAAGTGGTGGTAAGAGCTCTTTTATTCCCAGGGTGCGCGTGCCTGGGTGTGCAGGGGAGACTCTCCGGCGTGCCCAGCGGGGGGCTTTGGTAGGGAGCCTTGGCCTGGGCCGCGGGAAACGACGAGCAGGACGCACTACTAGAAATTGCCTATTATTTGCAGTGAGGAGGAGGAGGAATAAGTCCGGCTTTTTCATTGTGGTATTTTGTTGTAAGTGTAGTGTTCAAAGGACACTGACTGAACAAGATTTGTAGGCAGAGGTAATATCTTTTATTTTAGACCAGCTGTTACAACTGGAAAAAAATAAGAGAAGCTTTCAGGAGCACAGTCATTCTTTGCTTTGGCGCTGTAGGCCTGAAAACCAGTTTTCTTCCACCTATACCAATTAGTTTAATAAAAGACACTGCCTTGTAATTGTGCACTCATAGCAGGTGACTGCGTCTGCACTAGTGTGACACAACAGAGCAAAAACCCTGAAAGCAGCACCTGCACAGGAGCAGCTCGGCGGGTACACAGCTAGTGCATAAATCAGGTCAAAGAAATAAACACATTAACCTGTCACATTCAATGACTCAACAAAGCACATAATCCAAAGTTCAACTTTGTTTAGGCTTTTATTGCACCCTTGAGACCAACCATTCCAGTAACTTGCTGCTGTTTGTGTTTCTTGTGTGTGTGTGTGTGTGTGTGCGCGCGCGCGCATGCACGCGTTAGCAACGTTATCCCAAAGAAGTAATGCGAGTTTGAAAGCTCAACTTTGCGTTCCACAGTGTGCGCCTGGGAACTGAAACTCTGGAAAAATGATTTATCTTCATCACTTGGCTTGCATGTGTGTGTGTGAGCAAGTGAGCAAGAGAGAGATCTTTACGTATCTACATCATCTTGAATTTCAAAGGGCTTTACAAATCTCAGTCGCCCAAAATCTACTAAAAGGCTGTGCTTTGCATATGATTATATGAAACTCATTAGTAAGGGTACTAATGAGCCTTACATACCTGCGGCAGATAAATGAGGTTCCAGAGTAAAATGATTTGCTTAAGGTCAGACTCAAGTAAGTTGACAACAGAGCTGGAAATAGAAACCATCATTTCCCAGTGTCTTGTACTATATTCCCACGGAGGGATTTTTTTTTTTTTAAAGACAAAAACACTGCTGTTTTTTCATGCTCTTTCATTTTGTTTACTTTCAATGTAATCTTCACAAATGCAAATGTCCTGACCTAGAGCTATATAAGGCCTTCATTAAAAAAAAAAAAAAAAAAAACCTCTCCACAGTATCAGTCTTCATGCAAGTGTATGAAGCAGGAAGGACAGCACAATCTAACAGTTCCCACGCCTTATACAATGATTGGCCTAGTTTCTTTAAAGTGGGCTTAAGCCATAGCCCCTGACGGGATTTAACATGGAAGCCACACTATTAACTGTCTATCTTCTGCCATGTAGGCAGAGAGTTACTGGAAAGCGAGGAACACTGTGTTTCTTTCATGCGTTAACAGCCAGTTTTGCTGGGGTTTTGTCTGTATCTGCAGGCTGCGAGAGAGCGCACTGACCTTCTGCCTCCCTCTTGGAGGCCGTTTCCAGGAGCTATAATTAGGATGAGGATGAGTTTAGGGAGGTTGCGGGGTAGGTGCTCTTCAAAAAGAAGTCCCAGTATCCGCATCGGAGCTCTGCCCTGGACATGGGCAGCCGCTTAAATGCTCTGTGCCCCAGATCCCAGCCAGAAATCGGGGATAGTGTCCCCACCTTGGGGCACGAGGACCAACTGCCTCAGGGGAGACACCTGGGAATGCCCAGGTGATGCTCTCCAGAGGGTATCGCTGTTCTCACTGTGCCACCGTGCCAGCGTCTTTTACCTCTCAATCGGAAAACCTTTTCCATGTTTTTTCCCCTTCTCTCCACTAACTTCTTGTCTTTCCCTCTTTACATACAGTGTGCCGTCTCCTAGCTTGCCTGGTATTTCTGCAGCATAACACGTACTGGTCTTGCCAGCTCTTTGGAGCAAGTCCAGTGTAAAGCTTTTTTTTGCAATTCTGGGCTTGCAGGGAAGACTTGTGGCCTAGAAAAAAAAAATATATATATATACACATACATAGAGATCTATATACACATATAAAGAGAGATAGTCTGCCCACAAGCCTAGAATATGAATGTGCGTGTGTCTATTTTTTTGGCAGGGCCCATGTGAGGAGGTACCTGCACATTTTATACTTTAAGTGACAGGCCTGATTTCTAGATGCTCTCCTAATCCTGAACCCACTGCAAGCTTGAATGCGTGCGGACCCAAAACCGCTCCCCTCAGCCGGCCAGCGGCGCCGGCGGCCTTCCTCGGCGGCACACCGAGGTCACCCAAATCGTCACCGGGCGGGCATCGTTTCCTTCACAGTGTGGGCAACGCTGGCAAGCGGAGCGTGGTCAAGGAAAAGCAAACAGTTTGTTTACTTCTCCTGTAAGGCAAACAGATGAGCACTCATTCGCCCACTTATCTCAGCGCTGCCGACTCGAACGGCAGCCACGGAGCCCACCTGCCTCATGTTAATTAAAGCCCTTATTTGCTGGTTATCTGAAAACTGGCTACTTTTTCAATATGCTGAAATGACAGCCATAAAAGCTGTAAAACTGTGTTCTTCTGGCGGTAGCCCACAGTAAACAGCAAGCTACTGGGCTTAATTAGGCAATTCTGTACCATCGTTTTTAATAACTGAATGTTTGTCTCCCGGCTATTCAGGTGGGCTATTACTGCTTTTTAATATTACTGGCAAGGTTGTTACATGCTCTGTGCCAGCACTGGCAAAGAGCGGTATGATTCTTCCAAGATAACAGAACTGCAATAGCATTTTTTTGGATTTGACTGAGAGAAAAGCCAGGTGAAGGGACTGCAGGCTTTTATTTAGCCCTCCGTTTTTCTTGCAAGCATTATTCGGTCAAATACCTGAGCAGTTAACTGAAAATATTACCAGAATAAGCGTGTTGATTCTTGCTTCTGTTATGGCAAACATACAACTGTATTGACCAAAAAGGTGAATGTGGATTGAAGCAAAAAACTGACGTCAATATACAGCCCAAAGCGCTCTGCGTCTTGATGTTTGGCACATGAACACCATACTGTATATATGGTGTGAAATACTTGGGCTTGTTTTAATTAGATGAGTGATAGTCTGGTGATTGTGGTTCTCATTTCAAGCGCAACAATTTACTGCGTGACTAATTGCTCTGAAAAATGAAATTGTCAGCGACAACTTGGAGGGTTTAACAAACTCTAAAATGCCACTATAAATGACAGGGATGCGTTTTTTCAGAGAAAATCATTTTTGTGCTCTTTGTCGCCTGCCCGAATTCCTGGGGTGGGTTTTACTGCCTAGTTTATTTTGCATCAGTATTTCTTCCTCACCCCCAGATCTCTGTCGGTGGAGGGCCTTTGGGAGCTGTTTGCAGCCGAAAAGTTAAACGTTTGGTCACAGTGACATGGAAACATATTTTTCTCCCTGTTGATGCGTTGGCGCAGTTAAGTCCGGCGTGACTAGCGAGACTTAACCCCGGGGGGCAAATTCCAAAATGAGGCAAAGCTGAGCGTTACACGAATGGTCAAGCAGGTCCACCGTTACACGAGTGTTCAAGGTATCTCCTTTCTGCAAAAAGCGCTGGACTGGTCGCAGGTCAGGTGCAGAGGTGCCTGGGGACGAGAGCTGGCGAGGAGCTGGGACGGGCGCTCGGGGGGACGCCAGGGCGGGCTGGGAGGCACCGGTGCCTGCAGCTCTGCCGGTAGCGAAGGTTGAGTCAACTGAGATTGGGATTAGACTTGTAAATCTTTTGAGCAGCCCTTGGGAAAGTGCATGACGTGGTGGTCTAACCACAGGGCTTCCCCGCGCCAGAGCTGCTCTTGCATGAGGCTCCTGACTGAAGACCTCGATCCTGAGCAGTGGGGATGGTTTCTCTAGCGTCTCCTTGCCTGCGTAAATAAC
Organism: Struthio camelus; assembly: GCF_040807025.1. Taxonomy (NCBI): domain Eukaryota; kingdom Metazoa; phylum Chordata; class Aves; order Struthioniformes; family Struthionidae; genus Struthio; species Struthio camelus. The sequence goes on from NC_090942.1 coordinate 99,125,653, forward strand.
GGCAGTATTCATTTTTGGGTGTCCCAAGCGTGGCCACGGATGTGGTTAGTGTAATGGTGTATGTGTCCTCCAAAGAAGCACCCGAGAAAAGAAAGGCGAGGTGGAAGATGGAAAAAAAACCCAAGTGTTTTTTGGCTTCTTAAGACAGATCTGACTTTACGCACAGGTTTATGTTCTTTCCCCCTCTTTCTCCTCACACCTGTATATAAGTGGAGACTGACTGGTTTCGTCAGGCTTTTTGCACACACAACGCTGACCTTGCCAACCCAGCGTTCAGGTTAACTTGAACCAAGGGCTTGGAAGAATGACCTGATTTGGAGTGCTGCTTTTTTCCTCTGTTTCTGGGGTATTCCCATGTCCCATTCTTGAGCTTTTCCTCCTTTCAGAAACTCTAAGGGGAAGGAGTTGTAACTAGGATTTTTTGTTTAAATATAAACAGGCAATGCCACACACACAGGGTGAAGAGAATGGGAAAGTTTGTTTCCAAACCTCCCACATCTCTCATTTGAGGCCTGAACAACCATTTCATTAAGAATTCATGGTGACGTATTATTGTAATTTCCTAGCGTTGTGCGAAGCGAAAATTGGGGTCTAACACATTTTAACGGCACGCTTTTAGCGGTCGCTTTTGTGTTTCAGGTTGTAAGGTTAAAAGGTATCTGGAGGCCATAGAAGGAGATGCTTCAAATCTGAAGCAATTTGAAATGTGTGGCTGCTTACACGACACGTACCATACCTATTGCTGTGTCAACTAGGTCGTTAGACGCGAGCGCCGCTGGGGGCGGTGGGTCTCGCGACTCGGCGGCAGGCGTCTGGCCGCTGTGTGCAGGTTTCGCCTCCCCCGTTTCCCTGCTGCTAGGTGCTCGGGGACCGGCATCTCCCAGCTTCGGGAGACCTTCCCTGGGGCTGGAAGCGCTGCTGGAATATTAAAATTATAAGGGGGGAAATTCTCATTTTCTACCTCAAAAAGAGTCCAGTAGGTCCCACTTCCCTTGTCTCTTTTCCTGGAAGTGTTTTTTCCCCAAGGGGCTGGTGGGGAGGGTGACCTCAACCCCTCTCCGGCTCTCCAAAGTTCAATACCTTAATGTAAGCAGTCAGTGCCGGGACCTTGGCCGAGGATGCAGACTGCACCCAGCTCGTTTCCGGGGTCTGGCCCGGCAGACGTATCTCGGTCACCGCAGTCATCTAGTAAACTCTGACTCACCCCCGCCGAGTGCAGAGACACGGCCCACGGTGAAAAGGTGACTTTTTGACGCGGTTGCTCTTCGGTGTAAAACCGCACTTCAGGGAGCCTGGTTCTTCCTGCCAATGAGCTCGCGAGCTCCCTGCCGGCACTTCTTTAACGTTGCGAATGATGTCTGAGGAATTTGTCTGAACCAGGGAGCACGTTAAAACAAGAAACTGCTAAGAATACTTGCTGCAATTTACCGATAAATCGAGGTTTCAGATATTTTGTTTATAAAGAGTGGAAGAGACGATTCACTCTTCTTCTGGTAGGTGGGTGTTGTTCCTGTTGCTAGACCAGGTGTTTCCTTGCTGCCATCTGCTTACACTGTATGAGAAACCTGCTGTTCTCGGGACTACTGTGCGTCATATCTAGCATGGCTTTCTGAGGATTTGGGAATATCTCCCTCTGGGTCTCACCCAGAGCCCCAGCGCAGGATTTCTGCTTAGTCAACCTGACTTCCTGTTTCAGGAGAAATTCAGCATAGCTGCCACATGTAGGTCAGCGTGACGCTTCGGGGCTGCCATACCAGCAAAACGGGAGGCCATTCCACGGTGTTGCAATGTCGACTCTGCCATTGACTGTGCATCGCGGTTGTGTGCGGTGCTTTGGAATAAATTTGGGGATGGAGACGTAATTCTGCGTTGCTGGGGTGAATCACGGGGCTGCCGGTGCCGTGTGCGCTCGAGCCGTGTCTCACGGGGCGAACTTGCGTTCTGAATGATTCAGATGGTGTCTAGTGCCAGGTTCTTTCCGCGCTGTCCAAATCAGCGTTGCTGGAAGATCATGCGGATATCAGAGAGCTGACGATTTGATCTTGCTCTCCTGCTTTAAAGCAAATCAGTGGTGAGCATTTGGCCAGCTTTGACGGGAGCCGAGTTAAACCTGTGCCTTTTAGGAATTATCTCCCTGGCGCAAGTTTAGCTAACGTCTGCCTATTCAGAAGAATTCTTGGTTAGCCTTAGGCGTTTATGGGCTATTGACTTACTACACATCCATTTACAAAATTGATATCTACTGTCTGCTCTGGCAGCTGGACGGCATATGGGATCCTGCCAGGGATAAAAAAACCCAAACCAGACGTATTTGTATGAATTATGAATAAACCCTGTCTGCGCTCTGTGGTGGATGTTTCTATCAGTTGTTCAGGTGAAACAACGTGCAATCAGTAAAACAGCTCCTGTATTGCCGCTGGAATGGCAAAGAAACGGAGAACCAGGACCATTATTATACCACTCTATAAATCCTCGCTATACCCATAACTTGGGTAATATGAATGTTTATACACATATAAACACACATGTATTCACATCTATATAGTTATTTCTTGGGGTGGGACCGCTCTTCCAGGTGACATATACTGCTTCATAAACATTTTGGTTTGCAGTGGAAGAAACTGCTGGCTTATTTGCTGAATCAAAATATACTGATTTTTAAACTTAAATCTCTGCAGTTGCTTCTCTGAAGATGAAGCGTGCTACTTTTGACTTATGTATTTTTGCTTGGGATTTTTTGGTTATTTTTCATGTTTCTGCCTTTTTTCCATAGCAGAGTATAAGCTTCTTGCATAGCTGTGCTTCTGGTTTCCTTGGACAATAAGGAGCGTTAGGAAACGCACTACTGCAGTTTACCAATGCTGGTAAAAAGCTGGGTATCTGCGCTGCCAGAATCAGCCCCTTCGCCTGCGCCCGTGCCGCAAACGGCGCTCCTGGTTTCCTGCCCAGGTGCCTGCAGTAGATGCTGGAGGTCTTCCTCTCCTGCCGCAGGTCTGCAGTGACGTCGCTCGCTGCTCGGGGACAATGCTTGAGCCAATTTGATCCTCTGTGGTGCAACTAACTGTTAAATCCCTGCTGGAGCGATCTTCGCTGCCGACTGCCTCATCCTCCCCGGCCCGGCGGGCGGCTCTGCCTCCCCAGTTGGGCCTGGGCTCCCGCTTGGCCCTGCTCCCTGGCTCGCATCCTGCTGGCGCCAGCAATTAGTACAGGCTTTAGCTTATCTCTCGACCTTTCCTGCCACATTTCTGTCCTCAGATGGCTCGGAGACGTAGCTGACCCGTCCAGTCTTGAAAAACCTGCTGTTGCTTCTGGAAACGGAGGAGAGTGGGTTTCAGCCACATCACCCTGCTCTTCTCCCAGAGGCACGTGCAACCCTCGTCGTTTCAACCATGCCAGCCTCTATCACATGTGACGTTTCCTTTCTGGGGCCGGAAGGCAACACCAGAACCACGGTCTTGTCTTCACACAGGCCTTCTCCAAAGCGTGCAGCTCCCTAAAGTGGTTGGGAAGTCAGCTTTTCTGCAGTGGATGTGGATGTGTCCTGATCCACATCAGGTGGATCAGGAATCAGGTGTCTCCTGATTTCAGGCAGCCCATCGGAGACTTAAAGTTCGCCATATGGGTGAGGCAAAAAGTGCCCATTGTAAGAGTTTCTGACCTGGCAGATTGTAAGAGGCTGGAGGCAGTACAACATATTAGCAAAAGGCCATTTCATAGAGATATAGAGCTTCAGAAGAGTTTTCCTTTGCTGGAAACCTGCTGTTACTGAACAGCTGGAATTACCTCTGCGTGCAGAGGAGACCGGCCTCTTTGGAGAACGGAAAGACACCCAGATGACACTGATGAAACAAGTTTTCCCCAGGGGCCATGGGCCATCTCATAGTCCCACAGAAGTCAGTGCAGAAAAATAAAAAGAAGGCAGACACTGAATGAACTTCATCTCTGAGGGATTTGTAGAGTTTTTCTCTATAGGGGCTGTGAAAACTTTGTGGGATGTTTGCCAAATAGCTTAAGCCGATCCGGGAAGGGGTCCTATTCTGTGGAAAAATGAGTAAGGACCGTGAAATGCTTTGTAGTGACCTAATATGGAAGCAAGGAGGCTATTTATGTCCATTTTATGGACTGTGGAATTTAAAAGTAGCCTTGGATAGCACGGCTGCACCACACCAACACTGGTGGTCACCCTGGGAGGGTATCTTTGATTTCATATACCAGCTCCTGTGAGCGTGGGACTGCACAAACAGCTAATAATAATAGATAAGGCAACGCTGGGAAAAAGTTAACGAAGGATTTGGGTATTCCTCCCTAACTCCTGTGCCCGCCATGTGATGCCAGCGAGCTCCTTGCTGGGGTGGAGAGCAGGAGCAGGTACTGCTGGATGCACACTGCTCCTGCCAGTGCTGGCAGGGCAAGCTCGCTCTGTCTGGCTTTTCATAGAGCCTGTAAAAAACACATTTGATATATATCTCCCTATGAAATATTAACCAAGTAGTTAATAAAACTGGGATGCTTCCAACAGATGTTGCCTCTGCTGTGGCCGAAATTGTGCAGCCTGGCAGGGGTGTGTGTGTCAGCCCCTCTGGCTGCTTGCTGCACACCGGGAAAAGCTCCCAAGCACAACCTGGCATGAGTTAGGTACTAGCTGAAGGAATTAATGGTAGATGAGTGCTTGCCAGGAGTTGAAGTGCGACTCAGGGACTGGAGGCTGCAGGGAGGACGATGCTGTGGCTGCGTTCAGGGAACCAAGGGGCGGTTGAGGCCCGACGCACTCTTGACCTGGCGAAGAGCGGCTGGGTCTGGGTAGGAAGGGGCTGTGAGGTGGCACAGCCCTTGTCCCCAGGCACGTTTCCCTACTGTCAGCCCCAGTGTGTGGTGCAGGGGGCCGGGGCTCGTGCAGGAGCACTGCCTGCGAGCACCTCTCTGTTTTCGGAAAGACAAGGTGTGGGTCAAATGCTGGGTAGCCAGGTTTGAAAGCACAGGCCTAGCTTTAACTAGAGCTAGGCTCAAGAAGGTAAGATTTGCTGACTGATATTAGTAACTCTCTGCCTTCTTCTTCTACCATATTTGAGAAGCCAGGGTCAAAACCACCCAGAACCTTGGGTTTGGGTGGCAATGAATTCCTCAGACGAACTTGCAAAATCCACAACTTCAATAGGATTAAAAAAAAAGTTAGACAGGCAATTGTATCCCCTGTGACCATCTCCAGCTATGTTAAAGAGGCTTTCATTACAAGTATTCATGTTTCAGTGCTTTAGACCCCAGCTGGCTGGCAGATGTAAGAAAAATTTTCTGTACAGTGCAATTTCCTCCTCTTTTCTCCGAGGCAAGCAATTTGCGCTGCTATCTGGGATGTGTGGAGGGCCTGTAGATCTGCCTAGGTGTGGCAATGACTTTAGTGTGACTGAAAAAAATAAAACCGGGCGGTGAGCATTCATAGAAAGTGTTTAACTGCAAATCTTTTTTGGCAAGTGTTAGGGCAGCTCGTGGCAGATGCAAGCATAACTTCAAAACAGCTCTTTGTAGTTGTTTTGGGGTGACTCTGACATTACCTTTAAAGGTAAAGCCCTCTCACCAGTGTGTCCCCACAGGGGAACAGCCCGTACAAGTAGGAAACTGAAATGAGAAATGAGAGGTTATGAGTATGGCTAAAACTCTTGTCTCCCTTTTTCACTTTCACCACCTTCTCTACTCCAGAAGCTATGAAAATAAAATTGATAAGGAGCAATTTTTGATGGATTATATCTCTGATATCAACATGCAACCTTATCCAGAGGAAGAGGAAGCACTGTATACTCTATCGATACTTCGATTGGCTTAAGCTAACCGGTTGCTCAGCATTTCCTTTTGTATTTCATTTTGAGAGATTTTCTTCTGATTAGATACTTCATTTTCCCAGCATTTCATCTACCTCTTCATTTCCGCAGGGCTTCATTCCTGATGAAGACGTGGTTTGCTAATGACTTAGAATAGAAACAAAAAAAAATCTCAGATGATGGAACAATTTTTGCCCAAAATGACCTTAGCTTCAGACTTAGAACAAGCAGTGAAAATATACAGAAGCATTAAGAGAGCATGTAGATTATTGGTCTCCTTTGATTTGCTTGAACAGAGTAAAAAAGGACTTATTCCTTACAGAAAACAGACATGCTGGAGACTTCTGAGATGCAAAGTGTGCTCACTGCTGCTTGCCTGACCAAACCATCCTGTGTGTAAAAAGACAAGATGCTGAAGATTTCTTGACTTTTAAAATCAAGACAGCTGAACACCTGTTCTGCAGGTAGGGGGGCATGCGTGCAGAGTGAAAAGTCAAAATACCAGTGCTGGTTTGGAAATGCATGTGCAATATCTGGTTCATATGTCTTAATAGGGCTTTACGTTTGCATCAAAGGGATTTCATTATTTGCTACTGAAGAGCTCTTCCCAACGGGTATCCATTTTTCCCTTATTACAGAACCACAGAGTGGCCAAGGTCGGAAGGGAGCTCTGGAGATCACCCAGTCCAACCTCCCTGCTCAAAAAGGGTCACCTCGAGCAGGTAGCCCAGGACCGTGTCCAGCTGGGTTTTGAATACCTTTAAGGATGGAGATTTCACAACCTCTCTGGGCAACCTGGCCCAGCGCTCAGTCACCCTTGCAGTAAAGAAGCTTTTTCTTATATTCAGCTAGAACTTCCTGTACAGCTCATCTTGCATCCTCCCGTTAAGTATAGACTTCTCCACACTTGGACAGATATTCTCTGATGACTGTACATACCTTGGTTCATGTCCTCGAGGATGTATATGGTGGTGTCCAGTTTAATGGCAGGGCTGCAGTGGACTTGAGTCCTACCATTGGCTCTGTATCAGCTTTTATCATGTTACTTCAGTGCTACTACTACAAGGGGTATAGGATTTATAACTGGTGTTTGGGCATGCAGTATCTTGTGAGACTGAGTTGGCAGGGGAGGGCTACAGTTAGACTGCTGACAGTTTTTCTTCTGGTTGTAGGTCAAGATTTATACTCTGAGTTCCCCAAACACAGGCTTCTGTGACATGAGACGACCCATAATAATATAGGGCCCGCTCAAGAAAGGCAGTAAGACTGTTGTCCAACAGCTTCTCCGTTCTCTTCCGTTCCTCTCCTCTCGCCAAAACTTCTGTATGTGGCATAGAAATATTTTTTACATACTCATAATGCACTATTTCTATCTATTAAAGCAAATATCTACTTGCACATGCAGCTTATAGATCATTAAGTCTGCTTGGCATAATCTTCCATTCTGGCAATTCACTATAGTTTTGCTGTCTTCGGAACTGGATCTGAATGTTATGACAACACAACTGAGAGATGGCAAAACAAATAGTTTGTCTTCACATTTTGGCTCTTGAAAGAGGGATATACATAAGAGAGGAAAGGCAGGGTTTACCTAAAACAGGTGCAACCCAAACCGCCGTAGGTGTAGCTCCATTCAGCTCCCGACTATTACAACAGCAATGGATTTCATCCACAGGAAACATCTAAGGATTATAGATATGAGGACTCTAGAATTAATACGTGCACATTAAAAATAATCACTTTTTTTCTGGGAATGATTACTGCATAATGGCAGTGTTACTAAATAGTCTGTCTCCCTTCTAGCTCTGCAGTATTTGTCTTCCTTTGCATTTCTTACTGTTTTAGGAGGATTTTTTTCTGGTTTTGTTTGCAGGGAAGGGAGCAGGTGCTAGGGTCTAAAAACTATTGCAGCTCTAATTCAAAAGCCAGGGAAGTTGGTGAGTATTTTGCCTTTGAGCTCAACTAACAAGCTAACAGTCAGGGATTGTGTTAAGCCTTGAAATAGGAGCTTGACTAGCTCTTCCACACATTTTTAGCAGTAACTCTGGCCATATCTTATCCATGTGGACTGAGCAGTTGATCCTTTGCCCTCTCCTTACCTTCCTAAGTGTTTTTTTTAAAGGTAATATATATGATTTCTAATGGGAAATCCTGGTTTTGGAGTGAGAGAAATTTTTCATGAATTGTAGTTGGTCTCTCAGTAAGCTTTTGGTTTTTTTTGTTGTTGTTGAGGAAAAGCTCAATGCCTGAAAAGTTCTGGTTTGTAAATTCTGCTGCATTCTTCCTGAGAGAGCTGCTGTTCATCAGTCTCATGTGCTCCTGCTCCTTGTGTGTCCTCGACGCACTATGATGCCTCCATACCTTGTATGATAACTCACTGTCCTCCCCAAATTCTCCAGCCCTCTGAATCTCTCTTTAACATCTCCCCTTATTATGTGTCCCAGTGTATGTGGCTGTGGCGATTCTCTGATACTGCAGAGAAGTGCAAAGTTAATTCAAAACTCCACCCAGTGAAAGCAACCAGCATTTGCTGCTGGTGGAAACGGTGAATGCCGATCTGGTTTGTGCAAGGCTATCCAAAAGGAGAACTGGTGGAGATGGCAGAAATATTATCTTTTTTTTTTTTTTTTTTTTTTTTGGAAATTGGACAAAACGGTTGCCTATGCACATGACTTAAAAATACTTGCCTCTTTGGTAGGGGTAGAACTGGGAACCGCAGCTTTCTTTGAGAGGGGGATGGACTTTTGTGGTTGTCAGGGTGTCTCCCTGGTGATGGAGAGAGGAAGGTCTGGGAGATGCTGAGCTGGTCAGAGGGAGGAATTGTGTCCCACAGATGTTGCTTGCATTGGCCAGTTTTCACCATGTAATAGAAGTGTTTCCCTCTGGGTTGGGGGTGAGCTATCCTTCCCTATAATGGTACCAGTTTTGCTGTGTTATTTCTCTCTGTAGTTCAAGAAACAACTTTTCAACAGGTTTGATTAGCAAAGCGCTGAAAATTAGCCTGGCTGCAAGAGCCTCACCCGTGTTGTGGTTTTTACTGAGCAACACATGCACCAGCAAGCTGTGGGCATTTGGTCTATGGCTGCACTTAACTATCTTATCAAGCCTTTAAGAGTGGAAAACCCCCCTGTAATGCAAACTTTGCACGCTGGCGGGAAGTGAGCCGGCAGTGACGTCCCCTTCCGTGGAATCATGAGTCGCTCTTATCATTAACCCGAGCAGCTCCTTATCTGGGAGCTGGTTTGCTCTGCCAGCCCGACGGCCAGCTGCCCTTACGTGACAGTGCAGAGTTTGCTGCAAAGCCCGCGTGTTGACATCAGGGATGTGATAGACCTCATCCGGCCACAAACCTTTTCAAAAGCGTTGGCCTATGGCCGGAGTTACCTGAAGCGGTTACTAATTGTTTGGGGATGACGCAAATCCCAGGGTCCAATTTCAACCTTGCTGCTGGCTCCCTGGCAGCAACGACCTGCTTGACTATTATTGCTCGTAACATCCTGGTGGCAAGTGGGCCTGAAAACTCTCCAGGTGCTGGTGTGCCTGCCGGAGGCAGGTCACAGTGAAAGGTGTCTTTTCGGTTCGTGACTTTTTGCGTGAAATGCACTTTCCTGTGGCCCTTGTTCTGATTTAACCTGCGGGGTTTTTTACCCCTTCGTTGCTTTTATATGTAGGAAGTGTGTTCCTGCAGCCTGTCTTACATAGGCTTACTCCATGCATTTTTCTTATCCAAAACTCTGTTAAAATCATGCTTACTCGCTTAAAAACTCTCCTTTGTATCCAGGTGCCTGGCCTTGCTCTCCTATAGCAGCCAGATCCAAAATTGTTTGACCGTGAATCGTGCGCTTACATGTTGAACTGGAGTTAATCTCTCTGCACCGCTGGCAAAATCTGTGGAAAGCTGCTGTAGCGGCTGCTTGGCAGCGGTCTAGCACTTAAGATGATTTTATATGTTTTTTATAAGTGTTTTCACTGAGTCCCACTTTGATTTGGGCATTTATGGCAAATGCCACCTGATGCTATTTATGCAGTGGTCACAGCATAAGCTATATCCTGGGGATTAATGACGGGGAGGACTAAGCCGTGGCCTCAGCCTCTTAGTGCGATTTTGTGATGCTGAGGGAGCCAGTGGCTGTGCCTCAGCAGTCTTGTGGGTAAGATGGGGCAGTAACAGGGGTAACCAGCAGAGCTCACAGGGGCTATCAACCTGATTGCACCTGCTGGTTAATCCCCAGGAACAGCGGGACAGAAGCGAGATGGAAACACGGAGCAGAGGCTATTGAGGTCCCCTGCGAGCGTGGCTCCAGGCTGCAGCAGCAGCACCACGTCGGCTGTGCTTGGCTGGTTGGGGCCAGTGCCAAGGGGCAGGCGGGTGGGCAGCTGGGGAAGAGGCCTTGGGGGAAAGCTGGCAGGGGGCTGAGTACCTTGAATGGCCGCAGAAGAATTTTTTGTACACTCTGAAAAGATTTTCTGCATGGCTTTTTCATCCGTATGGTTATTCAGTCCTGTCTGAGCTTTTTGCACAACAATTGAAGTGGAGGGAAAAGAGAGAGAGAGAGAGAGAGAGCGAGCGAGCTCTTTGTTTTTAATGGTAACATCTAAAAACAATATAAAAGCACCCTCATTGGCCAAACCACAGAAATTGCCATGCAGATCCAAGAGCAGGTGTGCCTCCTGGAGCTACTGGAACAGCATCAGAAACCTGCTGGATCCCTGGTAGAAAGTGTCCTTCTAATTCCAGGTCGAATTCTGCTCCAAAGGCGATTGAAAGCAAAACTCCTATTCACTTTAATGCTCACAGGCTTTCATCTGCTGTTTTCGGAATAACCTGAGATCAGACGTGAGAAGCACACAGCGCTTTTGTTAGGGGAGGAAGTCGGCGACGCGCTGGGAGAGGTTGGGAACGGATGGAGCAGTGTGCCCGGGTCCCTGCGACGAGGCCTTTCAGGAACGTAACATGGCACAGGACATTTCTGGTCTCAGCTTGAAGCTGAGGTTATGGCTTTCCATTTCTGTTTCACGTTTTCCTCCCTCTTCCTCGATGTCGCGCACAGGACCCCTCTGTGGGCTGCAGCCCAATGCCTGTGTTGCGCCCAGCAGTGCTCACTATACCCCAGCTCAGTGGGTTGCTCCCACGGGGTTTTATCCTGCCAAAATGGGGGCTCTGCAGGAGCCATCTCTGCACCTGCTGTCGCAAGTGTGACCTGGCCAGCAAAACACCTCTGTGCCTGGTGCCAGGTATGGGAGTGTCCCCAGTGTTAGAGAGAGACCACATGCGTGTGGGTGGGTGTTCATGCTTAGTTGACTGTGTGGAGCACTACTTTAAGCACCACAAAAAAAAAAAAAAACCTGCCCTTTTCGGCTTAGGATGCACCAAATTAGTTCCATAAAAGTCATCCCATCTCTTCAAGAAGAGCAGATTGGCTCAGTACGTTCTTGCATTGCTGTGGAAATACAGAAGCAAAGCAAGAGGGTTGGATCTTGGTGTGAGGACGTTTGTCACTCACACTAGTGCGCGTAGGTCAGTGCAGGATGTATTTAGTCCAATTTCATAACCATATATCCAGTCCAGTTTCTGGGTCACTCTGGATATGAGGTGGTAACTTAGAGTTAATGCAAATGGCCAGAGACATTCAGATCTTCCATCATTCTTCTTTTCTCTATTCATTTCCATCAAAGACTTCTACCGAAATCCACCTATTATTCACTGGGAGAACTCCTTTCCCTCCTACTCTCCTCCCCCCTATTTCCCAAACCATTCGCTCTCGCTTAACGCCTTCCAAAACATTTAAGACTTGATCCTTGAGAGTGCCGAGCACCCTGGCCCTGATTCAGTGGAGCACTTGAACATAGGAATAATTTCATTTGAAGTCAATGTAATTATTTGCATGCTTTAGTTGCTTTGGATTGAGTTGCTCTATATTCAATAGGGTGGAGCCCGTAGACTCCTTTTCTTGGCTGCTCTGCTCAAATTTGCTAGACGGGGAGGAAAGCTAAAGTATTTCTTTCCAGTGCTTGTGCTGCCGGAGAGCAAAGGAAGCGGTGTCTAGAAAGGGTATTTCTGGTGGGGTTGTGGTTCGCTTCTGCTGCATTGTAAAAGGCTTGCTCTCATTGTACTCTTATCAAAGCCTGGGAGATTATGCTTATCAGAGCCTGTAACGTTATTTTTATCAGCTTGAAAGATGATTCTTTTATACCAGGGCAGCTGTGAGCCTCTTAAGACCTTTCCCTTTCTTTGCCTCGTGGCTGCTGCACTTCCCTCCCTCCCTCCCTCCTTCCCAGCAGCATGTGCCCTTTGACACGAAAACGCAGAAGGGGCTGAGATTTACACCTGCAATGCCGGTCTCCAGGCACTTTGCAGCCTAACGTACCCGGGTGCCTGATTTAAACCTGTGTTTCTTTCATTTCTCAAATGAAAGGATGGCTCAAGTTAGGCTCCAGTATTTATTTATTTATTTCCAGGAAATTTAGAAAAGTCTTTCCTAAGAGATTTAGCCCAGCGACGCTCGTTCCCAACAGCGCGGGTGGGCGGTAAACATTCAGGTAGGCGGCGACGATTTTATCTGTGCCACCTCAGGCAGATAGTAAGTGCCCCAGGACACGAGCCGAGTGGCTCCCTGGGGCCGGCGGGGCGTCCCCACAGCTGGCTGCAGAGGAGCGAGCTGCGCCGCGGCCAGGCCGGAAACCGGCATCCGGCCGCTGCTCTTTCCTGGCTTCAGCATAGTCCAAGAGACCGGCCTTGTGCTGTAAAATGAGGCTCAAGAAAACGGTTTTAATGCCCAACAGGCTCTGTTTTACCACGCTCCTTTTTTGCTCGCTTTCCCACAAATACGCTGCGAAAAGGGGCTTGGCGGCTGTAGGGGAGCAGCAGAGGGAGCCGGTCTTTCCTTGGCCGGGGCCGGACGCAGCCTTGGCAGCGAGGCCCCGCCCGCATTTTCGGAAGGGCTTCGGGGTCCTGCTTTTCCCGGGGGCTGCCGCTGCTGCCCGTGCCTGGCGCGGGCAACAACACCCCGGAGCAGCGGCGCCAGCGGGGCCTGAACGCGGTGGCTCTGCGTTGGCGGTGCGGTGCCGAGGCCGCTGTGCTGCGGGTGCCGGCTGAAGCAGGCCTGCGTTTGAGCTGCCTAACCCTCCCCGGTTTTTTGCCCCTTTTCAGCTACTTCTAACTCCACCGTAATGCCTGAGAGTCGTGTAAAATAAGGACGGCTAGTGATTTTCTTCCTTATTTTCAGACAGCTCTCCCCTTCCCCGCAACCAGCAGCCCGAGGCTTCGGCTGCGGAGGAGTCGCTTTTTACTTCCCGCCTGCTCCCACCGGGCCCGTTGAAAGAGGGAGCTTTTGGCCCTGGACGTTGTGGTGAAAAAGTGTGGGGTTGTGGCTGGAAAAATCCCCTCGCTCAGATACCTGAAGGGAAGCTGTCCAGATGTTCATGTTTTTCTCTTAAAGGGCCTGGGTTTATAAGCTAAGCTTGCTGAGATGGTTTTCAGCTGGAGTGGGAAAGATCTGTGTGGGGGGAAAGGAAGGGGCAGCCCCTTAATTTTCAAATACTTCAAGGTGGCGGGGCCAGTATTTGAAAATTAAGCACTGGCCATAGGACGGTGTCATTCACCGCGACTGCGTCCCCCTGCTCCGCCATGGTGCTCTCCTCTGTGCCGGCACGGGCTGTCGCCCGAGTGCCTGGGTGCTCGGGAAGAGGCGAACGCATGCCGAAAGCTTGGCTGATGTTGACTTCAGCTGGGTCTGGGTCAAACTGTGAAGGCAGTTGGTATAGATTTTTGATAGGAACTTAAGTCTGATGGAGAAATTATCCTGCACATTGATATCGTCCAGAAGGAATGGTAAAATATTGCAAAAAACCCTGTGCTTTTACAAGATTAGCCCAATCTCCGGCCTGAGCCTGAACCACCCCCCCAGTTTTGCCAGGACTCTGGTATCACCCGTGCCAGCACAGACATCAGCTGGACACCACAACCGCTGGCTGACAAAACTTTTCTGGTAAAGTGTGCGACATGGATCTGTCCTCTGTGATACAGCCACAAGGCTGCTTGTCGGCAGTGATTTATATGGATATTTGGATCCTGCGCGAGCTTCGTCTGAAGTCCCCGGGCCTGCCGGGCTGCTCCTCGGGTGCTGTGAGGGACGGTGGCGCTCAGCAGTTTGCAGGCTGGAGCTCGTCATCTGCCTTGAAAGCAGCTCCAGACCGAGGGAAGAGGGACGGTGGCGCTTCCCATTGCCTATACTCAGGGGAATGAAAGGAAGTGGGTCCAGTGGGAGTTTTCAGAAGCCTCTAACTCACCGTAGGAGCATAAATATCTTCAAGGGATTGCCCTGGGGTGCTGCTTAAAAAAGCAGCCAGGTTAAAGTGGCTTTATTAAGTTTGTTCCCATGAATATGATTTTCCCCGGGCACACTTTTTACATATACCTGTTAGATAAAAGCTACCACACAGTTAAAAAAAAACCAGAACAACAACAAAAAACAAACCAAGAAAACAAACCAAATCCCTCTTAATTAAAGATATCAGGGGAAAGAGGCTCCTCATATAAACAAAACAAAAAAGAGATGAGACGGCTGTAGTTTAAAGAGCCCTGGGAAATAAGGCTGTCCATTACTGCTGTGGTGATCCCCAAGGGTACAGTCCATCCAGGTTTCTCCCTGCCCTGTCCCTGCTCCTCGCATGGGTTCCCAGCTTCTTCTTTCTCCGGGGCCTGATGAGAAAGGATTGTCAAATTCCCTTTTTCCAGAGGTATGACCCCTCAGTGTGGAGTGCAGTGATTTTTCTGTGGCTTTTCCCGGTGAGCCCATTACGCGCTGTGGAGAGGATCCCACAGTGCTTCACGCCTGGGAGCAGTGGCTAGATTACTCGCCCACGGAGTAGGGAGTGTAATTCAGAGGAAGTGGAAGCAGCGACTTGTGCTGATAGAAAAGCCAGCTATTGGACATGCCTATTCGGTGTGAGTTAAGGCAATTATGCTGAAGACGCCCTTGGATGTAAATTCACTCTTGTGAACAAGCCTGTAATCTTATTTTTGAAAGGAGAGAAAATTCCAGGAAACTTCTGTTGCTGAAGACCTGGAAGCTGTAAGCACCTGTGTTGGTATATTTGGATGGCACAGGCGCGTGGGGGTATGCTTTTTAAAGCATATTGGTCTGAGACAGTGTGGAGGGAGAGAAAGGGTGGAAGGGAGATGGGGAGCACCTCGGCCAGGAAGGGGTGGTTGAGCGTTTGGTTTGAAAGCATATTGAGCTCGACGGATGTGCTTTCCTCATCTAATGGAAAGAGGTTTCCCAGCGCTATCCTGCAAGCACCACTGCAGCTTGCACCCGCACCAGCATTGCGGGAGCTGAGCGACGTGCCGGGTCCTCTCCTGGGAGGACAACGGGGAGGTCGGGAGGAGCCGCGGCGGCGGGAAGCAGGCGGTCCTCCCGTTTCGAGGTAACGGGGTCGCTGGCTGTCGGTAGCACCTTTGTCCCAAAGCCAGGGCCATAACGACAAAGGGAGGAAAGCGAACGGTGCCGTGCGCCGCTGGGCAGCGCTCACCCACGTGCACCGTGGGGAAGCGCGCCAGAGCGGTGGCTGGCAGGCAGCGCCCTGTGTTACATACTGGTATGGACAAAAAACTTCAGAAACGGCCTGGCGCCTGGCTAACGGGGCAACGGACCTGGCAGAAATGACAAACGCTAATGGAAAACAGAGATACTGCAGCCGTGCGTGAGATCTGGAAGAGAGTCCAGACCCAGCAAACCACTGAGAGAGCGACGGCAAAGGTTTATCTCAGGCTCCTGTTGGGCTGCTCATGGGAACCCTGTGTGGCCAAGAACTTATTCAGAGGGCTAGTCGTGTAGGTGGCCAAGCATGTTACTGCAGGCATGAGACGTTAGCCATGAGTGTGTCCTTGCCAGATGTGCCTCCCCCCTGCACCTCCTCGCGCAGCAGCTGGCGCTATCGCCTGGCAGTGGGGGCCTCGCTGGCTCGGCACAGGAAGGTGGTGGGACGGGGCTCGGCGTCCATCTGGGAAGCGACTCCTGCTCCACCGGCCTCCACTGCTGTGGCTCGATTTCCACCTCTGATCGCTCTTACTCACATCGGAGCTAATGCGCTTGATATGAAGGTGCTTACAGCTAACAAGTGGTTGTGGTTTTGTTTTCTGAATCGTTTATCTTGCTTTCGGATCAACGAAGCTAACTCTGTGGCCCTACAAACAACGTTAACGTACTAAGGCTTTCAGACATACATAACTATTAGGGTTGGCTCAGCTTCTGGGCGCCCAACTGTAGCAAAACTTTCAGTGGCTTTTGGAAAAGCAGGTCTTCTCGAGGATGATGAAAGTGAGCCCACCAAAACAGAGGGTCCTAAATTACACATCCCTTGGTCTGAAATCCTTAGGTCTGGTCTTTCGTTGAACATGGAATGAGATAATGTTGATGAGGGGGTCATAGTGACACCACTGCAAGTGTTAATTTTACACAAGTATATCTCCACCCCAAAACTTACTCTCCTGTGAGAAATAACAAATGATGTTACACCAATATAGTTGCATTGTTGCTAAGATCATTTTTTTACTCCTTTTGGCCATTCCAGTGTAGTTAAAACAATATATGTTTTAGCACAGACTTTTCTCTTGAGTTCAAGAAAGTGCAGGGAAACCTATTCTACTGCTAAGCATTTCGTATTTTGGAAAAGTAGTTTTCTTATACAGTAAAGGTAGCTAAACCGGATCTTGGGACACTATTTTGGCAGTTGCCAATTCTTCTATTTTTTTTATTTACAATGTGAATCCCTTCCTTCTATCAAGAATGCCTTGAATTTTGAAAACAAGATAGAAACGGATGAGTGCAAGAAAGTACAAAGGTATTTTTTTCATCAAAAAGTTATTGTACACTTCAGTCACAGAGGACCTGGCAGCTGAAGGGATTCAGGACACCAGATGCAAACCACGCACTTGCAGGGGTGCAGGAAACTGCTGGTCTCAGACTGCAGCTCGAGGCCATGCTCAGCAGCCTTACTTCCCAACAAAACATCTTCACATCTTTTTTAAAACTTGAGTCTATGGTTTATATCCTCAGGAATTTGATTTGATCGCGGACTTGGCCGCTCTCTGCAGTCCTCGTCAAAGGCTTCCTAGTTAGGATGCCGTTGAACTCAGCACCTGTCACTTCATTCCTGCCCAAAGGCTCTTCCCCTGTTTTCTGCTGGGCTGCCTGGAGATGCTGCCAGCTGGGCCATGACTGCAAGCAGAGGCTGTGAAGGATGCGGCGCCCTCTCTCCGGCTAGCTCAGCCAGGGTGCACAAGGTGGGTAGGTTTTGCACTGCCTCGCCGTAACGAATGGCGAGGGGGACGGATGGGCCAGACCTTGCCACGCTGTTGCCTGCCCACCTGCACTTACCTTCCGCAGATGTGTTTTTGCGTATGCTTGTGGACTGAGTTGTCAGTGAGGGCTTCGTGTGCGTGTATTTGCTCGCGATTCATATTGCCCCAAACACTGCAGTGACTTAATTCATGCCTGACAGATACTGCAGCAGTAGCAGGTGCCGCAGGAAGAGCTGGAGGAGGGAGGAGGCTGCAGGATCCCATTGTGGGGAGCTGCAGTACCGTGCTGAAGGAAGCAGTGGAGGCTTTGGCAGGTGACACATGCGTGAAGCACAGTTTCAGCTGCACCCTGATTTGTGAAGGCGTTCCCATCCACCACCACACTGTTAATTTACCCACAGCACAGTTGCCAAGGCTTTTTAACTATCTTTTTTTTGGTACATATTGATTTTGTTCTCTTGCCTAAAGGTATAGTAATAATTAGCAGAAGAGTCTTCCCATCGTGTTTGCTATATAGTTAATTAGATGTTTTATCATATAGAGTAGTCATGTGAGAAAAACAGCCTTTTAGTAAACCAGGCATGTTCTTTCAGCTGATGCAAAACAGCACCCCCCCCCCCCCCCCCCACAGACTCCTACAGGTCCCCGTCGTTTTACATCAGCAGCAAGAAAATGGTCCCTTCTGTCATGGGCAACACCAGTGACTTTTGTTTCATAAGCGCTTGGAGGCCCTGCACGTGCATGAGGGAAACGCTTGTTGTTTAAGTGGCTTCTCAGGGAATTAAGCTGGCCTGCTGCAAATTAGGGTGCTGTTTCCCAGCTGTTTCCTTCCATGGGAAGGACCTGGCAGATTGGCAGCATCTCCTCGTTCTTCACGTTCTCCTAGCGTGTAGACAAAGCCCAGGGTAGTCGAGCGCAGAGGAGCCTGGTCTGTGGTTCGTTGATGGGGAGAGACTGTGCGGTCAAAGATTTGCACTCCGTGGTTTGATGATGGTGATCCCAATAGGACCAACTTGGGCCTGCCATGAGTATTACTTGTTGCGATGTTGTTTGTAAAGTAAACTTTCAGGTGCTGCTGGGAGTGGTGGAAATGAGCTCTGAGTGTGCGTGTGTGCATGCACAGAGTGGAAACGAAAAAAAACTTGAACATGCCAGTAGGTAATTTGGGCACTGATAATTAATCTTTCCCTTCTAAATGGGTGGCATAAATCCACCTCATGGCCTAGAGAGAATAAAATTTATTCCTAAGAAGAAGACTCTCCCACGCTGTGGGGGCCTGAAATGGGGGCTTATCTGTTCTTGAGATAGCAGTTTGTGACGCATGTTCAGTTTAGTAGATGTTAGGCGGTATTTACAAATATAATTTCTCTGAGCCTTTTCTGAATGTTTCTGTTGCATCAATGGAAAAATAAAGGTTCTGCTTGCTAAAAGCCCCTTCCTCTCAGATATTTATCAATGCTTTGCCTAGCTTAGATAAAACATCTGCATCATAGCTTAAAGCTTTATCATGTCAGAAGTAAACTTCCCATCTGAATCTTGCACGAAAGAGTCTATAACCTCAAAATAGCTGTAGTTGTACAAGCAGCAGCTGGACTATAAACTGGTTGCTTCTTCAGAGAAGACCTCTTTTTCTTATGTTTTGAATATCTTGCTAAGCTATGTTGCTTGCTTGGTTTTAATTTAAGGCAAGTTCATTCTAAAACAGGTGTGCTAAAGGAAGATACTGCCTTCGCCTACCTACTTGTTACTGTGTCTGTGCTAGAGAGAGGCAGTCGCAGAAGTTACTGACCCCTGCAGTGTGCCGCAGCGGGATCCCCGTGAGCGTTTCCCAGGCGCAAGCAGCCTGCCTAGATTAACCAGGTGGGTCTGGTTGTTTGAGGCTTTGCCCTCAGTACAAGGGCACATGGCAAATCACTGTGCAGGAAGGCACCATGAAGCCCTGACTAGGTCTGCCAGCACAACTGCTTGTTATCTATAGCCCACTGGAGATGAAAGGAGCCCCGTTTAGCTATTTAAACCGTTTAAATTAGCACATTGTGACAGAAGGAAATTAAGGAGGATACCAGGTTATGGGCAAACAGGGATGCTAAGCTGTTGAACTAACACAGCAAGATTGGAAAGCCTGTCCATCCATGATCTTGGAGTTACAGAGCTGGCTGGTGCACGTCACAGGGAAATGAACCCCAAAAAGTCGCAGGCTGGAAGCAGGAGAGGCTGCTTATATCTGGGGAAGGTGCCCAGTAATATTTTTAAAAGGCAGAGGATGGAAAGAGCAGCAAATCTGTGAGTGTCTACTGTGGTTAAAGTGGGCCCTGAGCTCTCAGGTACTTTAAGCTGCAGAATAAAGCTCACGTTGCATATGGTGGGAAACAGCACTGGAGCCTGTATTTCGATGTCAGTGGGCCTTGTGACAAGGGTGTCTTGAAAGATAACAAGATCCACTTCAAATGTTGCCTGTGATCTTTATGTACTAGGGTGGCTCCTTGTTTCACTGTCAGACAAGACATTTCAAAGCTCAGAGAGTTGCTTATCTCATATGTGGCAAAAGCAACAATTTGCTTGCTGGAGAGCAGGGAACCCATAGTTTCTTATCACCAGATATATCATTTCTGGGGTTGATCTTTGATCTTCTGGGGGTCTAGCTTTCTGGGGTTCCTTACTCTAATGAACTTGGGAGCTGCTGCCATGGGTGAAGCTAGCAGTTTTCACCTAAATGATTATCTTGGTGAGCCTTCAATGCTTAGGCTTTGGCAGAGGGAAAGCAGGGGAAAATATGGGAGTTTCCCTCCGCAAGTAATTGCGTTCAGGAAACAGTGGTCTGCTCGCACACCTGCAATTAACCTTCAGGTGGGAGGCTCCTGGAGTCCTTCTCAACTGGCAGGAGATGTTGTGGCTGGAGTCTGTTGTCTTCTACTGAAATGTCACGTATCAAGGGATTTCCCCTTCTGCAGCTGCCCAGCCTGCAAGCTCCTGAAGCACACTTTGCTGAAAGCTAACCGTTATCACTGCAGAAAAATATCCCACCTGCAAACTGAATTCAAATGAACACTCTTCAGGCCTGGTTGCATGTGACAGAGAGAACGAGCTGGCCAAAGCAGATTGCTATTGTCTGAACGAGCTCAATGCTGCCCTAATGAATTTCTGGCTTGAGGATGAACTTTCCTCTCAAAACACGTACATTCCTAAACTCGACTGCAAACGCAGCAGGCATAGAGGCGGCAATCCAGCAGACTGCTTCAGATACAGATCTGCTGTGAAGCAGCGATCAGGGCCTCATTCTCCTGCTGAGCTATTGCAATGGTTTTAAGGTGCGTGTGAGGCATGGGGCTGGACACCCACAGCGTGGGTGGCGGCGGTGGCGGTGGGCAGAAGGAGAGGAGGGGAACTGATGGGAAACCACGCTCATCCCGCTACCATTTCAGAGAGAAACGGTGCTTGCAGAGCTTGAGGGACACCACCTCCCTCTCTGGGCACATGTAATGTGAATTAGGGGGGGCTGCTGTTCACAACAAGGTTGGGAGATTTCTCCCTGAGCTGAGGGACTGTTTCCATAAATGTCATGCTGGCCTCTGAAGGTGGTGAAAGTGGTTCTCATCTGAGACAGCGGGAGTTTTGTCACTGCGCTAAATGGAAACAGGATCAGGTCTTGCAAAATATGTAGTCACTGTGTCTGATATGTCTGGATAGTTCAGCAGACAATAGCTATTTTCATGATCTAACAGGAGCTTCACTGATTACATAACTGGAGAGGAAAAGAGAAACACATGGAGCAGAATTTCAGAAATAGCAGCTCCCGGTGGAAGGAATAAAACAACATGAGTTGTTGGTGCACCGGGGAGGGGAGCCCGGCATCTGAAATGTGAAGTGAAAAGCTAAAGCAAAGCAAAAAAACCAAAGCATCTCTGGCAGCTCCCATTTGCTTTCCTTTCTGATTTGCTTTAGTAGCAGCAGAGGAGCCCCCCCTGAAGTGAGCCCCTGCCCCCCCGCCGCTGGCCTGCCCTTTGCCTGGGGTGGGAACCACCAGAGGTGCTAGGGGCTTGCTTCAGGTCTCTGCTCCAACCCAGCAGCTTGCCCTAAGGCATCTTCTTTTATCATTTCTTAGATAGGAATTTTTTTTCCCCCCTATTTTCCCTTCCTAGTGCATCGGCGAGGTGTGTCATGGGCAGTTTCTGTCTCCCTCGCAGGTCTCATGGTTTGCTGTTGCTCTCCTCACCGGCGGGTATCTCTGCTCTCAGGGGCTAGGCCTCCCTTTGCCAGCAATTAAAGTTTTGCCGCTCCGCTCGGGGGCCAGTTGCGGGGGTCGCGATGCCTCGTTTGGAAGCTGCTCCTCCTGGGCCTGGCTCTTGCTTGCAGCAAGTAAGATCTTACAGCCTGGATCCAGCACGGCAAACGCTCTCTCGCAGCTCGTGCTGCTGCACCGGGGCTGGGGACGGCTCGCGAGGAGCTTCCTTGCCCGCTCCGTGCGGATGATCTGCGGAGAGCGAGAGGCTGGATTTGGCAACCGATGCCTTCTTGTGTGGGTGCGCGGAGCATTTCCCACAGATCTGTTGGGTCGGTCCCGTTTGTGGTGTTTGTACCTCTGCCGCGAGGCAGGCGACTGGTGTGACACACGGACGGGTGCAGGGCAGGAGGAGGAGGAAGAAGAGGAAGAGGGGTTGGAGCTGGGCGTGCAGCAGGGGCATTGTTTCCAGGTGTTTACTTCAGCTGATGATGCTCCTATTTTCCTGGCTCTGGCAGACTTTTCCAACTCCAGTATCCACTGGCAGCTGCTTTGGTTTCAAAAAAGGAAAACACAAATCTGTACTTTTTCCTTTTTAAATAGGTATTACACTACATTTTTAAAATGAAGAAACGCCACCAAAAGAGGAAGTTACAAGGGAGAAGGGAAAACCAGTGACTATCAATATACTTGGCTCAGCTGAATCATCTGACCTGCCTTTCTGAAGTTAGCTTCCTACGCTGCTGAATCAACTTACAATAAATGTGATTTAAAGAATGAGAGTGATCTTCTCAGTTTCTCTTTTTTTAAAAAGAGAAAGTGCTTTTTGACAAAAGGGATCACTGCATGTGATTACATGATACGGGAGGCCCTGATGAGCCATTTTACTGTAAACTAATTTGCAGAAGAATTACTCAGCAGAAGCTCTTTTGAAATAAGTTGAGATATGTGCCCATTTCAGCTGCCTCCTACAAGTAGACTGAGTCTGCACTGCAATTTAAAAAGATCTAATATGTTAATAAGGGCCTCATTAGAGATGAGTGACTGATTTTTGGGAGTCCTGCGAGTAGCTTGCTCCTTTTGCCCAGACGTTGCTCTGGCTGAACTGCTGTGGCTGTAAACTTGCACAGCGGTTGACAAGTGCTTGTTGTATAAAAGTTACTAGCTCTGCCATCTGAAGGATGCAGAGACACTGATAGCTCTTCAGTGCTGGCTAGGGAGCAAATGCACTAAAGAGGAATCCTTTAATAGAAAAATCCCACCGCATGTGGGCGGGCTGCAGTTGGTGTCGAGGCCACTCCGAGCTGGGCAGGGAGGAGGGCTCTCCAGGGACAAGCCCATGGGATTGCGTGGCGGGGGCCATCTCCATCCCCTCTTCCATTCTTCAAAAAGTGAACCTGGACAGAGCTTGTTTTTTGTTTTGTGGATAGAGGCTCATTTGGCTTTTGAGTCCTTTAAGGCTGTTTTTCACAGCTCAGTCCCTGACCTGGAGCTCTGGGGAGAAGCCCATGCAGAGCACAAGATGAGCTGCTGCTCTCTCCAGTGCGGTGCCAGTTCTATACATGCAAGACCCTGAGTCGCAGGACTTTATCAGCAGCACTCCCATTTTTGTACGTATCTTTTCTGTTGGTCATCAGTGTGAGTGCTCGGCACACAGTAGCAATGGGACTGAGGTCGAATGGAATCGAGGCGTTCAGATTGTCTCTGGTTTCTGATAGCATATGTCACAACCTTAGATATCCGTGAGCTGCTCGTATTGGGTATCCCTTGCCTTTCAGTGCTGTGATGGGGGTTTTTCAGTATTACCCTAAAGAGCCAGAGAAGCAAGTTGGTGACGCAGACACTTTCCAGCAGTTGAAATGCAGTGTCGCAGCCAGGAAGAAGCCCGTGTCCCCTTCGCTGCCTTCTGTCCCCAAGGCCAGATCCTTCCCGGCCAAAGGGCTCTGCTTCTTCTCGCAGCCCTTCAACAGAGCAGGGAGGGCTCACCAAGTCCCTTTTTGCCTCCTTTAGAGGTGTAGAGTAGAAACAGTAACCAGAAATGCCTTACCCTCCCATTAAAATTGAAACGAAAAGAAATGACAGTCACCAAAGTCAGAAGGGGAAACTGCGGGCAAGCATCCCAGACTCAAAGCATGCATGGAAAACATCCTTTACCTTCCAGCTGGAAGCATTCACAGTTGATGACTGGCAAAAATAGCTCCAGGTTATCCAGACTGCCTTTCCCCTTTCACTTAAACACTTGAAGTGCTAGGATACCAAAAATAAATAAGCAATGTGTAAACCGAGAGCATTAGGCTGGCTTGCACCAAAACCTGTTACATTTGATAGAAGCCTTTAGACAGCAGTCAAAGACCTTTGAAAGGAGCCATCAGGTCCGGGAGTGTAGGAAGTGATTTACATGTGTGAAGATAAGGGATGGATGCTTTTTGAATTTTATTCTTGGAGCTGAGCAAGTAATTCCTACGGACTGGATCCTGTTCCTTTCTTCTATCAGTGACGCCTTTAGAAGAGGACAGAAAACTTTAATTTGAAGTAACCTGTGGTTTTAACCCACATAGATATTTTTCCTGCCTGTTGCTGAATAGGTTGCAGTGACGTACTCCAATTTCAGGTACCATTGAATTGACTTCAGCGAAATGACAAAGGTAGAAATAGGGCAAAACTTTGCCTTTATGCAAAGGAAAGCAAAGGAAGAACTAAAAATAGGACTTTCCCAGGCTTTTTCCATCTCTTCCTTGATGTCATTTCATCCGATGTTTATTTGAAAATCTAAACATGACAGCATGGGTATTTCCTGTGCCTGACACTTTGTTTCTATTTCTGAAGTAACGGAAATGATTATTTTCCTATTCATTTACTTCTTCTGTACTGATTTAGCCATAAATGTTAGCTGACCTCAACTGGATAAAGATCTGTCCAGCCATTTCTGTTTCACTCCTTCTGAAAACTTAGATCCATGCGTACGTGAATCCTCTCCCACCTTTTTGGTTTCCCAACCTGTATTTTTGTTTATGGTCTGTAGTATGCAGAATATTGCTGTGTGCCCGGGAACCACAATGGGCATGAGTGTGGAAGAGGAATAGACCACGCTATAGACATTCTCATATTTTTATGAAGTTAGGTTGGTCATTTTCAACAGTCTTTGCTGGCACAGGAAGATGACGTCCTGTGTTGTGATAATCCCAAAAATCCCTCATTATTTTTAGCATGAATCAGTGCGGAGCCATTCCTAGCTGAGATGCAAAACCAGATACCAAATGCCCATATCCTGCAGTGAGATGACATTGTGTGGGCAACCCCGTTGCCCCCAAAGAAACAAGCCAAACAACTCCAAACCAATAATAAAAGCTTATTCTCACATTCCTGTTAGTATGCTATCCTGAACTGCATGAGGCATATAATAGATGTCTGATGGTGGCACACATTTCTCAGTTAATCGCTTGGCTTCCTGACTTGATATTCCTAAACACAATACTGCAGTGCCCAGAGATGCATATATTCTTGACTGTGTATTCTGAAACTTGAGCATTTGTATGACAAACGATTACTCAAATTACTTCCATGAGTCTACTGTTTAGCTTGAGCTAATAGTTTTAGATTTAGGTAATAAATCTTCAAGGCATGTCATAGAGGTGTAGATTTGAAAAAGCTGCCTATCCGGTTGCTTGCTCTGTGCCAAAAGTTAAAATGCAGGCTCATTTCTGCAGGTATCTGGTTGAAATATATGTGTCTGGCTAAAAAGCCACTAAGGTTGTAGTGCCTGGAAGTGCATAGGTATGTCCTATTGTGTATCTGAAGGAACAGTTCCCCCTCTCCACTGAAATCCATGTATTCCTGCTGACTCACACAAGGTAAGGCTATTTCTCTTTATTTTGGTGAAGGGACTGTTAGGTTTGGGTCCAAAATCAGTAGAAGTATGCTATGCCATACTTTAAGGTTCAGCAAAGGCTTTTCCTCTTCTAATCTACTTTGTTGTGGAACAAATGGGTTGGGAAGGCTTATAGCAGCAGTACCAGTCTCCTCTCCTGCCTCTTACTTTAGGGCTGGGAGGATGGTGAAGATCATTTGGTTTCTGGAAGAAAGCTCCTAGGGCTTTTCAGAGCTGGTCACAGTCCTCTTGGCAATAACACGTTCTGGGAGGCTGGGATGTCTTTTATTGTGTCAAGTGTTGCAAACCAAAGGCGTCCCTACTTGTGGCTCTCCTTTGGCTGGGGCGCGTTGGTGTCCCAGAGAGGTGGTGCTGACCTCAGCATGGTTGTCGAGGACCAAGCCGGCATGTGGCGAGTCTGCTGGGACACCAGGCACTGCCCACTCCTGCCCATGCAGAGTGTGCTTGAAACTGCTGCAAATATGGATTATGGCAGGATGCCCAACGTCACAGAGAAGGTCAGGGCAAAAAAGGGAAGCAAATCTAGATCTCTATGTGCCGTACCGGCTCTGTGTGTACTAGACCCTCCTTGTTCCTCTCTTTTGTTCCTCTGCTTGAGGAAGCGCACTCCTGTGTTTGTATTTTGAAACGTCCTCTCTTGCAGCTAGCTGAGAGCACTTCATTTAGCACCGGGCTTCCAAAATCATGGGAAATGATGAACATCACTAAGTAACGTCTATCCCCAGTTGGATGAGGTTGCCTGTGAGCTCTTTCTTCCTCCTCAGGGCTGTCCAGAAGCCTGAGAAGCTTCCGAATTCTGCTCCGTGTTCATTTTCTGGTGAAACTAAAGGTAGCTGAATTTTGGCTGCTTCCTTAACTATTTGAAATTTATTTTACTAAAAAGTCTGAATGGCAGAAGTTGCAGCTGAATCTTTCCAGAGGTCTTGATGAGCAAGAGCAGGGCAACGCCGTGCTACCTCCCCACAGCACATGTCAGGGAAAACTTCTGATTTGCCGAAGCAAAATATGAGCTCAGGGAGGCAGCAGCACCTTCTTCCCTGAAGGCTGATGGAGGATGAGGAGCGCATACGTGCCCCATGGAAAGAGATACTAGTCGCCCCTGTCTGTCTCACCTGCAATGGAAACACAGGTTGTTTGCAAGCAGTGGGGCTAGATCTGCTTGAAGTGAAATTAAGTGTAGAGATAGCTGCTTGGGCTGCCTCCCCCAACAGTAAGAGAGGAGGCTGGCCCTGTGGCTGCTAAACTACATATTCTCTGCACTGATGTGGTTGATCAGGAAAGAGCAATGGGATGGCTCGTGGCTGATGGGAAGCCCTGTCTGCTCCAGCGTGTCCTGAGACGCTCCTGCAGCTGCTCATGCCAGGTCAGCTCTGCTGGAGTCACTGCTGGCGGCAGAGGCATTGCGCAGCACCTAGATGGAGGAAGGCTGTGCCACGCCTGGGGCCTCTAGACATTATTGTCCTACAGATAAATAACAGGCTTTGGGTTGCTGACGTTGCTGGTAATGTTGTGACTCAGGTTTTCCAAAGAGCACGGGGCCCGATGTGCTGAGCTGTGGAAAAAACTGGCCTGCTGCTCAGGCGCAGTCGGCGCGCCGAGCTCCCTAGACGGGTTGCCTTTCCTTGAGTGTTGCAGCTCGTATCTTCTGGTCGGGCTTAGGCTTGAGCCTGTTTGAGCTGAGCTGGTGCTGCTTCCCGTGATACCCTGTCTTTGGCGCTGTTCGGCAGCCTCATCCCAGCACCCTGCGCAAGGGCAGCGAGAGGAGAACGCAGTGGCCCCCATGGCCCTCACCAGCTCCATGGCTCTTGGGGGCACTTGCAGGAGGGAGACAGCCACTCCTGTGCCCTGCGAAGCCCTGCAAGGGTTAGGCACTGCAATGGCATATTTAAAATGAAGAGGAAAAGATGGCTCTTTGCACAACGCTCTGTTAAACCATGGAACGTAAAATCCACTGAAGGTCATTAAAAACCCAGAAATGTCTTCTGCCTCTGGCAGTCCTGAACTGAAAATTGCTGGAGGTCGGGGATGTATTTGGGGGAAGCAGTGCTGTATGTTTGTGCTATTCCTACACCTTTCCATGGCATCTGGCCAGCCTCAGGAGATATGAAGCAGGACAGACTTCAGTCCCACCCCAAAAAGTTGCCCCAGCAATGACACGTGGGGCTCCCAGGCGTGAACGCCATGCCTGCGGGGAGGTGCCTTCCCATATCAGTAGGGGAGATCAAGCAGACTCTGCTCCCCTGTGTTTTGGGCATTTTCTGCTTAGGATTCTGTTTCTTTTTAAAAAGGGAAATACAGCTATCTGCTTTCCTCACTACACCGATACCAAGAAAAACCACAGCGATGAAACTGTCATAGGACAAAACCCCAGCCCTCTCAAAATGAGTCCAGCTGTGCTTGTCTTTCTGCATAATGTCGAGGGCTTAATGTTTTCACTGGTTGTCTGCTTGGTTTTTTGGATGTTTTTGCCTTTGGCCGCAGACAAGCCACGGTGCCACAGATTTCAGAGTAAGTCCTCTCTCAAAGTCCCACGGGCCCTTTGTGGCGCTCCCCAGGCATACAGCGAGCAAGCCCAGCTCTGCCCCATGTGTGCAGTTACAAAGCCACCGTTCAGGTGACTCTTTTAACCTCCTGCATCTTCCCTTCTCCTGTGTTCTGTTTCTTTCCCATTTTTCCCTTTTTTGCTGTGACTTTCAGGCATTGTGGTTGCTGGATGAATAATGCGAGGATTCCTGCTCTGCTCTTTTCTCCTTAACAGGGTTTGAAGATTTTTCCTCTCTACCTCGTCTTTCCCTGAACATTGCTAAGATGATCTACAGTGCAGCTGGAATTTTGGATGGCAGCTTTTGTGGTGATGGCTCCTAGAAACTCTGTGAAACCTGCAGAGATCTGAAGTCCATGTGGAAGTGCTGTGAGAAGAGCCAGCTGAATCTTAGTATTTAAATTAAACTCTTGTGTGGCTGCCACACATCAGCTGTTCCTTTGAAGCTGATGCTTCTTTTGAAAAAAAAAAGGTGACCATCAAAGGGTCAGTAACCATACAAGGCCCCCGAGCTATTCAGGGAGCCACCCACCAGGGACAGAGAGCTGTGTGCACCTGCGTCCTACCCGCTCTGCACTGCTGGTTTGGGGTCGGGCTGGACACTCCGATCCTGCTTGGGGCAGGTGCTTGAGTTTTGACTGTTTCGTGTTTCTTTCTAAGGCTGCTCCCCAAAAGTCAAAGCTGTCTGCAAAACAGCACGTCAGACAACCCTTCTCCACCCTTGCCCTCCAAGGAAGAAAATTAAACGCTTTAGTTTAGAAGGATTAAAAAGTTTAGATGGATTAAAATGTTGTTTCGGTTTGTATCTTAAGATTTTACACCTTACTATAACATATTTCTAAAAAGTTAAATGAAAACATATCAAAACGTCATTTTGAAAGGGGATGATCCCCAAGCAGTTTGTTTTGCTGTGACAGGGTCTGGGGAACTTTTGCCCCGTAGTTGCTTTTACCCCAACCCGGGGAAGTGGCAAAACCAATGCTGAGATGTGAGATGGAAAAGCAGCCCTACTACAGGTTTCCAAACACCCCTGGTACTTACCCATGTGCTGCAGGAGTTTGGGAAGGTGTACTTTACTTGTCTGCTGATCTAATAGATAAGGCACAGACACTGCATGGCCTTGCCTGCCGGGCTACTTAAGCACTTACCTCACATTGACTTCAGTGGAAACGGTGTGACTAAGCACCCTTTGAACGTCTGGGCCTGATCTGAGCTAAGAGGATGCCGAAAGCTCTTGGCGGTGCAAGCGCCTGAATGCACGTCTCCGTACCACAGGGCTAACCATCCTCCTGGTGGACGACGGCAGCCAAGACTTGGCTGCCTTTGGGGATGGTGCTTGTGATGGACACCTAGAGCAAAGACCTGGTTAAGAAGACAGTCTGTATTAGGAGGACAGGTCAGACCAAGGGGAAGTCATTTGAATTGCAGAAGATGCTGCTGAAAGAGTGAGGAGAGAAAATGGCTTGCAGGTTAAATGAGCTTAATACATTGCATGAAAAGAAACCTGTGAGAGAACAAAATGTTGGTGGAAAATGAACTACAGAAGCTAAAGTATTAATTTATTCTACTCTGAAAAACTTTGACATGAACGGATGTTGGAATTGCATCTTGTTGATCTGCTGTAGTGCTTCGCAGGAACTTCAGCAGGAAACATGAAGTCCTTCAGGGTCAGGGAGAAATCACAGCTCCCAAGTGCATAATCCTAGGGCTATAAAATAGCAGTCAAGTAGCACTCCAAGTCCCTATGAATTCAAGCTAATGCTGCAGCTGTGGGAAAGCATTTGATTCCCTTTGGCAAGATGAACCATTGAGCAGATGTGAAACTAAAAATCCTGTTGATGGAGAAAAAAAGAGTGCTTCAGCCAAATTCTGTATTTTCCTCTATTAGTATTTTTTTTTTCAGAAAAATGCATGAAAGATGGGGCTGAAAGTTTACTTTGAGGGCTGGAAGTTCAATGTATGCATATTTAAAAGGTAAAATGTTCTCAAAGCAAAACACTAGTGAGTTTCAGAGTTTTTGCTTACGTTATTCATAACATTTTGTACCTACATCAAGTTAGTCATGACATGATGTTACCGTTTTTAAGCTATTCATTTGCTCAGCCAGGAGGCTGAATCTAAATTAATCAATCAGCCCATACCCAGGAAGTCACCTCCTCTGCATCCTGTCAATGTAAATGATGTTGATGTAAAGAGTGTAATCGAATGTGATGCGAAGACTGTTAATGGAAAGAAATGTTAATTCTCAGCTATGTTTATTCTAGTGTTTACATCTTTTCAGGGGATCCACTAAATTGACTTGTCACTCTAATGCTTTTATTTTTGTGTCGTGAAAAATTGCAATAAGAATAAATACAGAGCATATGAAATTAAAACATGTCTTTTAAAAAAATAGATCAAAGCCAGAATTTAAAATATTTGATGCTGAGACAGGTTTATAGATGTTAATCAGAGAGCACAAAACCCAAAGGGTTTTTTTTTTTTTTGCCTACCTCATGTATAGCTGGAGTACTGTGAGAATGGGCTTATTTGCAAGGTGACAAGACCCTCATGAAAACAATAGGTTTTGGAGGCTTTGTGCTGCTCAGGGTACGCATTACACAATGCAATGATGAGGTTATCCAGTGTCCGGGCAGAAGGGTATGTGGCATTACTACAGCTGGAATTTCCTTTGGGCTGCAGTGTCCCCATTCAGGGCCTGATCCTCAGGAAGAGTTGCTACCTTGTAGTGCCTAAGTGTGACCCATGTCCTTTAATTCCTAAAACTAGGTGTTCAGCACTTGAAAATCTGGTTTTGGAGATTGTTTCTTTCCCCCGTGGTTTTTGTTCTCATAGCTTCTTAACCATTCCCCTCTGCCTTGGCTTCCTGAAAGGAGTGCATTTGTTCTCTCGTGCTGGTTTCAGTCTGCATTAAAACCACAAAACTCAGATTAGACTCTTCAAAAGCTTTACCAGGCTTCAGGAACTCTTGAAGCAAATCTGGGCCCGTTTTCATGCAAATCCAAATACCTTTTATGGTTTCGTTTCAACTTGACATTTTGATTTTGAGATTTTGAGTTTCTCAGACCCTACGGCTTTATGTGAAACCCAAAGGGCGTGAACTTACATGAACTGAAATGGAAAAATATTCAGATGAACCCACTGAAGACTGAAGTTAAGTTCCCACAACGGTGCTTAATAGACCGCTCTTTTTTTTCCTTTTTCAATTGGAGAAGTGGCAGCTTCCACAGTTAGGAGTCCACAGCAAGGCCTATTTTTCGTTTTATGTATGTTGGGTATTACACAGGCACCCTGGTAAATCATGGATGGTTTGCAATCTGCTAACTGGAAATTTCCTGGGCACCCCCAGGTTCCAGGCACAGGCAGGACAGCTGCCTGGAGAGGGAGCACAGCATACTCCAGGCAAGTTTTAACAAAAAATCAGAGATTTTGGCTGTCAGATTAGCGGCCAGGTTGGCCAAAACTGACCCAAGCTGTCTCCTCCGGAGAGTGAACCCATGCAAAGAGCATGGGCTTGCTGCCCATTTCTGGTGACACGCTGGCATCCAGCATTTCCCGATCTGCTCAGGCCTTCCCAAGAGGGCAACTGCTCCTGCTTTTTCCCAGCTGGAGCGGCTGAGCGAGGTACCAGGGAGCTGCGAGGGGTGCAGAGCGTGGAGGCAACCGTGGCCGCGGGCAGACTGAGCTGGCCCACGGGGCCTGGGGGCTTCTTCCTGTTACTATGTCTCGCTGAACATGAGAAACGAGGTGAGGACCTGTGAGGCTAATCGAGTGCTACATGTTGCCAATCCCACTGGTCAAACATTGTGAAGTCCTCGCTCAGCGTCGGATTTTACAAATAACGAGCGCTCTTACAGGAATTCTTGTTCCTGAGTCTTTCTCTGCAACCCTGAAGGATAGCAACCCCCTTTTTCACCCCCTTTTAATTCAGGCTTGTGCGCCCAGTACATCCATCGAGGTCTAAAACACCCCCAGATCAGGATTGCTGGCAGCTTTTGGCACCACAGACATCTGCTCTGTCCTTTTGCGCCACTGCAGCGCAGCAAAGTCTGCTCAGGCTGCTGTAGTAGACGGTGCTCTTTCCCCACCCACGCTGAACGGCAGGGGGCTTGTGAAAGATTTTTTTAATGCTTGAAACAAAGCTGTGAATCTGTGATGAACCTCATTTTCCTCTTGCGTCACTGGTCCAAGCTGCCTTCCCTGCCTGATCGGACGCGGCCGCAGGCTCCGTGCGCGGGAGAGGCGGAAGTACAGACACATCTATGGGGAGTGCAAACCATGCCTAGCTGGCTGTCTCCACATCTGATCCTTGGGCAGCATCTCCCACCCTGTGGGAGATCTCCCTGTGGGAGATGCTGCCCAAGCATTTTTTTTTTCTGACCTTGAGGTTTCAAGCGCAGGAGAATAAGGTATTTAAATGCAACAACTGCAGGTGGTGGGGCTCTTACTTCTAATTCTTGTGTTAAACCTATTGGCACAGCTGTTCTCAAGCCCTGAAAGGGAAATCCCAGAGCCCGTGACACTTCCATACGCAGACGGACGGCAGATCAGTACATGACCTTTTGGCATCGTGCTCCCCTTGAGACGTTACTGCCTAAAGAGAGTGGAAAAATCGTTGTGGTGCCATGGCTGCGGACGACCGCGTTCCGCCTCTCGTTTTCTCTTGCTTAGGAAAGTGCGTGTGTGGAAGTAAAGGTCTGCTGTTTCAGAGGCTAGCTTTGATTTTGTATGTCTGTGTCTATGGCAGGAGCGAGCCTCTCCACACCTGGAAAATGAAACCTTTTGAAATGAAGCTTTCAAAGCCCTCAGTTAAGACCTTTTATGTTAATTAAAAGATTAAGATAATTGATTTAAAGAGCAGGCACACCGTGACATCCTATTAGAGACATGCTAGCTGCAGTTTACACATGCTTTACTCACTGCAAATACCATTTGTACAGTGAGGCAAAGAAGGTGAGGTTAGCCATGGGCAGAGAGGAGCAAGTTGTCCTTGTTTAGTGAAAAACACAGCATCCTTATCTCTAGTGGGATTTGACTATGAGCTTGCTAACGCTCACTAACTAGCTTGTTTTTGTTTTTCCTTTGAAGCTCCCTCCGCTGATTTCTCCTGCACTCAGACCTTTGTTTCTGTGAGTTTCCTGGCCTCCACAACTGTAATTTCTTCACACTTGTTTATTGCTGGGACTTGGTGCTTCAGGGCTCACGCAGTCCTTAGCAAGGACTGAGTGACCTTCCCAGGGCGGCTCAGAAAACCTGAGGCCAGCTGGAAATCGAACCCAGGCATTCCCAGTTACGTGTCTTACCTAGAGGGTTTTTTTTTCGTTTGTTTGTTTTTAATCTCCCCACATTGCTCTCTGAGGCTCTTTTCCTTGGGCCAAACAGTTAATCTACTAGACCCGTCTTCGAGTTATCGTCACTCTAACCCAAAGGTTGCACAGAACTCCCCAGCAAACCAGCAGATTTCTTCAATAAACAGGTTAAAAAAAAAAATCCCTCTTCCGCAGTGGGTAGACAAAACTACCGACCAGTGTCTCTCCAGCAGTTTAAGAGCTTTACTTTGGTCAGGCCTGAGCAATGAGCCTGCCCTGCCTTTCTGAAAGATTCAGAGAGTCCTCATGGAAGGAGGGGACAGGGAGGGCTCTCGTTTTTACTTTCCGCCAAATGTAAAAAGCGAAGAGCTTCCTTAAGGACATTCGCCAGTCTTGCACTCCTACTCTTATGTTCAGCTCCTATGCTGAAAACTTTTCGCTTCAAGAATTCTTTGTTTATGAGAAAGCAGAAGGAGAATTTATTGGATGATTACTGGTTCTTTATCATTCAAGGTTTCCCCTGGAGAAGAGAGCCATGAACCTTGACTGCCGCTCCTTTCATAAATATCAGCCTGTTAATTGAAGTTGTGATGCCTACTGGAAGCTCAGTCAAGAATCAAAGCTGCACTGAACAGTTACGACCTAAAAATGACAGCAGCAGAAACTAGGAGGTCTTTAGACATACATACTCGCTTGTCATTAACAATGTGACAGTCATTGTCATTGCCAAAGCTCAGAATTTTTAAAGTATGGATTTCATCGAGGGTTTCCAACCTTTTTTTCCCAGGGAGCATTTTGCCAGTGCTCGGTTTTGTATATACAGCACCAAGAGGCAATAGTATTTGTGCTGCTGCTCGGGGGCTGGCACACGGGCTGTCGGGTCCTTCTGCCTGGACCTCCTCCTTCACTTGCCATGGCCAGGCCGAGAACAGCTTGGAAATCACTGAGGTGAGTTGTGGCAGAGGAGTGTCTGTCGACAAACAGCCCGCGTGTTGAATTCGACTCAAATAAGCTGGCAGAACGGACCGCTTAGTTTTTATTTTTCTTTAACCAGAACTTACCAAGTTTTCTACATGTTCCTCAGCTAGAATGGTTTTGCTGGTGGAAAACATGGCGCTTGGCTGTTTTAGGTGAGTCTCATCCTTTATTTTGGATGGCTAAAGCTTGCACGTCAAATTCATCTCCGTATGGGGTTAAAACTTCTTAAATTAAAGTCAGTTATAATGTCTCCTGACCTTTCTTGCCAACCAAAAGGCAGGAGTGCTTTTTTGTGTGGTTGTTTAAACCCAAGTGATGTGCATGTGCAATACTGTCAGATCATTTTATACTAGTACGAATGACTGCAGAAGGGTGGAAAACATGCAACTTCGCTCAACTGAACTGTTTTGCTTTTTTTCTCACTAGAGCCTTTCATCAACATTTGGCTGGAGTGTTGCATCTGCTTGGTAATGGCAGACAATCCATATAATGAAAAGCCTGCTGGACACCAGCGTGACAGGCTAGGATTGGTTCTGCTGCCAAATGAACCAAGAGATTCCCAGGATAGTGGCCAGAGGAGAAGGCTGTGCAAGGGTATTTCAGGAGGACGCATGATGAGCTGATGAATGTGGCTCCAGTGTTCCTTCTGAATACAAAAATAATGGTGAATAATTAATGAAAACCAAAATCCACGCACCCCATCTTAAAAAAAGAATACAGATTTTATACTCTTGTTTTTCTTCAAAGCATCACAACTTTGTTTTGAGAGGCAAGACCTTGCCCTTTGAAGACTTATGTTATCTCAGAACAAAGCTGTGGCTCTGGGTTACTTTTTCTCCAAAGAAGAGGCCGACTGATTGTACTTTTCAGTGCTTCTAAGTTTTAATGGTGGAGGAACGCAGAGCTGAATACATCTTCACATTTGCAGGTCAGGATGCTCTCTATCCTTGCCAGCTGGAAAGGCAGATCCGGTGATCAGAAAGCTTAGGGGACTTTTAGATTTGAAATCAGATCTTAGCTGTGCACAACAGGCTGGTCCTGGTTAATGTTTTGTTGCAGTTTTGTTGGTTTTGGGTGCAACAGCAGGTCTGAGATGTTTATTTCTTGTGAACATTTTGCACATCCTGTGACAGTTTATTATAACTGGCCTATCTGTATTTTCCGAGCAAATTAGAGGCAACTGGAAAATAACAAACCACTGAAACAATTGCTAGTGTAGGAGATGGAAATCTATAGCCTTCAAAA
This sequence comes from Struthio camelus, assembly GCF_040807025.1. Classification (NCBI taxonomy): domain Eukaryota; kingdom Metazoa; phylum Chordata; class Aves; order Struthioniformes; family Struthionidae; genus Struthio; species Struthio camelus. Next base: position 99,160,953 of record NC_090942.1, read on the forward strand.
ATGGAAAATGAAAACTTTCAGACGGCAATGGAAAGCATGCATCAGCTGAAACAGAAAAGAACAGTTGGAGTTGCATCAGGTCGACAAAAAACTGCTTACTTTAGACACCTACTGAATCTGGTTTCTCCATCCCCTCCACCTTCAGTTTTCACTAACTGGCTTGCTGCAAAGGAAAGGAGCTCTCTTAGCCTTACATGATACATGCCCAGGCCTCTATCTACCAAGGGCTGTCCTGCCTTACCAGGGAACTCAGTCTCTTATTTTAGTGCAAACGGTATCACACGTTTGAAAAAACACATGGATGGTGCAGACTTGTCATGGACATTAATTTTTCAGGAAATTACTATTTTTTAAGCTTAAAGGTTCAACACAGCATGATATCTCTGTGACGTGACTTACATAAATACCTTGGGCTCAAGTTTCTAGCCATTATTAATCTAGAAGGTGGAGGGGGAGGAGAGGAGAGAAAGTGTATGATTTTTCATTGCTCTGAGACAGATCTTTGTGCTGCAGCTGCTGGGCACAAGCTGGAACTGGTTTAGTCTAAGGTAGGCTCCTTACCCTCAGTTGTATTCCCTCTGGGATTTACGGCATCCGCTTACCCCTCAGCAGCCTCACGGCAGCCAATTACCTTCTCGGAACCAATGTTCTTCAGAGAAAACTGATCTGCAAACACTATATGAAGTCTGACCTTAGTCCACCACTCCCTGCAAGGCAGAAGAACTGCCTGTGGCTTGAGACGCTACCTGTCCTTTTGATAAGCTCAGGAGCATGTTCAGATCCTTCCACCGTCTGGATTTTTAGATTTTGAGCCCTGTTACAGCCCTGGGAACCTTTGCACCTAGGCATGGGGGCAACTACTGGAAGCTCAGCCTTCATCACGTTGTAGCCCTCAAACCTTAAGTCTGAAAAATGCTTGTGCAGAATCAGCCTTTTCCCACTTTTCTTTTTCTATAACCCAATGCAACTCTGGAGTAACTACTGCTCTGCCAAAATTTTTCAGAGGATTCATAAAAACTACTTTAAAAATAGCCCCATTAGACACTCCCAGCACTTCATGGGATGGGGTCTTAAGCAGCAACCTAGGATTCTGTGCAAATGCTTTGATGTAGCATGTGCTATGTGTATGGCAGTCACTCAACTTTCTCCAAAACCTTCTCCAGAATAATTTTCCTCCGTGCAGGGTTGTCTTTTCCCAGGGGTGCTTGCCCTGGCCTGCCCTTCTCTGCGCTGAGTTCTTATGTCTGATGGGCCTGAAGAGCAGCAGCCTGAAGTGACTGTTTAATAAGCACTAGGCACTTGCCAACTTTTTTTATGCTTCTTGTCAGTAAGTACTTCTTGTCCTTTCCCTGTGCCTTTTTCTTCTCGCCAAAAGGACTCAGCACCAGATGACGTACGCACAGCTGGGCGCCTTCGTTGTCCAAAACACCTTGGCCTCTGTCTCGCCCGAGTGTTTAGTCAGCTGGAGCAGGAAGCCAAGCCCATGGCCGCGAAGTAAAGCTGCTCTTCATCACGGTGGGGCCTGTGCAAACCTAGGCAGCGCGCCCGCAGCCATTCCCTTTGCTGACCCTACCTATTGCCAGGATATGAACGTAAAGAACTTCTGTAACCAGGTCATGACGCGCTTTTCTGTAACCTGGCTCTGCCGCGAGCGCTGCCGGGAGTGGCGGAGCCAGCGAAACCCAGTTTCCTCCAGCTTTGTGCCTTGTGGTTTGCTTTGCCGAGGCCAGGGCCGGGGCCGGGGCTGGTGCAGGGGCTGGCTGACGTGGCTGCTGCGCTTGAGGGGAACACAGCCAAAGTCTCGCCTGTGGATCTCTGCCAGTTGACAAGGGCCATCTCCTGTGGCGGCAGGTGCCCAGAGGACCCCTCTGGCTCTCCTCTTGCCTTCTTGAGAAACTGATGGGAAACTGCCATCTTTGAAATCTCTACATTGGCCACATTTGGCTGGTGTTGGGGAAGATGGGGTGGTGAGAAGATGGGTGGGAACGGCTGCATGAAGAGGCCCAGAGACAGCCTGTGGTTGCATAAAACTCATTTCCTTTGGAAACTAAGTAAAAAATGGGGCAAAACAAGTGTTTTTTTTCACCATGTAGGCTGTTTGCAACAGCACCCAGTTCTGTCTCTATCAGCACATTTTGTGTCCCCAAACCATTACGTGGACAAGGCTTTAAAACCTCCTTGCAGCCCAGGCTTTAGGAGGCTTGTTCAACCACTTTGCATAAAGAAGCAGCGGGCAGCACTTTGATAGCAAACCACCTGCTGTTTGGAGTGATGACAGAGAAGTGGGATGGTGCTTTTGTGCCCACAGGGATGCTGGCGCCATAGCTGGGACCACAAAGGGATGCAGAAAGGCTGGGCTCACGCGGCAAGGCAGCCACTCCTAATAGGGCAGTTTTGGTGTAAATGACATAGCTGGGGGGAAACTGTCTTTTTCCTGTCCTGGCTGCATGAGCTGGGCTTAGAAAAGAAGCACTTTTTCCCCCTACAAACAGTCTCTGCTCCGTATCGCGTATCAGGTGTGCTTTGTGCTGCTTTAGGTTTGGTTTGTGTGGATGCTTAGCAAGCTGTCCTTCAGATGAACGCCTGTGTTTGTGTGCGGCTGCAAGTGTTTATTTCTGCAGTCACCGAGTGTTATTATTTGTTGATCGTTATTCACAATTTTCCTTTCAAAATGTCTCAATCGGATATTCCGAAAGCAGAAATAAAACCCATGTGACAAAACAATTTTAATGAATTACAAATGGTTGAATAAAACTGTTTGTAAATAATGGCAAAGCTAAATGCTTTTCGGCACCCCTGCAGTAGCAGCAGCTGAAGGGCAAACCAATCCTTGGGAACCAAGGCTGCCTCAGGAATGAGCTGCAGGCAGCAAGACATTTCCTTTCCCTCTTTTCAGTAATTCATTTCGAAAGTCTCTAAGGCCCTGCTTTGTAACACAGCTGTGAGCCAAACTGCTGGCCCAAAATCCGGGCCCAAATGACTCGGGAGCCTATGTTTTTAGTTCAGCACAAGACCCATGTGGGTGTATTGCGTGTCGGTTAGTCCCTTAGCATGGGTGCCCAGCGCTAGTGTAATGACGCTTTTACCACCATAACTGCTTCTACACCAGCCGCAGTTTAACTGCATCAGTAAAGATGTAGTGGTACAAACCCGAGCGCCTGCCACCAGCGGCTGCCTCATTGCAGACGTCGAGTTACAAGTTCCTTTGCGTGGGGCCGGTATATTAGGGCCATTTGAACCTACCACCTATGCAGCACTGTGTGAAGTTTGCCATGGGCGATATGGCAATAGTTTAGCAAAATACTTGCAGTAAGGAAATAGGTCTTTGCATTCTCATTTCCTTGTTTCCAGAACAGTATCTTGAAGGGCTGGTTTCATCTCTCCGTCTTAGGAGCTATAAGTTCAAAGAAGACTAAAATGGTACTTTCTGATGGAAAAATACTTTCTTTTAAGGTCTAGGTTGATCCATCCTCTTGAGCTTGTGTGTTGAAGGGGATGGTTTACAGGCTTTAATTTCAATCTCTTGCTCAAAGCCTTTGCTGAATCGCAGACGCTGCACACAGCGGGAGGTTAGCCACTTCTCTGTGCTGTGGGTGTCACCCCTCTCCTATCACTAAAGCAAGTCTTTTACAGTAAGGGAGCGGCTTGGGGGATGCTGTGGCAGCCCTGGCACGGCTGCTGCGGGTGCACAGTGCTGTCACCAGCTGTACCTCACTGGCGGTTGGCAGCGGGTAGGAAGCGTGTACACATTACAGGTCAAGAGTTGCAAGGTATTTTGCAATGCCTTGTCTAATTGCAAGTCTTCCTCGTCCCCTCTCCCTCTAGGAGGCGATTATCTAGCATATTGGACTGTGTAAGAAAGTATCGTCTTGGCTAGGTCTTACTATTTAAAGTAATGGAAATTACTTCTGGCATCGGGTGGAATAGAATAGGCTAGAATGAGATTTGCAGCTTGTTCTAAATGTGGCTGTTTTTCTTGTGAACTACAAAAAGGCTGAGAGAGTTGGGATCTCCAGTACTGCTGATCAGACTTGATTCCTTTGATGTACATAGAGCAGTGCTGAGGATCAGACACAGGGATCTTTCTTCAGTGGAACAATAATCCCATTAATTTATGCCGTCGATGCTAGGCTGTGGGCTAAGCTAACTGTCTATGAGACTTCTATGAACAACTAGTTATGGTCTTTCTCCCTTCCTGTTACCTTTTAATGGTGGACTTTTATATGCATTAGAATTGTAGGAGACTGCTTCTGTGCATCGTTGAGCTTGTACAGCGGTGGATTTGTCTTTTTAGCTTTGTGTGATACATGTCTATTTTATTTTCCTCATATGAAAAGTCGAGTGGATATTGGCTGGAGCACAACTAGCAAAATATTTGGATACACAGAAAAATGAATGACATTGCAAAACTCCTCGCAAACCGGAATGAAATGTTTTCAGTTTCCACACTTCTATCCCCTAGTAAAATCCTGGTAACTTCCATTCACATTGCTGTGATTTTGTGTATCAGTGAGAACTGGCAAACATGGTCCTCGACATAAAACCCACAGATGCTAACCAACTTTTTCCACAGAGAGGAATAAAATCAGATTTTTTTGGGAAAACAATTGGAAAAGACTTTCAGATCCATTTTTTCTTTCTCCGCTTAGAATGCAGGCAATAAACCAAAAGCACTGTTTGTTCTCTGACTAACTAAAAATCCCCAGAGGGCAAATGGTGGACCTTATAACCATCTACTTGTCTTTATTGCATCCTGGTGGAAAGTACAATACAAAAAAAATTAGTAGTACTGAAGTAGGTTTCTTAGGGTGAGATCTGCATTAGCAAAAGACACTGGAGTGTGAAAGTTGTTGGAAACAGCCCCAAAAGGACCTTGCCTTGCCCTCTGTGTTTGTGCCTGAACGGTGGGTGGCTCCCAGTGAGGCCAGAGGGGTGGACACCTCCTTGGGTGCCTCCCGGCTCCCCTCCATCCCTGTGCTGGTTTGTGCCATGTGTGTGTCTGCTGCTTTAAAAAAAAAAAAAACATTTAAACCATTTCCGTTTGAGCTTCTAAGCCTTATTATGCTCCATTTCTCTGATCCAAATCGGCGAAAAGTCTCTCTTCAACTTCCTGCACTGGTTCTGGGAAGGAGATTTATTGGTGTGGTAGCTGCTGGCGGATGTTGTAATGCCTTTAAAATCACACAGGGGAAGGGACACACTGAAGAGGCTGAGTCACACTCCATGCTTTCGGCTTCGTTGTTTATCACGGAGGAGCGAAAGCCTTCTTAAATGCCCAAAGTAAACACTGAGCTGTGGGCTGTGAGAAAACAAAGCCAGCAGTGAGACTCATCTTTTAAGAGCATGTCTGCTTAATTTATACTAACACATGTTACTTTATCCTTTTTTTCCTGGGAAAACCCACGGGAAGGCATGTGGGAAGGCGGTATATGAGGTAACGTCTGTGCCAGCTGTGGTGCCTGGTTGCAAGGAAGGGCTGTATGGGCACAGCCGGAGGGCTTGCTGCTTTGCCCCTCACAGCATCCACCTCGGGACTGGCGAGGAGACCAGCCTGGCCGCCTGTACTCTGCTTGCCTTCTTTCACAATAGCTATTATTTTAAGGAGAACAGCTGTTCATTTCCAATAACGCTGTTTTTGAAGGAGCTGCAGAAACGAGCGCTGCCCCAACTGTGACTCCCAGCGCTGCAGATGGCTGGTGCTCATTGCATGCACCAAGGTGGGCTCTGCCTGGTGGGCAGGCAATGGATGCTTGCCACAGTTGCTTTTTCCATAGGGGTGAGAAGTGGGTGCAAAGAAAGCAGTGGCCATCTATTGCACAGTGATGGACTGGCAGGAGAATAACATGAGGCTGACTAAGTCCTTGACTGAGGGTGACGTTGCATGAAAGAGGTGAATCAGTGCAACAGGTCACTGCCACGGAAAGCGAGGGGCCTTGGTCACCTCCCTCTGCCTCCCCTTCCTCCTGCTCACAGCTGCTTCCTCTTGCGCTTGTTGGGCCCCTGCACAGGCCGCTGCAGAGCCAAACAGGGAACAGCTTGGAGCAGGTCAGCAAGCTGGACTGAGTCAAGGAGGGCTCTGTTGAGCAACCAGGGCAAGTGATGGGATGGAGTTGAGCAGGAGGATGGGGTCATCACATGGGGAGGACTTATCAGTTGGGACAACAAAAAGAAGATGCAATTTAGCAGCACAGAATATGAAGTCGGACAGTTAAAGATGACTAGCAAGAACTTTTACTATCACTGGTGGATGGAGGAAGAGAGACTTAGTTTTATCGGTCAGTCAGAGGATGCCATAAATTACCACTGTAACAGTGAGCTGGAAAAGAGATAATATTTATCTTGGATTATCACGTGAGCTTTCTTTGAGTAGATATAGGGAAACACTGGTACATATATGCACAAGCATTGTTACATTAAGTATTTTGTACAATTTTGGTCACTCCTGCTCTAGAAGGATTAATTAATTAAATTGGAAGAGGTGTTAATCAGGTGAGATGGAGAATGGCATGTCTCCCTTCGGAAGAATCATGAAGAGAAGCTGGCTTTTGGAACTGGAGAAATTAATGTTGAAACACAATATGATGACTTTTTATAAACACATTTTTGAGATCAGGAGAGAGCAAAAAAATGTTTGAGATCAGGGAGATGAGGCATTTATGTTAAAGGATACTATTGGCAAAAACCTAATTGCACAGAAATTGGTTACGAGGAAATTGAGATGGGAAACTCGAAAAATCATGTGAAGTATGTAGTTCTGGATCACTGTCTCAAGCATTGCAATGAGGACAGGGACCTAAATCCTTTAAAAAAAATGGAGCGTGCTAAGTGTGTGGAGCAATCGTACAGCAGAGGAGAAAAATTTTAATAACAGACAATAAGATATCAGTCCTTGGATAGCCATGACCTAGCATGTCCAAAGGGATCTGAGGGGAAACTAGATCACTGTTTGCATTATCCCATGTTAAACCCATGCTTAGGTGCCTCTGGTGGGATGTAGGGATCAGGAAGGAAACCCTTCCCCCCACCCACTGTAGTACCCCAGGGGCTGGCTACTGGTAGGTAGTGGCAGGATGGACAGTGAAGTCTACTGGTACAGTTCAAGTCTTTGGTGCAGGGATGGTGCACCCTGTCTGCCTCCTTGGGTTAACTAGTCACTGGATTTAGAGCTGAGAAGGAAATTTCCTCCTACCCTCATCCTGTGAGGGACAGGGCACGGTCCGCTTCTAAGGTCTATGTAGGAGCTAGACATGGTAGGCTCCTTCTACAGCCACTAGAGAGAAATAAACATTTTCAGGGAGTAAGAAATCTTTCTTTACCGATTTTTGTTACTCATTCACTTGAGGATGAGATGAAGAGTGCCCTAGGATGGCATATCCCTTTTGTTGCCCAAACAGGGAGTCTAGATGGGTTGTCACAAGCCAGAGGAATCCTTTTATCCTGAGCACAGGGTAAGGATCGTAGAAGTTATTTTTTCCAGAACAGCTGCTCTAATGAGTTTTCCCAGGGGAAACAAGCATTTTTTTAAGACAGGAGCAATGAAGTTCTTCAAGTCATCAGTTTCCCTGGCTGTCTGAAACTTCCATCAGCTCTCAGTCTGATGGGACTTTGATGGACATCAGGGAGGGCTTTACTGCCAGCCTTAGTGGAAGCAGCGCTGAGCTAACAAGAAAGCAGGGTGGTGTGTGTGTGTCTGGATGTGGTTAGCATTGCAAAACAAGACAACAAGACTTGCCGCTTCCTTGAAATAAACTTACTGATTTACGTTATGATATGCTGCCCAGTTACTACAGGGACCTTTTAATATTATTACTTTCCTCTGTAGATTATGGTGGATCTTACACATGTGAACGTTCATTTGTGTGTGGAAGTGACATGCATGTATAAGCATTTACTGTGGGATGGGAAGAGGAAATACATGTTGTTTGCCCATTTAAAGAGTTTTTTTTTTCTCATAGGAAGCATTCTTGCTTTGCAAGCAAATTTATTTTAAGTATATATGCTGGAAATGTTTATACTTCACTTCCAAAAAGTAAGCTACTGAGGCTAACATCAACACCATATTATCACTTGAACTGACGTGGAAATTATTAAAAAAAACCCTTTGTCTTTAGGTGCAATAACTTCCTTTCTGAGTTACCTGAGAGGTGCGAGCGTGTGTTCTGGCACCAGTGAGATTAAAAGTACCTGGACTGGAAACAAGGAGGAGATGATTAATATCTCAATTATAACACCGAGATAGAATTATAAATTCAAGGACTTTGGAAGCCTCACGACGTTCTTTCATTGCCTCTTTTTGTTAGTCTTGTATGTTTTCTGGAATAGAAGTAAGCTACATTATAAAAAAAATGGCAGAAAATGGTCTCAGTCAACCATTAGATTAAGAGTGAACTTGTGAATCTGTGGCACAGAATGGCACATCGCTAACTTCTTTTAAATTTGGCGGCAAGGCAGTGAATGTGAAATAATCTTTTGAATGGTACAGTGACTCGCTTGGGCAAGTGTGAGATATCGTGCTTCTGCCTAGCTGTAAAGATGCTCTTTCCTGCCAGAAAAATCTTTCCTTATTTCTATATGCTTGACTGGTTTGTTTTGTTTAATATAGCCTACTGTTAAGGTACACAGGAATAATCTGCCTATATAAACATTTCACATCCTTGAGAAAAAGCCGTCCTTAAGCTGTTGAAGCGTCAGTCACCTCTCCAGAGAAATTACTCTTTTGCCTTTGCTGATTGACAGCTCTGCTCACAGTGGCTGAATGTGTTTTAAGTGGATCGTGGAAAAAGTTTCACAAACCAAACCGGATGTCATAACTTTAACCTATGGAAGGGTGGGAGAAGAGGAGAAAAGCAAAGTTATAATCCTAACTCATCCAATACGTTAAACCAAAAAGTCAGCCTTGACCTGTAGCCAGGGTAGCCCTTGGTTAGCAGTCGTTGGGGTTAGCAGAACGACTACATTCAGCCCCTGCAACTGGAAGTTAGGATCGAGTCTCTCAATTGATTTTTGTATGGAAATAAGATGGAAAACTGCCCATGTCTCTTGAAGAGCAGCTGCTCTTTGGGAAAGCAAGGCAGAACAATACCACCTGGAGTGCTTTTCAGCAATCTCCAAACTGCATGGGCTTTCATGCAGTGGCAGCCTGCGAGGGAGACGGACTCTGTGTACTGTCGACTTCTAGCACGCAAGGAAACTGGTGAATTTTAAGCAACCATTTTTTTGTGTAGCAGTTGCTATTGCTGCAATGGGGAAATTAATCAGGTGGGAGAGGAAGTGGCCCATGCAGGTATGAGTAGCACAGCAGGCAGGCTAGTAGTCTTTATTTAACATACAATATTTTTTATGGAAAAAAACCCCAACCCATTCAACTAGGTAAAGTTTGCAGATATAGCCCTAAGTAGAGTATATTCCTACAACCTGTCTGCAGGGTTAAAAAGCACAAAGGTTTATGGTGAGTTTCAGGTCTAAGGCTCTGGCCAAAGGTGGGGAAGAATAAGAAGGACTGAGCCCTGCTGCAGGCAGGGCTCATGGGGCTTGGATGGGTCCCACCTTCAGGTGGGCATCTGTCTGCACCCGAAATGGCAGCCCTGTGCCCCAACCCTTTAGTCCAGCACTGACGTAGTCAGAATAAAACATCAATACCAGGATGAAGTTGCTTCATATCCTTACTGGGGTTTTACAGTCCAATCTGGAATTTAAATTGCAAAGTGAAAGCAGCAGTCAAGGTTATAATAACACAGCGAATTCGGAGTGTCACGAGATTATCTCAGCTTTCATCTCTCACCTATAACCAAGCCAAATTGATTTCACTCTTTTGACTGCTTTTGAAACAAAACGGCCCTTGTGTAATAGTCCGGGAGTGTGAGAACTGAAGCCTCCAGAGCTCTTGAAGCAAAGAGCAGGAAGCAACAGTGCACAGGTAAAATCTACCTCAGCAAGACCTGCTGCAGCTGAAGCAGCAAAGCCACGTGTCAGGAACTATGAGCTGTGCTGTGGATACTCCATTGCGACTACTGGCATGCTCAATAACATACCGTTTGGCAAAATATATAGGGATAGCGTTAGAGTGTGCAGGGATGCGACAAGGAAGGCTAAGGCCCAGTTGGAATTAAATCTGGCAAGGGATGTCAAGGACAACAAGAAGGGTTTTTAAAATACATCAAAAACAAAAGGAAGACTAGGGAAAAGGTGGGTCCCCTGCTGAATGGGGCGGGTGCCCTGGTAACGAAGGATGCAGAGAAGGCAGAGCTGCTGAATGCCTTCTTTGCTTCAGTCTTTACTGCTAAGGCCAGTCCTCAGGAATTCCAGACCTTGGGGACAAGAGAGGAAGTCTGGAGAAAGGAAGACTCTCCCTTGGTCAAGGATGATCTGGTTAGAGATCATTTGTCCAAACTTGACATCCACAAATCCATGGGCCCCGATGGGATGCACCCACGAGTGCTGAGGGAGCTGGCGGATGTTATCGCTAGGCTACTCTCCATCCTCTTGGAAAGGTCCTGGAGAACAGGAGAGGTGCCTGAGGACTGGAAGAAAGCCAGTGTCACGCCAGTCTTCAAAAAGGGCAAGGAGGAGGAGCCAGGACACTCCAGGCCTGTCAGCCTCACCTCCATCCCTGGCAAGGTGATGGAACAGCTCCTCCTGGAGGTCCTCACTAAGCATCTGGAGGACAAGAAGGTGATCAGGAGTAGTCAGCATGGATTCACCAGAGGGAAATCATGCTTGACCAATCTGATAGCCTTCTCTGATGGGATGACTGGCTGGGTAGATGAGGGCAGAGCAGTGGATGTTGTCTCCCTGGACTTCAGCAAGGCTTTTGACACTGCCTCCCATCACTTCCTTTTAGGCAAGCTCAGGAAGTGTGGGTTAGATGAGTGGACGGTGAGGTGGATTGAGAACTGGCTGGATGGCTGAGCTCCGAGGGTTGTGGTCAGTGGCGCAGAGTCAAGTTGGAGGCCTGTAGCTAGCGGTGTCCCCCAGGGGTCAGTCCTGGGTCCAGTCTTGTTCAATATATTCATCAATGACCTGGATGAGGGCACAGAGTGCACCCTCAGCAAGTTTGCTGATGATCCTAAACTGGGAGGAGTGGCTGACACACCAGAAGACTGTGCTGCCATTCAGAGGGACCTGGACAGGCTGGAGAGCTGGGCGGAGAGGAACCTCATGAAGTTCAACAAAGGCAAGTGCAAGGTCCTGCACCTCAGGAGGAAGAACCCCCTGCACCAGTCCAGGCTGGGGGTTGACCTGCTGGAAAGCAGCTCTGCAGAGAAGGACCTGGGAGTGCTGGTGGACAGCAAGTTAAGCATGAACCAGCAGTGGGCCCTTGTGGCCAAGAAGGCCAAGGGTCTCCTGGGGTGCATTAGGCAGAGTGTTGCCAGCAGGTCTAGGGAGGTGATCCTGTCCCCTCTCCTCAGCCCTGGTGAGGCCTCACTTGGAGTCCTGTGTCCAGTTCTGGGCTCTCCAGTACAAGAGAGACATGGCACTACTGGAGAGAGTCCAGCGGAGGGCTACGATGATGATGAATGGCCTGGAGCATCTCTCCTATGAGGAAAGGCTGAGAGACCTGGGACTGTTCAGCCTGAAGAGGAGACTGAGAGGGGATCTCATCAATGTGTACAAGTATCTGAAGGGAAGGTGTCGAGAGGATGGGGCCAGACTCTTCTCCGTGGTGACCAGTGACAGGACAAGAGGCAACGGGCACAAACTGAAATACAGGCAGTTCCATCTGAATCTGAGCAAAAACTTCTTCACTGTGAGGGTGACAGAGCATTGGACCAGGTTACCCAGAGAGGTAGCGGAGTCTCCTTCGCTGGAGATATTCAACACCCGTCTGGACACGATCCTGGGCAATGTGCTCTAGATGACCCTGCTGGAGCAGGGAGGTTGGACTAGATGATCTCCAGAGGTCCCTTCCAACCTCAACCATTCTGTGATTCTGTGAAACAGATCTTAAAATATAAGCATGGTGGCCAAAAAAAAAAAAAAAAAAAGGAAAGAAAGGGCTAAGGAGAAATTATGACTTCAGTACCCATTAATAAGTCATTTAAAACTGAGCGTAGTGCTGAGGAATAGTGCCTGTGGACGGCCTTGGGGATGGAAGTTGGAAATCCAAAGTGTAGTTTTCGTTTTAGAAAGATGAGCTGGGTACATTCAAAGTCAGGATGGGAATGCTGTGGTAGCTGTCTACTCCACACCATACTCCAAGTCACTGCTTGCGTTGTCTTCCGTCTTCTTGCCATCTTCTGCCATTGCTATAGAGGGACTTTCTCTGTTTGACATTTTAGAAAGAGCTCAGTAGATGCGGTTCCCAGGACATTTATCTGTGACTACCAGCTAGCGGTAGATTATGCAGAAAATGAGTCACCTTAACGGCAGCATTGCTTTTGAGCTGGTTCAGCTGTGTTGACTGGCTTGCAGTGAGATGGGAGAGCGGGGCTCCTGGTGGAGGGACGTATGGAAAGTGGTGGAGGCAGGAGCACGCACTGCACTGCTTTTTGCAAACGGGTAGCTGCCGGGTGGCTTAGCCCTATCCCTGCTCCACCTCTCTGTATTGGCTGGTGCCAGACCATGTGTTGCTGTATCGTGGCCACTGTAACATAACATGGCATTAGCTACTGCCAGTGGTCCCGCAGGAGCAGGAGGGCATGAAAGACAAAGGGCCCCTTGGACCTGGGACGTGCTTGGGCTGCCAGGCACCAGGTGTGGGGAATATCAGGTGTGAGAAATAGCACCAGGTGCAGGGAATATCACTGCACACGTGCCCTGCTCTTATGTTCATCTTCAGGCACAGAGGATGGACCATTGCTGGAGGCAGGACCATGGTTAGATGGTGTGGCCCAGGGTGGACTCTTGCTGTACTATCTGTGTCAAATTATTCAGTGTGTGTGCCCACATGGATCCTGGATGCTTTTCTACTGCTGTGCGAGCTGGTGGTTCACAGATCTGGAGCTAATAACCTGAAAGAGGGCTGAGAGAGCAATTGGCCCATCCTACAATCGAAGGAGACTGCATTACCTTTTTGGCAGGGCTGATTTGACCAGGTTGTGAACCTGCTGGCTCTCAATACAGTTAATTACAACTCCTATAAAACTTGGAGTCTTTCTCTCGTGCTTTCAGCTGTTAACAGGTGAAACAAGTTTCTGTTTATAACTGTTTTCATTGACTTCCTGGTCAAGAGCTTTCTGTGCTTGTTGCAAATACAGACTGGACAGCAGTGGAAAAAGTGACTGTTGTTTTGGTGTGTTTTTAGCTACAGCTTCTGCCCTTTTTTGCTATTGAGCCATTGGCACAAAGTACTTCTTGGACTACAGTAAACCTGTGTTAAGGAATGGTCACTCCAGCTTCTCTCTGTTGTTCGTACCTCAGGTAAATGGCTATGTAACAGCTCTATAATCTAGTTCAGTCAGAGAGATCTACTTTAAAAGGAAGAGGAAAATGTAGCACAAGTTAATGTGGATCATTTTGCTGGGAAGAGGTTGGTAGCTGGCTCCAGGACTGCGGTGTTGGCAGAGTGAAGGGGGCATGCTCTGCCCTTGGCTTGGCTGTGGCTGGAGCAACGTGCCTGTCAGTCTTTCTGCTAGCCCTTAAAGCTGGCCTGCAGAAAATCTAACTGCATAACATGTGCTGATTAAAAGAGATGTGAAGACATTGAATGAAGTGGTGTTCAAATGATCTAGGAGTCCCTGATGATATCTAACCTCCAGACAAGCCACTATGACTCTCCTCAGGTGTGTTTTGGGCTGATAGGCAGATTGAAGTGAAAAGGGAGTGCTCTGCTTTATCTGAGGTACGTCAGCAGTAAGCTGCCTGCTGCAGTAAAGGTGGTGAGGGAAAATAATACCATTCCTCATGGCTGCCAGCCTGGCTGCTCCTGTGTTCCCCAGAGACTCCTGCCTGGAGGCGTGCGCTGCTGATTGCGACAGAGGCCAAATTACCAAAGGATTTTTTAAATGGGACTTCCCCTTCCAATTTGGGGGTTAGAGGTGCTGTTACGGTGGATAAGATAAATCTGTTTTGTTTGTTTGCACTTTTGCACAGCTGTAGTTTCCCATTCGCAATAGCTGGGTGGATAGCAGCTACGGTTTCGACCAACAAAAAAGCTTTGTTGCACTCAGCCACAAATAGCGAAGAGCTTATCCAGGGCGTGATCGGGCCTGTGACTGCGAATAATATGTCAGAACGCGATACACAGGTTAGAGCGATAAACAAAGCAAACCAAAGGAAATCAAGCTGTCTGATAAACTAAATAAACAGAAGGGCACGACCCAGAGAGCATCGCTGAGTCCCTTTCGTCTTTTTCTCATTCTGCCTTTTGCTGTCGGCATGGGGGGGACAGGTGAGAAAGGAAAGCTCGTGCTTCCTCCCTTCCCAGCCCTGTGAACTGCTCGCAGCGGTAGCCTCCATCTCTCACACTTGTCTCTTCAGCAAGCCCTCACGGAGGAGAGGCTTGGGGTGTTTGAGAGGGCATGGTAGGCACAAGTCCTTTGTCCTGGCTCTCAGCTCTGGCCTCCATGTCCAGCAGCCATCTGCCAGGTGCACGTGCTCTCTTTGAAAAATAACCTGGCTAACAGTTATTTTACAAGCAAAGAGTTACGCTGGCATGTGTAAGGTATGGTAGCCACACACTGCTGGCTCGTGCGCCTTGCCCTCTTGTGAAGATATTTCCCTCTTGGTGCCTACCTGGGTAACTGTCATGTACCAGTGACAGTGCCTCACAGCACGGTTGTGGCCAGCTCCCATGCACGTGAGTGGTGTTCGATCGGCAGAGAGAAGCAATACCAGGCAGTCTAGATAATGAGGCCACAATGTGAACTCTTCACGCTCTGTTCAAAAATATATAAATAGCACCAATATTGAAAATACTCTTCATTGGGATTATTTGGTTTGCGTTTCTGAATAACGATTATACAGCAAGAAATTCATCAGTAAGATCAGGATAGGAAAAAATGGAATAATGTGCAATGTATTCTCTTAACAAATCATGAAAGTTAGGGTTAGAAGGGATTTCAAGAGGTCTTCTAATCCAGCACTTTTCAGTCTTTGGTGAGCAGTGATGGCACAGCCATTAGGCATAAGAAGGTGATCTGTGACATAACCATACAACTTTCAAAACCTAAAGCAAACACAGGAAAATGTACACTGTCCCCACCTGAGCAAGCAGCCAATGAAACAGAAAGGGATGAAAAAAGGTAATAATGAACATTAAAACTTAATCCAAGCTCTATCTGGTTTTAGGTGAAAGTGGTGTCAACAGTATAGAAGATGTCTACTGAGAGTTTTATTTTGCTTTCACAAAGCTTAGGTAAGCCTTCAGTTTTGAAGAAGATGGCAAATTGTTAGCAAATTCCTCCACTCCCAGTAAGGATCATAATTCAGTCAGCTCTACCATGAAATACACAAAGGCTCAAAATTTGTCTAGGCAACTGGAGGAGCTCAGGAAAAAAAAAAAAATCAGGCATCATTTTATGGCAGGTATCTTGAGAAACTAAAACGAATGGGATTAAGGTTATTGGACCAGGAAGACTTTTCTTTGTTTTCTGTTAATTTGCCACAGTATAGTGTTTTATGTTTGACAGTGTATAGTGCTGCTCACTGCTACCAAGCAATGGAAAGTAATGTATTTCATCCATTTAATCCCTTTGGTAGTCTATAAACGCGATCCAGACCACAGTGAAGTCATTTTGGTAACACGATACAGATGTTTATAAACAAGCTGTTGTTAACGCTGGTCTCTAACTCTCCCGTCACTGACCTAGCACATACTAAAATATTACAAACTGTTTATTAACCTGTCATAAATATATAAAGTGACTGGAATAGTGAGTACAATGTTTGGGTTACGCTTAGAATCTTTATTCCATGAATTTACCAGAAGAGGTGAAGTTATGGCTGGTATAGCAAGGATGATGTCCTTAGCTGTGCATTTTCCAGCCTCTAAGGGCATGGATTTTATGCATGATGTGTGAAGGAAATACGCAGTACCACATAGTAACTGCAAGTGGTGTTTGTTTATTTGGGGGGGAGGGGCGAGCGAGTGGGTGGAAAAAAGGGTCTGAGTCATAAAATTTCAAGCCACATTCCAACTCCCTCAACATTTGGGTGTGTCCAGAGGCAACGTTTCCATCCCTGGGACTGTACGTGCGACCACAGAGATGCTTTGCTCATTTACTCCTGGAGACAGTAAGCTGTTCAAGCAGCAGGATGGGTCTAGTGTGGTTTAAGAAACCCTGCGTCACCGCAAAAATGCCCTCGCAGCACCTCTGGGTGCACTCTGTAGAAGCTGGGGGTATGACTATGGCTACTACTCCATGGACCTGGCTAATTCAGTGAGGATGATGCTCTAGGAAAAATGTCACAGCCAACCTGTTGGCTCGGCCCAGCGTTGGGCTTGCAGCTGTACTGGGAGCGTGGTCCCTTCAGACTGCGATTCATGCCAGGGGCCCTAGTTAGCCTCCAAAGACCTGGAATTTCCATTTTGTGTGTCCTGAGCAGATGACAAAGCCTGAAATTCCCTCTCCTTCCCCAGATCTTCATTTCTGACAAAGCAATTACTACCTAGCTCCTTAAACCCTCCCCCTACCCAAGCAGAATTATAGCTTACAAAATATTAATATTGTGAGCCCAGTTTGGCACGGATTGAAATGGCTCTCCCAAACGCTAAGCAATGAAGAGTCAAGTTTGATTATGAATTTTTTTTTCCTCATAAGCACTAGCTTACTCACAGAATTGCTTTCCCTGGGTATTGTTTCTTTCATTGCTAAGACTCGCTGAGAGAAGAATTGTCTCCTGTCTCGCTTTCTCCTCAGCCTGAGACTGCATCGGTGGCATTTGTCAGGCCGGGCAATTAAGCTTGATATTCACCATTAAAGTCTGCTTGCAACTGGTATTGCATAAAGCACAGCCTGCGATTTCAGTGGCGCCTGGGTAGGCACCGGGTGAGCTCAGGCAGGGGGTCCCCCATCCCTTTGCACGGTCTCACAGGGAGCCGAGCGCCGCTGGAAGCTGACATCTGTCTGTGACTCACACAGGAGGACCAACCTGGCAGTGCTGGCAGATGGAAAACATCGGCTGCAACCTCGCGGCTAGGTGACTGCCGCTTCCTGCCTGCCTCCGGCTGAGGAAAGGGCTCGGCATGGTCCCCTTGCAGCGTGTCCTTATCCTTGGGGGAAATGAGCTGCAGCCTTGGAAAATACCTTTGCATTTCTGCAAGATTTTGCCCCCATGCTTGGACTTTTTGGCACAGAGGAAGAATAAAATGAAAACAAACTTCACACATGATGTCACTGCGGTCCAAAATAATAGGTATGTGGGTGGCAAGGCCTCTTCTTTTTTTGCTCCAGCTCCAGCTTGTGGGGAGGCATTATCCCCACTCCGGCTGTGCTGCCCTCCCCTGCCATTTCCAGGCCCATTTTGCGCCCCATTTGCTGCGAGCTGCAGGCATAAGGACAGGCAGTTTCCCCGGGTGTAGGTGCTTGCGCCACTGCCTGCCCAAGGCACCTTGCAGTCTCGCAGAGACCCATGTGGCTGCATGTTGCTGCCTGGTCCCCGCGCCTTTCCCCGCGGCGTGCTTGCTCCAGTCCCTGCCCTATGCTGGAGTAACGACCTTCCTTAAATTTGTCTGAACTCCAGACTTTGAGATGCTGCTCCTGTGTTGGATTTGAGACATGCCAAAAAAAGATTAGCAGGGAGGAGCCAACGCATAGAGGAATACAATCTGCAGTCATGTCTTCCTGATTGCCTTAGGACGCTCGGTTAAGAAAGCTATCAAGACTGCGTTGGCAGTCTGTCCCTCTCTTCCCGGCAGGAGGAGGCAAATCCGGACACTTCAGCCAAGCAATAACCTTGGAAACTGGAACTGCCTTGGCAGAAAAGCACCAGTGCACCAGTGCACTTGCTTGAATCCCACCAAAAATCAGGGAAACCCACACTCTGCATCCAGCTGAAGTCCTTGAGGAAGGTGCCAGACCATGGTTTTCCGTGGCCTTTCCTGCACGGCCCCAGAAGCTGTTGAGGTGTCCTGGGGCCACATTGGGGCACGCAGGCAGGTGTGTTTGCTCCCATTGGGCAGGACCTTCCCACTCGGCCATGTGACTCTGGAAGTGCGGTTCCTCGTGGTCACGCAAGTGGAAGTATGATGGGCCAAGATCCTTGGCGGGGTGTGGTAGAGGCTGCAGCAAAAGCTGGCGTGGTTTTAAAGCAGAAGATGCTGATAACAGCGGGCAGCTGATGCAGCTGTGGTTGTGCACAGCATCATTTCTGCTTGGGTTGGGATTAGGCCGTACCTCTCTAGTCTTCCACCAAACTGACACCAGAGAAGACTATTGTGGGAGCACCTCATCTCGTGATATTATTTAAAGTTTTTTGGACATGGGGTGATGCTGTGGTGATGGATGGGAGCCTCTTTCTGCCTTCCTCACTCCTATTTTCCCTGTCTGATCTGCCCCTTTCCTCCTCCTCCTCCTCCTCTTCTTCCCCACTCTGGTCTCCCTGAAGCTGGGACGGGGGAATCCTGATCCCTGGAGATACCCTAACCCACAGTAGCGGCCTCTGGGAGTCCATGGGAGTCCTCTTCTCCCCCTGCGTCACTCTGCCTGCTGGTGCTGTGGCCCCTGCACACCTCCTTCAGCCCTCCTGGGGCCCCAGGGTAGCATTCTGTGGGATAAAAGGACTGGGCACGTTGCTTTTGACTCTGCAAAATGAGGAGTTTGTGCGTCTGCCGCTCTGCTGGGGCCTCTGCACGTTCAGAAATCTCAGACATGGCCACCTGCCTGGGCAAGGTGGCTTGGTGAGACTGAGAGGTCCAGGCTGACTGGAGCTATTGCTCATGCTCTGTCATGCCTGGGCTTTCCCAGATAGAAATAGGACTGCTCTGGTTCTGCATCTCTGACTTCCCTTTTCCTTTTTTTTTTTTTTTTTTTTAAGAATAAATGTAACTTCTCTAAATATAACGTGTTTCGAGCCCGATGCCCATATGAGGTTGTATTATCTGTTGTTCTGCTTTATCTGGGTTATTCCATTTCCCTGGTCCAGATAAACCACAGCCAGTGGTGGCAGCAGCTCTGTGCATTGACACCAAAGACACAGCTCAGGGATGCTTTAGGGGCCTGGGAGATTATACGTAAAGACACGTAACCCTCCGCTACAGCAACAAACTAAAGTTTTGGCTTAGCAAGGTGTCTGCTGAAGCCACAGTTTATTGATCAGTGTTTAATATGGTGAAGCAAATGACTGTGTAATGGGCAATAATGACATACTTGAAGGAAATCTTAACGTATCAGGCAGCTGCAGGCAGCTTTGGCAGGCTCGGCTGGAAGAGCAAATCCTGGGGGAGATATCCCTTTATTTGGGATTTTCACAAAAGACGGGGCAAAACGTCAGAGAAAGTCTTAACAGTGCTAACTTTGTGTGGCGTGTCAGCTGATTGATTCTCCTTGAAAGTTTATTTTTTAAAAAAGTGAATAATTTAAATACAATAAATATCTGCAAGTCATACAACAACAGTTAGACAGGCAGTGCTCTCCTGCTCTGTTTTGGCTTCCAGGAGAGCAGACACGATGACCTAATAGGGAGTTTCCACTTCTATCTTTTTAACGACTGCACCAATGTTCGGGCTGAACTAAAGAAGTTCATATTGAAACTGAAATCAAGTGTCCTTGGCTTTTTGTCAATGGCTTCTGCATGTGCCTTTACCCTGTTCCCGGACGCTCCCCTCATCTCAGGCTTTTGAGAGCCGGCAAAATACTTTCAAAATACTTGAAAACAAGGATTTGTTCCATAGTTAATATGAGAGCTTTTTCTTACCAGGGCAAACAGAAGTCCTTAGTAGCATCAAACCTGAGAGGTGAGACTGGATTTAGCTGTCCTGAGCTAGGGCTTGCGCTCCTTCGTATGTACTGATTGACGTTAGTTTTCATGCTGGCTGACTCACTGCTCCAGTATATTGTGGCCTTGGATAGTTTTTCTGGCATCCCTTTACCCACTGCCAGGACATCCCAGCAGTAGTGCCGGAGCAGATCTGGCCTGGCAGCATTATGCTTCTCGAGGCAGTTTTGTTACAATTGAACAATTGTTATGGGGTGGAAATTTGTACCGATTTTAGGCCTCAGTGTTTAGCAGCAGCGTATGCCCTTTCTCATTCATACCCGTTTTTATCTCTGAGCTTTGCTGGTGATGAGCATATATCCCACAATGCCATCATATTCCAGTGTTTCTAACATCCCAAACCTTGAGACTGACTCAAGCATGTGTATTTTAAAATGGTCAGGCTTTATTTGTCTTTAATTTAAAAGACACCTTGCTTTGAAGCACTTCCGGGCTTCAGGAACTTAATTTTGTTTTAATGAGAGTCCACATTTTCTTAATTGCATGATACTCGGCCGTGTTAAGAAAAATAACAAAGATCATGAGACCTCTGATACTTGCCAGAAGTGTACCAGAATTTGTGGGTAATTTTTCTTGCGTCTTATACTCCAACCCAGTCTTCAGGCGTGGCTGACTATTCCTGCCTTCCAGTTAGTGGACATAAGCTTCAGTCATGAATACGTTTGTTTTCTCCTTCTGATGAGACACATACTGCCCGAAAGCTGTTTATTTTTTAAGAAAAATATGAAAAAGTGCTTTGTCATAGTTGTTTGTCTTGGTATTTATTGTTATGATGCTTATCCTCATCAATTCATTTACTGTGTGTGCACGAGCACATGTATTTGTGGGTACACGTCACCGCTAGCTGATTTCTCTTTCCCAATCCACGCTAATTACTCTGGCCATTAATTCAAAGCTCCAGAGATGGAAGGCAGAAATGATAGTTAATCATGGACTAGTGAGCTTGTGCTGTTTGGTTATTATAGTAAACATCACGAAACATGCTAATTTTCGGTTATACCTCCTTGGGATTGGGTTCTGTGTCCCTGGGGTTAATGGGCTTGGTCTTATGGACTCCAGCAAAACAGTGTACAGCTTGCAGAGCCTGATCCACCTCCAGCTGAGGTCTGGGGAGAGGCTTGTGAATTTTAAGGAAATGGCATCACCTGTAATGC
The DNA here is from genome assembly GCF_040807025.1 of Struthio camelus. Taxonomy (NCBI): domain Eukaryota; kingdom Metazoa; phylum Chordata; class Aves; order Struthioniformes; family Struthionidae; genus Struthio; species Struthio camelus. The sequence goes on from NC_090942.1 coordinate 99,181,982, forward strand.
CAAATGGGGTGTTTGGGAAGGGCTGAGCATTTTCTGGCTCTCTTTCCACACATTCCACTCTCGTTCCCATTTGCTAGTAAGTCTTATAAGTTCTATAAGCTAACAATTTGCAGTAAAACCTGCTGCTCCTTTAAATGAAAGGGGGCTAACGAGGTATGGTGGGAGTGAGGGCAGCCCAGCCGGGCTTTATCAGGAAGGTGAAGGAGCAGTGGGGTTGGTGGGGGTGGGAAGAGGATGTTTGAATGAGTGTGTTGGAGAAGGGAAAAATCATGTGGGAAGAAGAGTTAACTGAGGTCTAGGGTGTTTACTCTGGGGGATAAAGGGCCTGGAAAGAGGTGGTTTTGCTTTGCTTTGGCTTCCTTGCCCTGAGGAGCAGAATGGTGAGTGAGACTTGGGACCCTGGCTGTATAACCTTGGCCAAGAGGGGATTTGGATGTTGTTTCTCTTATTGGCTCCACAAAATCAAATGGTGACAAAACAGTTGTACCGAAAGGTATTGCTGTCCCCAGTTTTTGGAAACGTTCTCTAGAAACAAGTGCTTTTTCTTGTGCTGTTGCCTTGCTTGCTCATGTGTCTAATAATAACAATGAGATTTTGTTTTATTTTTTCCTATATCTTTGTGAACTGTTTGGGTCAACTTATTGATGGTTTCTGTAATGATCTTGTTTTTTTCTAAAACATCCATGAAGTGCTACATGAGTTTACATCAGCCTGGCTTTTAAAAGAATGTTTGCTAATTAATTTGAGCTGTCTCTGCTATTTGCCTGCTACTTCAGAGCTGGTAGCAGCTATGAACAGAGATAACTGCTGTCACTGGGTAATCATGGTTTTGTTTCCTTATGACAAAATGTCCTCCTTTAAGAGGTGTTTGGAGCTTGGGGCTTGTCTTAGTATGAAAAAAAGCATGCTCTTAACTTTACTTACCTAAGATATGGTAGGATCTTGGGGAAAATGATGCATTTTCGTAGCTGAGATACTGAGCTGCGTTAGTCAGCTTGGTAACTTACAGGGGAGCTGGAAGCCTAATGGATAGGTGCGTGCATGGGACTGACCATAAAAATCCCTTTGCTTTGTAGGTTTGTTAGGCCCACAGATCTGGCAGTAGAGATGTTGGGTCTTGGCACTGACTGTCTGTATGAGATAACTTGTCTGTATAAGATAAGCCTGTTTGCTGAATGCTGCTTGGCTACAGTTATGAGGAAGTTCTGTCTCTTGTATCAGCGGGCACAAAAGAGAATTGATTTGGATTTGTTATACCCTATTTCTTGTCAAACACGCATAACCCCACTGGGCAAGAATTGCCATGGGTCAAGAGAAGATTTTTGTTGCTTGAGCTCAGAAACGTGACCATTCCTTTACCCCTCCCAGGTGTTCTTCCTCCCCTTTCTGGTGTAAACTCTTATGCTCCTTTCTTGCCTGAAGCTTTTTATATTGCCCTGTGAATATGATCTCGGTCTGAAATCCAAACCAAGATTAAAAATGCAACTGAAAGCAGCAGAACTGTTTGTTTGCCTGTGTTGCCTGTTTCTGGAAAAATCATCATTGTGTTGAGCATCCTGTTTAAATGGCTGAGGTGTTCCCATGTCCTTGAAGGGTTACTTTGTGCTTTCTTGTGGCATGCTACTCCTGATCACTTCGGCTTACTGCTCACACGTGCTTGCCTTGTTTTAGCCATCTGCCGTCTGGAGATGGGGGGGGGGGGGGGAGGAGAAGGCATCTTGTGTGTGAGATGTGTTTTGTTTTTTCTTTTTCTCTCTCTCTTGCTCCTCTGGCTGGGACTGTCAGTAGCAGTGCAGAGACCCTGGCCACACGTGGGGACCTGGCTAGCTGGAATAACATTGCACGACTGAGGGGAGGAGGAGAGTTTCCAACCCTAGCTGTCCTGTGAGAGCCCATCTTGGTAGTAACAGCATGCTGGCAGAAGGGTCTGGGTATGTGCGTGTGCTGTTGCGGTAGGATGCCCTAATGCCAGGTGTAACACAAGGCGCCCAGTGCCAGAGGAGAGGTTCCTCCAGTTCCAGGCTACTGATGGTGGCACTGGTGAAAGCAGATGGGCTACAACCCCTCTGGGAGCCCTTCAGTCCAATCCTCCCTCTTCGTGGAGCCCATACTGGGCTGAGCGCCTGGTCGCACCACTGCGGACTGATACTTGTGAAGTAGCTGCCATGCTGCACACAGGAGTCGTTTTGGCACGAAGGCAAGCCCGGGGCATTGAAATGAGTACACTGGTGGTTGCAACACCATCTCTGCCATAGTTTCTGTTCTTCCACTCCTCCCCTGCCTATCTGACTAACCCTGCAGGAATGTGACAAGCCGTGGTCTCTGTGGACTTTTGTTTAAATTTTCACTTTTCTTATCTATCTCAATGGGAGAAACTAAAAAGAGATGTACAACACTCTGGGCTCCAAAATAAGGCAGCTTTGTGTTGCTGAAGGACTCTTGAAAATGACTCATGGATTTTGGGAGATTTTCTGTGCCTGTGTAGAGGGAGCTCTTTCATTAACTGGTAAAATTTTCAGTGAACTTTCTTCCTACGACTTGTGTCTGTCTAAGGTACAGTCTTGGCAAAATCATTAGCTGCTCGCCAAAGCTTGGCCTAAGAGTTTAAGTTTTTTTTTTTCTCCAAGGAGATAGGAAAATTGAAGACAACTGTATTGTGTTGTGGTTCATGAGGTCTGCTAGGCAGAATGGAAATACAAGTAACCTATGAGAGTGGAAGCTCTCTTGGAAAAAAACAAGTGTAACTCACGGTGCTCATCTTTCTGGTAATACTTTCCAAATTATGCTAGTGTTAGCCTGATTTATTACTAAGGCTTCCAAATAATAGCATAAAATCCTACTGTGTGTTTTTTCCTTGCCTTGCAACTGGCTGCTCAGCAATTTAAAGCCAAGCAGAGGGGTTGATTTCAAAATTTGAAAGGTATTTCTGTACTTGGGAATGTCTCCAGTCATCCCTTCTGTCTTAAATACTTGTCAGCTGTAACCCTGCTGTGACATTCTCTTGCTTTACTCAACACCGTCATCAAAACAATGATGTTAAATTAGTCATGATCCTGTAACTCAGATCAGATTTTGTTCTTAAATGGGATGCTGTGTCAGCACAGCAGATTCCAGCCCTGCAATTTACACCACACAAATAATCTTATTTTCACTTTTTTTTTTTTTAATAACAGGACAAGTTAGAATGATTTCTAAAACTAAGAAAAGTAAGAAAACAAACCTAACTATTTTTAGGGTTCAACTTGCAGGGTAAAGGTCAAAAAAAAAAAAATTCAAGCCCGCAGTGGAGCAGAGTTATTAATTAACGACAAGTTACAGGATTCTTCCTGACTTATGACTTTGTGCATCATGACTCTTTCGGTAAATCATCCTTGCTGATTATAAACATGCCTGCTCATTAATCATACAACAGGTACAGCCAAGAAAGCTAAAAATCCAGTAGCTACAAAGTAATGGAATCAGTTACTGACTGGAGCAGGTAGAAAAAACTTCTAGAAAAACAGAGTTTGAATGCGAGACTCCCCTTTACTTTTCATAAAAGAGCTTAGGTCTCCTTTGGACAGGACTCTGAGCCTGTTGGAGCACGTAGGGCAGAAGCTGGCTGTGGCACTGGGGACCTATTGGCTGAAGGGCAGTCCTGTGTCGGGTCAGAACGCTGGCTGCATCCTTGGGGACACAAATTGCCTGTCCCTGAGAAGCATCATCACCATGACTGAGCTCCAGGTCTGGGCTCAGACTAAAGTGCCATGGCTGGGATGAACCATCCACAACATATTTGGAGGGACTGTCATGGGAAACCGCATGCTACTTGATGATGTTTCCAAAAAGCACAGGGAAATCAATGTTGTGCAGTTGCAACAGGAGATTAAACCTAAAAATGGCTTGGAGAGTGTCTTGTTTCAGATAGCTTTTGGACTTTAATGTCCAGCTACCCACTATTACTGGGGTGTTATGGATATTTGTATTTCTCCTGGCAGGAGAGACAGTGAAGAGGGAAAGAGAGAGGTGTGAAAAACGAGCATGGAGTTGGGAAGGTGAAGACTGAGGAGAGCTGGAACAAGGCTGTTCCTCTCCGCAGGAGCAGAGCTGCTGCTTTTTTTTTTGTGTGGGCAGGAACCCACAGTCCATCTTATTTTTCACCTAACCATATATTAATAACACCTTCAGTGTGAGAGGCTGAAATATCATTAGGAATCAGTGCTAATTAGACAGTGGCCATTTTACTTGTAGGAGGCTTGCTTGGGGGCAGAGTCCCAAAGGGATGAGGATCCTGCAGGAGGTGGATCTCCCTCATCACCTCTCTGCCGCCCATCATTATGGTGATTTGCAGTCACTAATAAATTCCCAACCTGCCTGTAAGGCATGGTCTCCATGTTATGGATTAGAGGCTGAAATGTAGCACAAACTAAATGATTTGCCCAAGGTCATGCAGGAAATTGGTGTCTGAGTCAGAGCTTCAAAACCCAGTATTTCTGAATTGTGGCTCTGACCTCTCTCCACCTGCTTCAATGTGGTTATTACGGCTCGGTCCAAGGTCTGAAGGAAAGAGTTAAAAATCCACACTGGAATTCTCTGGTGTGAAACAGCGCCTCTGTTTTTAGGTGTTCTGTTTACGCCCTGGCCTTTGCACCTCCCCAGCACCCCAGCAAATCAGTTAATCTAAGCAGCATTTTGCAATGTGTTCATTTTGTTGCATTCCCATGAGCAAACCTTCAGGAACATGCAGCCTTTTAGCTTGCTGCTGTTTGGGTGGTTTTTTTTTTTTTAATTTTTTGGGGGTGTGGGTTTTTTTTGGGTTTTTTTTTCCAATTGAAATGCTGGCGGAGGGAGGTGCTGCCGAACAAGCCCGGCAAGCGCTGCGAGCGGTGAGGTTATGTAATCGCCGCGCAGGCACGGATTCCAGTAACTACTGCAATCCTGCAAGCGCTGCCAGGAACTGCTAATCAGATGACATGTTTTGAATGTCAAAACAGCCCGGGCTAGTAATCTGTTGACCTGTGCTGGGCTGCAAGGGAGAGTTTGCGTGTATGCATGTGTTTTTCGGAGGCAGCTCATTAATTAAAGCTAATGATACTTAATTGTCGAAGTAATAAGTGTCTGGGAGCTACTGGGTTAGGCATGGGTGAGCTCGGGGAGAGGTAGGAGAGGACCATGCAGGGAGGCTTGGTGGCCCTGACAGGAGCACTGCCTCCTGCCTGTCGCAGCTCCGTGGGAAAAAAGCCTGTTTTTCTTTTCTTTTTTCTTGTCCAACTCCTGTTCTACAGGTTTCAGGCTCCACAGAGACAGAGCCCATGGGGGAGCTGGAGTTTTTTCCTAATGCCCAAGCAGGTCCCTTTACACAGGCCGGAGCTCTAATGTGACCTGAGCAAACTGAGGGCAATCCATTCGGATGCCCACAGGATCAGAAACGTTCTCTGATTTTCAGCAATAACTTAAACGAGCATGACTAACCACATCTGTCTCTTCCGTCCCCTCCTTGCCTTGTGGCACTGATTGTTTAACAACTCTCCAGCCAAATAGCCTCAAACCAGATCTGTTTTTTATCAGTAGTAGCATTTTTTGCATCCCCCAGATACTCTTGCATAGTCACCTCTAATGTGTATACAGAGACAGATGGCCTTACACCTCATAAATGTCCTAGAGGACAGCCATTTAGCAAGGGGCTTGTTCCATCAACTTGGGGGGGGGGAAGCTTTTGTTTTGCTTCATCGGAGGCTTTTTTCCTGTTCCTTCCCACCCCCCACCCCCTGCCATGTTCTTAACTAGCTGGTGACGTGAACTCTGAAGCCTCGTTTCTCCATTGGTTATTTGCCCATTCTCTTTTAGTGCATGTATTCTTTTGGTGCCTCTTTTTGACAGTGCCAGAGAACCAGTTCGAAGCCTGGTGCAGGTGGTGCCCTGAAGGTGACTGTTCAAAGTAGCAACTCTGTGCTGATGTTTTGAAGTTTTTCTATCCTAAAAGTTGCAAGGCTCTGAAGAATCTGATGAAGAAGGCTCTCCTTGTCTGAGGAGGCCCTGCCTTAGTACATGGGTGTGATTGCTGCTCCTTGCTTCATCTCCCTACAAAGGAACTGCTGTCCTGGAAAGCTGTGCTTCATCCTGCTAATGATGTATGATAAAGAGAGATAAATGGCAATTAAGGGGCAGAAGGATGATGTAAAGGGAAGCGCAAGCTATTTGGAATTGGCAAAAGAGTGAAGGTCTGCCTGACCTGTGTTCAGTTGTCTGTCTGTCTGCTGGAATTGGGCAATAAAACCATAATTTTCCTCCCATTCTTCAGAGGTTAGAAGGTTTTTAACTTCTTTCTTTACCAAAGCTGAAAGCTGTCTCGACTCTACATGTTGCCTAGAATCAAAATGCTTCCCTGCCTCCATTTCTCATTAATCTATGTATACTCTTTGACTTAAGGTGCTATATTGATATAGTACTACTGACTTTTTTTTCCCCCTTGGTGCAGGTAGGAACTCTAGCCTGAATGGGCTCTTTCCTCAGTGGCATATTTATTTAAAATAAAATTAGCCCCCCTCTCCTAATAAAATATTATTTAAAATTCATAATTACACTGTGCCCCGATGGGAAGATTTTTGGAACAAAGTCAAAGCTTGACTGTAGACTTATTTATTCTGAATAGTTGGATCTGTTGTGCTTTACAGTATTTTTATTTGTGATAGAGCCGCAGTGATTGCTTTTGTTGATTACTGTGCATTTCAAACAGGGACTCTTTGGTGGGGGGGAGGGTGTTGCGTGCTGTACCTTGGCTTTTGGAAACTTGTGCTCTCAGTTCTTTGGTTGCAAAATGTGAATGTTTTCACAGGGGCCTTGTGAAGACTGAACGATTGCTTGTGAAGTGCTTTAAGAAGCTCTTGGAGCTTCTTTATCTGCTTGGGCAGTTGTCAATTGCTGCATCCCTGGGGAAGAGAGGGGTTCATCTGGGCTGTGGGCTTTTTTGGCTGGTCTTGTTGCTGGCCCGTGGAATAAAAGAGCTTTGGATTTGCTTTTTCATAGCCCTCCACAAGGTGATATTTCATGCTGTGGGGAACATCTTGGAAATGGTACCACAGTGTTAAACATGCGTGGCCTTTCTGTGGGCTGCCTGCAAATGCGTCTTGCCACTTCCTCTGTGGTGCGAAGCATATGCAACTTTGCCAGAATCCAGCCCACTACAGGCGCTAAACAGGCTCAGTAGTGCTCATAGGGAGTAGCATAAATCTTTGTTTTGCAAACTGATGTGAACCAACACATACCAGCGTAACAGCATGAATTGATTGTCCTTCTTGAACAGCTTTTGGCTAATCAACTTCATATTAAAAAAAAAAAAAAAAGAAAACCCGAAAAGCCTTCTGTAATGGAGACTCCTGTATTTCTCAGGACAGATAACAGAAAGGGGAGGGGCAAAATACTTAGTATGTAAGAGAAATGAGATATCCTTTTGCTTCCAACACCAGCTAGAACTTGCTTCGGCTTTAATTATGTAGAAAGAGCTCCACTCACTGGTAGAGCAAATCTTGAGACTGTTCTTTGTGGATGACATGGTCCTGGTCTTAAAAGATGCCAAATAGAGCAGCTATTCTGAAAAATAATGCAACTACCCTACTGATAAAGCCTGTATTCAGTTTAGGACAACTTGTTTCCTTATTAATCCAACTCAAAATCCAAAAGAAAGTTTGACTGCTTTATTTATTATTATTATTTTTTTTCCTAGTAAGCCCTTCTGCTTCCTCTTTGCCTGCCAGGCACAGGCCCTCTTGAATGCAGTCCAGCAGTGTGATACCCAGCTGCCTCCCTGCTGGCACCTCGGCGGGAGGCTCTTGCCTGTGGTGCCCGAGCTGCTGCGCTTAGGAGGCTGTTGCTTTGGTAGGCACCAATTTATAGTTTTAGCAGAGGGTTTGTCAGCAATGATTTGGAGGCCCTCCTGACAATAAAACGTACTGGCTTGTGTGTGGCTATATTCTTCAGAGCTGGATCATAGCTTGCAAATTGCTGCCAGTGCCCTACCTTTAATGCAGGATGAGGCCTGCCGTGTTTGGGGTGTGACGGGGCTGTGCGTGTGGAGACGGCTTGGCTGGCTGTGCGTGAGCTGGCACTGGAGGCCCTCTTGTTGCATCAGTGGTGCCTGCCAGGGTGTGGACCCATGTGGCTTTCAAATCCCAGCTGGAGCCCTTGCACAAGGCTGGGAAGATCCATGTGGATGTTAGGGGTTGACTTATCTCAGGGGTCTCTGTGCCCTACTCCTGAATAATTAGCGTCAACACTGTTTCTAGCAAGAAAAAAAATCACCTTGTGCCCATATAAAATGGTGATGTGCTGTCCTTCTTATGCAGCCTAGGCTGCTCCCCTGCCATTGCCTTATGGACAAGGTCCCCCTTGGTCATGCCTGTCCCAGAGCTGGCCAGCTAGTCTGCTGCCCATAGGCAGTAGGGTGTGGAGATGTGATGCTGCAGCAGGATGGCCCCAGAGCATCTTGCTCCTTTTCAGGGTACGTGGGATAGTGACTCTGACCACATGGCCATAGCAGCTGGCATGGCCACCAAAATGTGGTTGGTGGAGCTCCACTTCATAAATGACACAAGTTTTTAGCAAAGCATGAAATAACTGGGTCCTGTTTCAGGATTAGGAAGTCATTATTTGAATGCGATTGGATTTACTGCCAGTCATAAGACTCAATCCCTGTTAGGGGTAATACATACTGCCTCTTAATTGCATCTTGAAGGGGTCAATACGTTCATGCCTGCACACGTGCAGTCCTTGTGTTAACGTGTGCCATGTCAAAGTGCCTCTATTGGATGAGGATGCTGAGGGACCTAAACAAATCAATGTATGGTTGCTTGTCTTGAAGAGAACATAAGTGGAAAAAAAAACAAAAAACAAAAAACCTTCTCAATGGCAGAGGAGCTTGTCAGGCTGGGTACCTCTAGGCAGCACGCTGCCTAGCACGCTCTTGCTCATGGTGGGCAGAGAATCTGCAGCGTTACGTGGTCTGGATGAACTGCAGGAAATGGAGCCCTGTTAAATATGGGGCCTCTTGTAACTACTCATATTTGTTTAAACCTGCCCCCACCGTGTGTGGTGCACAGGTTGGTCACAGGGAGCTCAGTTGCAGGTTAGGATCAGAAACTGTTCCTTTTCTGTGCAAGTTGCTCTGCTGAAGGTGAAACCTTTCCTATGTCCAGTCTCCAGCTATGGCCACAAATGAGCACCTTGGTGGAGGGAGGAGTGAGGCAAGTGTGTGTGATGCTGCAGCCCAAAATTCTTGTAAGGGGATGTCCAAAATATCCTGACTTCTTGAAAGCCATCAAATAATTCCTGTGTTATGCACTTACGAAGGATTTTTACAGTCTTGCAGTCAAGTGGTTTTATGGTCCTCTCTGCGTTCGCAGGGAACTCCCCGTGAGTCAAGGTTTGAAAATAGCAGATAGCCTCTACCAACCGCGCTGTATTTCCCACTTCCCTTCTCCTTGCAAGCCCCCGAACCAAAGAGTGGCCTTGAAGCTGGGATGGGTGAGAGGGAGGGGGCCTGGCCCCTGGCTCCAGCATGGGGTGGCTGCCAGCCTTTTGGCTCCGTCAAGCCCCATATGGCTTTGCATGTGCCTCGGACACTGCCCCCCAACAGGTTTTGGGCAGGGTGAAGTAGCTTCCTCTGTTCTTTGATATTATTACGGCTCTGCACTGTGGACCTCACTGTCTTAAATACTGTACAAAGACAACTAAAATATGTTCCCAGCTCCTGGCACCTTACAATCTAAATGAATATTGACATGAAATCACATAGGAATCCAAATACATATATCTACTTTCCTCTGGCCTTATTGGCAAAGACTTGCCAAGAAAAGCAGTGATCCCTACAACTCTGCAAACCAGCTTTGGAAAATAATGTGTTATCAGCCATCTCTGTCAGGAAAGTGAAGCAATGCCACATGACATGGTAAGGGTCTTAAAATTTTTTTAAACTCTCTTCCAGTGGCAATGTAGTCATGTTTTATGAACAAGTAAGCAGCTGCTACACAGCTGTGTAAAATGTTTGTGTGCAGCAGATAATGGATATCTGTCAGCACTTAAAACATTAGCAACATGTAGCTATCTTGAATTGAATTTCAATAATATTTATTTTGGTTAAGTGTTCATAACTTCAATGCTGTTGAAGACCATATTGTAATCAAGATATTTTCTGAGCTATAAATTTTATTTCGAACATTGACATTTCATCTGTAAACATATGTTTCTGTTAAAGTTTCCACAACCCTCTCTTGAAGTAATAGTGAACCCCATAATAATGAAGACCAGGACCTGTTTGGCTTGTGGAGGGTTTTATCCGGCATTCAATGAAGACAGGGAAAATCCTGCATTTAGTTCCTTTATGAAGGAGTAGATCGGTGAATTAGAGAGAACTATCTGCCTCAACAGCTGAGGCAAGCAAATGTGGTGAACAAAAAAATTACCTGAAACTTCTTACATTTGCTTTGTGTCTGCTTAGACTTACTTTCTGGGATTTTTAGAAGAACAAAAGATTCATATCATAGAGTAAAACTGAGAATTTCAGTTCCTACAAAGAGCAGGAGTGTAGCAATTTTATTTGTACTGTGACTTAATCAAATCTCCTTTCTTTGACAGAAAGCATACAGCTTTTCTAAAGCATGTTGTTCAACATGTACTGAGATATGCTCTCTAGTCTCCTCCTTGCCTGAATAAAAGACAAACTGGCACTTGTTATATATGAGCTATACTCTAATGTCTGATGCAAAAACCCTTCCTTTTTCCTATCTAACTGACAGCTTCCTTTATATGGCACTGGGTGCTAGAGGCTGAGCTTGAACTGTAATATTCTTCACATGCTTTAATTATGTCCCTTTTTCAGGTTCCTCATATGGAAAGGGGTTGAAATGTTAGAACAGGTGGTCTGAACACGAAATGTATTCTCTAGCCTGGCTGAGAATACCTATCCTCCTCTTCCTGCCAGTAATCTCTTTAAAACTTGTTTTTAAAAAAAAAAAATTTTCAAACACTGTATATCTTGAACCATGAATATCTGGGTAAATCAAATACCTAAAGTGTTTCATTTGTAGAGGAGTGAATAATTGTCATGGTGGATTCTTTTGTACTGTGAACAAACAAACCGTGATCCCAGTACCTCCTGGAAACGCTTCAGTTCCACAGCATATTGCCGGGGGAGGGATGGGGGGAGGAATATTTAGTGTTCTGAGGTTCAGTGTTTGTCAGGTGTTATATTTAAAAAAAACAAAACAAAACAAAATAAAAAACCCTTGGTGAGTAGATGCTGATGGCTTAACTTTGGTATGAAAGAGTCGTGAGAAGCAGCTGTGGACCAGAGGCCTCTTGGTTTTGGGGCCCTGTTCTCTGGCAAGCTCCCTGTGGGATACGGGACTTGCCCCCAGGGCAGGCAGAGCTCAGCCAGAAGAAACCACGCTTGCCTGTTATAGCAGCATGGAAATTAGCCATGGGCAGGCACACTGGCTTGTGGATTTCTTTAGTGGTGAGGGAAGGTGGGGCTGGAAGGAAATGATGAGGTTTCCCAAAATGTTGGAGGAAGCAGAAGTCAATGGGAAGCCTGGTGCTTTGGTACCAGAGCCTCTGGCTGAGGGCTGGGCTTCCCCTGCACCTGGGTCTGTACCGCTGAGAGGTGACTGACACGGTGTGGGCATAGCTCCTGTTTTCCACCCTCTGGCCAATGGTGAAGAGAGCAGCTGTGCTGCTGTACCCTGCTGGCACCCGCAGGACGGCTAGGGAAGGGCATGCACTTGGGATAGCCGGAGGAGGCGAGTGGCACCAAGATGCAACTTCCTTCTGCGTTGTGTCACTCGCCCTAGTGCCTCTATGTTACTGTGAGCTCAGCTTGCAGAAACCCTCTGTCAAAAGGGGCTCTGACAACCTGTGGAGGTCCTGCCTGAATTCAGACTGAACGTGTTGTCCTAATATGGACTTATCCCACCATGTAGAGAGAACAGAGGTTTCCTGAGTAGAAGAAATTGAAAATAATGTGGATGACTTACACGGGTAGGCGACTTCTGTATTTACATGATGAGTTAACGGTTTGGGAGTGTCAAAGACTGCTGGTAGTCAGCTCTCTGAAGCATTTTCTTCTCCTGAAATAGCCTCTTTCAGTATGGCACTGAGGAGGGGAGAGGGAGGTAGATGTATCCCATGTGGTGGTATTTTCATTCTGTGCCTTGATGTGAGTACATCTGAAATGCACGTTGTTGCAGTCCCCCTGCATTTGGGGCAACCAGCTTCCATCCTGTGAGGCTGGATCAGCAGGGCTGTGAGCAATGGAAAGTATCTTAGTCAGTATGAAAAGAGATGGTATCAGGGACTGTATAGTAGGTCCAGCTGAACAAGGACTCCTGTTTAGCTCTGCTAAACAAAGGAAACTATTTCTCCTTGTGTGAGATGGCCGATACTTGATATGCTCGGCTTGAGTGTTGTGTCTTTATCCTCTAAGACGTGAGAATTCTGACATGCTGTTGTTATTTAAACTGATTTATTAGTACTGCTTGCTTGGATAGAGCAGGTGTGGATGCAATTTTGCTCTGGCTCAGTAAATCATGGTGAGAATGGAAGGTGCACACATGCCAGGGCCCTGTTGCAGAGGAGATGCGTGTTGGCCTGTCCTGAGTTCTCAGGTGACAGCTAAAACCTGGGAGGGAGGTTTTACTGAGTAGGCCAAACTTTACACCTGGTCTGCTGATCAATGTGCATCTTAAATGCACTTGTACAGAAGTGTGAGCTATTCTTTCACCTAGAAATTGTGCCAGTACAAGTGTGGGCATATGCACATGCAAATAAAACACTTTGGGAAGATTTTTTTTGACTACTGGGCATCACTTTGAAAGATGGATGAGTGTTTAGGGCTTTTTCTGCCCTTTTAAAAAAAAAAAGGGGGGGGGGGAAATCTGAGCATGCCCTCTGCAAGTATAATGAAGCACCCCTGAACCCTTTGGGTCAGGGTCTCAAAGCAGGCAAGACCAGGTTGTTGACGCTGGAAGATTCAGCTTTGCTAAAGCTGTCAAGACTGTTGTGGCCTAGCCAGCGAGCAAGAGAAACAAGGCCATACTGCTTTGGTTACACAGGCAACTGCTTTGGTTTTTGATTCCTAAAAACCATACTGTGTATGCAATCACATCCACTAACTTTTGAATTAAAGGCCTGCAGATCACACATTCCACTTTGCATTCCTAAATGTCTTGGCCACAGCTGGCTCTCTTCCTGACATTCCTCAGTCAATGCTTCTCCATTGCTTTCTAAAGGCTTTCCACACTAAAGGGGAAATTACAGAATTGTTTGTACATCTCGCAGCTGAATGGAAGATCTCATGGGAAGGGATGAGAATGGATTTGGGACATTCTTGCAAGACAGCTTTGATATGAGGAGAAGTACTGGAAGAATATTCTGTGAGGGATTTTTTAAAAATTTATTTTGAAGGGGTAAACATCCCTGTTCTTCTCTTCTCCTTTCCTGTGATCCAGATAAAAACTTTAAATGTTATATCTATTACTGCAGGCCATTACATCAGACTTGCACTAAAAGCAAACTCAACCAGTTAGGTGGCAATGCCACCATTCTGTAGGATTTGTGTATGTCTGCGTGTATAAAAGCAGAAAGGTTGCTGATGCTTGTTATGCAAATCAGAAAGGAGAAACTAGCTGTGGAGTGGGTGGGAGCTGCAAAGTGGCTAAGCAGAGACTTGGTGAGACTCCACAGCACTTGAAGCGTGAACGGGGACTTCACACTCTCTTCATGGGGTAAACTAAGCATGCTGTAAAAAGCTTGAAAGGGTTGCAACAGAATTGTGGGGGGGATGTCTGTGCATTAAAAGAAAAAAATGAGAATAAAGTCTGAGCTGAATGAAAATGAAATCAGCCTTCCTTCCTCCCTCCCCTCCACCCTTTGACTGAGACATGAATGAGAGTGAAGAGTCCTCTCATTTCACAGACAATGCTGGCATCATGTGGCTGCTTCATTTAGTTTGCTATGAGTTGAAATATTTCTAAAGTCTTCTGTGCTTTTTACCAGCGACTTTCCACTTGGGTTCCTCAAAACAGCTCACAAACACCCCTGAGCCTGGCTGCTTCACCTGCCGGAACGCCCTGGGACACCAACTCCCCTTATGGAAGAGATGAGGAGCGTTAATTGACGGCTTGGTGTTTTTCACTTTCTGACCGAACACCACTGATAATATACATTCAAATGTTCAGACCACCTGTTCTAACATCTGAAAGGGGTTTTTAGCTGTGCTCTGCTTTTAAATCTCAATATGAGGAGGAAATTGCCACCTGAGCGGCAGGCAGGCTGTGGTGGGTGTATTTTTCAGCTACAGGGCTAGGGGCAGTGCTCACACAGAAAAGTGAGCAGTTAGAGGGGAGCAGGCGTGCAAGTGGGAAAAGCAAGCCTAAGCCAACAATTCTTCCATGGAGAGGAAGAGTGTGGGCTGCTGGGGGGAGGCCAAGCTTTTCTGGGGAACAGCTAGAGATGAGACCTTGCAGTGGCCAGGAGATGCCTGCCTGAGGAAGAAGACTGGAAGGAAGCATAAAAAGGGGCTTAAGTGGGGCTTTTCCAAAGGAGCCCGCGAAGGAGCTGCAGGCTTCCAGGGAATACTTCCTGCTGAGGCTGCAGAGGGACATCCTGTCGGGAGCAAAATCTTTTGGAAGATGAGCGGTCTTCAGTGACTCCTGGGCTGGGGAAGAAAACTGTGCATGTCTCATTCTGAATTTACCTAATTAGGTTAACAAACTAGGCTATAGGAAGAAGTTTTAGAAAAGAGTAATTTTAAAGCAACGTACTGGTGTTCTGGAAGAATGGAAACCTGGATAGAGCTCGTTTAATGCTAGCTACAGTGGGAAATTTGTTACGTGGACCAGGCTTAGTTTGGAAAAAATTCCCCTGAAGCTCAGGTAAATAAAGCCTCGGTAGTGTAGCTTTAATCAATGATTTTACTGGCTTATTAGCTTCCTTCTGAAATAACCTGCCACGAATGAAAAATAGAATCTGTTTAGGGGAGTTCCTTAAAGTTTTGCATATCCAAATAAAAAAGAAAACTTGTCAAGAAACAAAACAGCTGAGAAAGGATACTCCTCCCAGCTATGTTTCAGATTGTGGAACAGATGATACAGCATTCCTAAATATTTAGACAGAGTATGCGTGTAATTACATACTTGCATAAACTGACAGATCAACTGTTCATATTTTTTGTATTTCTCTCTCTCTATATAAATGTTTGCACACGTGAATACTTTTCTGCAAAGATAATTCACAGTTTAAAATAAAGCTCATATAGATGTGAAAGGGATGGAACTATGAGATGGAAAACTAATGACAAACCTGTTTGAAGTCTTCAAACCTTGCAAAGCCAAAAAGATCTCAAGTCTCTGGATACCTACAGCAGCAAGCAGGAAGTCATTTAGCAGGAACTGAACCTCATATACAACGCCAGCTGTATGAACTGAGGCATGTGTTTAAATAGTGATTAAAAATTATGGCTCTGATTTTACAGTCTTTATAAACTTTTATTATGAAGTTAGGTGATACCGAATGACTCGATGCCTTGTTCAGGTTGGTGGTTGTTGATTAAAATGTCTAGCTTAGATCACTTCAAAGCTTAGGCAGGGGTAAGGTACAAAATTCCATAATCAGAGATATGCATGTGCATCTATGTTGCACAGTAGAAATCCAGTGTTTAAATGCCCAACAACTTTTGTTTTTCTCTTTTTTTCCTATCTAGCTGAAGATCCATGACAAATTCCTAAATTCCTGCTCAATTATCACTTAGCTTCAAAGTGCAGTTTCCTGGAAAAACTTTCTAGCTCTAGAACAGACCCAACAAAATCAAACTGATTGAAACAGTATGGGTGAGACAAAAATGCAGGCCCTTTAACTTTCTATGGTATATTTTTCTTTTAGCTTCTGTCCCAAAGCAGGACTCTTATTTCATCTTTGACTCTATATGATCAAATATAAAAAGAATAATATGCACATACCTACTCTGTGAAAAGTTGGTTAGGTTGGTTTTTTTTTTTTTTCTCAGGACTGTTTTTTTTTTTCCCCTCCAGCAGGTCTTATAGCTGATGCAAAAGTGCTAGGTCTTGTTTTATGTGTGTTCCCCCAGAATTACTTTAAACAGGGGAATGCTGCATCATCAAAAGTTGTTGGGCTGGGTTCAGGTTGCACTAACAACTCTCTAGAGAGTTCACCGTTGGAGTAGGACTCAGTGTAAAGCAATTAAGCAGATGTTTTTCTTCCTTTGCCTATGGAAAGGGGGTGAATGGATGGAAGAGGAAAATGAGAAAGTCGATAATGTGACTGAGGAGAAATGAAAAGGTTCATCTGTTTAATTCTGTCTGTCAGAGCTAAGGAGACGATGAGACTTGCAGTAGGTTACTCCTTCTCTGATTGGAGCGCTGCAGTCTAGTTTTCCCTAGCCCAAAGAATGGCAAGGCCTTCCTTTAGCACATACTTGCAGAGGCTTTTGTTTTGCTCTGTGGTTGAAGGATGGGACCTTTTACTAGTGATGATCTTAAAATCACTTTGGACCATGACTGCAGATAATCTTCCTGGTGCCTATGTATCTTTACCAGGGCAATGGTGAGCTAGTGTTGGCAGCCAGACAGCAGCAAAGCACATCTCTGCAAGGCAAATAAGACCTGTCTTTTGCTGCCAGAGGACAAAATTTACATTGGCTGTGAAAGAAAAGTAATGAGCGGGATGAATTTTTCCAGAACTGTGTTGCTTCACCCTTTCACTCTAGTTTCTGAATGGAGTCAGCTTGATATCAAGTAACAGCTAGTTACTGTTAAACATGCTAGCAAGGCATACTTTATGCTGTCTAGAATATTTTATATGAAATTGATGCGTTGCACGAGGGATCGGGCTATAAAATGGAATGTAGGACATATTTAAAATGACGGTGAAGCAATATATATATGCTGGAAACTCAAGATGCTGAAGTATTTACTGTAGTTGAGCATAGACCTAACTCTTTGCTGGGAAAGAAGAACAAGCTTAAGTTCTTTTTTTTTTTTTTTATTTTTATTTTTAAGGGAGAGGAGGGAGAAGAGTAGGCCTTTTTAGATTATTTCAATCTTGGTTTCCTACCTAGTTTATTAAAGATGGAAAGCAGTAGAACATATATATGAATTTTCAATTAGAGCCCCAAAAAATTGCACTTCACAGTATATCCAAGTATCTTTGTAATCATTTAATGTATCAGAACTCCATATATATGGAAGTCTTAGCCCCATTTTTGTGGATGAGGAACTGAAGTACAGGGCAGATGGAGTAATTAACTCAAATGCCCTGGGGGAAATTTATGACTGAACTGGAAATGACATCCAATTCCCCCATTAACTAAATTAGTCTTTCCTTAAACTTTTGCAGGTGCCAGTGCCCTAGTGATGGCAGGAGAATGAAGATGCTATTGCTAAAGTAATGAAATAACCCAAAGAAATCAGGACTGACAAAGACTGCATTGCTGCAATTGGAATTGGTGGATTTTGCCTTTTGGGGGAAGAACAAGCTAAGGCATTAGAACTTTGAGATCCAAGACAGCACAGAAGAGCAAGGCGAACACTGGGACTCGGCCCGGGCACTTTCTGGTGGTCAGTCCCTGCTCCTGCTGAGGCTGCACTACTGTCTTGTGAAACTGCTTTTGAGTTGGCTGCTGTTGTTCCCTTTTCCCCTAAATGTTTATCATGAGGTACATCAAAGCTGGCATGGGCTTTTTGAACTCTGCGGGTTGGAAAGGTAATTGCCTTAAGTGAGAGCATCGGGGATGGAACAGATTCTCTCTCAGCCTCTCTAAAAGAAGAATGGAAAATCTGCATCTCTAACATCTTCCTCAGCATGCTTGATTTCTGTATAATTTATGTATTAATCAATTCAATCCTTCCAATGTTTTTAATGAGAAAACTACCCATATTCTATAGCAATAGCTTCAATATAATATATCTTACTGTGGTAATAAAAACATGCTGCAAGATTTTAACCTAGTATTGTGGAATGCTCTTGGATAATTTTTTTTTTTTTTTTTTAAATTAACATAAGAACTGACTGCTGGAAGACACTCTTTATGAAACCAAATTATATTATTAATCAAGCCAAAGCACAAAATTCTCCACATAGTGGTTTTAAAATGCCCAAGATGGTCTTTAATTGAAATGTTGCAAAAAATAACAGGATGAGAAACCACGCATTTGGTGCTTAATTAACTTACATTGTAAGTTCAGTGACTTATATTAGATGGTTGGACTGTGATGAAAGATGTTGCTAAGACACTGAATCCATGTATCTGTTGCCTAATAATATATTTCAGCTTATATTAATAAGCACCCTCTTAATTAAGCAGTCAGCACCATTCCTTGTTGCATGTTGAAATGCCCTTTTCCATACGTAGTCTACTATTAATTTCAGCCGTCACTTTTTTCATTGAATTACCTGTCATGCAAAGAAACCAGGTTTTAACAATATTTTTTTCCTCTCAGCATCTGCCATGTAGTTGATATTGTGTTCCTTTCACAGTTTTATCTAAATCCAGGCTGTGCTTTAACCTTTTGTGGCGTGCAGGAGATCTGTACAAAATATATACAGGAACGTTCTCTAGAAGGCCTTTGTGGTCCTTTACATGGTTGCCACCCGTGCTGCTGTGATTAGTCCTAAGCCATGAATCGTTACTCTTCCAAGAGCTACATCCGTAACTGGACAGTGCTTGGACCCTCTGTCCCCTGCTTCTGCTGTCCTTGTGTGCTGGAGGAGCTGCTCCGGCCTTACCCTCCCCCATGCTCTGCTCTGCCCCCCCCCCCCCCCAAGAGCCCCAGCTCTGCCATGGCACGTGTGGTTCAGTCTCACTCCTACCACTTGCCCTGTAACATTGTCTGGCTGGAAAAGCTTTTTGGCTGTGTTCCTGATCCATCGTGGTGGGGGTACAGGGTCAGCCAAATATAACTAGTTTCTGCGCAGCTGGCAAGACACTCATGATGGTGCTCCTCTGAATAGCTGAGCAATGTGCTGGGCTAGAGCTGCCTCAAAAAGACTGGAGGAGGACAGTGAGCAATAATCCTGGTCCTACCAACCTTTTAATGCCTGTTACAGATTTTTAGGGCTGAGTTCCTTCTGCTTTATCCAGGAAAGGCCTCCTCCCAGGAGGAAAGACCGCTTCACTTGCAGAACTCAGCTCTCCCAAGCTGCCCGCTATAGGGCTAGGGAGGCCAGGGCCTCCATGGGATTTGTGGGACCGGGGGAAGTGGGAGGATGGCAAGGCGTTGGAGGAAGGTTAGGACCTGGGATGGGAAGACACCAGTGAGGGCAAGTCAAGATTTTTCTCTTCGTTCAGCTGAGATCTTGGCCAGGTGAGTATTGGTGGTAACTGTGTAATATCCAGAGCTGCCTCTGCTTTATGTCTTGTGCCGTTCCTAACGGCTAGGGTCTTTTGTGGCTCACAGGTCTGTGCAAGACTACCAAAGAAGCTGCATGTGGCCTCTAGTGGCTTGTTTGTATCAGATACACAGAGCTGAGACTCGCTGAATTGTTCATCTGCTTATTCATCTGTGGGGGTAAGCATCTAGCAGGCCAAGTAAAGCAAGTGGCTTTTTGTCTTGGTTTCTGTGGGGAATATTCCCATCTTCCATAGCATTCTTTTGTAGATGCGTGTGCTTCAGTGCTTGCCCACCCTGTGAGGTGTTTATATAACTGGCAGAAAGTTATTGCTAATTAAGGGCAAAACATTCTTTGCAAATAGAAATTTTCATAATTTTATACTCCTGATCTGTGGTGCTGACTCAAGCATGAGTAAACTGTAAAATTGCACTGTTGCAGAACTGGCCCTCCATGCCTGTCTTTCACAGCACTGACCCAGAGGTTATTTCCCTCAGGGGTATCTGGCCCTGCTTCAGCAATGACTCAGCTGCTTGTAATGTTGAACACCACAAACGACAGCTTGGCATATTAAGGAGAGCTGAAACTGGCACTGATTTTACATTACCATGCTAGAGTTAAGCAGTTGCTTCATGAGCATCTGAATCATCCCTGCAGTTGGGCCAGAAAGTCCAAGGCAACTGGGGTAAGAACTGCTGCAGCCTGTGGTCTTCCAGCCAGAGCTCTGTGGCATTTCAGCATCTCAGCAGCTTGGGAAAGACTTCCTTACCCTGATAAGCCTGGGAAATAAAACAGAACCTTCACTCCCCTTCTTTCTGTCTAGCATCAACCCCAGTGACTTAGGCTGAGTGGAGCTCCTGGTTTTCTGTTAGCACTGGTTTCTCTGATGTAATTGTGCATGACTATTTGTGCCCACAGGAGCGTTGCGAGGCTCAGCTAGGACACGTTCAGGTTTTCAAAAGTGCATAAAGCACACTCCATGAAGTTTGGTGCTTTTAAAAGTTGCCTTTCGGGGATCTCTGTCTTCCAAAGCTTTTTCCCAGGTCAACTGACTTTTTCTTTTTCTTTCTCCTTAACAAAACAATTTTTTAAATAAGTTATTGTCTTGGTATGTTAAAATAGACACGGATGCTCTCTGTGGCAAGGTTAGTCCACCCTAAAGGGAGGTGATGTGCGAATGCTCTGAGGTGGCAGTAAACATGAAAGAGCCTTAATGGTCACTTTTTTTTTTTTTTTTTTTGGCAAGCACAGGAAGGACTTCAACAGCTACTTTCTCTTTACACTGAAGTACCCTCTTCCTTGCTCTTAAAATGGTGCTGGGATTAAACTAGTATTGGGAAAAAAAGATAGCTTCATGGGGTTTTGCCTGTATAGTATGATAGAAACTATTTTAACACTAACATCTGCACACTGCTGCTATTTTTTTGTAACGACACTGGGAAATGGTGGTGTCTTGGATACCCCTGAAAAGGTGCAGCTGTCAAAAGCTGGTTCTAATGAAACTACCGTGCCTCTGTTTTAGCCACGAAAACCTTTCCCAGCTGATTCCTGGAGAGTTTAGGATGTTGCCTGGAAAGGAACAGGTCATCTTCATAGCTGGAAAAGGCGATCCCTTTTGGAACAAAAATAAATACTCAAAAGACAAATAGGGAAAAGTGCGTCTATGTTTGAACTTCTTGATGGAGGGCTCACAGCAGCTGCGTTTCATGGTGAATAGGCAATGTGCTCTAACTGCCTTTTGCATGGAGATGGACGTCTGAGAGGCAGGAGGGAGTCAGCTTTGCTGGTGCCTGTGCATGATAATGTCTAGCAGTCTGGGGCTAGGAAAAGGGCCTGTGTAAGGGAAAAGGTTAGAACAGGGAAAGAGGATAATAAGATATGAAAGTAAAACCTGGTCTGAACAAGCAGTATTTTCTAGCATGTCTATTCCTGTTCACAGGCATAAACTCAATCTTCCAATTTATTTTATAATGAGAAACTAGTACCTTTGAAGTTCTTTAGCTGAACAAGGATTTGTTATAGTTGTGTTTTCTCTGCTAGCTCAGACCTTCTTGTTTGTTCTAATCTGGTATTCTGATTTCTGTATTGGATGACGCTTCAGAGAAAGGCAAGGAAAAAAATGAATGCCTTAACATAGTGTGTCTGTATAAAGTGTGTAGAGCTGTGTGTGAGAAACACTTCCCTGTCTGCAAGGCTGATCTGCTTGTGCAGTGAGATATGAAGTTTGATTATCATTATCTTATTCTAACCTTTATTGTAGCCTGTGGAGCTGAAAACATTAGTAATGTGAATAAAATGATCCAACCTTTTCTAGGCACTGTAATTTTCTAATTTTCAGAGGCAGGGAATCCCACAGGCTGCTTGAGTGCAATGGAAGCTGGTGACTGAGTTCTTTGCCTCACAAGTTGCTTTCACTGTAGCTGTGGGGTGAGGGATCAACGAAGTCTTTGCTATTGCACCCAACGCAATGTAGAACCTTGAGTACTTTGCAAGGACTTGTGTTGCACGCTGTTTTTTAAAAACCCTGCATGTTAACTCGAAAGCATCCATGTTTCCTCGACGGGCCAGAAGTGCATGGTGTGACAGTCAGCATACTTTGGCGTATGCATCAGGTGTGAGCAAGCATTTACACTGGGTAGAGTCTGTTGGATGTGAGCAGGCATTAAAGCAGGCGCAGGGCTGTTGCTGAGACAGGCCCTGCAGATGGCAGCAGAACAGCATGGAACGCAGGGTCGGAGCTGCGGCACCGCTCAAATACACCTTGTTTAGCAGCATCCCTAGCTCTCTGCCTGAGATGAGAAACTTTGCAGACATTTTCTGCTGAATGTTTCTATAAAGCTGTAGAAGGAGGGTGGCAGTAAATTTCATTTATATTTTATATTATATTTATATTTTATTTTTTATATCTATCTATCTATCCATCTATCTATCTGAAACTCCACATACTGGAGTTGAACATTAGGCGTTCAGGCACGGCCGAAAAAAAAAGCTTTGGAAGAAAGTGAGTTGTAACAGAAACAAAGAGTATATACTGATAAGGTATTTTAATGTGATGCCCAGTATGTGTCATGTTGTTAATGCCCTAGCATGTAAACACTGGAGAAGGAACTCGGATTGGGTGTGTTGTTCCCAACAAGGGGTGGGAGGTATCTTAATTACTGTTATGATTAGTTCTTGTTCTCGGACTGAATTGATGAATGTTTTCTGAAAAGCAAAACAGCCTCAGTGATCCGGACTGGGCGAAGCCTGTTCCAAAAGTTGCTCTAATCTCATAATTAGCACTTTATTCTGGGAAGACCTTCAGCCAGCTGCTGAAGCTAGCTATCAGACTGCTTTACATGCCTGGCTTATGCACCAGGATTTGGTTCTGGGTGTCCGTTATCATTATTTATTGTGGTGGGTGAATGTAATCATCATAGCAGGTTGAAGAGGCCATTTATTGTATATAATAACTGCTGATTTTATTTGTTGCTGTATTCTACTGTTAGTAAAAGCACCTACAGCAATGGATCTGGTGTTCTGATATCAATCAAAATAAGACTGTTATGAGAGGAGGCTATCGCCCATGCAAAATAACTGCATTTCAGCAGCATTTTTATGATGTCTTTTTAATACGCATGCAGGTGGTAGTACATAACCTCTTGAAGACGTGCAATTAAACAGTGCACTTGTGCTGTTTTCAGAACTCATGCCAGTATACCGATTTTATGCCTGCAGTTGTTTCTACTCGTGGTTTCTCACAGTCGCCATAAAAGCTCAGCAAAAGGCAGTGTTCTATATAATGTGGTTTATTAGGCATATTGAACAATAATACACAGATCAATGAACCTATGTGGAGCCAAATACTTCTAAGTCATGGCTATACTACTTGCCAGCTTGAAAATGAGCTCAGAATTGACTGTTGCTAATGTAAGGGTCAGCAGGATGAGTGCCTTGCTTTATGCTTACCAAACCTCCTGCTGAACTCGAGAGTGCTAAAAGACCTGAAGGGCTTTTTCTCCTCATTTTTTAGAAATGATTTATTTACTTTAAATAAACAAAAAGCTTCACTCGCCTCCTAAAATCTTGCAGTACTGTCAAGTCGACATAGTTGAGTAACTTTAGCCTAACAGAAAATGGAGGTGAAATCTCAGAAGTGACACTGTGTTATGAATTTCCTGACCCCAGAGAGTTTGACACGTTAGGCCTTCATACCACTGAGGTGCGGGAATGAAACCTCAACTGTGGTATGAGGAATGTAGAGTTTAAATACCTAGGTTTGATTCAGGGTAGAGACTGGAAACAAGTGCTCCATCTCAGGAGAGTGCCTGCTAGTTAAAAGATATTGCAAGATATGTCACCCTTCAGTCTTACCTGGCTTCTCTAAAATATTTGTGTTCATTTGGTTGGGAAGAGAATGACTGTCTCCAGTGGTGAGGGCACTCCTTGGGATGTGGGACGTTTGGATTTGAACCTTAGTTCCAATAAAATATTTCAAAATTTTGTACTTAAGGGAACTAGTCAACAGAAAAGACAGAGCAGGTTCCACTTCAGCACTAAGCATTAGCTGGTAGTTGGGCGTTTCCCTTGGAAAAACCTCTGGTTCAAGAGGATCCTTCTGCAGAGGAAGTTTAGCTCTGGTTCATGCCTCAGAGACTGTCTGAAGCCATCTTAGCCTGTGGAAGTGGAATCAGTGAAACGGTTGTTCGGTCACAAAAGTGTCAAGAGGTTAATTCTTTGAGCTTAGCCCTTTGCCTTTATTTACAAATGGCCATCAGTTTGGGTGGGTGGAGGTTGAATTGCCTTTGAATGAAGGGCACATTAAGTGGCCAACCGTTGAAAGGCTGTTTTAGAAATATTTCTAAAGCAATTTTCCCTTCTCTATTCCCCTAATTTATTTTAATCACTAGACCTGAAATGCATTCCTTGAGCACTGTCAGAAGTTTAGCCAGATTTCATTTTGGGGACCTAGTGCTCATGGAGACTACTTGGGACTTGTCCATGTGGTCAGCTGCATGCTTTGTGGCTCACGTGCTGCATTAGCTTGACTTAAGCAATTTGTCATCCAGAAACCATTTTCCATGTTAGCACTGTTCTGAGAGAGCAAGCCACTATGGCATCTTGCAAAGACACAGGTCAGCTAGGTGCGCCACAGTATGCACATAACACGTAGATGATATACCTGTAATTTGGGCCACAGTGCAAGAATCCTGGCTTATGTGAAGTTTTGTTTGTATGGCACTTTTACATGGGTCTGTAAACTTGACTGGACACTGGAGATTGCAAAGAAGAATACTAACAGTTTCTACTAAAGTATTGCTCTGATGGGCCACTAGAAGAGGTTGGCAGCAAGGTCAGTGAGGCAAGGAGTGAGAAAAGGGAGCCTTGGCGTTAATGCTGTGAATGTCTATGGGGATAACAGGACCTCCCTGAGTATTTGCCGTTTCCAGGAGACATCAGGGTAACTCCTGTGCGTTATCTCTTCCTGGATAATGTATGTGAAGAGTATTGTAGGTTATGCAGGATTGCCAAGGGCCTCAGGAGATCACTTGGGCATCCTCTCAGAGTTGAGGTAGATTGATTCTGCCTCCTCTGCAAGTCAGAGAAGTGTGTCCCAAATGAGAACAGCAATATGACAGGTGCAGAGCTGCATGGAAACTGAATTCGGAATAGTTGTCAGTGGTTTGCCAACAAAGGCAAATCAATTTGATTTCTAGGGGGCATGTTGTAGAGACAGTATTGGCTAAAAGAACAGAGAACATGTCAAATTTGCAGCTGGATGTTAAACTTTCTCAGCCCAAAAGAACTGGAAGTAGGCTGGGAATGAAAAATAGCTTGAGAATCAGGAAAATTGTGTACGTGATGGGGAGATGGCATAGGATGGAAGGAGAGAAGCAAAATGCAATTCAGCAGGAAAAGGATGAGGTACTGGAGTAGGAACGACGAATTGCCCAAATGCAGGATGGGGGAGTAACTCGATGGATGTAACTCCCAGACAGGAATACATCTAGATCATTCTACAGAAGATATAGGGGATGATAATGTATTGCAAGCAGCACATGAATCAGTGCCACTAGAAAGAGTCAAATATGTTACTAAAGTGTACAGTAAAAGGGATTACAGTCTATCAGATGTGTGAAGCAATATCCCTGTTCTGCTCGGCACTGCTCTGTCCCAGCACTGCTGAGGAGCACTGTGATCACAGCACTCCAGGAAAGATGTGTATCAAGTGGGGAGAGCTCGGAGGAGGGCACCGAGATCTGGTGAACGTGACCCGCGACAGAAGATGGAACAAATTGATAGTGTTTAGCTTAGAAAATGGCATCTCCCTTAGAGCAGGGGCATGCCTTTAAATCTGCAAATGGCTGTTGCAGAGAGGAGGGAAACAATTTGTTCTGTCTGTGCAGTGGCTAAGACAGGAGCTGATGGACTTGAATTGCAGCAGCAGAGATTTGGGTAAGGAGGTAAGAGAAATATCTACTGATTAAGATGGAAAAGGATGGGAACAGGGACTCTTATGTACTCTCCGAGCAATTGCACTCTCTGCAATTGGAGGTCTTTAAGAATAGACTCAACGCCTGTGACGAGTGACACAAGAAACCTGTGATCCTACTGCTATAGCGTTTCCATGGGCTACCTTGACCACTCTTTATTTGCAAATTGTCTCAATCTTTCCTCATTTTTAAGCTTTGTGGGCTTTCTTCTTCCCATTTGCAAGTATACCTTTGCACAATCCATCTCGGCCTGCCAGCGCGCTTCCTGCACGGCTGCCGAAATCTTCCTCTGCTCTCCAGCCTGTGAATACTTCATGGGGGGTGTGTGGGGTGGGGTCTTTACCTGCTCTAGTGTCCTAGCTAATTTTGCTTTTTTTTTTTTCCTTGTAACCCTCTTGAATAAATACAGGTGTGCACATTGGGGGGGGGGAGGGAGGGACTAAGTCCACATCTTGCTGCAGATCAGTGGATATTGAGACCGCCCCTCAAGCGGGATTTCTGCGGCGAGAAGGATTTGTTAAGTAGATGCTTTCTGCTGGGTTTTGCCCAGGTTTCCTAAATACGCGGGTTGGCATGCGTCTGTGCTTCAGGCCCTGCCAGTAAGGGCGCAGGCGCTGCGGCCTGTGCCGCTGCCACCTCGGCCTGTGGCGGGGCCCGAGGGCTCCCCTCAGGGAGGGAGCGAGGCTCTGGTAGCCCAAACCCGGCCTTCTTACGCCATCGACGAGTTGGGGTCGGGGGGGGGGAAGACTGTGTGTTTGGTGGGGGGCGGGGAACAAGAAGGGACGAGGCAGGCCGGGGAGGGGGCGGGCCGCGCCGGCGCCGGCAGGGGGCGCTGCCCGCCAAGGAACGCGGAGCGGCGCCGCCGCCATTTCGGGGGGGGGGGAGGGCGGCGGCGCCTGGAGGCGGCCGCGTAGCGGGGCAGAGGGTGCGCCCGGCGCATCAGCGTGGTGGCCGCGGGGCGCTGGGAAAGGCGCTGCCGGAGAGCAGCCCGCTAGCGGCGCTGCTGCTGCGGCCGTCTCAAGGGACCTGGGGCGGGGGGGTGGCCGCCGGGGGACCAACCCGGGGCCCCTCGTCCGCCATGTGCGGCCGGGGCTGAGCCCAAAATGGCGGGCGCCCGTTGCTGCCCGAGGGGTTGGCCGTGCCCTCGGCTGCTGCTCGGCCTGAAAGCCGGCGGGTGCGAAGAGCTGTTGGTGTTTGGTTTAAAGAATAGACAGCGGCGGGCACTGGATGGAGGCGGGGAGGGCGGAATAAGTTCCTGAGGAGCCTTTTGCAGAGAGTTAGGGAATAACTTGCTTGCTGCGTCTGTGCTGGTGGGGCAAGAAGCGGTGGCCGAAGTTGCGGCACAGTAGGTTGAGATGAGGTTTGGGAAGACGGTTGTGGCCTCTGAGGAGAGCAATGCCCTAGAGGAGGTTTCCCCAGGCGGGGCGTGCGGGCCCTTCACAAACAGGGTATTTAATAAGAGGAGATGCGTGTTTGTCTGATTTGTGTCAGGACGTGCACAGGTACTGCTTACTCGGCCTTGGGAGGAGCATGGACTCAGTGCTTTCCTGGTGGTCCCTTCCCACCTTTTCTTTCTTTCTTTTCTGACTGCCCAAAGCTCCACTCCCATTTTCTGATTAGGTGTTCAAACTTTTCAGGAGCTGTGGAAGCGCGTACTTAACACATAGCTGTAGTTTAAGGTACTTAAGTACCTTTTTATGCCTTTAGGCTATAGGTACTTATATTTCCTGTTTGAAATGAGATTTAGAGCATACCGTAAGTGAATTTGAAAATTTGGTCAGTGACAGAGTGAGCCTGCTCTGTTTACCCTCCGCCTTCCATCCAAATTTTTCCTCCTCAGTCTCAGTTGCTTGGCATGTGAATTAGGACCACTGCGAATGCAGGGTGGCATGGTTATCTGTATCATTCAATATTAAGAGAAGATGTAAGGTGTTGAAATATTTTCTTGTACAAGCCCTTCCAAGTACTGTCACCTCCTCAGGGGCTATGAGCAAAGCCTCAAGGTTTTTGTTGTTTTGCTTCATTGCTTGGTTATGTTTTGTCTCAGGAAGACTAGTCAGGATGTAGCACGTGTCTTCTAAAACGGCGTCCTGCGTTGCAGGAAAGCCTTTGGTTTTGTGTGACTCGCTGTTCTCAAACTGCTAAACTGTTATTCTCCAGCAGCGAGGGTTTTCTTTCTCTCTAGTTCTCTGGAAATGAAAGGAAGCATTTTGCTATTAATGCATTCTCAACCATATTTAATATGAATAATAACGATCTTATTAAGGGCTGACAAACCTGTCCTTTTTAGAAGTTTTATTTTAACATGGGGTGCTTTGAATATCCACAGATAAATTGGATGCTAGCGTTTGAGTGAATACAGATTTGTAGGTAATTAAAATCAGGATTAGCGAGAGGAGAAGTGGAAAATGAAGGTCAGATGCAAGCCAGTGTGACTCAGGCACCATCACTTTTGCTTTCTCGTTACCGCTGGTCAGAACAAAGTTTCTGGTGCTGCGGGTCAGAACAATGTTTCTAATAGTTGGGCTCACTGCAAGTCATTTTTAACCATAGCTTTATCTCAGTGGCATAGTGATAAATTCTCTCGCTTTTAGCTAAAGAAAAACTTAAATATTTACTGAATGTCTTGCTAACTTTGAGAATGTTATGTGGACACGTAAAATAGATGTGAGGGACTTGATTTATTTTAGAGAGGATCTTATTTTCTGTATTATGTTGTAAGGGGCTTTTTGTTCTTTTAGATTCATTTGGGTTTTCCTTATGGGTAGTGATTTGAGTGTTATTTCATGTCTGTTTCTTGTCTTGCTCACAGCCTGTTTAATATTCGGGTGCCCATTTTGTATGGATGAAGAGAAATGGATTCAACTCAATATGAATTAAAATGGAACTATTATTTTTAGAATAAAGTAAAGTGCTTGAGAAAACATGCTAAATTCATGCAGTTTCATTGCTCGAGGAATGAGATAATTGTTCATGAGAAAAGTCCAGGATTTAGAAATTGTTTCAACTGCTCGTTGATCACCGCGGTCCCCAACTTGAGACCTCTCCGTAATGTGTTCAAAAGTAAATGCAAGGATACAGAAACTTACTTGCTTCCACCTTGGGCAATAAGGAGTTTTACTTCTTTCTAGCAATGTGGAACACCAGTCATGTAAATTTATTCTTTTTTAATATACCTTTATCATACTACTGCCAGCCTAATGATTTTAAAATTCTGAGCAGACCTTATTTTCGTTATGAATATTTTTCCAGTTAAATGGAAAACTATGTAACTTGTAAATGAGGAACTATTTCAACAGGGAGTTATTTTAATACTGTGCAGAAGTGGCAGAACTTGCAAACTGAGGTCTGGTATTAGGACTCGGAAGATGATGGGCCCTTTTCAGTTTAAGCAAGGGCGCTTGTGGGCAGACATCAGGAGAAGTTGGAAGAAACTGTACCTTGCGTCCAAGTGAAATAACTGTAAGTGTCACCAAAATTGTGCCTACCGTTGTATCGCTCTTAGCTGTTGAGCCAGCAGCTAAATGTGAGCTGCCAAAAGTAGTCTTGTAATAGAGGTAGTAATGGAATTGTGTAAGGTCCAGGTGTCAGGGCCACCCAAAGGGAAAAATGTCGAGTCTGATGACCAGCTGTTTAGTTGCCTCCTCTGGGAAGGAGCGAATAACTCCTTAGTTTTTCAGTGATTGATATGGACCAATACAGACTTCAGCCTTTATGGTCAGAGTATGTGTACGGCTTTGAGGTGTCCTTGCTCTTAACTAAATTGGTGCTGTCCCGGTCCCCATAATTATGGTGCCTATCTGCTGCTAGTAGCTCTTTTGGAAACCAAAGATCAATAAAATGCAAAGGTGTCCTGGCTGTTTTCCTTTTCCTAAGGTTTTCCAAAGGTGTAGAAGGGTGTTTAAGAGGCACAGCGTGGCCTTGTGTCGTTGAAGAGCTCAGCAATTTTGCTGGGATCTGTGGCTGTTCTGTGAGGTTTCTGTGGTCATTGTTAGGACATGTTTCTCCCAAGGTGTCAAGGATTCACGCTGTAGCTTAAGGGAGAGGAGGGGAGAGTTAGGCTCCAGCAAGGTAGCAAGGTTCGTGAACTCTTGGGGGAGCGAAAGAGTAAGAGGCTGCTATTTTTCTTTTTTGTTTGTGATATCTACAGTTCCTGTGGTGACAAGCTCATTCCAGTTCTTTTTGAAGCAGCTGAACCTTGATTTCTGTTGTTTTTTCCTGTCAAGAATTAATTAGTAGATGGAAGGTACGTTTTGTCACTCTGGTAGACTGGAGATAATTGGGGGCATAGAGGTAAGAAACTGCAGAGCTTCTTCTGAACTACCTGCGATTCCTCAATTTTGTGTTGCAAAGTAAGAAGTCTCCCAGACAGGGACTGGAGGAGATGAACAGGAGTAGGCGCTCCACTGCCTGTTGCCCAGATGCATCAGTGAATGATTTCCTGCTCCTACATCACTGCCTGGCTTCACTGTGGGAATTTTCTCTGAGTTGCCTTTGGCTTCCAGTCTGTTAGGGTCAGGTCTACTTGTATCTGCCAGGTTTCTTGCCCTGACGCGTTCATTGCTCCTTGTCTGTTCAGGAGGGGAGAACTCTGGGCGCGAGTGGGCGACGGTTGTTTGTGTAGCCATGAGGTGAGTTCCTTGCCTTCCCCAAAGGTCACGAGCAGGAGTTGGCAAGTGGTAGGCACGTGCTTGAAGCTTGTGAGAAGCCCTTGCGAGAGGTGTAGAGCAAGATGGGCGTTTTAAAGTGGGCAGCTGCTGTTGTCAGGGTGCTAGGTTGCGTGGTTACTAGCATAACCAGTTTGCACATCTTATGCTGCTGAGAGTGAAAAGGCTGCAGGGATGGGAGGAAAGTGGAGTGGAAGGAGAGCTGTTATGGAAGTGGTGCTTCTGAGGGGATGGGCCCTGCAGAAGGTGTACCAACTCCTTCTGTTCTGGCAGGCTTTTAAACCTGCCTCCCACTGTCAGTTTGTAGAGGCATCCTACAGAAACTCTGCGGATTCCCTCTGGATTAGTAGAGGCATAAAAGCTGTGCATGTATGCCTGTGTGATTTCCATATGTACATCTCTGGAAAATGACTAATTATGGTTAGCTGCTTTGTTTTTAGACTTATTGATTATTATCTGTGAATATTGGCCTTTAAGACGTTTATGGCAGGGCATAAAACAGTAATGGAAGATACTTACTTTTCATAGCGTGTCTGGAGTCTCCGTGCATTGTGTTGTTTACGGCAGCGTGCACTTATAACTTAGGAGAAAATGAGAGTTAGAAACTGAAGATATTTCCTTGTGGTCATATAGTTTGCAATAATTCCAGCACAGCGAAGCTCCCTGCAAATAAAGAAGCGGTTGAGTCCTATGAATTTACTACTTTTATTATTTTAAAATTGCTGTGGCTATTGTTATAAGTGTTTAGAAAGCAAAAGTAG
The DNA here is from genome assembly GCF_040807025.1 of Struthio camelus. Taxonomy (NCBI): domain Eukaryota; kingdom Metazoa; phylum Chordata; class Aves; order Struthioniformes; family Struthionidae; genus Struthio; species Struthio camelus. The sequence goes on from NC_090942.1 coordinate 99,213,257, forward strand.
AACATTGTTGGAAACTTGTCCCTCGGGGCATGTCTTTTACAGTATTAACAACGGGAAAGAGGTAGTTGGGGGAGGGAAGCATTTATACTGAAACAGCAAGGATGGAATTTTTTTTTTTTATTTAAGTAACACTACTAAATGTACAACCTCGTGCTCCTTCACTGTCACAGGAAATGAATGGCATTTTGCCTAGCAAAGCATTTCTTTAAGTCTCCTCTCAAGTCCCTTATTGGTGCTCTGGCAGTGCTTTCTGCCTCTAATAATTTTTATGGCGTTAGGCATAATAGTCTCCAGTTGAACCTATTCAAACATGGCAAATATTTATGGATATCGTGGTGAACTGGAAGCTAGTTTTTGGCTTTTCAGCGTTCTTTCTCCTAGCAGTTTATTGTCTCAGGGCACCTACAGACTTTTCTTCATCTCACTGACAGATCATACAAAACAGACTCTCTGGCTCTTAGTTTTGAGATCCCACAAGATGAGTTCCCAGCAGCACTCCACCTGGAAAGGCTCCCATTACATCTCTGGTAGGCTTGTTGAATTAAAGGTGAAAGCAAGGACAGAATAGGCTAGGAGACTGCGGGGAAGAGAAAGGGAAAGGAGAAAGGAGAGACCTGTCCTCCTCCCTTCGTGGTTCTTTAACTGAGTTCTGTCTTGTAACCTCAGGTCATTTTTGGCTGTTGATTTTAGGGTAAACCTGTACAAGAGGTGACCTGCCTTCTGGCCCCGAGCAGTTTGTGTTAGTTGCCTGAGTAGAACCTTCCGAGAGCTTTGTGCTGACTTGTGGTGGGCAGTGAGATCCTCGTTTCCCAGCGAGGTAGTGCTTTTCTAGGTAAAAACCTTTCCTGCCGTTCCATTTGTTTGCCAAATTGGTTTGCATGTATTAGTTTGTGTGTGTGTGTGTGTGTGTGTGGTTTTTTTTTTTTTTAAATGAGAGCTGGAAATTCTAATTAAAGAAATACTTGATGATTTTTGTCATTTGGATTACTGAATCTGCAACCCTGGTCTAGGTGCTGCACAAAAAGAGGTGTGTTCTCTCATCACAGCTTCTTTCACGTAGTCAATCTACAAGTAATTTTTTTACCAGCCCTTTCCTTTGAAAAGGTAACTTTCCTGGTACTGAGAGAGTAGAAAAGGCCAGCACCCCAGAAATTGCAAAATGAGTGCAGAGTGTTTGGGATAGCTTTGGGGTTTTTTTCCTCCCTCTTCCTCTATGAAAAGGTTTGCCAGTTTTAATTATGAATACTGGAGATGACTCTCGAGGTCTGCAGCATCTGGAAAACAGTGCAATGATTTGTTCTACATGAGGCATGCAAATAAGTAGCAGCTTTAGCTTCCTCCCTATTCCTAATGGTATCTGTGTCTCTTCTGTGTGCATGCTGTGCCTCATCAGCACAGACAGATATGTGCCTGCTTGCCTCAAACTGTCGCACAGGTTTTCAGAGTGCCTTAGCTTTTAAAGCAGAGGGATGGGTTCTCTTCAGAGCAAACCTTACATGACTTCAGTGGTCAGGAATTTCAGAATTAATCTGTTCTAATTGGATAAACCCAAGTGAGTCAAGCAGCTACATACGGTAGGGGAGAGATGATTGGAGCTGGAATGGTTTGCTCATTGCTAATATCCACAGATGATGATCTTCATAGTTTGATGTTTTCATTCCCACTTCCCAGTCCCCTCCATCACTTTGTATATTGTTGAAGATAGCTCTCTAAATGGAGCAGCTGTGCCATCTGCCTCCAGTATTATTTCAGTCCTCACTGTTTTAGGATAAATTTCATAAAGTATATTGCACATACAGACATTTAACTGAACAAATGGAAAGCCTCTCCAGTTAAAAAAGCTTTGCAAATGACATGTAGTGTCCAATTTCCATTCTAATCATTACTCCAGGACTTTAAAATACGTGTGAATTCGTCTAGCAAAGGCTAATGGTGTATTTGGGGCAGATGGCTTGATGTTCTGCAAAGAAGAAATGTAAGTGGCTTTTACTATAAATCTTATTTTTTTGGCAAAGGGTTGGCATAATAAAGATGCAAGTATTACTGAGAATGCTCTTTAATAATTACGCTACCTTATGTTTTCCCTCAAGAGTATGGTTAACTGACTAGAAAAATCTATTCAGAATTTTTATGTTTAACAATAACAAATGGTTTAGAAACACTCCTTTTCATACTCTAATAAAAAGATTGAAGAGTAGGCAGGTTATTGAGCAAAAAGACAAACATCAGTCTTTGGAGAGATATCACGACCCCTTGAAAGGGGGGACCTCGTGAGAAACGCATCTCAAGCACATGCAACGTACTTGACTATCAGAGGACAGTGAAACCAAGCATGGGCATAAAGCAGCCATATTCTCTGTAATTTTGAAGGCATTTAGGGAGTGGGCAATTAGACTTTTTGAAGATTTCTCTTTTAAAAAAAAAAAAAAAAAAGGATTTTTTTGCCCAAACCGTCAGTGTCTTTCGTATACATCTTACTGCTTTGTGAAAGCTCAGCTCTGAAGCAGAATACTTTAGTCATTTGACTGAAAGAGCCATTAACACAAATGGTGGGGAAAGAGGCTAGTGTTACTGAATGCAGCAGAGGTGAACATATCTGGCATGAGTAAGGTAGAGAAATCTTCAAAATTTTTATACTGTTTGTATGAATTCCCATTCAACCAATGCATGGAAGGAGGATCGTATGTCTAATACAGATTGAGTTGTTGTCCACAGCTTGGAGTTGTTCGTGATACGGAGTATCACAATTACTGGAATAAAACGTGAACAACTATAACTTATTTTATGTCAGAATGCTTCATCTGCAGAGTAAGGACGGATCTCGCTAGTGTTAGCGATAAGGATGGACAGCCCAGATGTGTCTGAGATTCTTGTGTAATCGTTTTGTCACAAATTCAGTCCAAGCTGTGCTCTCCTTGCACCTTTTTGTCAAGGTTTCCTGAGCTATGCTCCCTCCCTGATGATTTCCCTCCAAGTTGTATTCTTAGAACTTTTGTTTCCAATTTCCTCTGCCTCAGGATTTGAATTTCTGGATGGATTTTGGATGGACTTATGAATTCAGTTATTCTTCAGGTTGTAAAAACTTTGCTACTACTCTTTTAGGCTCTCTCTAACTGTAAACTCGCAGAGAGCTGGGCTCTGGAGCTTTGCATCCCCCCACCCCCCCACCCCCCCAAGCTTATCATAAAGTTATATGGGAACAGAGGACCAAACGTCCTGCATACCTTGGAGATTGGAGATCAGCTCTTGACATTGAATGCAGAGAGACTTAATTCCTAAAAGTTGCAGTGGCTACTAAGGAAAAAAAAAATCTGTTGGTGATCTAATATAAAATTCAGACTTACTCACTTGAATTCATTCCCTTCTGAAGACTTGCATGTATCTATCTAAAATCTTAAAATATGCTTGTCAGAACGTGTTTTATAACAACAGACTTGACTGTACTTTCAGATGGCATTTTTTTGTTTGTTGTTACTTGGGAGAAATTTTAGTAGTGAGCTATAAACCCCTGGAAAAAAGAGAGCGCTGTAGCAGGAACACTAATAGACCCCTTAACTATTGTAGCATTGGCAGGCACCAGCCTAGCGTTCATAAACCACCTCAATAATTCTTATTCTAACTGTAGTAAGCATGTATTGACTTCTATTGTATTCAGCATCAAGATTCATTGACCTGAGAGGTAAATATTGGTGAGAGCAAAGCCAGGGTCAATACATCCCTCAGGGGACTGTTAATCTTCTGCAGACTGAAAAGGAAGTCAATATTGACATTATTTCATGATTCTAATATAAAACTTTGTTATAAGTGCACAAAAAGGCAAAGAGAAAAAACTCCCAAAAATATTACGGTAACTGTTTTTCGGGGGCCTATGTGTAGCATTTAAGTCATGAAAATTAATTATTTCTATAAAAAATATTCTAAAGTTTTCTGTAATGCAATCTAGGTTTGAACTACCAACCGAGGCAGGCTGTGAGATCTGGTAAGAATGAAATGACAGTTCCCAAGTACTCTTTTTTTCACTGTGGAAAATCCTGCCAAGTACTCAACATCTTGTTCTTAACGTATTAGAGCATGAGAATCACTGTGGTTATCCGCATCAGAATAACCAAGTGCTTGATGCTCTGCAGGCTGATGGGCCACTGTGCTCAAAACAAGGCAGGACCCTACTTAAGTGTGGCTGGTAAGCTGGTTTGTGCAGCATCTCCCTGTCTGCCTTCCTCTTAGAAAAGGGAGCTAATTTAGCTCTAGCCCTGCTTAGCACTAGTGCCTAGAGTAGATGAAGGTTGCAGGACTGAATTGTAAATGAGCTCGAGAGACATCGCTCAGGGTGCGACTGCAAAACCAGCTAGAACCAGCCCTCAAAGATACAGAACACAATGGACAGAGGTAACGGTTCCCCTTCGGATAAGATAAGGTACTATGAAGCAAGAACATAGCAGCCGTCCCAGGATGTATATGTGAACCAATCAAGAGGAAAGAGACCAGTGACTCAGTAAGGAAGATGGGAAGAGACTGTCATGGGCAGGCGGGGAAATAAGACTGTAAGGAGTATAATTACCCCCAAATTTCTTTATTTGGGGTCCTTCCCTGGAGGCACCCAGCTCAAGCTGTTACTTTGCTGTACTGTCATTTAAATAAACAATGAAATTTGCTGCTAGTCGTATATGTGAGACTCTGCTCCTTGGAAACCTAGGGTCAAACTATTTCTATAACGCTTCCTGGACAATTACCTGAATTTTTTCCCCCAGATTTTTTTGAATCTGAATTTTGAATTGAGTATGTTGTTTGTATCACCTTGCTCCCTGTTTGTCCCTCCCAAGGCCTCTACTCAGTTCTTTTGCTCTGTTCCCTCTGTATCTGGACTGAGGTAGAAATCTTAAAAACGAACTTGCTCTTTACGAGTATTTCCTTCAGGTTCTGTGAATGAAATGCCTTTTGAAAACTGTGATGAGCTTTCAGAGAATGTGATAAACTTATTTTGGGCGGCCTCTTCTGATTTGCTGTTTGCATGGTAGAGGAGTAACAACATAGCAAAGAAGAAAGGTGGACACACAGCGATATCAAATAATCGCTTAATGAATGTATGCAAAATATGTGATCTTGCCGTTGCTGTATAGACATCGTCTGGAAAGGCTTCTCTGGGCTTGTGAAGAAGAGCCGTTTTGAAGACCTCGCAATTTCTACCCCATTCCTTCCTGCTTCAGGTACATTTGAAATGGAGAGGTTTTTCACAGTAATGCTACAATAGAGCATTGTTCCTGCTCTGTGTGCCTTGAATGACATTTGCCTTTTGATGAAGCATACTGTAACCCTCTGGCTAGTGTTGCTGTGGTTAGTGATTTTAGTCCCGCTTCCTGATGTGCTTTTTGGGAGAATATTCTCAATTTCTGAACAGCTAGGCAAAGATCAGGTTTCACTAGGAAATAAAATTGGGCTTTTCCTGATTCATGATTTGTTATTCCTCTTGTATTGGTATAGCAGCTTAAAGTTTTGTTCATTCACTCAGGGAGTAGAAATAATGTTGTGTGACTTGGGAACCTGCTGAAACACATTGGATAATAGGTAGGGAACAGTAAAAGCCAACAAGCTTGCAGACAAACCCGTAGGGTAAATTTCCTGTGTATAAATTATTCAGTGAATAATTTGCAAACAACGAGTACATTGGCAGAAAATGGGTTTGGTTTGTGAATGACTCACAAAGAGGAAATAGATTTGAAATCACCAGACCATTACTCACAACAAGTAATTGGACTGGCTCATATTCTCCCTTAGGATAATCTATGCCTTTAAAAATTCATGTATTTTATAGAGCTATGTGAAATTTTTTGCGCATAGTAGCTTCTGTTTATCTACCTGTTGACCTATGCGTATGTACTCTGTTATTCCTGTTTGCAGAAGAAATTTTAATTCGGCAAATAAAATGGAAATTCACCATTCAAATGACAAGAATATGGATATATTTTACAGGAGCTGATATTCAGAAATATGCATGAATACAACACAAAACGTTAAGAGGTCATTGTCAGTATGAAATACTTTTTTTTTTTTTTTTCCTTTCTCTTTTTAAAAGCCTATTGATGATGAACAAGGAAATAATCTCTTCTTCACTGTTGGTGGCCTCTGCAGTTCATCTTCTAATAGACTTTAGGCTTAACATCCTAGAAAGTAATGCTTTGAAAAGTCAGATTATCTTCAACGTTGATTCTTATTTGGTATTATTTCAGGTTTATCATGGTACGGCAATGGAATTAGATCAGTGTATGACTGGTTTAATACAGTGATGATTGGATTCTAGTCATTTTAAGTTTGAGGGGGAAAAAATGCCTAGTTCTGTGCTTCTAGATATCTGATTTTAAAAACATACCTTTTAAATAGGAAAAAGTTGTTTTTATTAGCTCTTTGTTAAATGTCACGCTAATGTTTTTTTCCTATGTGTTGTGAACCCTCTGCATTATATTCCACAAAATGTGAACTAGACTACCAAGAGATAGTTTTCCTTGTTTATCTGCTGAGTTGCTAGTTTTTTCCACTCTTTAAAATTTCCTTGTTTGAAATTTTCATTGCCTTTTAGAGTGAGGTTGACTACCCTCCCTTCAGGAACCACAAAAAGCCATATGTCAAATACTTCATTACAACCATACTGCTTGTGGAAAAGAACAGTCTCCTGTTTTACACCGGCTGTTTTAAGCTTTTACATCTTCCATTATGGGGATGTTCAGCTCCAGACTTGAAGGTAGTTTTCCTCTGTGGAAGACTATCTTCAATTCAGCCTTCTTATCGGAAGAAAAGAGACGTAATCTGGAGCCCAGCCGGACAGTTTTACCTCCTTAATGCTGTCCCAACCTGGAGAGCTTCTGAGAATGAAATGTTGATTGTAACATTCCAAAGTGCAAAGAGGGCTGCTTTTTTTTTTTTTTTTCCTGGGTATAGGTTAGAAACACCTACAACTAACTGATCAGAAAATAAACACTTGTGACTCTTGATTTCCATCCAGAATAACTAGTGTTGAAAAAAATAGAAATTTCATAGTTGTGTCTAACTGTAGTTAACCTGCGGTTTCAACAAGTCAATGTTTTCCAGCATTTTCTCTCACTAGTACTCTAATGCTTGCAAAATTTGAAATGGAAATGTTTTATGGAAATTTCAGTGAAACAATATTGCTGTAGAAATATTCTTACTTTGAGTGTTTCTTGGGGGAGGGAGGGGATTGCTTGTTTTCATCTAGCTTCTTGGAGTAATTTTCTGACGCTCTAGTCATTTAGGTTAGAAAGAACTGTGAAAAATAATATGGATGTGCATGGTGGCTTATTGTGGCAAGGTTGCTACAGTCTGACCTTCCTCTTAAAGGATAGTAACAATAAACTTTGTTCCAATTTTACAGGATTGGTGCAGTTCCTCTTTTCTAAGTTGAAATTGTGTTTTAGTTGGGAAAAATCAGAGCACCATGGTGATCTACTGCAAAATCCAGTTTTAGATCAATCCTATGTTAAGGAGGTGGACATTAGGTGGGAGACAAGAAAATATTTAAAGAGGATTTTGTCTAGAAGCTTCATGGACAGGAAATTTTACCCAGAGTTTACTGTTTACTGTTTTGTATGTATTTACATGTATCTTTCAGTTCTATAAATGGCAAAATGTATGCCCTGTTAATCTGTGATGAGAACATCAGTTTGTCAAGAATTGATCAGTAGCCCATTACGGATTCGTACGTTTACCTTTCACTGTGGAACGGTAGCACAGTTTTGTTTGAAGGATTGTTGCACAGGCTAGGTTTCTTTCATTTTTAAATACAAATGAGACTGAGATACAAATAACCCAGTAAAAAGTAAGAAATGCTTTTTCTAAAAGCCCAATATTTCAGTGCAAAGTGTTCATTTGTCTCAGGGGTTACTTGCTAGAAATGTTCTTGCTGTTAGCGCTAAATGGATGTTCATTTCCAGACTCGCAGCAATGGAGCTAAATAATGTTGCAACCATTATGACCGTGCGAGTCAAGGCGTGCAGCGCTGGACTAAAATTCTTGTAGTGAGCCCTGTGTTAATCAGCTTCTACCCTGTGGATCCCTCACACTTGCTTTTAAAGTGAGTGCTGCTTGTTTTGTCTAAAGCACAGATGTGCATTTCCAAAATATGTTGTAATCAGAAAAGTTCAGAAGACGTTAAGAGTAGACATTGACCATACTTTATCTTGGGTTTGCAGCACGCTTGACAGCACGTAACAGCAACTCTCTCCGCTTTTAAGTCTATTACTCTGGAATGCCCCATCTCTTTTTTGTACCTTACAGTAAACAATCTGTAGCAGTTCCGTTGTGCTTCCATTTGTCAGACTCTTCCCTTCAGGTTTCTCCTCCTCATGTTCTTCATGACATTAATTTGGGTTATTTACATATCTCCCTTCCTGTATCCTGTCCCTTCTTTTAACTTTTGTAATAGCATAAGGTCTTTTTCTCTTCTTGCATGAAAACCAGAAATAACTTTCTTCTTTTTAAGGTCTCTTGCAAGGAGGGACTTTCCTCACTGTCAAGTGTGCTTTAGGAAGCGAGGGCAGGTTAAGGGTATTGTCCGTCTCATTAGAGCCCTATGAATCTGTGAATTGAACTTCTACTTTGGTGGTAGAGCAGTCAGTACCAAAGCTGGTAAGATGTGTTGCCTGAGTAATGGGTTGTGTTTGTGGTGTTCATTAAATTTGAGTCTGGATCCTTTGGCCTCATATAACCTTCTGTTCTGTCTATAGAAGCCACAGCCTCAGGCTAAAATGCCATCCAAATCTTTGCTTTAGGGCTTCTCAAGGGCTCAGAGCAGGGCTTGCCAGAGCAGTGTCAGGCTGTGAACAGAAGAGAAGCTGCGTTGCAGCTGCGTTGTGTCATTAGCAAATGCTTGTCCTTTGAGTGGAAAGCAGAAGGCTCCTCTTCTTTTTTTTTTTTTTTTTTTCTTCTCTCCCTCCTTCTCTCTTGTGAGGCATGGCTTCAGTGTTGGCTTGGAGTGGATGCAGGGGGTAGAAGCAGTTACAGCCTTTGAGGGTTGATCATGCAGTGATTTTTTTTTTTTTTTTGAGTTCTTCTGAGTGTTATATTTGTTGGGAGTGAGGAGAACTGGTAAAGAAGGGATCTGTGAGCTCTGAGCAACCTGATAGAAGATATACCACTGATAAAGCAGCGTGCCCTGCCCACGTGTCTTGAGAATGCAGTGGCAAGCTTTGTTGCTTTTTCATGGAAGACGAGCAAAGAATGATATCTTATCCCCTTGCTGTCATGGAAGTGTCTGATAATATTTATGCTGGAAAGAGCTTGATTTCTTTCCTTATTCTGAGGTCTTTTCCTGTGCTTTCCTTAGAGATGTTGGGAGTTATGAATGGAAAGCTTGTGAGCTAGGCTTTGCTCTTATTTGCTTAGTGCTTTTGGAGGACCCAGGAGCATGCACTTGAAAATTACCAGTCTCATTCATTATAATGCAGTGAGCTTCAGGAGGCATGCAGCACGCATTTGTAGGCCTTGGATGAACAAAACCTTTCCTTGGTTTCCAAAATTATAGGTGTTACTATGCTTGGCAGACTTTGGCTGGCAACCAGAAGTGTGAGAAGGGAGATGAGACTGCTGTGGCAGACTAACTTTTCCTTCTCCTTATTGGCAAGAGAGGGAACATTTGATTAGCATCAATCTCAGCTGACGTGACAGGGATATTTCTGTTGGAACTGGGAAACGTCATGTTCCCTACATGCAAATGAAATGTTTAAAAAATTAGGATGATCTGCACGTTTCCTCTAGACTCTTCGTGTAGCTACTTTTTCTACCACCTCAGAGGCTGGTTGGGCCTCTGCCCTTGGTACACTGTCTTTGTGGCTTCTTCCCGTGCACTGTGTGCCCTGGACGTGAAGAAAAGTAGCCTAGGTTTCTGTGCGTCTTAACAACGTTTAGCTGGGTACCCTTTCTTCTCCTCATCTAAGATCATGGAATAAGGTTTAAGAAGTCCTCATTGGTACCTTTGAGGTTGGAGAAGATTTTCATTTTCCAGCTTCCTCGTTTTTCAATAAAATGAAGTGGCCAGAAGTCAGAAGTTTATTTAAACTTGGAAAGTCATTCTTATTTCTGTAGCATTTTGATTCTGCCTTGTATCTGTTCTTCACAGATATCAAGCATTCCAAATAGTTTTGGGAAATGTTGTCATTTCTAGTGCCCTCTGACCAGGAAGCTCGTGAATATTGAGCTGGTGGGCACTTGCGCACACTGAGCAAAAAGACTGTTTCCACAGCCTCACGCTTAAGCATTGCCAAATGATGGAGTTAAATGAAAATCACTGGCTGCAGCAGGCAGAGCTGTCTACCACCTCACAAAGCTCTGGACAGAGTTCTCGGAGAGCTGAGTGTGGCTGTGTTTGAGATCGCCTTGCTGACTGGGAAAGTAGACCTGGTTGGGATTAGCGTCTCTGCTTCTCTCCTACTTTGTTCCCATGTGCCTCAGTGCGTTAAGGTGAGGGGACCAGAGAATGAAAGTACGATGACTTCTTGCTCTTTTGTGTGACTGTAGGAAGTACAGGTCAGACCCTCCAGAGAGCTACTTCTGCCGCGTTGGCTCTGCATACTGCTGTGTGTGCTCCTACTCTGTCCTCCTGCAAGCAGCCAACTCTTTGGGACAGGCTGAAGAAAAACTAGAGAAGGAACCAGCGGACAAAGCGAGTAATTAGACTCCTACACCTGGGGCTTCTGCCCATGGGAGATGGGAAAGGGAAGAGCGAGAGCAGAAGCCCTGGCTTCTAGTGCCTCTCCCTCCAGTTCACACATCACCTCCGAAACACTAGAAATAAAACGCCAGGGCATTATTTGAAACACTTTTTTTTCCTCCCCTGTCCATCCCCGAGGTACTGCTATTATGACAGTGTGTATCAAGTTTCTTTCTTATTTTTTTTAAACATCCTTTTATCATAGGGTATTTTTGCCTGTCTCATCTTATAGATGTGTGGTGGGAACCAGTTAGCCTTTTGTTTTCTGCAGGCTAGTTTGACGAAAGGAATGTGACACCGGTATTTCCAAGTAATGTATTTCCATCTTTCTGCGTGCCTCTCGCACAGTGTTAGCAAAGTAGTGGAGTGATTTGCCTTGGTTCTTAAAATCTACAGCAAGAGGCATCAGGGAGAAGTATGTAACTAAATGTTTGCAGTGGCAGAGAGCTGAGAGAAAAGCTTCAAGGGTAATGTTCTGTCCTTAATCTAATAATTTCCTTGTTCAGTATTAGTAGAAAATGACTCTCTCTACATTCCTTCATATTGCTATAAAATAAACAACAACATAATGCTCAAAATATGAAGTAATTTAATAAGTTCAGGCTGTGTTATAGATAATGGATAACTATGCATGGGAGTATAGTAAATCTTGAATGATGGTTTTATTTGATTACCAAGTCTAAATGCAATGTTCCACAGCATTGCTTTAGTGTAACGCAGTATCGTGCTGTGGGAAGCGTGATTACTGTCGGATCTAATTAAGCAGTTTTACTTCTGTGGTCTCCTGTCTGCTCAGATCTAACAAACTATGCTTCGTCAATACTCGGGTGGAAGACCTCCAGTGACGATTTATGTATAGCAGGAAGAAGTCCTGGTGACTCGGTAAACCAGGCGTTTCCCCACCTGCTCCAGACTGAACCAATGTCTCCGAGGTAGTGTTAAGTGTGTTAGGGCTTGCTGACAGAGTTTCTGCTTTCAGATGTGATGGACTGCTGAAACACAGGCCAAATGTTTAGTCTTCAAAATAGGTTCCATGGTTTCATTTTGTTTTGTTTTTTTGCTAAAGTTTTTCATTATGTATTATCACATTGTCCTGTGGCTGCATTTTAATGACCAGTGAAATGTTCTCTAATGGACTGTAAAGACAGTGAAGAACTCTGCTGTATTACATATATTGTGTCTTTCTGTCAGAAAAGCACAATGATAAAGGAAATATAAGGAAATCAATTTTTATCCGCCACTGCAGGGCAGATGGAATTTGTTTTGTGTATTTCTCTTCTTCCCTGTGCCCGTTTTCCCAGTCTACCACTTCCCACTATGCTGCTTTGACAGTGCAACTTGGAGCCAAACAAGACGACATTTGCTAGTTTTCTAACAAAGCAGTGCCATTGTCCTGTAATATTGCCCTGAGAGAAGTCACGGCGTTTTGCTCTGCTTGACAGGAGACTGCCAAATGGTGTGGCATTTTGTGATGTGCAGGAGCTGGGTTAGCTCTGTTAAATTTGTTTCACTCCCAGTAAAGTTCACTCCTGGTTTACTAAATACCCAGAATCTCATGTTTCTAGTTTGTTTTGCTCCTTGCAGGCACGCTCTGTGGGTGTGGAAGGAACCGCGCTTTAGGCAGTTGGGAGTTTTCTTTGAGGCAAATGTGGTGGTTGCCAATTTTAACAAAGATCATGCTGTACTTTGTTGTCGCTGTGTCAGATTTGTGCATGTTTTGCCAATTTTCAATTTATGGAGGTTTCGGTAAACTGTTTTTCCGATTCCTGTATTTCCTCATGACTGTAAATGAGGAAGTATAATCCTAAGTGTTTTTTGTGTTAATTTTTTTCCTTGGTATGCATCTTCAGCAGAAGTTCCTGGGCTAGGAGGAACAGGAGCTAATTCTCAATGAAAAGAAACTGCTGGGATGTATTAAGCTGAGGATATTGGAGAGCCAGAGAGCTAGCTGCGTATTTCTCCTGTGGTAGGACTGTATGAGGATGAAGAGCTTGCTGTTTACTAGAGGTAGATTTAAGGCTACAGAGCTCGCTGGGATATGTCTCTAAAACTACTGTTAAGTCACAAGACTGCAGTAAGTATTGCATCAGCCCTAAGGTTTTCAAAGTGCTATAAATGGTCAAAATAGGAGCCTCTTTATACTCCAGCCGGTGGTAATTTATTTTCACTTTCAGAAGAATTTTGATATACTCATTCATAAAAGACTGCTGAGTCTTAGTTCTTGACTAAAGGTTGTGGGAGAGGAAGAGCCCTTTGAGAGAGGGAACAAAGGCTGAGAGTAAATAGCTAATTCTCAGTGTGGAGGGAGGTTAATAGTGGGGCAGGCTAGGGAAGGACTTGAAAGAAGCGTGGGTAGGAGTGAGGGAGATCAGAGATGTTATTTTGGAGCCTGTCACCCTATTCTTTCACAGCTTATTCACCTCTGAAGCTAACTTAACAAACATCTAAGGGAATTTTTTCTGTCTCCGTAATTAAGACTGAAAGTCAAAAGCAGCTAAAGCTTTTGCAGTTAAACTAAGGTAAGGATGATAAATACTGTGGGGCCTATGAAGGAGCGTGATAAGGGCACTTGTAAGAGAGACCTCCTGCTTTCTCTTCTTTTAACATTTGCAAAGAGAATGCAAGTTTGCAGGATTCAATTCCATGTTGTATGATCTTGGATAAGGCATTTAAAGGGGCAAAATTGGCTGAACTTTTGTATTTCTCTAAAGAGAAATAGGTATTTCTGTACTTACATCAGTGCTAGTAAAATCTGTGTTGACCGAGACCAGCAGAGTTTCGAATGGCCACTGTTCCCCACCACTACAGGATGTGTTTTACTAAGCTGATTTCTTCAGATTATTTCAGTACCTAGGGGAGCCGGTAAGTAAGGGGTTCCAGTAATGGGCAGCCTGTGGATATGGAACTCAAAAGTGAACATTGCTCTGAGGAGGTGTAAGCTACCCTGAAAGGAAGATATGAGCGTCACCCCTGCCCCCAAAGATTTTTCTAATCTGGCTTTTTGTATGTATAACATGGCACATTTTCACAGAATGCCAAAATATTTGGATTGTACATGCTGTGGGTATGGGCAAAGGAGGTAAGGACTGCAGCGAAGTAAGGAAGAGAACATGATTTTCTTCCGATTCCATTAGGTTCGAATGATAGCGTCCTTATCAAGTATTTGGCCCCAATTCACTTGGCAGAATGAGCCCTTTATACTAACGCTCCATGCTGTATACCTCAATTTCCTCATTTGCAGCCAGCTGTTATAACATTAGCGCTGAATAAATAATTCACAGTTGATGATTTATCCCACAAATAGTTTCTTTTTTGATTTCTTGTAGTGGCTACTCAGTAAATACTATTTTTTATTAATAGATTGATCATAAGCCCAGTTCTGTTGGCGTTTATATGCTGTTTGAGCTGTGGGGATGAGTTGTGAATAATTTTGTACAGACACCTTGGCGTTAAGAATTGTAAGTGAAGCAATTGGTTTTCGGTCAATGAGCACCTTGGAAATTGTCTTTATTTTAAGCATTGCCACAGCATGACCTCATTGCCATGGAAAGTAAACGCAGAAGAGATCCACGTGGTCAAAACAAACCTCGTGCATGTTTCCAAGTAAAAGTATAGCGTTCAGTCACATCTTTGCTCATCTGTCCTTTACTCAAGGGAGTTGCAGAAATTATTGTGCGTATGTAAGGTGGTTGGTAATGCTACCTCAATTAAAGCATACTTTCAGAGATGGCATATTGCTAAAATGGGCTAGAAGCCATATACAGACTACAGCCAATTAGAGTCTGTCCTCATGATGTAAGGATTTTCCTGAGAAGTGACATTGGTTGCCGGGGCAGAAAGTGGGTGGACTTCTGAGAGCGTTCTCTAGTGCACGCATTTCATCACAGCTTTTAATCAACTCGTTCCCTTCACTCATTCACAGCATCAAAGTGGTTTTGGAAAGAGATATTAAGCCAGCAAGACAGACCTATTTTGAGAGAGAGGCAGTGAGCACAGACATCCTAATCTTCTGTGCAAGTGCAGGTAGATATTCTCTAACACACCCAGATTTATCTATACATAGTCAGTAGTGTGAAGGAGTAAGCCATGGCTAAACGTTGAACATTTCATTTCAAATAGTTGAATTTTGTCCACTGAAACCAACGGCACAACTTTCCCAAGGGGGGTAGGCTGTGGCTGTTACTGATGGAGTAGCTGCCGTGTTGTGCTTGATGAGAATGTCAGCCAGAGAGCGCCAGAGCTAAAAGTTTTTTTTTTTATTTTATTTTTAAACAGCTAGAGCTAAAGAGTTAAGTCTTGTGTCTGGAAGCTGTGTAAGAGGTTTTTTTTTTTTTTTAATCCTCTCTGTGTTGGGTGTTTAGGAGGGATGTGTAATGTACGCAAACAGTAGCTAGCATTCACACAGTAAGCAAAGATGGCAGGGTTTTATTAGTTCATTAAGTCCATCCTCATGCAAGCAGAAGATGGTCCTTGGAGAGAGAACTTACAAGATATTAAACCAGTACTGAGTTTACTCTTAGGCAAAAGGTTGAGTTTTAGATTCATCTCTAAGTTTCTTTAAGACCGCAGCTTCAAGTTGCATCTCTTCTGATATTTTCCCTTGTATTTTTCTGCTTCAGTTGTACACAGTACCGTATTGGTATACGAGGACGACTGAGATGATACTATGGTTCAAGACAATCTGATGTGTATAGAGAGCTGAAGTGCATCAGAATACTAAGTTGCATCTTCTTTTGGTGCCAGTAATCTACACAACCAAACAGCCTGTGACTGCATTAACTTGCTATGATTTTTGACAGAAGAGACCTTGTTCGGGTAAATCCCTTGAATACTGATGGGAGTGTGATTACAGCTCTAACAAAAGGACAGGTTGAATACAAATTTGGGAGGGCCAGAAAGTGTTTAGTCTCTCTTATTGTTTTCATCAGAATTCTAAATGTTATTCATGCAGGTGACTCTGATCTTTATATCAATGCACAAAAAGAAAAGAGCAGAGGAGTAAAAAGACTATTCTCTTTTGACTGAAATGCTGATTTTGTTATCATGTTACCAATGAGGGTCCATTTGGGGTATTATTCAAGCACAGAGATCAGTGCTGGCTTTTTGTAAGAGTCCTTAAATGTTTGAAATACATTTGCCCTTGAAATAATCTAATGTGGAGGAAAAAAAAAAAAAAAAACCTCTTCAGAGATAGGGAAGGTGGGATTGTGCTTAGCACACTGAAGGTTGCTGGCAGAGCAACTCCACCTTAAGCTTGATACTACCCACATTCTTTTATACTTAATAGCTGGATTCTGTTTTCCCGTGTCAGGTTTTGTTCGTGAAACAAATTGGCAATTAGCCACTGGCTGAGGGAACAAAGGCTGTTTATTCAAAGTAAATGCAGTGATCACGATGTGTCTGGATATTTGATTTCTTCTGAGATGAAAAATATCAGGTATGTGTTTTTGAACAGAGTGAGTCAAACAGACTGCATGTTATACTTAGAACAGCCATACTTAGAATGCTTATTATACTTGGAATAGTTTTATTTTCTGTTGCACTGACCAGTTGCATCTCCCACATTGTCACTTGATGCTTCAAGGGCTGCTTGCTACAGATGGACAGTCTTGGCCTCTGCATGGACTTACAGGACAAGGGAAGAAATGACGAAAAGAGCATTTTCTGTCTTGTCTTGGGTGTAACTTGGCCAGCTGTCCACTGGGAAGCACAGTTGCTCTTTCCTGCTACTATCCTGGACATCCGCTTTTTGAAAGGAAGCATGGGGTTTTGAGGCCCAAGCTGAAAGCCATCAAAGTCTCTTAAGACTGGCAGAGCTGCTGTAGGAGCATATGCAGTCCCATAGGATAGCCAAAATGAAAACTTTGAGGAGCATTTCATCTGCAAAGCTTTGCTCTTTCATTACTGCAAAACATGAGAGATGGTGATCAGACTTTAAAATAGAAAACTGCCTTTCTGGGAATATGAGAGTCAAAGCTGGAGTTAGGGGAATCCTTACTCCGAGAGAATTCGGGACGCTCAGACTCAAGCCTGCAATTAGCTGGCCACTGCTTTCATTCTGAACTTCTCAGATCATTGTAATTGTGGATTGCTTTGGTTTTAAGCTTATGCCAAAATGGGTCTCCTGTCAGACCTGAACATGACTCAGAGAAAGGCTGTGTGTTATGCTTTACACTGGGAGGCGAAACCTGGGGTATACACATGTATATGGCAGGTTAAGTGAAACTGAATCTTCTTTATGGCTGAATACTTGAAAACTAGGCCAAGACACACTGATGTAGTGATGCAGAAGGACTACATTCTACTCTTGCTGCCCGGTAACGGGAAGACTAGCATCCTGTTGTACAGCTTTGACCTTCTGGGGATATTGGTTCCCATTGAAATTTGGAAGGTTTGGGAACTTCTTTTTTAGGCTTTTCTGGAAATCCCAGCCTTAAACCTTGTTTACCTACAGAATTTTACTGGTAGAACTGCATCAGTATAGTGTCACTATAGCTGTTCCTACTATTCCTATGTAGATACTGATGTTCGATATTTAGACTCCTGCTTCTAGTTCTCATTGTTTCTATTTCAAAGTGGTTTTAGAACCTCCCTCAATTCCTAGAGGCAGTCTGAATCTAAATTTACTCTCCATATGGACAATTTAATGGCATACTCAGTGGTATAATTATACCACGATAGTTCTTCCCATAGACTTCCACAAATCGACCAGGTCTGTTTCTGTTGCTTTTCTTCCCCTATTTTCTTCCTCTACCTTTCCAAGGCAGAATAGCTGCCTTAAAGATGGGTGTTTCTCCTAGCAGTAATAAGACCAAAATAATTCAAATCACCTTTTTAAGCATTAGCACGTGTCATTATATAGCACTGTAGAGAAAATACGCTCTAAACTGTATCGTCAGTTTATGCTTCTATCAATACATGATGCCCCAGAAGTGAGCGCTTCAGGTCATCAGTTTTGACAGTCCCAAAGAAACTGTTGTTAAGTTAATGCTCCTCATCAATAATTCAGAATTTCTAGGAAAGCCTTTTAATTTTAGTTACGGCTTTTTTGATGCCAGGTGGATGCACTGTCGTACGTAGCAGCAAAGGCAACTAATATATTGCAAAGGAAATTCAAATATTATCTTATTTATCCAGTTCCTCCAGGGAACGTATGCCTGCTTTGTACCTTCATAATTTTTGGCATTGTTATTCCAGCCAGGGAATCGCAAGTGCAGGAGCTATTAAAACCTGTGAAGTCAATTAACAGTCTTACTGCAAAGTACAGTTACTTGTTATGTAATCTAATGCTATTTTTGACATAGCATTGACAAAGATGGATCCTCCAGCAGAGCATTTGTAGGTTGAAGCTAACGCAGATGTGCCTACACAAGTACAGGCAGTGTAACGGGTTGGAGCGCAGGTGTGCGCGTGCGCTGTGCTGATGACTGAAGGCTGTGTGAATAGGCAAAGCAGAGGGGGAAAAAAAAGCCCTATGTCTATCTGTCCCTTCCTTTCCTTAATACCCAGAATCCTGTGGCCTGAAATTCCCTCTATGTCTCTGTAAAGAAGTGAGGCTACAGCCTTCAGCTGTGGCCACTTTTTGTGGTTGTAGAGTTTACATGACAGTTATCTGTGAAGAGCTGATACAAGAGCAATTGTTCTTGGTGCTCATACAGAGATGACAGATTGCTGTCTAAATATTTCGTTGTACTTATTAGTCCAAATGCACTGCAAAGTTGTTAGAGGATCAATCAAATCTGAACAATGAAAACATTTCTTTTGCTTCCTTTTTCCTTTACAAACAGCTGGATATTCGTAACAAAAGTGTTGCTGATATTTTCAATTATGTGAAAAAGGAATAGTTAAAAAAAACCCCAATAGATTAGGGATACTGAAGTAATTTGATCTCTCCTGCTGCTAGGTTAGTGCTGTCTTTTGTCAGAGAATTTTCAGAATTAATAGGTGATATGTTCCTAAATCATTTTCTGGCCTATCGGTTAGACTCCTTAGTGACACTGAGGCCAAATGCCAGCTGTTTGTAAATTCCTTGTTGTGACTTTGTTGCTGTACAATGATGTGAACAAACCAGAATTGCCTGGGTTTATTCTTGTTCCCAGTAGGGTAAACTTATTTTCTGACTTACTATCACATACTCATAGCTCAGATTTTGTCTAGGGCTCTCCCTAAGCAATAGAATAGGAACTATTTAGACGAGAACCGTGAGAATTTGCCGTACATCCTCTAACACCATATAAATAGTCTTGAGTAGTACTCACTTGTTTGCAAAGGGACTCCTCCTCCTCTTCATTTCACTTGCTTGCTTTTCTTAAGGATTATAGCCATCCGTAGCACATCAAGCCTAGACCTTAGTGCAAAGAAAGAAATGAAGGCCCTATGCGCAGGCAGCATCCAGTGCTCGTTTCTCACCTTCTGCACATTCAGTTGATACTCTGATTTCAGAAGTTCAGAGGTCTTGGAGCTCTTCCTGGCTCCTGAAATAGCCTGCTGTGTTTGTGTTTTTGGTTCCCCTCTCCACCCCCCCCCAAGTAGAATAAATGACAAAATCAACATCAAAGCCTATTCTATTCTGTCAAAAAATATATCAGTCCCTCAGGATTTTTAACGGTATTGGCTCTGCTTCTTGTGTGGTTGAAAGCGCTTGGTTTTAGGCTTATCCTTCTCCGTGCACCTAGGATTCTGTTACTTGTCCAGGTACACCCATCCTTTTCTGGCTTATCAGTTAAACCTTGAGTCTGCTGATGCCTCGGTAGTACAGCTCTTGTTGGCTTTAACAGAGGCATGCCTATGTACTCAAGGGCAGAGTTTATCTCTTAATTAGCTTGCTCTGGCTTTTTCCAGCCCTTTCCCCAGCAGAACAAATGAAGCATCTAGAAATTCCCGAGCATTGCTCTCAGTAGCCAAAAGCGAGGAGCGTCAATATTTAGCTTTCCAAGGGAGACTGGTATTGTCTGAAGGCAGAATATAATCGGTGACTAACGTATTTCTCTTCTGTAGAGAGTTTGGGACTGTCAGAACATGTGGAAGTTGATCAGGGGAGATGTTCAAATCTGGGCTAGACAAAGAATAGCATACAGTCATCAGAGCTGCTTTGGGGAATGGAAGGGACAAATGATGTGCTGGATTCTTTCAAATTCAAAGTGGTTGATTGTTACTAAGTTTAATGACTTACATGAGAAATGGAATGTCTTGTAACTAGGTGTTACTGAGCCATACTTTTTAGTGGGGAGTAAGTAGACAGCAGGCATGCTGCAACTTGAATTTGTCCACTTCTCCTTTGAAATGTTGCCAGTGTAGGCCCTTGCTTGGTCAGGCATGAAGGCAGATGCTGTTTTTTCAGAGGTTTTGAAATCAATGGACCTGAGGTACATGCTTCATGCTGAAGCTCAATCATCACATCCTAACTGAATGCCCAGCAGAGATGTGGATCAAAAATCAGCTGTGGGGTGAAAAATAACGTCCTTTTTTTTTTTTTTTTTGTTTTTGCCGGCATGCTTGTTAGTTGCCAGTACATTAATCTTGGAGACACAACATTGCCCTTTTGTTTACTCTTTGTATTATATGAGAGCTTGTATGGGGGCTCATGCTGCCAGCCTGATTCTTGCCAGGCCGTTTACAGAGAGCCCCTGCGGATCTAAGGCTTGCATCTGGCTGAGAGCTTGCTAATGGGAAATGAGGCACCGGGTCCAGTGTGGGAGTTAGGCCTGATAATTCACGGCTTGAGCCCCTTGCTGAAAGGGGGTGAGCCCAGCAGTTAATACCAGTTTTGTTTCTCCATTGTGCTAGGATAGTCCCATGAAAACAATACGCTCTCTGCATCTGTTTTGGCTTGCTCTTATCTTGCACTGAAAGGCAGTGAGGTAAGAGAGTAAGTAAGGAGAGCGGAACAGTCGTGAAGATGTCATCCTTTTTTCTCAAACATCTTTTCAGGAAAATAAGGTCCTAAAGCCCTTGGGATGGCCTTGTAAAAGTTGGCTTTTGTTCCCTACCTTTTGGAGTAGGGAAAAGAGGAGGAAGGAAGCTGTTTATTGCTCTAGGCTGTATCGCAGGGCAAAAACAGCTTATAAATAATGAAACATTGAGCACCCGGGTGAGACGTTATGTCAGCACCTTTTGCTGCCTAACTTGCGGGCAAATAGCATTGTGGGTTTTTGTTTGCTTTTAACTCCTAAGGGAGCAAGAAGGGAAGGGGGGAAAGCCCTATCAGTGCAAATATAGTAGTAGCAGCCTTCACACCTTGGCAGCAGACAGTTAAGGCTGCAGGCGCTTTCGATTATAGAAAGGCTATGTCATTACTTGCTGGCATGTGGCACTGCTGTCGTTTCCCTGCTCGGATAGGGCTCTCGTGTCAATCTCAGTGGCTGAGCTGCTTGTCCAGGCTGGAAGGAAGCTGCCGTAATGGTAGTGATAATAAAAGGCCCATTAAGGGAGTATGATGGAAATTCCTGTTGAGAACGCGTTGTAAGCATATTGACATATGAAAAGGCACTTCAGTCCATTTAGGGCTTTGTTTCCTTGAATACATTTTGATGATGATAAAGGATTGCCACTTTTCTTGTGGGATGGGCAGTTGCTTCTTGTCTTGTTTCGTAGCGGTGTACTGTAATTACTGAGCAGGAATGGAATTTGGAGTGGTTTCTCACCTGGGATATTATGAATCCTCTGCTCAGCGCATCTGCGTGCGTGCGTGCATGTTTTCAAAATGCCAACAAACAATTTAATTAAGAGTGTTAAGGCTGTGAAGTAAGTGTGGAGAGGCAGAGATAAGGAGTGAATCTCCAGGCTTGGTGAGGTAGGGCTCCAGAGGAATGTCGGATTAGGACACTACACTCTCTTCTGCTAGTCAGCAGAAGTTTAATACTTGGGTGTAGATTTCCATGCTTATGGAAATACTACTTTAATGGTCTTTTCCCCTGTTCAACTTGAAGTCCTGTGTCAACTGATGCTGGCAAACTGGCGCTTCTCTGGATATCCTGTAAGCTCTGACTGATTCATTGAAATAACTGAAAGCGATGCCCTTACGATTTGGAAAGTGCGTGTGAGCAGGCCTTTCAAGGGTGGAGATAAGCCATGTGCTGTATAAACGTCTTCATGTAGATTTCTACTTGATTGTTGTATATTTACATAGTGTAATTGTAGCTAACTACATAATTCGGTTAATTGCATATTTACAACTATTTTGTTATTATTTTATTACTGTAAGTCATTAAGAATACACACTCTTTATTGAGGACAATTTTGTTGATTTTCTTTCTAAATAATGAAGTATATTGTGCAAGGAAGCGGCATATACAGGACTTGAATTTCAAAATATCTCAGCCATTTGAAACTGATGATTCTAGTACAAGGAATTTAAATTTAAAATAATATTACCTTTCCAGTTAGAGCAACCATTAGGAATCTGCCATAGAGTCAATGCTGTTTGTGGTACGTGCAGTATTGTATTTGTGGCTGTAATGGCATTTGGAGATCCTGTTTTTACTGAAGTGGATTAAGTATTTTGCATTCCCTTGGGAGGTTTCCAGTGTAAATTGCTTTGTTTTCATCACATAGGAATATTTTAAACCTTGTTTTACGGGTGGGCGAAAGATGCAGCGTTATAAATTAGCCAGTCTGCACAAGTACTTTTAGCTCTGCAAAGCTAATTTTGAGGCTTAGAAGGGCTTTGTTTTGTCTGTATTTTTTAAAGGCATTCTTTTCTTGTAATCTGCCTGACTGGGAGCACAATTGTTGTTGGAAGTTAATGGAGTTTAAACAGGAACATATAGCAAGATTTTTTTTTTTATGTTCACTTTTAAAATGCTTTTCCTAGATAAAGGAAAGTGTATTGGCCCTTAGGCTATTTGTTCATAATATATTAATTGGTATATTATAGAATACCAAATAGTTTGATATTCTGTAATGAAGTACAAAGTTTTGTTTGTTTATTTTATCGGCCGCCTTTATCCTTCCTTTATCTTGGCTGCTTAATTTCTAAGCACCCTGAATTTGATTCCTTTCTTATTTGCGTCCTAACTCTTATCTCTTCTGTGGAGCAAAAAGTGTGTTGCTTCCTCAACTGAAATGTTCAATAGCTGGTGCTTGGGAGCTGTCTGTTAAATGCTTTTGTAGTGCTTCTGAATTATTGTCAGGTTTTTGGGGCAAAACCAAAAACTGTAGAGAGCAGTTTCTGCTTAAGCCTCTCTGTTTTTTTTGAAGGAAAACTGATCAAACCAAGACATGGCGTTTTTACAGTAGTGTTTATTGCTAAACTCTGAGCTTTGCACTAGCTACTGTGGTCTTGAAATCAAGAATTGTGTCCCACTGCTTTGTATTTTATGTGGCGCTCTCCCTTTTCCTTAATGCCAACTGATTTTACTTATTTTTTGGCCAGCGTGCTGCTCAGTCCCACCAAAACAGAGTTTTCCTAAGATTAGATATGCTCTTTTCTATCACTTTGTCTTCTCTGCCACCCTCTGCTTCTCAGCTGTTATTCCAATTGTCTGTTTTTCTGGTAACTGTACTTTAATGCCCCTAATGATGTATGACTAGGCAGTGAGAGTCTGCTGTCAGTGTTTATGTAACTACAAAAGGTTCTGTATTGCTCATTGGAGTGTTTGCATCGTTAGTATACTGATTGGGACGGCTCTTTTAGGAGATTGCATTTGTCATTTAAAGAAGACTGTGAAAGATTTATATGCATATATTAACTTCTGTTTTTTGTATACGTGCCATAAAGGTAATGCTAGTAAGTTCCCAAACTATATAGGAAGCACATAGATCAATGCCACTTTTGACCATTGCCCCAGGACTCTGTTCACTAATTCTTTTCCACCAGCCCTAACATCCCATCCTGTGAAACTTTTGAGAGCTGCTCTGTAGAAACAACCTAATAGTTTTGAGGAAATATTTTTTTTCTCTCTGTTTTTTCACCTGCCTTCTACATGTACAGTCTCTTCCAACTACATGCTTAACTGGAGTGGACCACGTTTAGTTACTGACAAGTGTGGTCAGGGATGATGGATCGCGGTTAGAAATAACATCGCTTATAGCTTCTAAATCAGCATGAGGTATCTTTCTAGGAAAGATACTATTGCTCAAGCAGGAGTTATGGGCCTAATTTGGAAATAGCTAGGTTTTTTGGCCTGTGTCATACAGGAGGTCAGGCTAGAAGATTACAGAAGTCCCATCTGGCCTTTAATATTGATTTTAAGTTAGAAATAAGAGATTTATGCTGTTTGAGGCTGAATCACAGCCTAGCGATGGAATATACAAATGCTGTCTCTGATTGTGGTAGAGATAGCAGTAATTGAATTTATGCTAGGAAGGCTAAAGACGTTTGAATTTTGTTTATGGCTTTTGTAAAAGCTCCTGGTGGTTATTTTTTCCCCTCACTGCCTCATCAGTCCTGCCTTTGATCCTTTGTAGAATTTTGAACAATACAGACTAATTTAAGAGGGTGAGTTTTTTCCCCCCTCCCCAGTGTCTTTGCCTCACCTGTGTTGACTCTTTCCTGGAGGCGTTTAGTGATTACTCTAGCAAAAAGATTTCTTGGCAGGAACGCTTGGCACAGACTTAGCACAATGTCCCTTTTTAACTGGTTCCTGTGAGGGTGATTGTACGTCTCTAGCACAAATGCCTAGTGATTGGAAATGAGGGGGCTATGGGGTGGGGAATTTATTTGAAGCCCGGTAACTGGGATAATTAATCAGTATGACAAGGGGTCCCTGGCGTGTGACATGTTTATACCATTCCATTGTGAAATAATGACAACTAAAGATATTTGTGATTATTAAACTGTTTGGCTCAAGAAATCAAAACAGTCCAAGTTAAGAGTAGCTAATTCTTTCTTAAGCCAAACTTTTGGATAACTGAAGAAGTAAAACGTTAATCACAATCTAAAAGCAGAGCATTTTACATATCTGCTTGCTGAGAGAAATGAGCAGTTTAATTTTGGGAACATTCCAGCTTCTGTCCTATAATCAATCAGAATGGAGTTGTGCTCATAAGTCTTCTATGCATCAGTTGCAGGCTTTACATCCCCAGGTTGTGTGGTAGGCTTCTTTCAATCCAAGATTTTCAGGAGGTGTGGGATAACAGCTATAACGAATGGTATTAGGAAATCAAGCTGTTAATTTCTTGGGTGCTGCTGGAAATGAGGTCCAGACCTGCGACTGACAGAAGGGAAACTGATGTCCTATTCAGCCACTGACATCTGAGTTCCTCCAGTGCGCACTCTGCAAGGAGAGCTTTGCACCCTCGCTCTACTCCTAATCTTTGTGAGTACTGTGGCTTCCCTGACCGGCTCAAAATAGATTTCCAGAAGAGGACTGATTTGACAACGTTTCTTTGATAACAAATATTTACCTTTTGGTACAATAGAAGGTAGAGTTCCCAGTGTTAGGGCTGTGAGGGCACTAATAGGCCCCCTCGCCTGGGGCCTCCATCCACACCCCTGCCCGTAGGCCCAGGAGCCTGTTTAAGCCCTAGGCCCTCAGTTCTTGCCTGATCTATGTCCTAGGTGTTCCTGTCTCTGGCCTGTCTCCCAGATAGACCTCAGACCTGTGCTGTAGGTAGCTTGTCTCCTGGGTGGACCTCTTGAACATAAGCTGGGGCTCAGCTCTGGCCCTGTCTCCTGGATGGATTTTGGCCCAGCATTGTAGGCTTGTCTCTGTTTCCCTCTCTGGCCCCATCCCTCTTGCTCCTAACAGAACTCCCTGGATGGCCCCTGGCCTGGGTTCATCGCTTGCCTCGTCTGGGGCTGTTCATGAGCCCTGTTATCAGCACCTGGTTCTACTTGCCCTGTTCAGACCCTGTGGGACGGTGCTGCGCTGGTGAGGGCCCTGTCTGTGCCAGGGTCGCCCTTGGCTCCCGGTTCACCGTCCCTTGGGGAGCAACCAGCCCTTGCTGCTCCGTGGCACCAAGCTATTCAAGTATTTAAAGCTATTGGGCCTCTTTGTCAGTGTTTTCCTGAAGAATCAGGACTTGAAAGAACAACATTTGACTGACGTAGTTGTTTATCTAGGGCTTTAGCTCTGTAGTGGAAATAACGTTAGTATTTATGATAACTTGTGACAAAAAACTGCTCTTTGATATTTTCCTTTGCAGAGCATAATAAACAAGGCTTTGATGGCATAAGGTATTTAGAAAGAAGATAAATGTGATTTTTCTGCTTGGTGGGGTCTGAAACCTAGGGTGCCTCTGTCCTTTCTTTCGACAAGTATGCAGAACTCCTATCAGACAAATCCTGCAGGACTGGCAATATGGAAGAAGCTGGGATTTCAATTATTGAACACACCTTCACCTCAAATGTGCTGATGGTGCAGTAAATTTTGCCACGTTTCCTAAATTCTGCTATCCTGGTGTGATATGATGAATTTGGGTGTCAGCAAGGCCATTCGGAAAGGCATCCAGAACAGTTCTAAATGTGGAAAACCCACAAAGCATATGCAATGCATGCCACTGCAGTAAGATGAAAGAGGGTGTTGTGAACAGTTGAGCTGTAGAGGCAGTAGAGCAGATGGTGTGGCGATCCAAGCCAAATCATGGGAGTATTTCAGAGAACTGAAAGATGGGTAGGGATGGCTAGGAATTGTTGAGCCATATGAAAGCTTGGAAAAAAAAAATTATCTCACAAAATATGTTTCAGTTAGTTAAAAGCTTTTTTTTTTTTTCCTATGGCAATTTTGTATTTGTGAAGGAATTGTAGGAATTAATTTTCTTCATATTGCCTATATTAACACAACATCTCAGACTTCACTGAAATCTCTTATATGCATCCCCTGAATGGAGAAGAGGAGGAATGTTTACCTTAGGTGTGTTACTGAGGAAAGGAAGACTATGTTGATGGAAGTCAACTGACATAAGCTTTTGTGTGCCAGGGAAAGCTAAATGGTGGCATACAGGATACGGGAGTTTTGTGAACAATTCAACTTGATTTCCAGTCGGATATTCTTCAGAGTCTATGGATTTTGATTTTGGGCGTTGGAAGGAATCAGACCCATGCATTTAGCCACTACAGCTCATGCTTCTGGCCGAGAAGTAGGACAAATTTAGGCACCAAAAAGCAGAGGGCTGAGTATATAGGGTGTTCAGAGGAAAGGGGTGGGATAAGAGCACTTACAATTGAGGTTTTAGGGAATATGGAATATAGCAGTAGAGACCTGGGCTGATCTTGATTTGGTCAGGAGAGCAGGGGAGTTGTGGTTATTGGTGCATGGAAAACAAAGGAAGTCAATCTGTCTGCCTTGGTTTACGTATTTAAGTCAAATTGGCCACAGAGACAGGAAGGAACAGCACTGAAAGTTACACGAGTACAGCTGGCTGTAGCAGAGAGTGACTAGCAAAAAAGGAGTGGATGGTGCACATCAGGTGTGAAGGGCTCTGCGTTAATCGTAGATTGAAAAGGATTCTGAAAGTTATCACTGTGAGAAAGATGAACGTATTGATTTTACTTTGTTAAATAAACTTAACGCAGGTATTTGTCGGCAGGATGTGTATCCTCTGACTTCCTGGACATCCACTTGTCGGTCAGACTTCTTTGAGCCACTTTTTCAAGTTGGTTGTAAAGTCCCTTCTTTCTAAGGGAAGTCTCAGGTGCAAAACACGAGCTGCAGAAAGCATGGAGAAATAGCTATGTAGGTTTTTGAGGAAAGAAACTGTGATGCTGTTTAACTCCCTATATCCCACTTCCTTCCCACGCCCCACTCTGCCAGGGTACTGGATTATGTTGCCAGTTCCTCTGCAACGGGGCTGCTTGTAAATATGAATTTATTTGTCCCTCCTATGCTTGCTGCCAACCCCCCATCCTTCTGTCACGTCTATGCAAGACTGGCATATAGGCATACCCAATCCGCTGTGTGGTTCCTACTCTAGTGCCTATAAAAAGGCCTCAGGCTCAGTCCAAGCAAGGAGAGAATTTTTGTCCCAAATAAACAAGTTAAAAGTAAAAGATGGTGAAATATATTGTAAATACAAGATACTCATATCTAATAGAGCCACTAAATTGTCTTAATCAACTAGTTACAGAAGTAGTGGCTGTTAGGAATTCCACTGACTGACTTGCAGGGAAAAAATACTGTTTTAATGAACAGTAGGTGTTTAATGAACACCTTGTGGGCACGGACAGTCTTTGTATATGTCCTTTCTACTCAGCCCTGGTGAGGGCACATCTGGAGTGCTGGATCCAGTTCTGGGCTCTGCAGAACGTGAGACATGGAGCTCCTGGAGTGGGACCAGCAAAGAGCATCAAACATGATTACAAGGAAGTGCAACATCTCATATGAGCAGAGGTTGAGAGAGCTGGGACTGTGCAGCCTGGAGAAGAGAAGGCTCAGGTGCATTTTATCATTGCATAAAAATATCTGAAGGGAGGGTGTGAAGAAGACGGAGCCAGACTCTTCTCAGTGGTGCCCAGTGACAGGACAAGAAGCAGTGGGCACACACTGAAAGGAAGGGAGTTCTGTCTGATTATAAGAAACAACTATTTTACTGTGAGGATGACTGGGTGCTGGACCAGGTTGCCCGGAGAGGTTGTGGATTCTCCGTCCTTGGAAAGATTAAAAAGCCATATGGACATGGTGCTGGGCAGCCTGCCGCTTGGGTGTGAGGCGGCGGTTTGGACTAGATGATCTCCAGAGGTCCCTTTCAACCCCTAGATTCTGTGAGGTATGGAGAATCTAGGGCATGTGATCAAGTTGAGAGGATTAGGCATCACTGCAGTGGAAATCTATGAATGTTCGCTATCCTTGTACGCTTTCTCTGTATATGAGATGACAGAACCCAACTCTAAGCTTTCAGCAGCTAAATGTGTGGGCTAGCCAAGAAAACTGCAGCCAGGGTTTGGAAAAAAAAGCAAATGGAGCCCCCCCCCCCCCCCCCATCTGTTATTTTTTAGCCAAAGAGTGCTTCCCAGATGGGGGTGCAGCTGCCTGCTGATCTCGGAGATCCTGGTTACTGCTGGACTGTAGACACAGTGCTCTTTAGTCAGTGTATTATTAGCAGTGCGTGCATTGACTCTTACTATTTCAGCAGCGTAGGTTACTACTTCCGCATGATGCCTGTTGCGTTGGTTTGAAAAGCAAAGTACTTATTCAGAGGGGATGTATGCTGTATCATACTCGAACTGAATGACAGAGCTGACTCTGGATTGCATTTGTGGTGGCGGAGGGGCATGGTAGCATTCACCTGTGTAGAGAGAAAGCCTGTATTAGGGGAAAGTCTATTGCATTAATAGACTTAAGTCCATTTCTATGTATGTATGTGTGTATGTATGTATTCCTCATCCTGCAGCCTCTCCTTAGGAATACTGTTCTTCTGTAATGGTATAAATTAAATGGAGTTGCTTATTTCTCATCAAATGACTGGTCTCATTCCTTACCTTCTGGCCATAAAGGTGAAGCTCTTATTATCTGCACGTTGCTATGTTTTGTATTTTGTTTCATGGCTTCCGTTCCAAATCTGAGCACATCTAACTGGCAATGATGTGTTGGAGGAGTTTCTCAAGAGCTGATCTCCGTGACTCTGGTAGAATCCAGCCTCTTGCTAAATCAATGTGTCAGAGAATACATATCTCTGCTCATAAAACGTTGATTAAGTGAAATTTATATTTCCATTTGGAATGGAGTGGATTATATGAGAAAACAGAATTTTTTTTTTTTCCTAAAAATTTTCCTGGGGCGGAAACTCCAAGATGCTCCTGCAAACTCTTTGAATTCAGTCTGTTCCAAGTAGCACAGGCATAACCAAGCAGAATATTTTCTAGCTACTCAGTAGCATGAGGTCCTTGCCTGGTTCCAGGTACTTTCTGTGCTTAGTTGTGTGTCTTTTAAGCCAATTGCTTGATATTTTTTTTGAGGGTCTGGCACGATGCCTGGGTGTTGCAATAGTGGGGAAAACCATACTCTGTGGATCAGGCAATTGCTTAATGGCATAATTTAATGGAGAAATTGCTGAGCTTCTTTCCTGTTCCTTTATGTCATGTGACGATATAATCCTCAGACTAGTTCCCCAGGGCATGCCCTCTGGAGGTCTCTAAAATTCTGAGTTTTTTCACTTTCTGTCCTCCAGCTTCCTAAATAACACCCAAGGCTTGCTCTATTAAAGCATGTGTATTATGCTGCAACTCAGTATAGCTGTATTGTGGGTGCCTAAGTCCAACAGAACAATGGTCAAAGTCTACGTTGCCACTTAAATCTTTGATGTGCCTAAATATTTACACTGGTGAAAACTTAGGCAAAGACTCAGGTGGGACTTCAGCTAACATATCTGCAGAAGTTGTTATTTATCATTGTTGATATCATTACATTTGCCTGTCATTTATTTTAAAACTTCAGTGAGTTGATAGTACAATTAATGTTGCTGCTGCTGGGTCAAACAGGACAGACCGGCAGATTTGCTTCAGCAAATGTTTTGAAAATGCTATATTGGTTGGTATACGTTTTTCTTTAGGGCATGAGAAAACAATCTGGCCTAATCACTACTCCTGTAAGTGTATTCCAGCTCCAATAGTTCTTAATAAATTACTTAATAAATTTACTATGCTAGCTTAAGCTGAGAAATGAGTTCACATGAAACTTGCTGAAAGCTAGGTCCTTCTGTATCATTAGTTGCATGCTCTTTCATATCCTTTGAACAAACATCTTTAACGTAAAAGAATCTGCCCACAAAGTCAGTCTTCCTTCTTGCCAGTAAGTTACAATTTTTAAATCAGATTTGGATATTTGTGCTGACAGTCAGTTTTGCATTCTTCTCTAGTTATGCATAGTGTCAAAGACAAGAACTCTGAACTGAATCAGCACTGCAGATTTCTTCTGAGTAACATTATTATGGACCTTGCCTAAGTGCAGTGTGAACAGATGAAGTCTTTGCTAGTCGAGAGTCCTCTTCTCATACTAATTAATGTAGATTTTTGAGACAACAGTGATAAACACTTCACCATATGTATAAAACAGCATGGGTATATGCAGAGATGAGAGAATATTAGAAGTAACTGCTTCCAAACATTTTGTGTACGTACCCTAGTGTACTGATCTCAGTTAACCTAATTATCTCCAGGTAACAGACGTCTAAGTGTTGCGGATCCTCTCTGTGAAGTGTCTCTAAGCCTTTCCTAGCTATGCAAGCGGCTGAGACTGTTCTTGTCCTTTCTGCGTCTTCTTCCAAAGGTTGGTGCTGCATCATTTTCTGAAGGCTTGCCAAATGCAGTCACGCTCTGCTCGTGCTCATCTAGGATGCTACAAACATGGTCCAAGTGCCAGGCTGAGAGTAGAGCATTGCTCGTTCCTTCAGTGGCTTTACTGCCTTCTCTTTTGCATTGATTTTTTTTTTCCCCCTGTTTTCTTTACCAAAGTCCTTCAGAGCCTTAGCTTTTCTAGTTTCTTCCTTTCTCATTCCTTATTGAGAATGTTGTCTTCTGCCTGTAAGCAGTGATGCACCCTGGTCAAATATTCAAAGTGTATCTTCATCCTTTTGCTATCTCTCATGCTGACCTACGCCTGGGCAGACGTTCTGGCAAACATCTCTGAAGTTACTTCACTCTTCCCCCTCCCCACAAAGCCCTTACTAAAACTCCACTTTGCTTTAAGGTCTGTGCAAATCTTGGCTGGACTGCTCATGGCTTAAGACATTTCTCTTGCCATAATGCCAGTGTAGGCAGTCCTCTATGTCCATGGAAAATTGACCAGGTTTAAAAATAACGCAGCAGAAAAACTTCCTCGACTCTATTACCAAAAAAGGCGCATGAGCACAGGAAGGCTAGGAGCAAGGGGCTGGAGCTAGGGCAGGGGAAGAGTTGGAATCAGCTTTTTCCCCTGAAGAGAATGGTGCATAGAACTGGAGCCAAAGACCATAACTACTCATTTTGCCTAGTGGGATCTCATTGTTTCAGTGGTTGTCCCATCTGTATCCCTGTTTTCGTTTGGTTTCAGTACCTGGGTTATAAGCTCTTTGGGGCAAATGTTCTCTTCTTGCTGGTGTTTATGCAGTGCCTATTTACAAATGTGGTATTATTACAGTAAGAGCAATTTATAATAATTGATGGGTTTTATTTATCAGGCTTTAGCTAGATTCTTTTAGCTGAAAGAAAACAGAAGTATGAAACTGAAAGAGAAAATTGGGAAGATTGGTGTCTATTTGAGAAAAAATGAACTTAAGTGTTTTTTGTAAAACTTAGTTGTGCATATTGTTGCATGTGCCTTCAATACATTATATTTATCCTTGCTTATAATGTCTGGTATTAAACTAGATAGTAATCTCTTCAATGCACAGTTGTTTTTCCAGCTGTATTTATATTACTAGTAGTATGTCTTCTAGTAGAGAGAGAAGCTTCTGGCATATAATAAAAAAAGTAATAATAATTCCTTGTGTTTGGAAGTCAAATTGAAGTTCATTTGGACTACATGGAAAGTGTTGTTTTCTTGCAGGAAGTATAAAACAGTAGGCTTTGTTTATGATCTTTTTTACTGTGTGCTAGCATAAACTAAAAGTATAGCTGTTGTAATCTGTGGACATACTAGCTTAAAACAGGCACAAGATCAGAATCTAACACGTCTGTTCACAGAGATGACAATGATTAGTGATTAGAGTTGTACTGTGTTTGAGCAAGTGGATTTATCTTTTTTTTTCTCTGGAGTCCTGTTTTTTTTTAGTATTGGTAGTATTGCCACCATGAGCTTACATCTATTTAGACATCAGAAAAGTGATTCTTTATCACTTATGTGACCGTCTCCCAGGGGTTGTATGCAGGTCCTGTTGGGGAAAGGATAATATACTTTTATTTATAAAACAGACTTCTTACACAAGGCTGTAGTTTCATTTTAGAGAGCTTTGTGTATGTTTGTCTGATGCATTTATAAAACACATAATCTGCAGTTTCTGTAGTTCTGGAATCTGATCGTATTGAGCTCTCTAGCTGTTTTCATTATTTCTTTTAAGCAATTCGTGGGTCCGGGGCTCGCCTTTGTTACAAGGGCGCTCTCAAAACTATCGTTTGCATTTTGTTCAGGAATAACATTGCTAAAGTTCTTACCGCTTCTGTTTTGTGACCGTTGCTATTCATGCGTTCTGTTTTGTCTCTTGTTCTAATTTTAAATCTTTTTTCTGTATTTCAATTTGGAGTGTTCAGTGCATTCCTTTTTAAATGACTTAAATGTTTCTCTATCTTTTAGTGATAGCCAGCTGGCTCAGATGGTTGAGAAATTAATTTCTCCATTTCACAGAAAAAACCCTTGTTCCTTGTTTCAGAAATGCGATTTTTTTTCCTTCTCTAGCTCCCTGATTTGAGACAGAAATGTTACTCAAAAACTTGCTCTGTAATGCAGGTTCTGAAAAATCTATTTCAGATGTTTCAAGCTGAAACATTATCAGAAAAATTGAAACAGTTAATCACATTTTGATATTTTATTTATGATATTCACCTTGACCAACATTTTCACGTTTCAGTTCCTTTTTAGTCTCATTTTTGTTTCCACTCAGTGCAGTGAAGAGGAAAGAATAATAGGTATCTTCAGATGTCACAAAGTGCAGGAAACTCTTCAAACAAAATGTGAGAACTTGGAGATAAATTTGTTGAGCATGGCTTTACCAAAACTTTTGATTTAAATGTCAGTTTTGACCAGTGCTAATAATGGTTTGAAAACGCAACAAGAAACACTTAACTCAGCTTGGCAATATTTCTTTCAGCCAGGTAGATTTTAAAACAATGTTAGTATTTCTTCCATGTGAAGGAGTAGCCTTTCATCGACGTAAAGATTTGTGTTTCAAACAGTGTGTAGCCTAGTACTTCTCGCATATTGCTGAGTATATAACCTTTGTTGTGCACGTAATGATAATGTGCATAGTTTAGCTTGGATTTTATACGGTATATAATATTACTCTTCACTGTAGCACCCAGGCACCTCACAAATCACAAAGTTTACCTAAAAAGCCTTATTTTGGAAAGAATCGTATCCTCATATGTCTGATAGGAATATGAGGAAGAGTTTCTGAGGCTAGCCCTGCGCCACACGCGACACGTCTGCTCTGTGCTTGGAGGTATGGCAGCAGCTTGGGTAGATGTTCCTGCGCTAACTTTAAACTAGGTAGGCTGAGTATTGCTGGTCGGGTAACCACAGCAGAGTGGTGTTTTGTACGTGTTAATATGCCACGTATTTGGCCAGTCCTTGAATAGTCAGCTTTTCAGAACGCCTGGGGTCCCCGGCTGCTGGGGCTGCTCCCCACAGGTAGGGTGGCACGCTTGAAACGCCCTAGACTTAGATAGTATCTCGACTAGCAAAACAGGCCTTCAGACGAAGGTTGATGTTGCAGTGTGGCTGGCGTGGGTCTTGAGGGGAGGCGTGAAGGGGGAGCGTCTCACAGCAGGGTTTGTGGCCGTCTTCCCCGCTTTGCTTTCAGGCCACCTGTACTGTGTGACCCGTGGGCCCTAGTGGCTGTGCGTGACCTGAGCTCTCCTTTTCTGTGGCATTGACAGCAGTGGAAGTACTCCCAGTGAATCAGTCTGCAGCTGGGACTTAAAATCCAGCTCTTGTTTCTGGGTGTGTTTTATATATATATATGTGTGTGTGTGTGAAAAAAAAAAAAATGTATATATATATGGGTGTGTATATACACACATATGCACACATATATATACATACATATACACACACGTATATAAATGTAAAGACCTTCATCATGACTGCTTCTCAGCTGCAACTGTGTCATATCTCCTCTATCTCGCTAATTTTCTAAGTGGCTGTGCATCACCGTGGACCGTGAATTGCTACGATCCGTTACTACTACATCTAGCACTGTACTCTTTGAAATGAAATGACTTCTGAGCAGCTATCTTGATTAAAGCGCGTGAATGAATAAATAATGCAGTGGACTTAACAGTGAGGGAAGAAATAGATCAAGTGGAGCTGTAATTCTTGAGAGGATACCTTTTCCTCACTCTGTGATTTTATAGATTATTTAAAAGAAGTAGCTCTAATCATAGTGGTTCATAATGTTTTCATTTAGTACAATAGCATTTACTTTGATATGTTGCTATGGTGCTTAGCAGGCAATCTTGATATTTAGCCTACAGTATCTTTCCATAATGTACAGGCTAATGAGGATTTGCAAGCATTCATTTCTTGCCCATTTCCTCTAGAAAATGAGTGTGAAGTTCCGAACTTCACCTTTGTAATCCTTTGATTTTTATCTTTTCTTCCAGGCAAAACTAATGCAAAGATTTTTTTTTTTTTTTTATTGCTGTAACACCAGTATGTTTTCATGCTCAATCTTGAGGTGTCCTTTTACAGACGCTCATAATGTAACAACAAAGAGAGGCGACACAGTCATTAGTATCTGTGAGTGTGGCAGTTCAAAGGGGGAAGTAGTTGTACTCATCCACACGCGCATCTGCTAGGGTCTGAGGATGAGGCTGCTCAGCTAATGAACAAGGAAGGACAGAAGAAAGCAACCACTTCTAGTTCTCTCGATACAGAACTTGGAATAGGCTGTTTCTTTTAGTGTGTGGTGGTGGACTGTGCTATTAAAATACATGCTGAAACAATACAAAGAGCAAAGTGAGTAATAGGATTTGTTGCAGCCAGTTCTCCTCCTGCCTCTTTCGTGTGCAGTCCTGCATATCTGGTCTTATTTTCCCACCTAATAAGGGAGCCCAGTCTCATGCTCCCCTGGGACCAGCAAGCTCGAATGTGTATGACTTCTGCAGAGACGTGATAGAATGGGTAAAAGAAAAGGAATATGCAAAGAGCAGAATCCCTACCCCTGTTAATCTATTTCTTTTGCAAAAAAAGTGGAGATTTTAAATGATAATCTGCTGCCAAGTACAATGATAAATTTCTGGACTTAGAAAGCAAGCCAGCAAAAAAAATTGTTTGGTCATTCCCCCTTCCCCCCCACCCCCTCAAAAAAAAAAAAAAAACACCTATAGCATTTCTTAATTCTACTCCCTAAGAGGAGATAAATAACTCCTAAAGGCAAACAGCGCTTTTGATTGAGTTTTGCCCAGGCAAACAGAACAGTTTGCTGTCTTTGGATGAGGATAATTCTTAAAAAAGAGAATAGGGAAAATTATACCTATTGCGCATAAAGAAATGAGATAAAAGAACATCACACGATTTGTACCAAATCAGCCTATCTCGGAGACAAGAGTGAGGTGCAAACAAATAAGGTTTCACTACAAGGTGAAACAAGTCAGGGTTAATACTAAATTCTGTACAATTCATTGTTAACTGTAAATGAGATGTGTAAAGGAACAAAAAGAGAAAAGCATGGATATAGGTATCAGAAGAGAAGACTGTTCATATCTAATCGCAGTCTTTCTCCTTCTGAAAGTTGCAGCCTGTGCTTGCGGCCTGCAGGAAGGCAGGGGGACCACGGCTGATTTGCTGTAGGAAGGCTGTAGGTATGTATGTGGTTCTTACTTGGAGGCTGTAGTAAAAGAAGGAATCAAATGTGAACTGGATTGCAAAGATTTTCTTTTTTTGTTATTGAATAACTTCAGTGATGATGCCACTCCTACGATGTAATGTAGGACAAATTTTAGACCCTATGACAGAAGGCAGCTTCTGCAGTAATTTCTCCCTGTTAATACAGTGTTTGTGCTACTTGACGGAGATGAACGCAACCCTGCTTTAATGCCCCTTTAGTCTAAGGGGCTCTTTTAACTTTCCCCTCCTACTTCTCAGGACAGGGCTTTAGGCACTGATCTATAGCATGCGCTAAGCTGGGTTGTTCTCTCACTTCTGCTGCTGTGTAGACGGTCTTTGTGTAAATAGCTCGGTATGAGTTGGGGTGGGAACAAAAGCCGTTGTCACTAAAACAAGAGCAATTTTCTTCCTCTGACCTAACGGATATGATGGTTAGAGCTGTCTCCATGGGGAGATGTGCTCCCTGAACCAGGGGAGGGACCTTCAGTCTGCTCTCGCGTGTCCTGGGTAAATACTCTAATGGTCACTGGATGTGAAGTGTGATGAGGAGGGTGACCATGGGGTTGATAGAGCAAAACAGTGCTGGCAGCATGACGGATTTTGTAATTAACCATTAAGTCTTGCTCTTTCCTCTTCTTTAAAGACACCCAAAAGAAGCAGCAAAATGTTTACTCAGTGGGAGTTGAAAACACTTTGCTTCTGAGCTCTAACAAGAACTAAGAAATGTCCATCTTGAGTGGCTCCAGATTCCTGATCCCTTTTTCCTCATATAGCTATTAAATTGGTTACTCGCACATGTGTACGCAGAGTCCATTGTGGTGCGTGGCTCTGCTTGGTGAGGGCCCCGGGCAGAAAAGTGTTCTTGTGCCACGTGCTCATAGATGATCTGAAGGCCAATTAAATTGATGCACCCTTGGCAAATTATGATTTGGGAGCTCATTATCTCTTTGTAAAACTCATTTTCCAGCCTACTGCTTAAGCTTATAAGAGCACAGTTTTAATATGCCTCCTGCTCTGTTTTTAATTCCCTGGTTGACAGTAAAGAAAACTCTAACCAACTCTCAGGACAATGCGTATTATTCTTTTATCTTGATAGCATATTGATCCTGGTGAACGTTCCTTCTGCAAAATAATGAACATGCATCTTAAATCCAGTTCACAGAGGTCATCCAGTGAGCTTGTTTCTTCCTTTCTTTCAGACTGAGTGCAACCTAGAAGGATCAGCTCAGGACTCTTCTGCAAAAAACGCTCATCTCTCTCTCTCTCTCTCACTCTTGTCTTTCTCTCTCCTTGATTAGAGTTTCCTGACACCTAGTGATATTTTTGTTCTGAAGTTTTAATTTCACATTAAGTGATAGAAAATTGCCCCAGTAACCAAAACAGGGACTGTATTTACCTTGGAAAGACCCTGCGGAAGGTGAACTTTGAAGTCTGCCTGTGACTTGAAAAAACATGGGAGACTGCATGTTGCACTAGCTGTGTCCTTACTTTGTTCTTGAATAAAAGTAGCTCTAAAAAAAAAAAAAAACTTGAAAAGATGCTTCTAGTACAATGTGAACTAAGCTTTTTTTTTTTTTTTAAAAAAAAAAAAAAAGAAAAGGCCCCCTTACACCAGGGAGAGGGGAGCGTGGTTGACTTGGGGAGCTTTGCTGGTATACTAAAGTACATTAAATTCACATCCTACCTTATGCCAAGATTGCATTGCTCCTTAGAGAAGCCCAAGCGTGTGTGTTTGCACTCATAGTGTCTGCAGCAGCACTTACTGAGGCAGGCGGCCCCGTTTTCTTCTGTTGTATTCAGGCTCCTGCTGGATGTGAGCAGCAACTGGGACTATTTGCATGTAATTTTTCACCATTGTGAGCATGGGCTGAGTCTCCGCAGCTGAAATGAAGACTTCAGGATTTGTCCCTGATAATGGAAAATACAGGCGTTTTTCTTTGCAATGCAAGCTAAACTACCCATACTTTTCAAACAAATAATTATTGCCTCACTCCCCTATACTCTGGAAGCTAACAGGCTCCCAATCATATGAATGAAGTAATCTTTCAGCAACTT
This sequence comes from Struthio camelus, assembly GCF_040807025.1. Lineage (NCBI taxonomy): Eukaryota > Metazoa > Chordata > Aves > Struthioniformes > Struthionidae > Struthio > Struthio camelus. The sequence continues at coordinate 99,251,423 of NC_090942.1, forward strand.
AACACTAAACTTGAGAACAGGTGAAATAAGGAAACCACTCAGAGGAAAATAACCTCTCTGTGATGGCCTTTTCTCAGAAATACAAGATATGCTGTTCAGCACCAGGAAGTGCGTAGGGAACCAGCTGAATGGGAGAATCTGTTCGCCCCTCTAAGTACTTAATGGGGCATGTATTTCTTTTTGCCAAAGAAAGGCTAGTGATATCTGCATTTAGCTGAAGAAGCTGATGGCAGAGGGAGACAAGGAAGGGCTCTGCTGTTAAGCAAGAGAACTAGATTAATGTTACTTTCAGAATGAAAATCCCCTCTTTCTTATCTGATGTTCTGCAGGCCATGGTAGAAGAAAAATACTCAAATCAGTGAAAGATTGTAAACATAAACTATGTCTTAAAGAAGTGGAATATGGACTGTGCGTTAGACTAGGAGCTGGGAGTGGGCTCAAAAAGGAGTCTCTGAGTCTCTCACAGTTAAAAATTGGAGACCGTAATGTTTAGAGTTAATCTAACTCTAATTAAAGCGTATGTACATTTGGAAGTGTTATTGGAACTACCGCGGCTTAAAAACAAACTTTGTATAATGTGTGCGTTTGGACAGTATTTGAATGTATAGAGATGAGATGGCCAGCGTCTGGTAAGAAAATCACTTTTATTTTTGTTAGACATGGGACAAAATTAAAATTTTGCCTAAGAATATCCCTAATCCAAGAGGAAGTTTAATTCCAGATTTGTTTTCACAGCTGGCTGTCAGCTCTGTTATGGCCAGCATGAAAACACTTTTTCAAAATAGTCTTCAGGTGAGCTGGAGCTCATATATGAAGCTGGATGTAGATTCTGTGGCTAGGGGCCTGTTAGGTCTAGGAACAAAAAGTAATCAAATTGTGAAATGAGGAATTTCAAGGTGAGAAACTTACTGTTTTTAGTGCTGCTCTAAAGCACTGTGAGAATATATTTGTTGCCTCTGAAAGGCAGGTGTTCATAAAGCCAGAGGAGCTAGAAATAGTCTTGTGGGGTGGTGGTGGTGGTTGTTTTTGTTTTCTTAAATGTGATTCACAATTTGTTATCACAACTGTTCATCATTCACGTTTACTTCTCCTAATACTGAAATATGCTGGTTCTTTGATGTATGTTGTGTGCTAGTATGACTAGTAGGGATTTATACACCCTAGTCCCACAGTCTTTATGCAGATGAAACTGAGTGATGTCAGGATTATTTATAATCCATTCAGGTCACCTTTTTGCTTTTGGTAAAACTCTGCATAAGTTGGATTTGGGTTCTCTGTGATATTTCAGTGTAAGTATAATTTCATGATCATTTTTCTTACGTGTTCTCCCTGTTTTGCTAACAATCTGCATTAGAGTGAGATTTAAATGACAGTTGTTTTGGCAAGGTGAGTGGTGAACTAGTTGGCTCTGAGGTTCAATGCTGCTCAGTTATTTAAAACTGATATGTGCTCTCTAGATGTCAATAGTGTAAATATACATTCTAGTTTTTAAGCCATGTTTTTGTATGGGTGTATCTGATCGTAATGAGGTATTTTTATTTTCTTGCAGCTACAGTATGCACCGATTGGGTATAGAAAGAATAATATAAGCTGCTTGTCTGCATTTATTGGGTTCTAAATAAATCTGATGATTCAGAAAAGAAACGCGGGTAGTAGTGTGTGATGCTTGTACCAAAGGACTCAATGTAGAGAAATAACTAGAAAAGCAAAAGCGTGTAGATTTTTAAATGCAAATAAACAAGAAATATGAGAGAGACAAAGCAGCTGGAGTTGGAGCATTAAATGTTTAGAGGCCTCCAAAATTTCATTATAAGGAGAATTGAAAGTGCAGGTGTAGGCCCGGCTGGAAAAGAAGCAGATAGGAGGGGATGTAATAGCTATATATTGATAATGGTAATACCTAGAGAGGAAATCCATGAGACCATTCTTGCTTAACATCTATTCTGACATAAGAACTAATACACAGCAGTGAAACTGGAATGTAATTAGCCTTACGAGAGCGTTTTACTAATAATATTAAAATAGCTTACTGTGATACAAAGGAGATTGAATGACAAAGCTATTGCTCTGTCTGGTAAAAGGTATAAGGTATATTGTTATTCTCCAGTTCCAAATATAAGCTAGTTTTTTGTGAGTGTTTTTTTTGTGGGAAAGATGCGCTTTTTTTTTTTCTTTTTTTTGAGGTGATGTAATTTCAGCATGCATTTTTCCTGAACTCTTATGTGAAGCATTTCACATTAGGCTATATCGTAGACAGGACGCAGAACCAGAAACTACTTGTTTAATCGTGTATCAGAATTCCTCTGTTCCTAAATCAATGGAGATATATTTTGGTTGAATTGGTCACTTAAAAGTTTTTTAGGTTGCAGAATTCATTTCACGTACTCTCCAGCAATCACTATATGCCTTCAGAACCCATTCCCAACAAGGCAGAGTCCTCCTTAAGAGTATTTTACTTTTAGATAGAGTGTGAGAATTTCATACGAGCTGTAGAATTAAAGAATATTTGTTTTGAAATAGTCTTATTTCTCTTCTGTCCTTAGAAAGTTAGCAATCTAGCTGAGTTTTATGGAATTTCGTATTTCATGGTAATATTCCAATAGTGGCTTAAACCTAACAAAGGAAAATCTAGGATATATCTCCAGCTCTATAGTAGATGATATTGGGGAAATACCTTATGGAAAGATTTTCTTCTGCTGATTAAAGTTTTAGGGGAAGAAAAAAGACCCCACTTTTTTGGTCATCTTAAGAGAAATATAAATCTGGCAACCTCTGAAGTTGTGTCATGGACAAATGGGCACAAGAACTTAGCATGCCTATGGGTGATACAAAACTGGAAGAAGTGGCTGGTAAACAGTACGATTGTGCTGCTGTTCAGAGGGACCTCAAGCTGGAGAAAAGGGCAGAGGAACCTCATGAAGTTCAGCAGCAGGAAGTGCCAAGTCCTGCACCTGGGGAGGAATAACCCCATTCCCCAGTAGAGGCTGGGGGCTGACCTGCTGGAAAGCAGCTTTGCAGAAAAGGACCTGGGGGTTCTGATGGACAAGTTGACTATGAGCCAGTAATGTGACCTTGTGGCAAAGGCGGCCGACAGCATCCTGGGCTGCATCAGGAAGAGCACTGCCAGCAGGTTGAGGTAGGTGGATCCTTCCTCTCTACTCAGCCCTGGTGAGGCCACATCTGGAGTGCTGGATCCAGTTCTGGGCTCTGCAGTACAAGAGAGACTTGGAGCTATTAGAGTAGGCCCAACAAAGAGCGTCAGGGATAATTAAGGGATTGGAGCATCTCTCATACAAGGAGAAGCTGAGAGAGCTGGGACTGTTCAACCTGGACAATACATAAAAATATCTGAAGGGAGGGTGTGAAGAAGACGGAGCCAGACTCTTCTCAGTGGTGCCCAGTGACAGGACAAGAAGCAGTGGGCACACACTGAAAGGAAGGGAGTTCTGTCTGATTATAAGAAACAACTATTTTACTGTGAGGATGACTGGGTGCTGGACCAGGTTGCCCGGAGAGGTTGTGGATTCTCCGTCCTTGGAAAGATTAAAAGCCATATGGACATGGTGCTGGGCGGCCTGCTCTTGCTGACCTTGCTTGAGCAAGGGGCTTGGACCAGATGATCTCCAGAACTCCCTACCGACTCCAGCTATTCTGTGATTCTGTGGATAAGAATTTTTGCACTTGCCCTCTTACTTGGAACGTATTCTTTCCATTCAGGTTTTTGATTCTTTGGATCATTTTCTTGCAGCCAGTCTACCTCCTTGCAGATAATTTGAATGTCAGCAGCAAATTGCAGGTGAACGAGGGCTACCTAAATCCTGGAGGAGAAGAGAAGTGGGTTTGCTTATGCGTTTGTATCTTTCTGCACGGAAAGAGAAAGCTCGGGTGCTAATGGCTAAAACTTTCAATCAGACCATGTCCAAAAATCCTCTGAAATTATTGTTTAAAAGTATCAAACGTACAAAATACATTTGACAAAATGTACAAAATAAATAGTGAGACAGGCAGAGAAATTTGTGGAACAAAGACAAATTTAGAGTTTGAAATGACTATAAGACATCTTGCTCATAATGAAGTACAGTCAGAAAGCTGTGTTGAGTAAACATATTTTGCTCTTTACTGATATATTCATAGCATTATGCTCTTATTTGTTCTGGCCGGAAGAGCTGGTTGAAATTGTGCTGAAGAGTGCATGCAAAACTACTGAATATTTTACGTGGCGAAAATCATTTCTCTACAAATAAGTTGTGTAGAATTAGAGAAACGAATGCTTGGGGAGAGATCCCTCCGAGGAATAATGGTGAAGTATTCAGGTCTGTTTTATTTTTCCATGTTAATGAATACAACAAATTCTTTACATTTTAAATTTATAGTAGATAACATGTTATATAGCCATGGAACTACTGAATGCCCTTATTTATAGAGAACTTGAGACAGAACCTTGGATTTTATGGGTGTATGTAGCATGTTCTTTAGATTGTTTATAGCACAATAGAGTAGTGAAGTGCCTGTTTTTACAAAGTACAGAGTTTTATTGGTTGCTTTCTATAAATAACAAGTGCAATTAATTACTGTGGGAACATATTGGGGCTGGTTTTCCTCTTTCCTATGAAATTTTAATAGATTGAGAGCTGAACTGCTGCAGTTCCAAACTGTGTGGTGTGTTTGGGCATGGGAATACATAACTAGTCGCACTTACTCGCTCTCAAAATATGCTTCTTGGGTAAACATTGGCAATGGTTTTCATAAGGGTATATGATGAAGTGTGTAGCTCATAGGTCTTCAAAGGGACACGGCCTACCAGAATGAAGGCTGAGCTTACTGGCTACAGAAGGCTCTTGATGCAGCCGTCTTAAGCTGCGCTGCTCAGCCAGCTTTTAACTTGTTTCTGCTCACAGGTATGCAGATGGAAGTGTGTTCACCTCAGCCAAGCTGCTCTTAAGCTGCTGCAGCCTGTGGCGAGAATTGGGCCTCGCAGAAGCGTGCGGCCACCATTCCTCCATACATAGCTGCTGAGATGGCCAGCTTCTTGGGTGCTTGTCAGGCCATGAGGACCTGCCCCGGAGCCTGGAGTGTTGTCTCGTTTACTGAAGAGCATAATCTGCAGCAAGAGAAAGGTGAGGTGATAGCTGTGAAGCTGGCCCAGGATTTCATTGCCTTCGTTTCCCTGCGAAGGAAAGCAGCCTGAGTGTTGCAGAAGCTGGCCTTGCTGTCGGTGACAATGGAGAGAAACTGCACACAGTGCCTTAAAATGATTTGATGTTTTTAATAATCTTACCTCAAGGCCAAAAGGCAAGGGATGATTTTTTGGTATTAAATGCATCTTAAAAAATATATCAGAAGGTTCATGTTTTGGAGATCTACTCAAGGATCGACTGTACTTTAAATGCTCTTGTTTATGGAACTGATGTTACACTGAGGTACTTCTTGTGGATCTATGTGATGAGATATCAAACCTGCCTAAACAGTTCATATTTAGTAAAAGCGTGGAACCTTTCATAGCTGTATTTCCTTTGGTTCATCTTTTTATTACTCTAAGGCTGCCCTAGACAAGGCTAAATTGCATTATTCATATTGTAACATCAGGTTTAGTTTTTCAGTCCTTACCCAGCCAAACCAACATTAACGTTATAGGGTATGCACCTGAATGAAGGGTTAGAAATTTGTGGGGGAAAAGAGCCCTGTGGTGCCTGACTTTTCCATAATCTATTGTTATGGACTGCATCTTTTCTAGAGCAAAACTCCTGCTGCAAACAGCAAAAGCTTTGGCTGGCTGAGTAAGGGGAACGCACTGGGCTTTCCTGTGACTTATCTAAATTTCAAATGCTCGGGTATGACCTGACATTCCCATGGGCACACGCCATGAAGTTTGTGAATGGGTTACCCCCTTCAGGACTGGGAGCAAGACAGTAGAAATTGTTCTTCCTCACCTCCTCTGGAGCTGCAAAAAGCACTGCTGGGAGACAAGGCCACTGCTCTTCTGCATGTTGGTGGATGGAGGTGACAGGCTGGCAGGGATGGAAGGAGGGATAGCTCAGGAAAGGGCATAGAAACGCTCCCACAGGGTCTGGAGAAACTGGAAGCAGGTGGGGGCCGTGCAGACTCAGGAGTCTTTGAGGGTTCCTCTAGCGCTTCTTTACCAATGCCTATACCTCTGTGGGGACACTCCAGTATTAAAGGGGAAATTTACTTTCTTGCTTCCAGTAGTGCCCTGACGTAGTAGGATTATGAGAAGGGGATCAGTGCATCCTGTCACCCTACGTTCTGCCATCGTTGCTCTTAAGGGCCTGCCAGGGTTACCATCAGTGTGCACTGTGTGCACTCAGTAGTGCTTTGATGTTTAAGAGGACCTGGCCTAAGTGCAGGCATGGCAGAAACAGGGCTTTTCTGTTCTAAAAAACACTCTAAGCTCCAACAAATCTGGACACCTCAAAGCTTTCTGTGTCATGCCAAGGGCTGTGAACTACCCTTTTCCCTGGCCAAAGCATAACTATAGCTTCCAGGCATAGACGGCTGAAATAAAAACTAAAGGGGGGTGAAGGGAGGCAGGAGGAGGAAGAAAAGCCTAATGCAACAAAAAGGAGTTAAACTCCCTCCCCCTCTCTTCCCCCCCCCCCCCCCCAAATTCCAGAGATACAGGAGTAGATGTTATGAAGCAGGCTCAGTTTCTAGCAGCTTGATCTTTGCCTTTGTGTGCACTTGGCTTTGTGTGCACTGATGTCCTGTTAGTAATTATCATTCTGTTGACACCTGTATTCATGATGACACCCCCATATCACATTTTCATCACAGCGTGAAATATCGCTCTCTTTACTTTGTTTTGTACTATGAATTTAACCCAGCATTGAAAAAGCTAGACACTTCTCACAGCACACAACGGGGCATTGATAACCTTGCAGACTAGTTACTGATCCTGTCTCAGTGCTTCTCTCTCTCTCTCCTTTCCCCCACCCCTCCTCTTAGGCAGACAAGGTTTTCCCTCAACAAGCTGATGACAGAAAAATTTCTCCAGGTTGATTGTTTGCCCCACATGGACCTCTGGAGAACTTCATACATTGGAAAGAACGAGATCAAAAGGCTGCAAGAAAAAAAGAGGTGGAGGACTGAAAAAAAGCCACCATAAAGATCCTGATCAGGTTTCAGTCTGGGGATGAACAGACTTGCAAAGAATTCTGAGAACTGTCAAGTTTTCCCATCTAAAATTCAGACCTATTTTAAAAAGATTTTTCATAATGAGAGTCTCTTCTCCCCCATCCACAGGCTCGGAGTCTTTTTTCAGAAAAAGTTCTGCAGGGCAGAGAAGTTGAACACTTGATCACATGCAGGAGCACAGGATAGATGGAGTACAGCTGACTCAACAGCTACAGGGGATTTGGGTAAGTGCCCACCATGTCAGCCACCTAGAACTTACTAAAATACTGGTAAATGTCAAATTATTCTTTACTTTTTTATTTCTTTTTATCACTTGTCAGGCAAGGTTAAGCTCGCTGGGAAATCTCAGTGGGAGTTGGTCAGGGAAGAAGTTTGCAGGGAACAGCTAATGAAAACAGGAAGGCAAATTAGCATCCAACTGTGAAAAGAGGTGTTCCTTCTCTCTCAACTTAGCTTTTATTTAAAAGTACCCCGACCAGATCCACGCTATTGATGTGAGGGGAGGAAGGTTACAAACCCCTTGCAGTGCTGAGTTTACCAATGCGTGTCTAACCCGCTCACTGCGCTTTCGAGAGGGAAACAATTGCCTGAGGGAGACGCTGTTATCCAGCTTGTGGTGTCAGTCTGCCTGTTCCCACAATCATTGCATTGATGGATGAAAATTTTGATAAGTGAGACTTCTTATCTGGCTCCCACTGCAGTTGAATGGCATGAGTTTGCTGATTGGAAATGACGTTGTCTCTGGTGACAAAGGTGACTGAACATGATAATTGCTCCACCTTTGTTTAGGTTTTTTTTTTTTTTTTTAAGTAATAATGATGACAATATATTCTTGAGTGAAGATACTGGGGATTTGAAATCGAGTCTCTCGTTAAGCTGATGAACTGATACAGTCCAAATTGACATAGTTACTGCAATTTGCTATGTGTACTGCGAAAGGAAATCTTATCGTGGTCTGTGAGCAGTAAAAGATGGGACTGTTGGCCTGCTTGTGTGCTCTTGGTCAAAGAATACTCTTATCAGTGCATGACGTTTTATTTTCTTTCATCTCTGTCTTGAGCAGTATCCCTCAGGCTTGTTTTAGAGTTTGGCTTTAAAATTACTTCAGACTTTTTTTGTGTCTTTGAGAGGGACTCAAAACATGGTGAAAGAAATATCCATAAATGAATCTTTTCTATTTCACAGTAGAAATAATTTCTATCTTTTTCTTTTTAAATATAAACCTAGGAACACTGTGCGTGTGCTCCAATTTCAAAGGTAACCCCTGGTATTAGATACTTTCTTTGAGTGAGAGATAGCAGCGTTATTTATCCCAAACTTGTTTAACTTTTAAGCATTAGATAAGGCCATACTGTACTGCAACAGTATTCTACAACTCCACTGCATAATTTCTGTTCCTAGAGTAGGGAAAGTACAGTCGTTGTGATGCCATCAACTGTTACAGCTACTTTTTGTCAGGGAAGTCTTATTTTAATAGTAACTTTTCAAGCCGCAAACAGATGGCTGCAGTATAATCTACTTTCCAGCGACGACATTATTGACAAACGTTATTTACTAAAGACTTATAATTATATTCTCTTCAAAAGTATAAACAAAGTAATTAAATAGAGTGATACTCATTTAGATCTTTACCTATGTGACTGCAAGGCTCCTGGGACAGGCAATAGGGTTAAGAGTGTCTCATCACTAGATCAGTGGTTTTGAATCCAGACCATGGTTACAGGCAACTGAAGGCCATTAGCCTCTGATGACTCTTTTGTGGCCTATATCAAATGATCTGATGGTCTCTGTAAATTTGCTAGCTAATAGGACTACCTTAACGATCAGTGCTCTGAGAGGAAAATTGGTAGACTGAATGTGCATGCTTTGGGAATGTATTTTAAGCTTAGGAACAACCTTATCCCTCCAGGATCTAGGGACGCTCTTGTTTTGCCCTGCAGGGTTGTTTGTTGCTTTGCTTGTGTATTTGAGTCTAAAACGACCCTGGACTGCAGTCTCCTCTTGATTTTTAAATTGGGATGTCTCTGCTAAAATTGACAAAGGAACACAACATAAAACAGGTGCAAGAGAGCAAAATCAGCTCACTTATTTCTCTCAGTATTGGATTAATAACTAAATAATTGGTTATTGGATTAATTACCAAATAATTAGTAATTAACCAAACTTTAACCAACTTAAAAAAAAAAACAAAAAACTGTAGCCATCTTGTTCATTACAGATACTTCTCTATGTAATATCCAGTGTGTGGATGGGTGATGTATGACGGGTGGGGTTACATGATGGTCCTTGTTTTGTAATAAGTTAATTTTAACTGGTAACCATAGATTTTTCTTTTCTTGTTTGTGATACTCTGTGGCTAAAGCGGTGAGTGGAAAAGCCAAACTGATTTTTAGTTTAGTTTTCTGATATATCAGTCAGGTATGTGGTGCCATTAATGGGATGTATGTTTGTTTGCAGTAAGTTCTGGCATTTCTTGGTGCATTGACCAGAGTTATACTGAAGGATCTAACTTTTAACACACGAGAGTTTAAAAAAAAAAAAAAAAAAAAGCAAACAAAAAAAACCAAAAAAACCCAGAGCTAAGGGCAAAAAGTCAATCCATGTGGGTTCTAGTGACTAAGAGAAGATGAGGTTTTCCTTTGTCAAGAACTGCCAAGTCTGAACTAAAATGATCTTTTCAGATCCATGCAACAATCTCTAGACCTTAAACTGAGCTTTCTTTTTTCTTAGGTCTCCTATTGATATCACTTTTTTTTTTTTCCTCATGCAGTAGAGCATGTGAAGAGTATGGAAGTAAGAGGAAAAATTTCCCAGAATTCTGTAATTCGAGTCCAGTGCTTTGATCATAAATCACTTCCTTCAGTCCAGTTTTCCTCTTGGATCTGCTCTCAGTGACAATATTCTGCACTTCATATATGTGTGAATCTCCTCTGGGAAATAGTGGTTAATTCATGCAGGTTGGAAGAACAGAATAGAAATCTGCTTTTCCTGCGTGGCTGAGGAAATTTGAATTTTTTGCATTTCATGTCAAACTTCGTGAAATTGATCCGTGTTTTCGCGTCTTATTGAGGCATCTGTGAACCATGGAGTGAGAAACGTCTACTTTCGAAAGTAAATTTTGAAATTTTTAGCTTATCTACCAGATACATAATATCTCTTGCATACTTTTATTTAAAGGATATGATGGGTTTGATTTGGAAAAGATTTGCATTTCCAGGGGCCTTAAGCTGTTTAAATCAATGTCTGGATGAATTTTGGCAGTATTTTCTGTGAAATGCAGGAAGAGAGAACAAAACAGTCTATTCAAGTAATCTTTGTGGGACAGCAAAACAAGTATTCTGGCAGTATTTAAAGTAGAATTCAACTGCTTTGTTGCTAAGCACAGCTATAGTAAAAAGATGAGGGAAAGGTAGCCGAAATATCATTTGAAGAGTATCGTATTTCACTAATGGACGTAGGAAACGGCTAGAATAGCGCTATCTAGCACTCAGTAGCAGCCAAAGAGTTTGTTCTTTCATTTCAAGCATCTTGAATGGATCAGTTTAAATAGATGTAGTAAGTCAAAATGTCTGGCCTGTCACACAAACAAATAGCTGTGAGGTATTTTCATGCTTTTAATGACTGTATTTCACTATTAGCCTGATATTAATGTCATCTTGGAAAGTGTTGTACTACTTTGCATAAATTTCTTGGAAGTATTTCATATAGTCATATCCTTCATCTGGTCGCTGTTTCTCTTTTTACCTTGTAAATATGCAGTTATTTGTTTAATAATTTCTTTTCGGACCAGATTAAAAAATCTCAATGCGTCCAAAGATTTATGGTAGTAATGAGTGAAGACACACGTATAGTATCCGAAAGATTTTTCGTTTGAAGCATATGTGTATGTATTGGCTTCTATTATCCACGCAACATACACATATAACTCCCATTACCATTAATAGGATTCGCAAAAAGACTGAGCTGTATCTTTTGTAACCAGATGTAGCTGTTAAGTAAGGTTTAGAATGGATGTTTCATTTCAATTTGTAAGAAAACTGTGGATTGCTTGCACATAAATCTGCTTATGGTCCAGCACCCTGGACCGGGTTTGAAGCCTTTCTGAACTGACCACCTTTCAGATTAAAATCTAGTAATTATAGTGTGGCTTCCATTTGCAGGGAATTAAGTCTCTTTCTCTTTGGATTTTTTATCCTCTGCAAAAGGGCTTCTTGTAAATGGACTGGAGTGTAAACCACAATTTTATAAACTTTGGATACAAAACAAAAACTGCATATTATTTAAAAAAAAAGTCTAAAAATTAGTTTATCTCTGTAAGCACATGCTTCGTTTATAAAACCTATTGGCATTTCAGATGTTAGTTATAATTTAGTCTGTTCAGGTAAAGCTTCTGTTTGGTTCTAGTGGAGACTTGAACGAGTAAGAGCTCAAAATTTTGACCCAAGATTAATCATAAAGCTGAAATAGTATAGAGCTAATCCAGGACTAACAAAAATTATCAAGAGCAGAGTAAAAACCTATGATGAACAAGGATGCTTGGGTGATTCTAGGACCAGATAATTGCTGAATGACATTCTGTCCATAAGTGCATGTGTACATTTTACACATGGTCTTTCCTGTGTCGCGTGCATGTACTCGTTGTGTTCTGAATTACTAGTAAATAGAGATTAACTTACCTATTAGAAAAAGAAAAGCAACTTATTTTCCCCTTTTGTGGGGAGGAGGGTGTGAATTTTGCCGGGTTTTGTACATTCCAGGGTACACTGATCTCTGGTGTTTTAGTTTTATCATTTCCTCATCAGTGTTGTTAAATTACTAGGTTTACTGTGTTTCTGTCCTGAGTACCCTCAGATGCTGTAGTTTTGGGAACATCCCAAATATTTGCATGTTAACCTATGTCGCTGTCTGGATTTTGTAGCTTTCCATTCAGGAAAGTACTGATCTTCAGTTTTTAATTACTATGTGTGTGTGTGTGTGTGTGTGTGTGTGTATATATATACATACGTGTGTGTGTAAAAGTATTATATATAATTATATATTATAGATATGCACTATAGTTGTATGTACAATATAACTATATGATCTATATTACGTATGGGTATAGGTATGTCTATATAATGCTATAAAGAAATAGGGGTGCGTGTGTGTGTTTCACAATCTTGGCCCCAAATATAGCCCTCAAACAGGGGCAAGTTTTATAGTTGAAACCTGTCCTAAAAAATTATTTACATCTCAGGTGCAGGCATGCCTTTATTTCTGTAAAAATCCTTTTGGAAAAGGAAGCGTTACTGTTTGTTTGGTGATATGTTGTTCAAAATGCACTGTAAATTTCCAAGTCCTATTTTGTCAGTACCTGAAGAGCCAGGGATGATCAGAGAGAAAGGAATGGAAGACGGCAATGAAAACATGATCTGGATAATCACTTAAAATGGGATGTAAAAGTAACAAGAGGAGGTTAGCCTGTAATTAAAATATGTCACTGCTGAAGGACTTGAGGTAGACAATTATTCTTCTGTTTATATTCATTGGTTATTTTTAGATGATGGCAAATGATTCAGTGCGTGTCTAGAAGACAAACAGTTCTGGAAGACCTGACAAAGGTGCAGTTAACATAGTTCACAACAAAAGAGTGCAGATGCAGAAACAAGTGTGGAAGTGAGATGGACAGGAACCAAAAAGGCAAGAAACTATTTCGTCGTGAGATGACTGTGAGAAATAGTTCTCATTGAACGAAATAAATTATTATTGGAAATATTTTTTATGAGTAGAAGCAATATTCCTATTCCATTACTTGGAGAGACCTAATATATGTGGTTAGGGAGCATTTAGGCAGTTACTAGATGTATATGAAAATGCTTATAAATGTTCCACCAAACTCTAATGTGAATTTATCACATCTACAACCTTTCTTTCAGTAGGGTTTTCATTATCTCTATTAACTATTCTCTTTTTGAAAGTCTTACCCAGTAAGGAGGCGTAAATATTACCATGTTACTTTGTAGAACTGCTGCACCCCGTGAATGGAAAATGGAGAACAAGCAATAGATTATAATTTTGTCTCATAAAATACAGAAGGATATGTGAAATAGATAATATATTCAGAAGTCAGGATTGGCTCACAGATGAATTTTGATTAAAAAATATAGGGCTGAATCAGTAGTGAATGCTGTTCATAATGGAAAATTTGTGAAGATCCTTTTGGATCTTAATAAAGATGGGATGGGAGAAGAGAAATGAATGTCAGGTGATAAAAAGCAGGGAGGAAGAGGGAGTCTAGGTAGGTAAAACCACTGATGTTTCACAAAATTCAGTTTCTAAATTGAATGCAAAGTGGCTTTTGTTTAACATCTCTATTGTGCAGGTTTTTTGACATGGCAAAATTTGTGAAAACAGGAAAAAGGCCTTTGTAAAAAGATGAAAGTTAAGTTGAAGAGAGTATACTGCAACTGTTACCTCTTGGTACTCTTCAGTGATATGCGGCATAGGAAAGTAAGACCTGCAGTATGACTCAGTGCTGAATTTATAAATAAATTTGATTCAGTAGACATTCATAACCTGGCTACTTCAGCATTCTGAAAATTTACGGTCATTTTATTGCATTGAAACCTGAATATTTTGGATGTTTTTTTTTTTCTTTTAATCGATTGTATTAGAAATCTAAATGAATCGCAGTTCATGAAATCAAATAACCAGGTTTGATAGGTCTTTAAATCCCAGACTGTCTCTTTATGTGTACCTTACCTTTAAAGGTCTGTTTTGTTATTAATGCCTGAATTAGTTGAGTGAACTTCTCTTGGTGCCAATGGAAGTCCTACACAAAAATCTCACCTTCATCTCCAGGTCCATGGGAAGAACAGTTCCCTTTCTAAATAGAAATATGCCAAACCTATTTTGGAAGAGATATTTAGATGGATGAGTGGATGTGGAAACATCTGGAAGTAAAATGATTTAAGTGACTAGGAAAAGATTAAGTGATTTCGGTGCACCTAAGCGCTACAGTGAGTGTCACAAACAAAATATGGTAGATTATGAAAACGTGGAAAGGTCCTTGAAGATGCTTAGCACAGAAGAATGGGAGAAGAGGTCTGAAGAACACAAATGAGAGCTCTGTGTACATCAGTGAAACTCGGAGTGGGTTTGTCCCTTTCATAGCCTGAAAGGATCAGATTTCCCTTGTGATATTGCATTAGCATCTTTGGAATCATGAAACTGTCTTTGGCTCTCTTTTTAACAGCCAAATTTTTTTGCTGCTGGACCAAAAAAGTGTTTTTTTGGGAAGCACCAGCCCTTTTTTTCTCAAAAAAAAAAAAAAAAAAAAAAAGATTAAAGAACTCTGCATGTCACGTTAAGGGGGGGAGGGTGCGAATACTTATCTTTCACGTGCCCGTGTTGTCTGCTGGATTGTAAACCACCCTGTTTCTCACACTTGAATATTCAACTTCCCTTTTTTCTAAGTGGAAGTTTCATTTCATGTTTGTGTACCAGCAATAAGACTTTCATGTCCTGTTACCATTTTGATAAAGCTTTATGTTTTCTTCAGATGGGTGAGACAAATATTCAGCAGTATCAGTGTGGTACCAATCTTTTGCTTAGGATGGCTGTATACATCTGGGAGACTCAGGATTTAGCATTTTCAGTGGAAAAATCATTTGCTAGAGGCTTTTAAGAAAAGCTGGACAATCAGGAATGACATAAATACGGCTAGTTCTACTTTAGGGTGGAAGGGGATAGGTAAGGGTGGCCTTAGGGTACTTTCCAGCCCTGTAGTTTTCTCAAGAGAAATAAAAAAGTAATGCACACTCTTAACTTTTTTTAACCAAAGTGAGCAGGCATCAGCCCACCTTGTGATGTGGATCTGCATGTTGATCCATATGCAGATGAATCAATAGCCAGAAAGCAGGCAGAACATTAATGGTTGTGTTAAAATCTCACTCACTCTGGATTTGGCTGGAGAATGAACGCTCTAAATACTTAATGTCTTAATTAAGCTTCATTTCTTAGCAATGGTCTCTCCTTCCTCTGAAACACATCAGCAAAGGTTAACTTTAATAATTAAAACTTTAGAATTTACTGTAAGTTCTGCTTTTCCTTAAAATAACAATAGCTACGGTTTTGTGATTGTCATTAAATACTTTTCAGACTTTTTTTTGTTAGCAAGACAATACTATGGTAGTTAGAAAACTGAAGTCAGATTTTGATCTTGGTTAATTGTCCTTGATTTATTACCATTGTAAGGGACATTGGGAGCTAGTCCATATACAACAGAACAGTAACAGCTACTTTATCCAAGTAACTGTTGTAAAGCAGGGGTGAGGCTCTGGTACACTGGAGAGATGTCAATTTTCCAAAGGAAAAGGGTGTTTGTTTTGAAATAGAATATGAATTTTTATAGTTTAAAAAAAACAAAACCCTAAACACCACCTGCAAAACCTACTTCTCTACCTGTGAGTAGTGGAGAAGGTGAGAAGACCATGAAAATGCAGAGGTTTCATAGCAACCCAGTTAGGAATTTTATTTTTTTGCATGTATTTTCATAAGTCTTTATTAATGTTACACGCAAATGTCAACCTCCACAGGAATCTAATGGAAAAAAAACAGTAGAGGGTGAAAGTGGGCTTTCTTTTAGCGCTCTATATGCCCCTGGAAGTTACATGAGGTTGCTTCGTTGCCATGGATCAAACTTTGATCTGGAAGTTGTGCAAATATTGCAAAGCAAAACCACTTTTGGATAGGAGAGCAGAAATTATACCTATACCTGTCTGACAAAACCTGCATGCTTAGCAGGAGCCTGGTGTTTTCACTCCTCCATTTTTATTCCACACACTTCCAAGGAGAATTACACAGGAGTGAAGGGCCAGACTCCGCTGGTGAGGTTTGGACATCAGTTTGACTTCTTTAGTAGAGTTTGGCTCAGTGCTTTTTTCTAGCTGGGTTGTTTGCTGACAAGGAACATCTAGGAGAGTGTCTCAGATGCGATTCAAGTAGGTGTAAGTTTCTGTGCTAGCTCTGCGTGAAATTGCATGCATGCTTCAAAGACCAGATTTTTTTGCTGCTAGACATGGACTGATTTACATTAGGACCTCGAGCCTGAGAATTAAACAACAAACCATTTATCTGTACAGTTTTCAAGGACCTGGATGAATTAACTGTTGTTCCATCTAATTTAGTGTTCTTTCTCAAAAGATTTTACACTAAAACGTCAAAAAAAGAGCTGTTGATATGTAAGTACTTAAACACTTCCCTAACCTATCAAGATGTTGGGTTTTTTTTTTTTTTCCATTTTCTTTTTATACAATCCTGGGCTACCTCTTTTGCTGCAAGTTACTATTAAAAGCTGTAGAAGTTGATAGAAATTACCCATTAGTCAGAAGCAGAGAAGTGAGCCCTGCTGCCTGTGGCCTCTTTCCCAAAAGTCTGTGAGCTTTATTCCCAGCGCCTTTGTTGGAGGCCATCACCTCCTGAGTGGCTAACTGTTTGCAGTATGCATCTTTAATGCAATGAACAGATGTATGTAATAACTACCTAATGTTTTGCTAGGTTTTGCAATGGAACAGGTATGGTTACTGCTCCTGCTGACAGTTAAAGTGCTTTCAGTGACTGCTCAGTTCAATGGATACAACTGTGATGCTAACCTCCATAGCAGGTTTCCTGGTAAGTGTTTAATAGACTTCATAACGGCTTCTTTATTGTCTTGATTCAAAGCAGTGATTATTTTTAAATACAGAGCTTTAAATCTGTGTGGTGCCTGGTGGTAGGACTTCACATTAAATGAGTGTTAACTATTTCAGTGACAAGGAAACTTCTCTAATGTGGCACTTGATGTTCTTTTTAACAGTGGGTCAAGTTCAGCCTAATGTTAATGAATAGTACTTCCTTGACACCAATGGGGTTCGACCTGCTTTTGCCAGAGCTCTGTTCTATCCAAAAAATTCACCAGAGGTCACATTGCTGGAAGTGTTCGGCATGGATTTAAGAGTCTGACACTTCTAACTAGAATTTTTTCTTTTAATATCTTAACTGGGCTAGGTAATGTAATCTGTGTTCTTTTATTGAAACACATGAGTTTATATCTAATTACGAGGAAAATGTAGTTGAAGGCAAAATTCAGTGACTCACTTCATTAAGCCTTTGTTTAGGGACAGGTGAAGCAATTGGATGTATCCATATATGATGTACACTTGTACCTCTGTTAAAAAAACAGGAATTAAGTTGCTTTGGGGACATCAGATGTCTAGAGCTGCTCATACAGTGAGAAGTGGAAATGAAATTTCAGTCTTAGCAGTATGTATGTCAGAGTTGACTTGGCTAAAGGATGTTTTAGCCTCTGTCACATGTTTTATTCTTCCTCTTTCCTTTGTTTCTTGGGCAGAATAATAATACTGCAAATACTGGCTGGTATTCATATCCTCTGTTTCTGAGATAGCAATTGAATCAAGTGGTTTAGCGGTGACCATTATTATGCTGTAATACCTTTCACTGTTGTTGTTTTTTGAATAATAACAACTTTGATTTTTTTCAGGCAGGATCAGTTCTTTTATTAAACCTAAGTCAGCAGAAAGCCTACAGTCTGTATTTACTGTTGCCTGTGTTACCACCACACTGCTGGTGCTTTGTGGAGGTAAAGACCAAAAGTGGGTTTGATTTATTCTTTCACTTAATTGGTGTGAATATGGAGAGTAGAGAAATACAAGCATGCAAAGAAGATCAAATATGTTGTCTCCATCCCTGACAAAAACCACTGTTTAAATGATCTTTCACAAAAGCCTCTGTAGGTTTCCCTTCTTAGGCAAAGTTTTACAAGCTTGCCTGGAAAATGGTAAGTGAATTGTGTCCCCGTATGTCAGACCCACATTTCATAGCTTTTCATGCAATTGTTTTTGTTTCAGGCTTTTTGAGAGGATTTCAGGAGCTGGAGGGAATTTCAGATTCCTCTTTCTATGTTTTTTTCATTTGCTCTAGTCATTTTTTATGGTAGCTCTATATCAAGGCTTTATATTTGCAATGTGATACTCATGTATTGCAGCCAGCTGTTAATGTGGGCAGTTAGGGGCTACTTGCAGTTCTTCTGCCGTGTGTGTTTTTTTTTTTTTTTAGTCATATGGATTCTGTGTTGAATCTTTCTCCCTTTCCCATTCCTCCCCATAGGAGCTGAGAGTTGAACCATGCTCTTTCCTGTTCATGACTCTGAAGCAGTAAAGATTCAAAGGCTGGAATTTAGTTGACATTCTTAGTGCTGATTTTGGGAGCTAGGGAAGAAGAGTAATTCTGCTTATGTTAGCCATGCAGTGTGGAAGTAAAAACAGTACATTTTTGTCCTAAAGTTTGACAGCTGATATCTTCAGTGTGCAGGAGGGATTGCTGTGTAATACAGTGGGGCTAGCAGAGCTCTGTGGGGTTGGTGGAGCTCTATTTTATGGGTTCAAGATCCCCAGAAGATGGGTGAGAGAGCCTGTGCTGGGTAAGGGAGGGCTTTTTTTCCATTATACTTGTTTCCTCAGCACTGAGTTCAGAGCTTTAACTCTTGACTACTTCCAGAGCTCAAAAATAAGTGGAGCGGGGAATGAGAGGACAGCAAAGAGAATGTTTCAAAAAAGATCTTTGAGGCTGTGATACTGCTTACAGGGCCTGGGATTATGAATATGACTCTTTCCCCCCATTCTTTATTTGTTCTGTATAAGAACATAAATGCCACACATGGAGTGAGAGTGGACTTCCTAGCTGAGGTCTATGGTGGCAATAGCAGAGAAGCTGTTGCTTTATTAAGTGGTTTTCCTTTTTTTTTTTTTTTTTTTTCCTCCTTTAAATTAATTTTGTGAAGAACAGAAGTTTGGGAAGCTTGTCTTCAGCAAAAATTTGACTGTTTTTATCCTTTATTGTTTGGGTGACATCTTACACTGGGATGATGCTGCATAAATAAGATGATTAGTAATCAGGCAGGACTTTTGTCTCTGCTGTTGGCAGGTTTATTTTAGAGTGTAGGTGTGAAATAGCTGGGCTGAAGGAAAAAACATATTCTTTGGTAAACTGAAAATTCTGTGACTTTTTATACCAGAAGCTGGTCATTGTAGCACATGTGGTAAGGTCAAATCCTGCCATCATTTGGAGAGCTACCTGGAGAAGAACACGTTTGTTTCCTGACAGCATTTGACAATTTGTAATTTGGCTTTAGTTCTGCATTGCAATAAAAATGTAACTATTAGAATGCTTTGGAAGAACAGAACCAGAGCAGCGTGGCTGTCTTCAGATGGAGAACCCAGCGATTTTATTCAGGGGGCTGTTGCCATAAGTGTTGCAGCTTTTTCACATACACCATGCTTTAGTTCACTACTAAAGCAGCAGTTTGATCAAAGAAGAGGCTCACGCAGAGCAGAAAGCTGGTTTTGAACTATAAATGTCTCTGACCAAAGGATTTCACCAAAAGAGGTGCACGATGTTGTGGCCAGCTATTGTTCTTCCACAGCTTTTTCACTGTCTGTTCTGGAGCGATTCCTGGCGATGTGTGGAGGGGGAGGGACCAGAACAAAGTGGGCAGTGGTCCTGTCTTTTTGCCCTGAGTCCACCCTTGATTTGGGATGGCCTCTGTTACCTCCATATTTGAAGTACCTCATGAACTGTACTGTGTTTTGCCTACGACAGCCTTGTGAGTACTGTTGATCAGAGGAAGCCAGTGTGATTTGCATGAGAAAGAGGCCATGCGCTTTGTCTATATGTAAACTCTGTGACAAAGAGGCCACTATATTTAAGGCTCTGTCAAGACTCAGCTGGATGACCTAACCTTCCAACCATCTCTCCTCTCTGTTACTTAGGAAATAGAAGCTTTTACAGGTGGAATCCAAGCATTTTCATTTAAACTCATGTAGGAGTAATTTTTAACTTTCTAAACTCAAGAGAAATGAGCCAGGCTTTTAAAATATCTAAAGTGAGATCATATCTGTTTGTTTTTAGTTCCAGAATTGACAAATTTGACAACAATACTGCCTTGTAAAGTACTGGGGGAAAAGGTTCAATCTGATAAAGTGGCTTATCCTCCTGTATAGTGCAGAGAGGTCGTTTTTATAGTGTGTGTGGTCTCCTTCCCCTTAGTGTCAAAGGACAATTTTGTAAGTGGTAATGGTGCCTTACCAGTAAAGTAATTTTATAACTCACTTCAAACCCTTTACAAAGCAGGATATCAAGTGGGCTACTTTATATTACATTTGTTATTTGCAGTTTGTTACTATCTGACTGTTTATGCATTGGTCCAAATAAGCCTAAGGGCACGTTCTTTTTGCCATACGCCTTCTCTCTTCTGTCTGCTCCACCTTAATACATCCATGAAGTTGTTACAGCAGTCCCTCTATAGTGATTACCAAGGCAGGCGGCTTCTTGACCTTTGTACATTAGGTGAATGGCAGTACATGTATGTACAAACCAAGAGAATCTCATGCCCAATCACTTGAAGTCCTACTTTGCCTCCAGTACCTTTCTGCCCAAATTTACCTCCAAAGGGTAATGTTTAAGACCACGTTAGCTCAGGACAGAGTTTAGCCAGTTATTTCCTGCGCTTGGCTTGGCTTTAAAGCCACCATTAAAGCTGTCTAAATTAAACTACTTGTGCCCCTCTGTCATTGGGGAAGAGCCAGTCTATTGTAATGGAGACTTCATTTCCTCTCTGTTGTGGCAATGCAGCAAAACAATTCATTTCAGCAGGCTTAATGGTATGGTATTGACTGAAGTCGTTCTGCCACTTTTAATAGCACTTAATCCTTAAGCGGATGCAATAAATGAGTTGTTATATAAAGGAGTAATGCCTGTGTTTAACCCGATGAAATATGTCACTTTGGAGAGCACTAGGAAAAATGAAGCTTAACAAAAAAACCGCCCTCATCATCTAAAGGCAAAAAGGAGCTTGAAGTAAGGCTCCTTTATCTTGCTCTTTAGCTAAACAAACTGTCATTCATTCCTATGTTCTGGTACAATGCTTTCAGTTTTCCATTCAAGTATGTAATTCTTCAGAGTTTTCAAATAAAAGGCCAACTTCTTCATCCAAGAAGTGTTTTTACTGTTCAAAAATAGATCAGTTGTAATAACTGTTGTTTTTAGGTCTTTTGTGTTGTCATAACGTACAGAATGAAAGATTGCAAGACACTTTGTAATATTGATCATTGTCTCTCAAAATCCAGCTGATTTTTTGTTGAAGCTGATGGTTCTTAAAAAGAAAAAAAAAAACCTTTGAAGATACCGCAGTAAAATGCTCTGATATGCTGTTGATTGTGGTTCAGAGTCTGTATAGCCTGAGATTGTAGTGGACTCTAGACAACCTCAGACAAGTGCAAACAGCTTCAGTGCCAGGTGTTGGCAGGGGTGTGCTGAAAGGCAGAGCTCAGCCTCCTGAGTTTCTCCAAGTCCCTGGGAATTCCTATTTCAGAAGGGGACCCCAAATATTTAACCCCTTGCTGTTTTCCACTCATTTGAATGTAGTATTAATTAAGATACTGGGGAGTTTTGGAGAAATAGTTGTGTTGCATGGTAGACTGTTACCATATTTTTGTTCTGTGTTTTCTTTAGTGAAGTTGTACCGTCAAATAAATCTGCTTGATCTTTACGTTCTGATCTTGCTGTCATTGGGGTCTAAAACCTGATGTGATCGCCAGTTACAAAAGCACTGCTAAAATAATTCTGTGGTCATTAGCTAAAGTACACCTTCTTACAGTGTGTTTTCCTGTATTTCTCTTGCAGCTGAACGAGATATCAATGTTTTCTGTGGAGTACAGACAATTACTATGAAGATAAATTTTTGCACAGTTCTGTTCTCTGGTTATTCTGAAACAGATCTGGCACTGAATGGGAAACACGGGGACGCTCACTGCAGGGGGTTCATCAATAACAACACCTTTCCAGCAGTGGTCATTTTCATCATCAATCTGAGTACTTTGGAATCCTGCGGAAACACTTTAGTGGTAAGACAAGGTCCAAGTCACATGGTGGTATCGCTGTTAATGCATGGGGTTGAGTGTCTGGCCTTGACAGCGTTGTGTCTTTTATGGATGGATAATGTTTGTATGGTCTTGTTCAGTTAGCAATATATTGCATCCATCAAAGAAAAGCAGAAAAAGTTGTTAATGTATAATACTGGTTACTAATTAGAAGATACGGTAGGAGACAAATTTGCCTTCTGATTAGAAGGTACGCTTTTCATTGTAATAAGTTTTTAGTAGAAAATGAAATCGTTTCCCCCCAAAATCCCAACTTTTGCTAAGCGTGTTTTAAATTTTGCCAAAATTTTTGAAATAACTATTTAGAAAATGCACACAACACTTTTAAGAGTGGGTTAGTTTTATCAGATGAGAATTATGGTCTGGGTACCTACTTCTGTGCCCCTCTATGAGAGGGCCTGGCTGACCGATCTGCGCATTGTGTGGTAAGGCATTGATTTCAGGCTGAATGTTACAAGGGACGTAGTCTAGCCAGATACCCAACCCTGCAAAGGTGAAGGCTAACAGTAGGCATCACTGCTAGTAGTCCTGTGATGCCATGCACCTCCATGGAAGAGCTCAGCTCAGTATGGAATCTGATCCAGGAGCTGATTTTGGTGTCTCTTTCATACCAGTGTAATTCCATTTCCTTCAGTGCAGTTACATCACTGAGAATGACAGAAAAATGTGAGGTCTCAACCCTTCTAAACCAAGGGAGGAGGAGGATTATACGGTTTGTGTGTACGTCACACTGCACAAACAATGATGACCTGTATAAAAATGCATTATTTTTAAGGCTGGAATTTTTAGTTATGCTTAAAGATACCTGTCAGTTTTCATAATAAACCGCCTGCTTTCAGTCCCTAATAACTTTGCCAAACTGGGCTGAAATGTTCAGTATTGCTCTGTGACCTATTTGTCTTGGCCTGAGTTTTCTTTTAAAATTCCATAGTATTGGGAAAAGTGCATAGGAGCATTGGTCTTCTACTGGATTTTCCTGTAGCCAGAGAAATCAGAATACCTGTCGTGTATCCCCTGCTGCTCAAATGTTCAAGGAGTTCAAAGTGTTACAACTCACACACACCTCAGTGTGATTCTTCCACGATGCAGTATCTCTTCAAAGTTTAAGAAACTTCATTCTAAAGCTATTAAAAATGCCAGTTCTGCTTATACAGTTCTACAAAAGAAATGCTGCAGCTGAAGTTCTGTGCCATCCTAATTTGGCCCTGTTGCCTGTGTACATAATGAGAAAGTAAATTGTGGCATGTTTGTCTGTTGTTTTTGCGCGCCACCCATGTGCTGGTTCCAGAGCAGTAGCTGCAGATGGAGTGGGGCTGGATGCTAGTGGGAGGAAAGGGTGCTCTCCAGTTTTCTGGAGGCACCAGAGGTTCTGGTGAGCTGTGTCCTGTTGCTGACTCTTCTGCACACTTTATGTGATACTGAGTGACATAGGATAGCACAGGTATCCTGAGGTATACTGAATCTGAGTATGCTACTGAACTGAGTATGCTACTGCTGAATTGAGCACAGGTGTCCTGAGGTATACTGAATACAGGTAACTGAATTAAGGTTTTGTTGGCAACTTCAAATAAGGCATTATCTGACTATATATTAAATAATTGACTTTCAGCTCTTGAATTTCTCACAGCATTTCTTTGCAAGCAATTTATTATTTAGAGATGTTTAAAACAGACAGAAACACAGACCTGAAGTTCAACTATTTGCCTTGTATCTGCTTATAAATACAGTGGTTTTAATGTGTCAAAACCAAAAATATCAAGAGTGACCAAGTATTGTTTCTCTGAATAAAATTGTTACTGCAGCAACTTTGTTGTGTGCGGAAGCCTGTTTTCAGCTATTATCTTTTAACCATAATAGAAATGTTCATTAAGCTTTTTCTAGGAAGTTGTGGGAATTGATTGGGAGCGCTCAGAAAAAAAAAGTGTCCACCAAAAAAAGTGGTTCCAGGGTTCATCCCAGCTCTTTTCAAATGGTGCTCAAGTCTTTGTGTTTATGAACAGCAGTACCCACTGTACAGTGTGTATTTCTGACCCTGGGGAGGTGAGAAACAGAACACATGGAATTTGATATTAATAAATCAATTTCTGAAGGATTTCTTAAGCTTATCTCTGGGTGAATTATGAATTAAAGGATCAGTATTCCTAGGTATCTCTTATTCCATGCTTAACCTTCTGGTAGTATTTATTTTTTGCCTCTCTCAATAGGTATCCTCAGCTCGAGGTGTCAATGCCTATGGGAATATCTCAGTGGTACAGATAGGTAATGTTTCAGGCTACATAGATACACCAGACCCACCAACGATTATCAGCTATTTACCTGGACTTCTGTACAAATTTAGCTGTAGCTATCCGCTGGAGTACTTGGTTAACAATACCCAGCTTGCTTCGTAAGTGTGCTTTTCGTTCCTATATGTTTCATTCCCTTATGAACATAAGCCCATATACACATATACATATGCACCTAAATGTATGTATGCCATAACAATATTATCAGCATACTGATATTTAGCCTTGTAACAGTGGGGGGGGGGGGGGCACAGAAAGAAGCAGTTGCCTAAGGTAATGTAAAACTTGCCTTAAAATTCTGGTGTTCTGATGGCAGAATGGTACCAGCAAATAAATGGAAATTCTTCATGAAATAGTTTGTAAACATATGAATATGGAGTGCAAAAGAGAATATTTTTCATGAGTAGACCCGGTACATCATGGAAAATATGTTCCTTTTTGTCACTTTGCCTCTCTGCTAATTATTTTCCTGATTCATGTTTTCAGCAATATCCATTACTTCCCCCATATTTAAGGTTCTGTCAGCATTTCCACTATAAATTCCTATTTCTGAGTTTTATAACCCAAACACACAAATTAACTCCTTGTGATACGACTTTTGGAGTTTTTAACAACAAAACCCACTGAAGTTATGTAAACACAAACATAAAAAATGTATATTTTTAATCTTTACGGTATATATTTTTTCTAATTCTATTTTAGCTCATCAGCTGCTATTTCCGTGAGAGAGAACAACGGTACCTTTATCAGCACTTTGAATTTGTTGCTCTACAATGTGAGTATAAAACACTAATATGGAAATCGGATTAGCAAACGGAATTTAGACTCCTCTTCATTATGTGCTATTCTCCTCCCAGTCCTCTTTGTTTTAATGTACCTGTTGTCTTGTATTCTTACGGCTGACCTTTGAGGATGCATGCGCTCACTTTTTGTCATAAATTTATAGTTTCTCAGTTTACAGCTCTGGCTTTCAGGTTCCAGTACCATGTAAATAATCAGTTGTAATAATAATATTCATGTTCCAGAGTTCATATTTGTGATGTTTGCTTTGCTTTTATATACAAATCTCTCTCTCTCTCTCTCTCTCTCTCTCTGTCTCTCTCTCTATAGATAAAGATATAGATATATATGCATATGCAAACATATATGCAAATACATATACACACACACATATAAAAATATATATATATATATATATATGAGTGTGTGTGTTCGTATTTCTGTATATATGTACAGGTACATTGTACTGATCTAGAGATTACTCTCTGTAGAAGTCTGTAAAAATTTTTTTAGACCTATTCCCTTAGCAATAAACTGCAGCACTTTTGCTGGAGTTTTTTTATATTCAAGCTTCCTGAGAGTGTTTTGATCATCTGTAATTGTAGTGAGGGATGAGAGATTCATTCCAAATCTATAGCACGCTGTACATGCTACCTCATTGCATGATTTTTGCAGGGTTTTAAAGGTCAAAAATTTTAATAACAGCTTTCAGACAACACTTCTTTCTTACCTTTCAGATAATTTAACTTGAATATGCATTATTGTATAAACTTTAATTATGTAAATGTGGATGGTGGCAGTAAAACATGAAAAATGCACGAACCTCTACTGAAGAGCAGCACTAATGCCTGAAATGATATTTTCCTGTTGATTAAAAATTTTATTCATACATTTAAAAAACCTGATTTAAATATCAATTTTTCAATCTGTCAAACAACATTTTTATAAATTATGAATCTGATTTTTTGCGTTATTATTCATGCCATCATGATGTTGAGTTATAATTCGTGCAACTGATTTAAAAGTCAATGCTTTATACTTTGAATATAATGAGCTATAAATATTATAACAGGACATTTTCCAAAGGTATTTAAAAAAAAAAAAATCGTGTTTGTTTGACAGAGCAAAACTCTGAATAACAGCCTGTAATGTCTTGAAATGAAGATTATATTCCTCTCATTTTTAAATAAACTTGTAAGCCAAAAGATGGTGGGGGGGCTGCCAAATTTCTCTAAGTGCGAGAATTGACCACTACTTGTTTCTTAGGGCCTAATTCTGCAAACACTGGGATAAAAACCCTGTTAATATCTGTAATGAGAAAGTGCACTGGTTTCTCACATACCAGCTAAAAGATAAGTTTTCGCTCTGTCCTACTGAGCTTACAAGTCGACCATGAGTAATGACGTTTTATTCCTCTGATTTCAGTCATATTATCTGCTCAAGTAGTAGATACTTTCCTCATATGAATAGTATTGCTAAGGATGACACATTCAAGCGTTGGATGTGCCCTTTTAAAGAGATGACCTGCTCTGATACCTCACAGAGTTGGTCTTTGTGCAAACATGGCTCTCCAGGCCTCCGATACTGAGGAGGCTGAATATGGGGCTAGCTATAAATTTTGGCTTGGTTCCCTTTGAAAAATCACATCATCTGCATGCTTACTCTTTCTTTGTGCTGTCTGCTGCTGCTCTTGGCCTTGCCTGCCACACTGAACCTGATTTTACTGTGGCACTTTCAAAATCCTGCTTTGCAAATTTTTTATGATGTCTTGAGCGCTTTGACCTCTTATAGGAGGCCTTTCTCAACGTGCTGATTGCCTATATTTTCTGGAATAACAACCTATTTAAGTGACATTACCTGTAAGTGAATTTTGATATGCTGAATTATGTCCGTCACTCCAGATTTGTTTCGTGGCATCTGGAGGTCATTGCTAAAGTGACATTAATGATTCAGCCTCTGACCAGAAAACTGACATTCTGTGACAGAGCATAATAAAACCAGCAGTATGTATTTGTGTGGGGGAAATTCTCAACTTGTTTTTTTGTTGTATGTAGTTTTCTTGGAACAGAATTTTTGAAATGTTAAAATATAAATGAAAATGTCTGTTACCTAAAACCTTCAACAAGTCCACTTCCATTAAAACTACGTTTCAGCTATCAAAATACGTCTCTTTCCTACAGCTTGAGATATATGAAACTCCTATGGCATTACAGTCTTCAGTAAACCAAAGGACCATAACAGTCCTTCCTGGCAAACAGCTCAGCGTGACAACCCAGTCAAGCTTCTTTAGAAAATGCATCAGCTGCTACGTTAGGCGATAAGGGACGTACTGAGGTGCTACGTTGCAGTCACCCCTTCGTGAAGGGTGCTTCTTAATCGCCGATAGAACCACTTCAAGAAGTCATAAATAGACAGGTTCTCCGAAATAGTTGTGGAGGATAAGGCCAGTCAGGCGATGATGATCTTTACAGACAAACTTGCAGGGAAATGCTCTCGTACTGTTCTTTGCTTTTTCCCATAAAGAGGACAAAGTAAATGACAATCCTATAGAAAAAAAGTCAAAAAAATCAGATAGGAGTTCAGTTTATACATAGTGGCAGGTACCCCTGAGTTGTCACTGTGGGATTTCTGGTACACTGAGGCAATGTTTGTTTTTCAGGATTCAACCTACAGCCAGCAACTCCTTATCCCGAGTACTGGTTTACCTTTGAAAACCAAAATATATGCAGCTGTGAGAGCAACCAATCTTGATGGCAGGTACCATAAAGGATGTTATTTCTTGTCTTGCCAGTTTTCCAGCTCTTGGGATTGTAAATTGTTCCGTGATTTATAAGCAACTATCTTTCCTCATAGCCTTTTGTAGGTTAAAATGGTGGTTTGTGTTTGATGATCGTTGCCCTTGGCTGAAGGAAATCTTGTACTTTAAGATGAACGCATGTCTTGTTGCTTTCCTCATTATGAACATTTTCCTGAAATGTGCTCTAAACCCCATGTTCCTGTTCTTTAAGAAAAATTCTCCACGAGATCAAATAAGAAACACCTGAGCTTTTAAAAGCAAGAGGGTTTTGATTTTTAGTCCTATGAGGCCATGGCTACTTTAAGGAGATGGGCAACAAATGGATTGGTAGGACGTACTATATGGTGGTTGGCTTCCATGAGACTAGATTATTTGATTTATACCATTCTGCTGCTATGGTGTATGCTGCTTAGTTTTGTAAGTCAGGGATAAAAACCAATGATATGGGAATGCGGGATGACTTGTCAAATATAATAACTTGGCTTCAGTGTAACGGACTGCATTATCAGTTTGTATACCCACCTCTACTGTGTGTTAATCTTTTCTCCCTGGCTTTCCGTCCCTACTCTTACCATTGTCTGTTCCTTGGTCATCTATCACTTTGATTCTTGTGCAGGTGGAATGTTTTGATGGACTACTGTTACACCACGCCGTCTGGTAATCCTAGTGACGATCTCCGATATGATCTTTTTCTTAGGTAGGTCTTGCGCAAACGTGCATCAGATCAATTTGATAGTGTTGTTCTAAACTATTTGGAAGTCTGAGCAATATTAACAGAGCGACCCAAGGACTGTGCTTACAGATAACATGTCAGGGCTTGCCTTGTTTGTGAACATACACCTCAGAAACAAAGGCACAGCCATGAGAATTATGAAAGTGGCAAAGCATACGTCTAAAATGGATCTATTAGAGAGCCCAAGAACCCCCAAGCTGAGTGGCTGAACTGAGCTTTATTTTGCCAAAGGCGGGTAGGTAGCCTTGCAGTGAACGACAATGATGTAAGACATCATAGACCCCCAGTTCAGGAAGGCATGTGAGCAAATCACTAAAGATAAATACGTGGTCCTATGGCTAGTTTCAGTAATAATATATTTCCCTGAATGAGAATTTTGAAAAACATAAATAGCATCTTGACAGTATCTCAGATTAAATCTCATCAGTGGTGGTTGCAGGAGATACTACTTCATTTGGAGTTACCTGTCTATACTACTTAGCATGTCTGACTGCTTTTTGCTTCAGGTTTTAAATTTCTCTGGGCACTGGAAATGGTTCCTTGGTTAGAGCTGTGACATTGCAAAGCAAAACTTGGCTGTTTTGTAGCAGTGCATTTCAGCCGTGATTGTACAGCATAAGCCGAGCAATCCTGACTGCCCATATTGGGTGTTATGGCTCTGGGCTCTTTTGCATGGAGCTGAAGCATCAAGTTTGCTATTTAAGTTACTTTACTCTCAGCTGCTGGCTTCAAAAAGCAATGACACAAATGCTCATCCGAGTTTTAATCTTCTCTACAAAAATTAGCTGTGACAAGGACCCGCAGACAACTATAATTGAAAATGGCAAGAGCCAAATGGGCCGGTTTTCCTTTGAGGTGTTCCGCTTTGTGAAGCACAAGAACCAGAAGATGTCTACAGTCTTCCTTCACTGTGTGACAAAGCTGTGCAGAGCAGATGACTGTCCCTTTCTTGTGCCAGTAAGTTGGGTGGATGGAAGTTGCTGTTAATTATCGGATATGAAATAGACACACTTTGGAACTATTTTGCATCCAAATGCAAAGGCTGCTTGAATGGCACGAAAGGAAGATGACTTCCAGAGTCTGAAGTACAGATGTCCTTCATATGTCTGAAGGACTGTAAAACAACTGATGAAGGATAGGGCGATGCATGTTATCATCCACAGGTAGAATAATGCTGGACCTGCAAAGCACAGGTTGTTGAGCATGAGAGAAAGATCTTTTCACATCTTGATCCTTGATTCATTATTTAAAGTAACCACTCTGAGATAGCTTAAGAGCTGCTATTCTTAGCATAGTATCAGAAAAACAAGGTATCCACAATCACAGTCGTCGAGCATAAATATCTTAGAGTAATGGAAATAAGTAATTATGGAAAAATTAAAGGTGTACTAGGTGTTGTGATCCTGACAAGGAAAATTTGAAAGTGTTTCTGGCTGAAGAATATTCTTTGCCACATTCTCAATCGGTTATTACACCCTTCCTTGTAGTTTAGAAATTGCTCTTTTGTTGAACTTACAAGTTCATGAAGATGTGTCAATTCAAAGATTACTTCATTTTAGGAACGCTGGGATCAACAAATACGTTTGGGAAATAAAGACATTTGAATAAACAAGGAATATTCAGTGCTAATACCTTCAGAATGTAGTATCGTTTCCTACTGAATGACTTTCCATTTACAATTTTCAGATGTTATCAGTTTGTTATACTTTTAATATTTTGTGTATTATTTTATACTTTTAAGTAATTTATTGTTTTTATTGAACCTATGTTCTGAAGTTTTGGAACTTAAATAAATGCTCTTATTTCAGTGCCCAAGATTAAGATAGATGAAAGAGTTAGAAATGTTAATTAAAGATGGATTCCAGATGATGCGGTGCTGGGGATCATTTTAACGTGGGACATTACTTTGTTGCTGTTTAGAGCTCCCTGGAAAATATGTGAACTTTAACTTGAGAAGTTTGTTAGAATAGGGATTATAGCATCTTTTCTATCCTTAGTCAAGTAGAAAACATTTACTGGGAAAACTGACTGTAAACAAAGCTTTGGGAAATTAACTGCTGAAAATTTAATATACTATAAGATGGATCTTGTACATGACAGCAGTGCAGTTCTGTAAATGAAATGAGGCAAAATACAACTGGAAGCTAGGCATTTACAAGATGCGCTTCTAGGGAACGTTGCAGCTGGTTTTGTTGTAAAGTAATATAACGCATACTAAGAAATAAAATCAAAGTTGTAGTATTGCTTATAAAAGAGCTTACATAAAGACTGGAAGTGCCGAATGGCAATAATTCCATTCTGCTCTGAAACTGTGATTGTTTTGATTAACCACTCAGATTTGCAGTAACAGAGAAAGAAGAGATACCGGCAGGAGAACAACTGGAAGCCCTCAGAGTACCTCTGGCAATGCTGTAATCTCTGCCGGCCCCATCATTACAAGGAGTGGTAGGAATGAGCAAACTTTTTCTATATAATTCAGGAATTTCAAAAACCTGGGAAAACACTTTGCAGTTTAATGAGAATTTGCAGTGACTCTGAGGCTAGATTCTCCACAAGTTTGCTGAGTATTTGGGGTGGGGTGGGGTGGGGCTGTTTTTTTTTTCTTTTTTTGGCTGGGTTTTTTTTTTTTTTTTTTTTACTACTAGTGGAGTCTTTCATAGAACTTCTGAGCTAATATTTATGTTCACCTCTCACATAGTTCCTCCTCCCTACTCCCAGTAAAATCACTGTGGGATACAGTTATGCATGTAAAGCCATTATAAAAATCTGAACTTGGTGGTTTGACTGCCTTTTTGTTAGATTTCACTGAAGATTATGGAATTTAAGTTACCATGTACAACATCTCAACTTAAATTCTGAGATCAGGTAGGAGACACGGAAAATAAATGGTTTGGCAGGTAATGAATATTCACTTTCCATTCACTGTCTCTTCCAGCTTCATCTTAGGGTTTTTATCAGTGTTTTGCATAAAACTTATACATGCTATGCTTAGGCTTCAGCCATACAGAAAGAAGTAGGACAAACGCACTGTATTTCTAAACAGAGCAGTCCCAAATCTGGTTTCTTTTAGATTCAGGGTGATCCATGGTTTTCCATTTTTATTCCCAGAGATTTAAGAAAAGAAACTCTACATGTAGCCTGCAGTCTCTGAAAAGTATTTGTGACCACTGTTGACAACATAATGAAGATAAAATATATGCAAAAAAATTAAAAATTCTACTTACAGATATTCATAGTAGTTGCCATTAAGCAATTGATTTCAGCAGCTTCAGATTTAGGAAGCTGAGACCAGGACTGAATCCCATGCAGGAAAAATAATTGAAATACCTTGAGAATAAAATCCTTTCTCTTTTACATGCAATGTGGTTGCTCCACATATGCAGAGACAAAACTGACCTGTCAGAGTAGGGAACCATCTAGTTGAGAGAGCATTTTTAAAAACAGTATTTCTGCAATTGAAACTAATATTTTTTTCTGCATTATACATGGCTCTGAGTGCCCTTGCTGTTGTCATTTGATTAGTCAACAAAAATGTAAAAAGAACTTCAAAGTTGCATGTGTGGGTACTTATGGGAAATGAATTGACAGATTTGCCTAGGCAAACATTTATTCTAGAGAAATGCTACTTAGTCACGGAATGGAAACTACATAAAGCTTGTTATCTAAGCAATCATTATAAAGTAATACAACTTCTGGTTCAAATGCTGTGAGTTCTATTTTTACAAATAAAAAAAATCAATAACCTTTTAATACTGCCTAACTTCAAGAGACCAAGATCTGTCTATGAATGTGTAATGATCTCAAAGTGAGAGTAAACTATTTTACACGTAAATGTGTTGACAACTGTTGTGTGATTTCTAGTGAAAACACGAATAGGGCTGAAAAAGGACAGTAATCGTTTTTGAGGTTGCTCTTAGTTGAGATATGTAGCTAATGCTTTTTATAGACTACACAGACTTCTGAAACTCTATAGGATGTTTTTGGATCTTCTCACTTCTGCTGATAGAAGTGTGGCTTGACAGGCAGGGCTCGAAGAAGCTGAGATTCAGATCTGAACTGTGCAGCGAATTTCCTGAGTGGTATTGGGCAGGCACTTAGTCTGACTTGTACTTCACTTTTCCTTCGGGAGCCAAAAGAAGGAATTAGTATTTCCTCCCACTGCCCCTTCACATTTTGAAAATAAGTTCATTAACAGTGTGAGGTTCATGCATACTATAGTCAAGCATAGAAAAGGGCGAAGGTTATGAGATAACTTCAAGTTTATTGGTGCTAAGTTGTCTGTGGATGACATATCATGGGTGCAGTGCTGGCTCACTCGAGGAGGACTTGCCATCTTTGGAGTGCTGCATGGAGGCAGTTATGCTTATTTTCAAGGCCCACTGTGGTCTGATTTTAGTACAGCTACATTTGTACAGAGTTGATAAGACCTGCTCCACCTAACTGACCATAGTACATCCTCCAGTACCAAGTCACGTAGTTGCAGTTGTATGGGTGTGCAGCCCCTCGCATTCCTCATTTAGGTTGGTGTTGCATCACTCCTAGGGCTGGTCCTGTGCACTTCAGTGTATCTGTAGAAGCACCTCGAGTTAGCCAGCGTTTCCCATTGTTCTGGTCACCAGTTGTTCTGGTAACAGAAATACTTGCGTAATTAACTTTGCAGGAACTGAGTAATGATACTACAAATGACTAAGTTCTTCTCCTGTGTATTTCTGATCTCGTTTCCAATGTTGTGTTCTTTTCAGAGAAACATTATTCTTGCTTGTTAATCTAAAATAAGTCACTGCAGGAGAAATACACAGAAGAAAATGTTTTAGTCTCTGGGTATGGAAACAATGCAGGTACCTGCTTGTGAAGGTGAAATTGTAAAGCTTTTAATGGATGTCTCACTTAAAAATATGACAGCTGCTCTAAATAAATGTATATGTGAGCTGTGTTTGGGCATTGAACCCTCCCCCCCCCCAAAAAAAAAAAAAAAAGCAAAAACCAGTAACAAGAAATATAGATTTGAGATGGATAATGGTACATAAGTAAAAACTGAGGACGAAATACAAGTGTGTCTGTGAATATAATGCCTCTGTGTTAGTGTCAAGAAGAAAGCGTGCACGGAGAGAGGGCATTTTTATAATCATTTTTTGTCACTAATATATTTTTCCTTGAAAAACTCAAGTTAAAATATTTTGTCGGTACAGATTCTCCTGTAATACAGTTATCAATGAAGGAACTTGCACATCATATCATACTTATGATTGTAGTTTTATTAAAAGGGACAGAATAATAGAACTGGGAACCTTTTCAAGTGGTTCCTGTGCTAAGTGCGTGTGTGTTGGGAGGGAGGGAGAGTTGCCTCAGAATACTAAGTAACTTTATATTGTTGTGCTCACATTAAAAATGAAGAAACTTCTTGTAATTAATGTTGCTGTCCTGATTCTGCCAGACATGTTAACAGCTACTAATCAATGTTGCAAATATAGCTGATATGTTTTGAAAATAAAGCTACTACTATTGACTTTTGTGTCCAAGGTGGGGAGGGGGTGATAGGCACAGGTGTTTGTAAAATATAATGCACCCATTTTTATATTTTATACAGATGAGACACCAACCAACAATTCACAGCTTGGTAAGTTAATCCGGATTCCAAGAAATACAAAAGAGAGGGTTTATATGAGTGCAGCAGAACTGGGTAGGTAAACCGTTTAGACTCAGCCAAATGCACTGAGCTGGAATGTGTTTTTTTTTTTGGCTTGTTTTTGTCGTTTAAATGAGTTAATACTGACATGCTATAAACAAAGCAATTGGTGAATCTGGAATGCTCAATTTAATTTGTGTACCTGGCCCTACCAACATAGTGAC
Source organism: Struthio camelus (assembly GCF_040807025.1). NCBI lineage: Eukaryota > Metazoa > Chordata > Aves > Struthioniformes > Struthionidae > Struthio > Struthio camelus. Next base: position 99,285,995 of record NC_090942.1, read on the forward strand.
TTCTAATCCCTACAGTGGAATTGAAATGAAAATCCACTACTGTGACATATGAGTCTGAGGGAACATTGCAGCTGCCAGAAGCAAAATCACAGACATAAGCAGTAAAATCTACTCATGCAACAGAAGAGTTGAACAGCAAAATGGTAATTATAGTGCAGTCCAGCTCAGTTCACAGCTCAAAGTCAAAAGAGCCTGCTTCAGCTCCTGTTTTCTTGGCATTTAACCACATGAAGAGCCTATGGAGAGGCTTGGATGAAACTCACTATGTCTGCTAGAGTGATGAAGGAGATAGACTGCAAGGGAGATCAGGTCTCTGAAGTTTAGGGTGCCTCTCCTTTGGTCACCTGGAGGACTTGCTATGGCCTCTCTTACTTCTGCTGTTAAAGGTCAGTAGCTAATGGCTAGGAAAGGATGTTCAAATTTAGGTAAGCAGAGGTGGGGTCCATTGGGCCATCCTACCTCTTACTTGCTCAAAACGTAACGCACTGGTACAAGCAACCTGCCCTGTCCTTGGAGCTCAAGCAGCTGTCTTGTTCCCTTCACAGTCAACTGTTTAGACCCCATAGAAGCAGCTACCTCTCCTTCCTGCCATGGAAACAGTTCTCCATGTAATGAACTGTTTCCTGGTGTGTGTGGGCCTCCTCATTGACAGAACAGGCTTTTGGGAGGGAATTGGTGATGTGAGGGCAGGGGGCAGGAGCCTGGTTCTGGGAGGAGCAGTCCTGTTCCCCCGTAGCTACTGCTTTGTCATTCTACCTCGCTCTCCGGCGCTGGTAATGGTGAATAACAGCTCTTAGGCAGAAACACGTACTGGTGCATTGGGTAGCACCTATGGCTTGAATGGGTCTTTGTGTTTCCCGCTTAAAACATGGTACAGGTTAGATAAATGTGTTCCAGTTCTGGGTTTGGCCCACAGACAGCAAGTTGAACCACACTAAACAGTAAACGCATATGTTACTACTTTTCCTGTTTAAGTCCTGATAAACATGGTCTTGACGTTTTCTGTGTCAAAGGGCACAGAAAAGCCTAGAGTAGCTTAGATATCTGATGCTAGATATGCCTGCTAAGGATTTTTTAAAATCCTTTAGACTGAGATGTGGCTAAGCAGGATATCAGGAGAAAAATCCTTTCATTAACTTGTAGGCTACTAGTCCTTATACCTCTGCCTTGGTAGTTTTTGAGCAGTGATAGTCTTGCCTCAAATAGCACATATCAAGGTTGGTCACCAAGCATGAGGGATTATGCCTTAGTAGTACCCTTATTGTCTTTATCCTCAGCATGATGGGTATTGAAAGCGCTAACAGTTATTTTTTAAGTTTACTTAGTATTATCTAAGTATACAGGTATTTACTCTGCAGTTCAGTTTTTGTTCCTACTTGTAATTACTCGGTATGTAACACATATAGTAACGGACAGCTGGAAGTATTTGGCAGTGCTGAAAGATTCTAACCAGACCCTACCTGTGCTTTTTTGTTCTCCCTGCAGCTTATCCAAATGGACCTCCTTTCCAGCTGAACTCAGTCACCAGCATGCTGATTTCAGGCGTTGTCATCCTAGGAATCACAAGCGTTTTCTTTTTCATATGTTCCTTAACTCTTCTGCGCAGAAAGTGGCCTAACACCTCAGTTTTGAGTGGCATCCAAAACCCAGTTTTCAACTGAAAGCGGTGATTTACTTGCACTTTTTCTCTGAGGTTGCCTTTCTTGTCCATGAAATATACTTCCAATTGAAAAATAACAACAAGGCAACATTCTGGCTCTATCCAGCTTCTATTCCAGATATTCTTTATTTGTAGTCCTACTAGACATTATTGTATAGATAGGCAACAGTGATATTGGTAACAATTCTAGGAAATTAAGAAAAGCTCAATTGTTTGTGATCAGACTGTATGACATTATGCCCGTGGGTGTACTGACAATAAAACTTCTGTCTCCAGCTTCTCAGTAAGGTATTAAAGCTGAAGATGCTTAAGATGAGAACTTTTCCAAGTATACCATTCTTATGCAAAATCTGACGCATTCAGAAACACTTAAAGTTCATACACACCTACTAAGATAAGGGCCACTTCTGTTTTGTTCTGTTTTGCACCACAAATTTGAAAAACAACTGTGGCTCAGGAGGAATTTTTCTCTATATTGGCTAAAAAGTATCACAGAAAGACTTTGAGACTGAGTGGCTTTTACTTATTACTCATTTGGAATTTTTTTTTTTTTTTATGATATGTCGTCCACCGAATTCTCGTTATAGCCCATAAGGTAAGGCAGGGCAGAATTTGGCCGTCTATCCTTCTGACTCAAGAGGTTTAGGACAAATTGCACTTGGTCCCAGGGATCCATGCTGCAGTTTTTATTGAGGTGGAAAAACTTTTCCACCAAAATCATTGAGTGAGAATATGAATAAGGGCTTTAAACCTAACTAAAGTTCAGCGTAAAGTTAGTTCTGCACACAGTCAAAACTGCTGTAGCTTCCAGGTAAATTCTAACCCTGTGAATTGTTCCAAGGGGAAAAAAAGCAAAAGTATCCTTTTTTTTTTTTTTCCTCCTCCCTGAACAAATAATATAAACAAGTAATGCCAAAACCTTCCTCGTTCAGAATTATTTTTGGAGCCCAATTTGGCAGTTAATTTGAGTAAAACTCACTGACACCCTAATTTGTAAGGGCCAGTTTTCTGCATGAGTTTCACAGTTCTCAGATAAGGCTTCACATTATCTATGTGAAGAGTTGTAGATCAACACTTCTTTAGAAGATATTCCCCATGGAATATTTTCATTGCATGGATGAGGGGAAGAGGACAACTAGAAGAAGAACAGGCTACAAGCATTACCATACCATTGACTCTAGCTAATCTTAAGAAACCTCAGACTTACCTGAATTGAGTGTGAGTGACCATATGCCCTCAAATAGGAGCAAAGGGTAGTGGTGTAGCTGCTTAGAATAGGCAAAAAAGCATGTACTAGGGAAGCCACAGTAGACACAACATATATTAAGCTGGACTGGATAGACAGTTGGGATTTTGGTCACAAATTCAGCAGTTAATTCAGAATTCCGTCGTCATGTACTGTACATATTGGTCTAGAAACACCTCATTGATATTTATCATTATGCTCTGTTAATCGTGTTTGTGTTTTCGTTCATGTGGCACAGCTGGTTAATGATCAGGGCACTTTGGCTCTCAAGACTAAAGATGACTACAAACGTATTTTCGGTTTTATCTGATCCTGAAAACACTGTATAAAGGCCTGTTGTTCACAGAACTTCCACTGTGCTATTGTCCAGTACCCCTAACAACTGATACTGTGCCTGTTTTCCTCCAGTCTTAATACCTCAGAAACATTTTTTGCACTTCAGGGTTTAGGTCTGATGACATGTAAAACCTGATTGTTTAATAAAATTATTTGAAACATTTCAGAATGAATGTTTTGTCTGTTTTTTTTTTTTCCCTTTCAAATTGTTGCAGTTTTGTATTTGCTTTCAGTGACCTCATCCTGCAAAGATCAGAAGTGGACATGCTTATTTAAGTCACAATTTGGTAAGAGCTTTCAATATCCAGGATAAGTTAAGTATAGCTTTACTGATCTGGTCCTCAAAGGGTGACGAAACGCTCTGAAGACTTACATCAAGGTCTGGATATGCAGAAATTCAGATAATCTACTGTAACTTACTCATAAAGACAACCACAGGAATTCCATAAATATAATTTCTACTTCATAACCAGTAGCATTAATTGAAAGTTTCCAGTGATGGAGATGCTACTGCAATCCTTAATAAGCTCTTCCAGGTGTTGATTACTGTGTTTAGTATTTTGCTAATCTACTTCTAACCTTGAAGGTGCGCAGCTTAATTTTCCAGCCATTAGAAACTGTTGCACCTTTGTCTGCCAGACTGAAGGAGACCCCTTTTTTAACAGAAACCTGTCAGATTTGTTTCTGCATAAAGGTGCTTAGACCGTGATAACTCACGTATTTCCCTTCGATAATCTAAACAGTTCATCTTCTCCTACAAAGCGTGTTTTCTAATCTTTTAAGTGATCTCATATTTTTGTTAAGACCACAGGAAAAAAAGTGAATACTACTGCTGTCAAAAAAATTAAAACCCAAAAGTTGTCATATGTCAGCATACTTGTCCTACTTCAAGTTCTCCTTATTCTCTGGAAAAAGTCTGTTGCCTTTATATAGAGAGAAGTAATTTACAGTAATTAACAAAGACTTAACTGTCCAACTTTTAGAGTCTTGGATAGCCTATTATTGGATAACAGCTGAATTTTTGTGTAATACGCAAAATGTATTTTTCCTGTGTTAGTTAAAATTTCAAAAGTGGTTTATTGTTTGAAGAGCCAGATTAGATGTTGTTCTATGTTGCTTGTGTAACTTTTCCTCAGGTGAAAATTGTGTTAGAGTGATACTACCCCAGTTAAATTAGCGAACAGGGTTCCTACAGTGAGCTGTAGGAGCCATGACGGACCTTGCTATGGATTGAATATCTTTGTCTTGATCATTCATGAAATGAGATAAATATTTGTTCCTCTTTGGTAAAGCAATGTGGAGATACACAGGTGGAAAGTGGTATGTAAAATTAGGCTTATTCATTCACAGATTTGGCATGGGAATGCTTTAGGATTATTTTTTGGGGGAGGTGAAAACTTAAGTCAGGATGCCTGAATATTTCCAGTAGGGAGAGGAATGGTTATGTTTGTGAAAACGTTCCTATCCTGGTTTGGTTGGAAGAAGTATACAGGTATTTGGGAACTTAGGGAGGCCATAACTAGTGACCTCACCCCTATTGCCAGTTTCCAGAAATAGGTTAAGTTAGTTGTGGGGTGAAAGTGCATAAAGGCTGCGTGCTACTTTTTGAAGGGCAGAACCTTAGGTAGGGGAGATGGCTTGAAAACATAAGTTACGTACAGTTGGAAGAGACTCCTGACGCTTGAGATACCAGGTTTTAAATGAAATAGTGAATTAAAAAGACATTTTCTACTATAAATGAAGGAACTCTAGTCAAGTACGTAATGGGTGCCTCATAGGTTTTAAGTGAAACTAAAGTTCTGAAAGAAAACTGGCTCTCCTAATAAAATCAATTCTACTGGGGTGGCCATTACCTGTGTTTAAACACTGTGTCTGCGCAGAGGTCAGCTTGTACAGGTTCTAGTAAAGCACAGTGTGCTTAAAAGTTCTCAAGTCAGTGAACCAAATTCAGGGGCAGACAGAAAAGAAACCGAACAAGACTCTATGCTTAGGTCTAAATCCAAGAGAACTTAAATCTATAAAGAGATGGAAACACTTCCTTGGCTCTTGTCTCTGGAAGAAATAAATAGCATATCCAACTGGAGCTAAACACGCTAGTGTTTTGGATAAATTGAGCTGATATTGAACAAATAGGCCTCGGCAAAGGGAGCTGAGAGTAAATCACGTTTCCCACTTCATTCAGCAGGTAATGTTTCTTACTCTTACCTTTTGATATCTCTTAGGCTCCACAAATATTTGATAAGCAGCAGCCTTGGCTAGTTAAGCTACTCATCTCTTCATCTGGAGGAGGGACAGACAGGAGTATCGTGATAAACTGGAAAACGTTCCAAATGCGGCAAATAAATCCTTCCTCAGGTTACGCCTAATTTTAATTTCCGTGCTATTTGGATCTTTCAAGTGCTTTTCAGGCAGAGATGCAATCTTTTTTTCTGGTAATGTGATGGATGAGGAAGGGAGAGTGGAGAGCAGCTCTACAGATTCATTAGTGGCCGGACTGGCCCACTTAATACAGTGGTATTTTCAGGGTTGTATCATGGCTCTTTGCCGTAATGTCTGTTTTGAAAAGTTTTTATAACTCTTCCGTTATTCACTGGTTAGTAGTTTACTGTTTTCTAGACGTTAACCTGTTTGTACCGTTAGGAAGCACTTTCCTCAGCTAGATGAGCAACGCTTCTCAATTACACTTTCCATTTTCACTAAGTGATTTACCTTGTGAGGAAGGTAAACTAGTTACTGCTGGCAAACTAAAGAGAGTTGCCAGCCAGTGGGGTTTGAAATTCTGATAGTACATTTATCGCCCACACTTTTGGACTTCATGGCATAGTGCGGAAAGTACTTTGTGCTAAACCGGGACCAACACCAGTCCTTGTGACCAAGAAATACCACTTAACAGTAGCTCAAATGTTTTGCGAGTTAACCTGTAATCTCCTGACAGGAGGAGGAATCTTCAATGCTGTGGGTTGACAAGACTGTTCGTGCTCTAGAAATACAGTATCCTAGCATGAGCAGACATCAAACTCTGTATACATCCTGAACTGGCTTATTTATGTTTAAAGCCTAGGTCTCTGAGGTGCATTTATCAAATATGCTTATTTTGCATAACCATGAAGAAGGTTTGCTTCAGCATGTTTTCAGCCAGTTTCCCTGGAATGGAGAATGAATCAGGAGAGGCTGTGTGTTCCTGCCAGCAACATACTAAATAATCTGTCAACATGAAGAGGCTGAATGATGTCCATTGCAGCTACACTTCAGAATGGGTAAGGCAAAATCTGCTTGCTTTTGTGACTGTTTTCCCCTGAGCACTTTTATCCCCTGTCTCTTAACTCAAATTGAGATCTGCCTCCATTTAGTCAGCTTTATTATTCTTAGCAGGTGGTAACATCTGTCAGCTCAGCAGCTGCTTTGAGGGACACGCATAAGTGGGTTTTTTGCTTGTTTATTTTTTAAGCAGTTCAGAAAACTAAGAATTTTTACCTTAATAAGGGAAACTCAGGGAACTGTACTCATCAGTGTGATCACAGGTTGCTTTCTATAGCAGATATTCCTGATTTTTTTTTTTCCTTCTCCAAATAGTAGTGAATAAAAATAATGATCCTGTTAATTCAAATGTTAATTGCAAATGAATAAAAAGGCAAAAATTCAGTGTGGGCTCTGGAGTGGATGATGCATTTGGAGCATCAGTCACCATGACTTAGTTAAATTCAGACTTCAAAGTGGTATTATAGCAAAATACAAGTACATACATTCACCATGTGTGTATGTATCCTACATGGGCTTGCACTGATTCTGGAGGGAGTGACTTGTCTGGAGGTAAGTACTCACAGTTAGTGTCTCATTTGCAGAGTCGAACCCTGCTTCTGGATGGCAGAGACTGCACACCTGAGTCAATGTCTGGTGATGGAGTAATGCCTACAAGGATTCACTTCCCCTCCAAACACGTACCAGTAGGTTGCACGTTGCCCTCACGATACTGTAACTAGTAGGAGGTAAGATGGAAGTACAGCCAGAGGCACAAAATGGACGACCAGGAATTAAATGGGCACACCCTGTTTGGACAACAACTGCTCCCAGTCAACTCCATCTTTGCTTCTTTTAGGACCTTTCCTGAGCCCTCCCTGGCTGTGAGTCTCACTGTGGTAGCACTCCATACATGCTTTATAATTTGACAAAGCAAGAACATAGCCTGAACAATGCTTTTGCTTTTCGTTTATATTCCTACCCGTTGGTATTGCTGAGTAGTTTGTTCCACTACGTGCCAGCTCCATGCAGACTTGCCCTGGTGGGAACATTGATTAAATACATTAACAGAGATATACAAGTTAATGGGAAATCATTGAGTAATGCCCTCTTTGGATAATTGTTTGCTGCCTTCCATAAATGAAAGCAGGCCAGCAAGAGCAGGAAGCAGCAGAGCAGTGACTTGGGCAGTGAGAGAAGCAGCCCCTGTAGAATGGACTGACTCAGCAGCTGTTAAAACCAGTGATGTGTCAGGCTGCAGGGAAGAGACACAACTGTATTGCCTGCTTGCAGTTGCCTGGGCTGGTGGTAGCTCTATGTCTGTTCTTGGCTGGGTATGCCTCCTAGGGCATTTTGTGCATATGGTAGACTCTGCAGGATAAACCAGGAAGGTCTATATAACCCTTGAGTAATCTGCTTTGGTATTGAGCTAGCACCAATGGACAGAGCTACAATGTAAGCACTCACTTTCCCATTGTACAGATCATTTCTGCACCAAGAATAGGCTTTTTTGCTTTGACTTTTTGACAATCTCAACACAATTAGCTGGGAGGATCTTTTATCAGTACTAGCAGACAACTGCACTGGTACACTGATCGGAGAACTACTTCATTCTGGGAGCCTTTATTAAATTAATTGCATTTAATAAAGATGCTTGAGTTCATCAGGCTAAATTTGTGGGTGTGGCTTGTATCAGAAAGCTCTTAGATAATGTTAAAAATCTCAGACATGCTTTTAGTGTGATCCTCTTTCAGTCATTACTCTAATTTTCATCCTTTAGGGTGGAAAAATTGTTTCCTTGAACTCAAAACTGCTATGACTTCATAATGGTATTTTGTCTTTTCTTAGCATTTTGCAGTTGGGGATCTGCAAGTTCTTTAAGCATGTTAGGTCCCCAAAGCCTTCTCCCCTCCAGGCTGAACAAGCCCCTTTCCATCAGAAGGCAAATGATCTAGCCTCTGACAATCTTTGGCCTTATGCTGGACTCCCTGCGGTTTATCTGTGTCTTCCTTGTACTGGTGGGCCCAAAACTGGACACAGTGTTCTAGATGTGGGCTGAGTAGAAGGCAATAATCGCTTCCCTTGAAATACTTGCTGTGCTCCTGTTAATGCAGCCCATGTCACCGGTGACTTTCTTTGTTGCCAGGGCCCACTGCTGGCTTCTGTGCAGCACGCTGTCTACCAAGATGCCCGGGTCTTTTTCCAGTCCCCAGCCTGTATTGTTGCAAGGGGTTATTCCGACCCAGGGGTAGGACTTTGCAGTTGTCCTTGTTGAATTTCATAAAGTTACCATTGGCCTGTTCTTCCAGCCTCTGTAGATCCTCCATCCCGGGAAAAGGTGATGGAACAGCTCATCCTGGAGGTCATCACTAAGCATCTGGAGGACAAGAAGGTGATCAGGAGTAGTCAGCATGGATTCACCAAAGGGAAATCATGCTTGACCAATCTGATAGCCTTCTATGACAGAATGACTGGCTGGGTAGATGAGGGCAGAGCAGTGGATGTTGTCTTTCTGGACTTCAGCAAGGCTTTTGACACTGTCTCCCATCACATCCTCCTAGGTAAGCTCAGGAAGTGTGGGCTAGATGAGTGGACGGTGAGGTGGCTTGAGAACTGGCTGGATGGCCGAGCTCAGAGGGTTGTGGTGAATGGCGCAGAGTCAAGTTGGAGGCCTGTGGCTAGTGGTGTCCCCCAGGGGTCAGTCCTGGGCCCAGTCTTGTTCAATATATTCATCAATGACCTGGAGGAAGGGACAGAGTGCACCCTCAGCAAGTTTGCTGATGATACTAAACTGGGGGGAGTGGCTGACACACCAGAAGACTGTGCTGCCATTCAGAGGGACCTGGACAGGCTGGAGAGGTGGGCGGAGAGGAACCTCATGAAGTTCAACAAAGGCAAGTGCAAGGTCCTGCACCTAGGCAGGAATAATCCCATGCACCAGTACAGGCTGGGGACTGACCTGTTGGAAAGTAGCTCTGCCGAGAAGGACCTGGGAGTGCTGGTGGACAACAAGTTAAACATGAGCCAGCAGTGTGCCCTTGTGGCCAAGAAGGCCAATGGGATCCTAGGGTGCATTAGGCAGAGTGTTGCCAGCAGGTCGAGGGAGGTGATCCTGCCCCTCTCCTCAGCCCTGGTGAGGCCTCACCTGGAGTACTGTGTCCAGTTCTGGGCTCCCCAGTACAAGAGAGACATGGCACTCCTGGAGAGAGTCCAGCGGAGGGCTACCAAGATGATTAGAGGGCTGGAGCACCTCTCCTATGAAGAAAGACTGCAAGAGCTGGGCCTGTTCAGCCTGGAGAAGAGAAGATTGAGAGGGGATCTCATCAACGTGTACAAGTATCTGAAGGGGGAGTGTCAAGAGGATGAGGCCAGCCTCTTCTCCGTGGTGCCCAGCAACAGGACAAGAGGCAATGGGCAGAAACTGAACCACAGGAAGTTCCATCTGAACCTGAGAAAAAACTTCTTCACTGTGAGGGTGACAGAGCATTGGAACAGGTTGCCCAGAGGGGTGGTGGAGTCTCCTTCGCTGGAGATATTCAAAACCCGTCTGGATGTGATCCTGGGCAATATGCTCTAGGTGACCCTGCTTGAGCAGGGAGGTTGGACGAGATGATCTCCAGAGGTCCCTTCCAACCTAAACGATTCTGTGATTCTGTGATTCTGTAAATGGCAGCCCTTCCGTTGAGTGTATTGACTCGTCCCACCAATTTGATGTCACTTGCAAGTTTGACAAGAGTGCACTCTGTCACAGCCTCCAGGTCATTGATGAAGACATAAAGAGGACAGGTCTCAGGATAGACCCCTGTGGTACTCTACTTGTTGCCAGCATCCAGGCAGAGTGTGACTCATTAGTCACTGCTCTCTAAGCCTGATCATCCAACCAAATTTTTACTGACCTAATTGTCCATCCATCCACACCATAACGTTCTAGTTTGGGTAGAAGAATACTGTGGGAGGCAATGTTAAAAACCTTGCTAAAGTTGAGGTAAATGACATCTGATCTGCACTTGACCACAAATCCAGTTGTTTTATCATAGAAAACAGGTTAGTCGGGTATGATTTACCCATGGTAAATCCATGCTGATGTTTCCCAGTCACCTTCTTCTCCTTCATGTATCCAGAAATGTGTTCCAAGAGGACTGGCTCCATGATTTTACTCCATGATTGCTCCAAGTGCTAAAGAGCCCTTGGGATTTAACCCACAAGGCCTTAGTGTTGCCACCTGCGAGTAGCTATGAAGCTCACTGTTGAAGTCTGTTTCCCATGCATCAGTGGCAATAGTGACCTGCAGTTGCTACCAATTCCTCTGTTTGTCCAACTGGAAGAGATTGTTGCAGTGTATTTTAAAGTCTATGTCTTGCTGATGATCTATGATAGGGACAACAATGATGCTGGGCTATGGAGATTTTTATTTGTTTATTTTTTTTTAATCAGGAAATTCCATCAAAAATCCAACATTGACAATGTTAATGTTGCAAAGTCGAGCACTAAAAGGGTAGACTCGAGCATGGTGTATTTTCTTGGAAGGCCATTCTATTATTTTCCGTGGAACCTCAGTGACTTGTTTTGCAAGGCACAGGAATGAACAGTGAACTAGGATAGTTTCAAAGCAATGAAGAAAGTTACTAAGAAGTTTATATATATCAGTGAAGAAGTTATAGCATGTAGTGAATGAGGCAGGGAAGTGCTTTGAGAGGATAGTCGTATAACTAAGGCAGCTCCTTCTGGTCTGACAATTTAAACTGTGCTTCTGGGTCAGTCCCTGGCTAGAAATAGCAGGGTTGTATTGGCAGATTGAACTGAGCCCAGGCTGTGTGCTTTAGTTGTTCACCTTGTCCACAAATCCAGTCTACTCAAGCCAAAGCCTTAATCCTTGGCCTCATTCCTGATACAGGTTTCCACCGCTTTGCCTAACTTTGACCTTATTCTGATACTACCAGCTTCTTTAGGACTCCTTGGCACTGTCTCTTGGCACTCCTCTGTGCTGTCCCTTGACTGTATTTCTTGCCGCTCCTTTGCGGGGTGGTGGTGAATGTCTGCCTTCTCTGGTTCCTGACCTAGGCCTGCCTTGACTGCAACCCTTCTGCTTCTAGCCAGCCAGCCTGGCTTAACCATTAAGCACGACTGTCATCCAAGCTGCGACAGTGCTGACCCTGCTGAGTCTGTCTAATTCTGAGTACCACTGCTCATCCTCCTTTGGAAGGGAGCAGTTAAGGCAAACTTCACAGGTGGCTGCCGCTTTCTTAATTTCTGTTTACCTGGGATAGAACACAGGGCGCCGGAGTTACGGTAACGAAAGTATATAATGAGTAAGTGTAGAGAATGAGTTCTTCTTTTGGTAAACGTCAAACCTATTGTTCCTCCAGGTAAGTTTTAAGCAAATAAATCTTGATGCTCAATACATTGAGCATGCACTGCTTCTATCATCATATTGGGGAGCAGAAATACTAGCATTAAGAGAAAGCAAGAAATGCTAAACAGCAAAATCTTATGCTAATATGTTTGCATTTACTTCATAATTTAAGACTTTAAAAATCTATGTCCTTCAGTAGCTTTGCTATTCTGTTTGGGACTGGAGTTGTGCAAAAGTTCACCGGTCGACTTTGATTCACATGGTTGTGAAACCAACATGAAGGCCCTTTACAGTTCATAAAATAAGGCAAGCAGAGTGCTTGCATATGTATTTCCTCAGCTGTTTGTTCATATGATTTGTACAGGTTTGCTCTGATGTTGCAGAGGCTATTTGCTTTTCTTATTATTTCCTAAGCTTTGCATAGGAAGGAATCTGGAGGGAGACTCTTACACCCTGCTGCTTTTTTCTGTTTCTGTGACTGACTTAGTTAATTCTACTTACAGGTGTGTTGGGGCTGCCAATAATCTCTTTTAAGTTGGGTGTGGAGATGGCACGTCTTTGCCTGGCTGCAGACAAAGAAGCTGAGCTTTGCTGCTGTTTATGCTGTCGTAAAACAACTTCTCTCTGTGAGAGATGTGTCTGTATGGTTATAAGGGTGTGAATGTACAACAGAATAGATTATGGTATCTATGTATGTTGATTCAGTGCAGTAAAAACAGTCCAGCCTCTCAAGCAGTTGCCTCACAAATGGTTCCCATATGAATTGCTGAATGAAACATCGAAGCGGGCTTATTTTATAGAGAAGTGTAAATTCTGTGATGTAAGTTGCATGCTTCCTTTTCCTCTTTATTTTCATTCTTTTAATGGTTCTATTTCCTCTGAAATTTTAGTTTCCAACCTCTGAAGCCTATTTCCCCTGTAATCGTCACTTTTTCTTCCTCAGCGTGGCTAAAACAGGGTCCTTCCCCTTCTAATTTCTGCTATAACTCACTGATATCTGTATAATAGATGTGCTTCTTTTTCTCTGCTATTCTGAAAATGCCAGGGACAGTAGGAAAGGCATTTTAGGAGGAAAATAATAAACAGCAAGCTCATCTTTCCTTGATTTTTGCAAGATATGTTTGGCTCTGTATTTGCTAAGGTGTAGCAATGAAAACCAGGGTCTGCTTATAACAACAAAGAAGTCCTTGGGAGGTTTTTCTGTGAAAATTATGTGTATATCCTCCTATCTTGGCTGAAACATCTCTTATCTTCCTAAACTTTAAGGAATGCTTTAGAACTTGAAAATCTATCTGCATTTCACTGTCGTTTAGTGACTTAGGTGGTCATGGTTTGCTCCAATGAAATGTAAATCTAGAGTGTTAGCATACAGAGAATGCATGAACTGTTAAGATTGTAAGAAGAGCTTAGAAAGGCATTGTTTATTCCCATTTTATCCATTTTGATTCGGATTTGAAGCTCTGCAATACTTTAAGAGAAAGAGGTTTCACTGGGAATGGACGTAGTCTGGGGAGATAGGAGGATAGTCCCATATAAAAAACGTATTCTTTCTCTTGATAGCTGACCATGTACCAGAGTTTGGGAGGGTCTTGAGCGTTGTCTTTCCATAGAAGCAGAGTCATGCTGGGGAGCCAGTTCCTTCTAGTACTGTTATATGTCTGTACTTCTTAAAATTGTCTCTCTACTCGTTTTAATATAAGTGCATTTTGAGATAGTAGAGGGTGGGAGGTGTTTAGGTTAGACACTTTTTGGGTTTGATTAGTATCTAAATGGGAAGGTTGGGAAGATGAGTTGTAAGCTAGAACTTGCACGTCTCCTTCATAACAGGATAAGGGGACTGGTTACATGCTGAATCCTACTCCCTTGAAACAAACCTATATAATCTGCATCTGAAAGATTATTTACTTACAGTGCAGCATGTCACTGCTTGAGTAAGTGACTGAGACAAGCTAAGGTACAAAGTTGCAGTTTGTGAACTACACTGTGATAATTGTCCACCTTCGCTAGCTTTTGCTGTTGGGTAAGACACCTGATGTGGGGTAATTACCAAAAGATAACTAAAATACTATAAATCCATGCCCTACTTCATGCTCCGTGAACAAGTTACAGACTGTGATGAAGACAACTGTGTGCTTTTTGGAATGCACACTGCGTGCCTCCTACTACGCTGGAGCAGTGCTAGTGGTACTCCCCCAAGGGGAGTTAATATTTAACAGTGTGAGCCACATAACAGCATAAAAGCAAGAAGGAGTCAGAATTAAGACCAGCAAGCAAGAATGAAAAGAGGTTTTGCAAGGAAAAGTTGAAAATGGTTCAAACCTAGATTCTTTTTCTTAATCCATACAGGAGTTGTTTTAAGCATGTATTGTAGTGCCTTCCTGTATGGACACAGCAACAAGCTAGGTTATAGCCAGGGACAACAGTGCTCTGAAGTTTATATTTTTAGTGATTAGGGAGTAAAGTATAGCAGCAGTAAACTAGCAAATATGACCGATACACAGCTACAATCAGCCTGTTAGCAGTGGTACTATTTTGTTTCTGAACCAGCATGTTTCCACATCAATATAAGCCAGCATGAGGGAATTCTAAGTTGCTGCTATTGTAAGTTAATGTTAGTAAATTTACTGAGGCATTGTATAACAGGAATCGTTAAGGCTAGCATATGTAATGTCCCGGTGTCAACAATGTAGTTGTAGGCTCAGAAGCTGTTCATATTAGCGCTGCTTATAGCATTGTTTATATCAGATGGTTGCTCGTAATAGTGTTGGGAAAAATACTTGTTTTGCAGTTGTCACACTTCGTATCTAGCAGTAGGGAGAAGAAACATAGTGATATTAAAGGCCAACATACACAGATAAAATGTGTATGTTATATACCAGGAATTTATGTATCTGTGCATTAAAAGATAAGATCAGGAATTTTAGGTTATCTCTTGCCTTGTGTTGAAAGATGTGAAACTATTGTCCTGCAGTTTCTGATGACAGCTCAATACCTCTTTCCTACTGGGACCAGTGCATCCCATGAATGGTGAGAAGGATTCAGAGCCCTGCAGCTAGTATTATCTGTCTTGGTATTTTATATCATGTCTGCCAATCATCAGAGTATTGAGCAAGGCCATTTCACATCACCCAGGTGAGTTCTGAGAAAATGACTTTATGCTGCAAAGTGGTACTGTCTTTTAGTTTTATAATACTGTACATTGTACCGCAAAACAATGAAATTCTTTTTTCTTATGATATGGCCACATTGTTTTTTCCATGGACAAATGCCAAGCAGATGCCCTTATTACCCGTGTAATAAACTCCTTGGTGATGGCAAGGAGGAATAAGTTGCTTTTTCAGGGGTCATAATAGAACATTTAAAAGGCAGCAGCAAGTGCAAAAAGAAGGTATTTCCTTTTATATTAAATATTTTCGTTCTCTGTAGAAGAAAAAGTGAACAAACTTAGGAAACAGTGAGCAGCACCCTTTTGAAATGAACAGCGCCCTTTTTGACTTAAAAGTACTTATTAGTCTGTCTACCTAGCTCAGACCTGTCCTTCCAAAATTAGCTAGAATAAACTGCTTCAAGGTGGGGATCCCTCTGGCTTAAAGGAAAGGCAGGGAAGCCACTGGTGGAGATGGAGCCCTTAAGAGCAACTGTCAAAGAAGTACCAAGAAGTGAAAGAAAAAAAAAAATCACTTTGGCTTCAGTGATCTCCTAATCTAGGATTCTCAGGTTATGGCTCCCCTCTGCTTGCAGGCAAGTATGGGTAATAAATAAATCATACATTGCAGTGAATGCTAATATGGTACTGAGGATGTTACTAGGCAATCAGGTCCAAGCAATCTGCTGCACTGTCATCTGAAGGAATCATATGTTTAAAGGCTGTAATTTTAGACTTTGTAATATCCCTATCTTAGCCAAGGCAGGTATGTATTCCTTGACAGATCTCAATCAATGCACCCAGATTTATAGTTAAGTAGATTTCTGGGTTTGTGTTTTGAGCATCTGCTATCAATCAGTGTGCCAAATATGTGCTCTGTACCTTTATTAATAGGGAAACGTGATTTGTTGGCATGCTTTTGTGCAGAGTGCTCTGTGGTCTGTCTGAGCTCATTTTGTACTCTTGATGGCAGGCTTTGTCTTGCTATATTTCTTCCACAGTTAAGCAGCTAGGTCTAGAAGCTGCCTTAGATCTGTCTTGCAGAACTGGGGCCTGAAATGGTTTTTCAAGTCATGTATCCCACCTGAGGGATGTAGCATCATCATTAAGTTAATGTTGTTTTGGAGTTACCTCCATACTGTAAGTTAAAAATAAAACTGCTAAAAATCTAGTGGTTCCAGGAGTGTTTCTAACTGGATTCCTGTATCTATCCTTTGTCTCTGCTTCCCCCCCCCCCCCCCCCCCCCTTTTTGCTGTTGTGGGAATGAGACTCAGGACCTGAAGAGTTATCAAAAGCAGCCAAGAAAGCTTCTTCATTCTCAGAAGGCACCTCTGCGCTCACTGAAAAGTTCAGTTAACTGTTTATGTATGAGACTTAAACAGCTTTGCTTTGCACTGCCTGATTTTTCAAATGATTTACTAAGCACTCAAACTCTTAACGTCTAAGGAAGTTGAGGGAGGTGACACCTCTGAATTGTCAGTTCAGTAATCCCTTAGTAGTCTAATTAAATAAAGGGTCACTGAGGGTGACCTTTAGGTGCCTAAACATACGTAACAGACACTTTAAAAATAAAGTGGCACTTTAGGCATATTAGAGTATTCTGCCTGATCTCTGGTCTCCTGTAGGTCTTCGTAGCTCTAGTGTACTAGAGGTCCGTACTTAGGTGCTTGAACTGCTCCCCTGCTCTTCATCTATCCAATTTTGGTTCAGTTGCTAAAGAGCAGCATAACAAGGTACTGAGAGGACTGAGTTTCAAATCAGTGGAGGATATTGACACGATTCTTATCTTCATTCCTGAAAGGTCATGGAGACAGCAAAGGCTATGTATAGTGATGTCAGAAGCGACAGAAAATGCTCATTATTTCCCTTGGAATGAAGAACGGGAGATAATTCAATGTCAATAATGATAAGCATTCCAACACTCCTCTTTTTCTAGCCCATCGTATTTATTCATTTCAGTGAGAATTAGGATGTTTGGCCTCTTTATTCTGCAAGACTACGTTTGTGTTGTGCTGCAAGTCCAGGAATAAGGAGACATTTAACAAAGCAGAATGGCAAGGCATTTTCGGTCGATTAACAAAAGTATTACTGCACATATTCTCCTGTGTTATCCAGATACAGTGGTAGCAAAACAGCTCACCAGATTAATCATTGGACTACATAGGGCAAGTAATGGCTAACCGCTGAACCCCTTGGAATATAAGCATAGAGCCTCAGTGACTTCAGATAATAACCTGTGGCTTGATTTTGTTTCTTATGTAAGTCAGCCCTACCTACAAAGGCAATAGATGACATATATGGGAACTTACCGTATTTCACATTTTTCTCATATTCTTGATGTCCTTTGTGAGAATGGCAAGGGGAAACAGTGCACTCAGAGACCTATCTTCACACATACCAGTGTCTTCACACATACTGTGTAAACCTTGAAACAACCTCTCAATGCAAGAAGACAGGGATATTATTTTATTTGTAAGATGGCGGGGAGGTGAAGATGTAAGAGAACAAAAAGCATCAGAATGATAGCACAGACTTAATCCATACGTAGGAATAAAAGTGAGGGTATCATAAAAGGAAAAAGAAAATCATTTTAGGGGTTAGTTAACTCCAGCCAACTAACTTCCCTGAACATTAAATGACATATGAGTAACTCAGAAGTGTTATTTGAAGAAAGATATCTTCCAAGTTGTGCTCCTTCTATGTCTTTTAGCAATTATCTATCAGCAGATGCTGGAAAGTCAGTATTGCTTTTGTGAGAAGCCATTGATGTTTTAGGAAATTACTTCTCTCTCTCTCGTTTTCTTTTTTTTTTCTTTTTCCTTTTTTTTCCCTGTGGTGGAGAGATTCCTTTTATTAGCCAAGACCTAGCAGTGATTGATACTTGGAAGGAAGGAGTGACATTTGAATAGTCAGAGCTGCAGTGACCTACTTCTCATAATAGCTTGATAAGAAGCTTCGAAATGGATTGTTCTTCCGAACAGCTGTATCTTTCAAAAACACTTGCTTCATGGGAATTTTAATCTCATCTCTGTCCCTTGGTAGCTAACTAAACATGTGAAAATATAAAGATTACCCAGTGAGTGAACTTGCAAAACTGTACTGGAAATGAGTTAAATGTTGCAGTAAGTGGGCCTTGACTCATATGTCAGAACATGAGAAGTGCTATAACGTCACGGTAAGTTAACTCTCATTTGGAGTGGGGTGTAGGGGGTGATGATGTATGTCTGGGACTTGACGCATTGTTCTTACTTGGATTGCTTTTTTACCTCCATCTTCTGCCTCTTGTTTGGAAAAACTCCTAAGCTGCCAGCACCACTTTCTGCCCTCCATGCTTCTCATTATTTTCTCTTTTGTTTTCATATCCTTCTCTCTATTCCCTCGTTTTCTTCCTTTTCCTTCTCTATTATTTATTATGCCTTCGTGACTTCTGCAACTTTGGCATAAAGATGAATCAGTGTACCTCTGCTGCTGACTTTAAAGCATGTCTTAATTTTGAGGTGAATAATTCATTTTAGTATTTGCTCTGATTAGCAAATAAGCACACGACATAAAGTGCAAGACAACGATGTATTAAATAGTTTACATGGAACTTAAAAAAGGAAAACCAGTATGTGTAAAATCCTGACTTTCCCAACTTTGTGATTTTGGAGGGGGGGATGTGTTAAATAGATCTTCTTAAGGTTAACTTTTTTAGTAGTTCAATTTTGAGGCTTTTTATGTCAATACCTTATTGTTATGTAACAAATTCACAAAAAGTTTAAGACAATGATCTTTTGGCTGCTTTTCAAATCAATAGGAATAAATGAGGCATTTCCACAGTTATTTTTTCATTGAAATAATGCTACATTTCTCTTAGGATGATTTCATGGAAATAGGCTGCTGCAATTAGAAATAACTTAGATTAACAATGATCCATTTCGCAAAAAAAAAAAAAAAAAACCCACACAAAACTTTCCCCAAAACAGACCAAACAAAATCCCTCTCCCCAATAGAAATACCCCCACAGAAGAAGATCTGATTGTGCTTTTTCATTTGAATAGAAAAAAAAATCGATTTGAAGTTAAAGCTTTTTTGTTTACAAAAAATCCAGCCTCAATGGAATCAAGTTAACTAATGGAAACTATTTTTCTGCCAAGAGGCTGCATCATTAAACTGGAAATTAGACAAATGAGATCCTAATGGGTTTTAATAAAAACAATACATTTTCCCCATCATTCTAAAACCGTGTGGTCATGCTTTTTTGGGGGGGAGGGAGTTCCTTTGGCTACCAGCTGTGTGAATGTCGTTTATAGTTTCTCACCTTATAACTCCTTATGACACTTATACCTAGAGCAGACTGCATTATGAGAATGTAGATGTGTTCTGAGTGCATGAAGTATTTTGCACAAATTCTAAAACTGTGTTCAGGAAACATGAAAATAATTTTGAATGGTTCTTCAACCATTGAAAATACGTGTCTGTTATGCACTTTATGCATGTTATGGGTACCTTGCTGTTCTGCATTTTTCCATTAAAAATGTGCAGTTCTATTTTGACAAGTAATGGCAATGTGTGAAAACAGCATTTCTTTACTTGTTCTGTTTCTTGAGTGTACTGAGCCATGTTTATTTCCTTTCATGAGTAAAACTGTGTTTTATTACTTTTATTTCTTTTACTTGTTAACATTGCAGAAAAAGCTCCTGAATGCTGAGCCAGTTTCTTTTCTCACTCTTGCACCACTGATTCAAGCAATTTTATTGAATTCAGTTTTCAGAATCCATATTGACAATGCATTAACTGAAAAGAACTTGCTTGGCTTTTCGGCACTGAATTGGATTTGTATAGCTACCAGCTGGAGACTGTGAAGGGTAGCTATCTCTCCTATCATGTAGCTAAGTCGTATGTAATTTTTGAATCATGTTTAAATGTGAATGCCTCCTACATCACTTTCACAAAAGTCCCTTCTCAGTGTTCCTGTCTGCATGAGTGAGGTGACAGTCCAAGCTTCCTAGCTGTGCTAATTCTCTTACATGATTCTTTTCACCTGTTTGAAATTTCCTGCCATTTGTTTTCTTCAACTGACTTGCTTAATCAAGTCAGTTGTTTGACATCCCTGCTGGATTTTTGTTTTTCCTTTTCTAATACGCACAGCTCAAGTAAACTGCTGAGGATTTGCTTACTTCTATGACTTCAACTAGCGTTTCATGCAGGATTTTGAAATTGGAAAGCTTTCAAGTAGAAAAACAGCCTACACACTGATAGGGTGACATGGGTATTGGCCCCATTAAACACAGTAGAAGAAATGACAGTGGATTTTTAATTCCTTTTGCAAATCTGAGTGGAGTTGCTTTTCCACGGAGAGGAAGGTTTTTGAAAATTTACTGAAATGTAAAGTGAGCAAACGTTGCACAATGGAAGTTTTGCCACTGTTGTTTCCCGTTTCTTGTTCCCTGGCCCTTGGATGGGGGCTGTCGGAGCGCCCTGCGCACGTTAGATGGCACACACCACGAACTCTTTGTCTGGCAACGTTTCCTTCCCGTTCCCACAACAGGCAGACCCTGGGCAGAAACGGCAACCGTGAGCGCTTGGCCGTCAGCCCACTTCCCTGGGCTATGGCAGGGAGGGACTGATGTAGCCGGCAGCTCCTTTCCTGAGCAGGCTTGTTCTCTTCTGGTAGTTGCTCTGAGGGAAGGCAGTAAGACTGCGCCTTCCAAAACCCTTGCTTGTCTCCAGCAGAAGGGGCTGCTGAAGAAGCCTGACCTCTATGACAGCATGCTCCGTGGAGGGCTGTGTCCATGCTCTTCATTGCCGACGTGGCCAGGACTTGGGCTGCAAACAAGCAAAGTGTGCTAGTTGAAAGGTTATTAATTAGTCACGTTGACAGGATTGGTCATGTAAAGGCAGGTGGTGAATGTAGCGCTGTTCTCTCAAATATTTGTTTTAGCTTCTATTTTCTTTTTAATGTGGACAGTTGTGTTACTCTATATGATGATGATGAGAGAAGGTGAGGAATAAAAGCTGAGCGGGATTTTAGGCTTTGGAAGGAAAAGTAAAAACCCTCACGTAGTCCTGCTGTTAATATTGTCCACCTGTAGTCCTGCTGTTAATATGTACGGACCTGAGTTTAGGTCGTATTGGTAGGCAAGTGTGTGTATGGACTCCACTGAAGAGAAGTATTTCCCTTTATTCATTGTGAGGCAAAAATCGAAGATCAAATGTGCATTTAAATCACTGCTTGCAAGTGTAATTGAAACACTGAGCATAGCCTTCGGCTGGGCTCGGGGTGCATATGTGAATAGAGGCAAAATGCAAAGATGAATTTTAAACCTTTTACTCCCCGTTTTGTCCTGCTCGTTTGGGGCTATGAAGGTCAAAAGCAGCCTGAGACTTAACGTAGAGTTGCCGCAGGACTGCTCACGCTTGTCCCACTGGCTTTTTTTTAGGATCTTTGCTATCTTATTCCCCTAATACTGCTGAATTATGTAAAATATAATAATATACTTTGTACACTGAATTCTAGAGCTTTTCCTTTTGTCTTTTTGCGTTGAGTCAGAAGTGAAGCTCTTGGCTTGCTTTGTCTATCACGCTTCATCTATCACAGAAGGAACAGAAAACGTTTCATGGTCTTAATTCAAACTAAACATAAGCATGGAAATTGCCAGCTAATTACCATCAATACCAAGAGGTTTTCTCCTGTACAGGAGTTTTATTTGTTTATTGTATATGTTTATTGTACTTTTCTGGGCAATGCTCATGATCAATACCCCTAATGGAAGAGGACGGAGAAAAAGCAGAGTAGCCAAGCCCAGTCAGAGTAACTATAGAAACTACAATTCAGTCTAAGAAATATAATACCATGGTTTGTCAGCTTTGTTATCCTGTCCTAGGTTTCCAGATACAAAACTGAGTATCCGAAGGCCTTTAACTTGTGAAATAGTGTAAGTATTTAAAATTGGTATAGTTCCCAAGATAGTGCTGTAATTCCTGTTTCATTTGCTGTTGTCTTGCGTAACCCTGAAGAGAAGGCTCTCTATTTACTCCTAGTCTTTACCTATGAACAGTTTTGCCAGCTCACTCTGTGTTGCTGTATGTCCATTGATACTTCTTACCGTTAAAACCTCATTTTCTGCAGATGTAAGATTAGGTGGGAATCTGAGACTTTGTTTAGAAAATTCCTGATATTCTTAGTGGTAGAAAGAATTTTGAAAATGTGATCCCTAAAGGCTTCAAGGCTGAAAGAAAGAATTTCAGAGATATTACTTTCAAAGTTCATAAATTCTGATATCTGATGTAATTTTTTTTCCTGGCTTGAGGCAGATGTTGCTGCCTTAAAGTGCGTGACCTAATCCCACTATGATGAAAAGACTGTTGTTCTGCTGTACTAGCAAAAGCTCAGTCTACATTTTTGATGCAACATGGTTGTCTGCTGCTGTCATGGAACCACATGATCCTGTACCATTGTGGTATCCTCTCTACTTTTCACTGATTGTGCTGGTTTGGGGAAAAAATACCTTCCTAAGGGTAGACTCTGTGACTGAGGCAAGCTTCATTCTGTTCTACTTAAGACTTTATGCTGTAATAAATATTGTGAGATATATCCATTTAATCATTAATTTGGTGAATCTCGACACTTGTGCTTGTCTCAGTAGTCCAACAAATTCCTTTTTTCCCCATATTTTTTGGCAACACGGTTCATGAGCTAGAATAGATTTTGTGGAAAGACAAAGTGAAATTCTGAACTTCATTCACTGAGTGCATAAGCAGCTTTTGTAGTAATTGATTGATCCTAGCAGAAATTATTCAGGGTCCTGTCTGACTGTTCAGCAGAAGGCTTGTTTTGGAAAAGAGGTCAGATGTGAGCTTTCCTTTTGTTTACCCACATGCATAATGGAGACTACAACACTTCCCTCTATTTTCATATGTGGCTCTTACTCTTTTTCTCTGAGGTTGGTCTTCTGTGCCTGGAGTCCGGTTCATTTAAGAAGGTTTCATGTGCACTGCACGCTGAAGCCTGAGTTGTTTTAACCTAGCATGCTCAGAAGAACTTTACTGAAGTACGTGCCCAGAAACTTAACTGAATTTCAGTGAGGTCTGGGCACTTACTTAAGGCATGTCCATACAGCTACTGAAACTGAGAGCTGGCTAAGCTCGCCCTTTGGGGTCATAGAAGGAGGGCCAGTCCGGGAACCATTTAGTTACAGGAGCATAGCAAACAAATTCTGCTTAAAGACATGTCTCACTGAAACACAGCCCCATAGCAAAGTGTCTAAATGGTTTCCAGAGCATGGCTGTGTCTCGCAGCCTTGGAGCCCAGGCAAAGCCATCCCTGAGCAGCGTGCAGCTGCTGATACAGTCACGTCCTCCAGCTCCTTTGAAATCCCAGCCTTCAGCTTTATAAATCCCTTGGCGATCCTCGTAAGAAAATGCCTGTGTTAGAACAAATTATTATTATTACTGACAAGACAATAAAAGGTGAAATCAGACATTGCTTAGAAAATTGAATTCCTGCTATAAAATGCCACTGTCAGGGCTGCACATTACACAGTACCTGCATTTGCTCATTTGAAGTAGTACGTCATCTTCAGCTTTACAGCTGGCTTTCTTTTTTTTCCCCCCTCTAATAATTGGCAAATGACAGGGTGTGATTATGTGGCCATTTACAGTACTTATTAGCATTTCATTTATAAAATTATCATATAAAACTGACTTAATTGCCCTCTGGGTGTAAACATGTAAATTTCCTAAATGGCAGCTCCGTTCACTTCTCTGCCACTGAGGACTACACTATATTACTTCTCAGAAAAACCCCCACAAATTTGTCACAGACGGCTACATCCACTGTATATGAAGAAGAAAGAGCTTAAAAGATGCTATGGCTTCTTGGGAATATAAACAAGGAGAACAACATAATTTGCATTCAGATATTTGCATATACTGTAGAGTAATTTGGCAGGGATTCTTTGCAATTTTTTTTTTAAATTCATAGGAGTTAACTCGTAAGATTGCCATTCTTCTATCTAGTATTGTAGAATCACAAAATATAGCACTGAAAAAAGGCCTAGATGGACTGTCCATAACCTTGTTCCCTATAGAGTATTTACTAGTGCTTTGCCAAATCGGTAGCTTGGCATTCATTTCTGTTGAAGAGTATTCCAGAAGCTAAGCAATTTTATGTTTTTTTTCCTGATATTTAGTCCTAAATTTCATTCCAGTTGTTCTACCCCTATTCTTACCTTGTCTATCACCTTTGCTGTTATGTAGCCAAGATGTACTTATTTTTAGCCCTACTGTCCATATTTAAGTTTCTTTGGAAGCGATTTTGAAAACACTTCAGGGAGCTGTTGCCTCCTACTTCAAGGTGCTTTTAAAATTCCCACACTCAAGTCTTTTCCATAGCATTTTGCCCTGTCCTCAAATGTTTTTGGCTGTTTTCTTTTGCACCCCCTTTTGATAATAGCATGCTCAAATCACCAAGCAATATTCCAGATGCTGACGCACCAGGGCCACGCAGGTCTGATCCACAATGTACTGAAGCCAAAGCAAAGACTGCACTGATTTTAATGTGCTTTGGATCAGGACCATAATGAAGAACTAGGGAATAAGACAGTGGTTCATAACTTAGAACTATTCAAAGAACTTAGAAAAAGCTTAGAAATACTCAAAGTGGAACATAGTGGAATGACACCCGTCTGCTTTGTGGAGCTTGGAGGGGTCAAGGGAAGAAAAGGCCTGTAGGACTGCTGGGATTATGGGGACTTTGGAAGGGCTGGGCCTGAGAGGGCAATGTAGAGTTTTCTCCTCTGCTTCCCCGAGCATGGGGAAACGGTAGGGGGGAAATTGCCATGTCTAGAAAGGTGAATGGTCAGGGCTAGGCCAGAGCTGGGGGCACACCTGAAAAACAAGGCTTTTTGCTCCTGTGTTGTTGGCAGCAAGGGTCATGGGGAAGTGTCATGTATGCGAGTGTCCTCTGGCAAAAGGTTGCACAAGTAAGAAGTGGGAGAGGACTGCTGAGGGTAGAGGAGCCTTATGCTTTCTCTTCAGGCACAGGCAGAGGTCAGGTGTCAGTCCTGCCTCTCCCTCCCTGTCACTCTGCTGTCTTGAGCAGTTGCCAGCTATGTCAGCTTTTTTGTCTGCGAGCTCAGCATCCAGTTGAGGACGGGGTGTTTTCCCTTCCAGGGACTGTGGGCTTCTCTTCTGGTCTCACCTCTGCATCTGGACACCCCTCTGCTTTTGCAATGTGTTCACGTACTGTTTCTTCTCTTGTTTGTGCCTTGCTTGCTTTGAGCGCCTTCCCATTCAGATACAATGTCCCTTGTTTCCTCTGTCCTCAGAAGGCTGATCCTTAGCTACATTTGCCCCCTGAAATACTGCCCCATCTCTTTTTTTCCCCCCTCCCTTTCTTTCAAGTCGCTAGCTCCAGCTCTCAAGCACTCTCTTCCTATGCCGTAGCCAGGATGGGGAAAGTCTTCACTTTCCTAAAGCTGCACAGGGCTCCTTGTATTCATCAGCCCCTTGAGTACCACTGCAGCCTCTAGTAAGTCAGCAGGGATGGCACCGGGAGCTGGTCTGTCCTCCACTTTCTCACAACCCTTATGGGTTGCAGTGAAAACAGCAAGGGCGCGCTAACTCTACAGCCCTATCCATAACATGCCTTTCAACAGGATGGGTCCGGGTCTTTCTTAACCCACTCTGCTTTGCTGGGGGCTGGGAATGAAGCAGAAATAGTTCCTGAGAGTCAGCAGTGCTTCACCTGCACAGAAATGGGCCTCTGCTTCAGGAGATGCTGCCTGGAAGCTGTTTCATCTTTCCTAAGAAGGCTTCTACGTTACCAGAAGAGCTAAAACACAGACGACACTCCTTGTCTGAAGAAAGAGAATGTACAAATGTTATCAGTGTTTTGTTTCTCCCCTCCTGCAGTGTATCCAGTCTCATCTGGGCTTCCTGCAGAAGCTAGATAAATTTTTACCCTTTTAGCTCTTTGATAAAAGACCGACAATGTATATTTGCATGGAAGACTGAGCTAGCTGGCTGATTTGGTTTGCATCGGCAAGCCTGTTAATTCAGATTTCCCTCTCCTTTCAGCTTTTGTCTAAAATAGCTTGCTTCATTTTAGCGTCTCTTTTATTGACCTTGCAGGTTAACTTTCTCAAATGACGATGAGGAAAGAGCACCTTTAGTAATCAACCAGGAACGTCACTGTACCCAAATATGCAGCGTCAGGCTCTGCAACATGTTTTCTGTTGCTTTCCCTTCCCTAACTGAATGAAGGAATATGAAGAAAATTCTTTGAGTATAGGAAGGAAAACATAAGGAAAGAAAATTAGAGGAGGAAGAGAGGAAAGAGAAAGGAAAAAGCCCCCCTTCCCCCCCCAACAACAAGAGATGAATAGCAATAGGGCAGCCAAGTTTTGATCGTTCATTCCTAAGGATACACTGCCACCTGCCAGCTTTTAAGCAAAATGCATCCCTCAAGTGGCTTTCATTCCTAATTGTAATGTTAACTGCCTGATTAATCATGTGGCCTATATATACATTTAAAAATAAACCTTAAGTCAAGAATTTACATATGTATTTATACCTTTGCATTTGCACATTATGCAAAGAAGCAGAATATATTTGATAGGTGAATAAATTTCTGACCCTAGTCTGAGATTGCCTTTGCTCAAAAGACAAGGCTCAGTTAGCTTTTAAAGTGTGGCATGGCTGCAAGAGGGGAATCTGAATCTGGGCTGCTGAGACCTGACCTGTTCCTCACTCTGCAGTAGGTACCCATTGCTTGGCAACAAGTTATGAACAATTTAGACAAAAGGCACAAATAATGAAGGCGTAGAGAAGAATCAATTTATGTTACTAGAGCAGATTAAAACGGCTAAATATTAAAGAATTATTAAATGGGAGCAGGAGGAATGGGTTACTGAAACTTGAAGGTGACAAATAGCTGAAGGGAAAGAAATATTGATTAGACTGCCTGCCCAGGGCTGCCCAGGAGTAATGGGATGAGATTTCAAAGGGAAACATGAATGTTGTGTTTTAGGAAATGCTTCCTCATACTGAGATCTATCAAGCTGTGAATAATATCCCAGGGGAAGCTCCTTCACCCCAGGCATTTTAAAACTAGACCAGAATAAATGATATTAAATTATTATAGAGCAAAATCTTATACTGGTAAGGGAATGAAATGGATAATCTAGTAGGTTTATTTTGTCTCAGGTTTCATACCGTCTATTGTTTTTCATTATGCAGCATACACAAGCTGTTCTAGTTCATATATCAATCAAAGTACTACTATAACTGTGTATGCCAGTGTCTGCAAAATGTTAAGTGTCCATCATACAACCCCTGACAAAGGATATGGGTAATACAGCTTGGTCTTGCAATTTATACAAGTGGCAATGTAAATGGCATTTTCCATCTCTGAGGCTTTTAGTCCTGTTTCTTATGTAGTTTTGCTTTAACATTGTGTAGAGAAATGGTACAAAGACCCTCATATATTACCGTTCAGTGTATTTTTTAGGAAGAAGGCTCCTATCATTTGAAGGAGTACATCAGCTGAAACCTTACTGAGTCAAAAGCAATTTGGTAAGCACAATCCAGTTACCTCCTTCTAAAGTATCATTGTCTTTTCTTGGTAGGGTTGTGTGGGATGTAAAAACTCAAAAATACCTCTGGAAATTAAGCAAGACTTACATCTCCCTGTTAAACTATGAATGTTCTTCTCCAGGTTGGGACTGAGATCAAAATAACTGTCTTCTGTTCATGACTGACTAGATATCTGTCATGCTTGATATTAACAGAGGCCTTGTGACAAATGGCAAACAATCACAAAAGTGATTAATCTCTTGAGAGCTTGATTGTCCTATTGCGTACAAAGGTGAAAATTAGTGAAGGTAATGGAAGCACACAGGCGTAAAAACATAGCAAGAGCAGAACCAATGCCAGGATTTTGAGTGCCTGGTGCATTGAGTTCACTCCAAAACATTGGCAAAAAAAAAAGTCGTCTTTTTTATCCTTGCTCATGTGTCCTGAAATACAATTTAAAGAGAACCTCTCCAACCATTCAGTCAAAAGCGATCTGAGTTTGTTATTGGTAAGCAGTCATCAGCGAGCAGTCTAAATTCATATAGTAGGTCATATAACAGCTCTTTAGTAATGCTTCCTCTATTTACACTATGTCAGCTAAGCACTGTGTTATGAGCCACATGCATTAGCTGCCATCATTATATTGCAAATTCAACTCTCCTTTCCTTGTGAAGTTGACGGTATTTGGGTTTTTGTTTTTTTTGGTTTTGTTTTTCTCTAGGAATCATTTCAAAACAAGTTGCACTTACAGATGTTAAGAAAGCCTTAGTTTAGGAAGGCAGTTACTATATGCTTAAATCTAGGCATGTGCCAAGCCCTGTTTACTTAACAAGAGAATTAAGAACATGATCACTGTTCTAAAAAACGATGCTTCTCTGGGGTCGAACTTTGGGAGCTGAGTTGGTGGATTTATGCTTTGCAAATGTGAATTTCTCCAGCCTTGAGCAGTAAAAAGAAAAATAGTTGCTGTTATCTGCATAGTAATGCCCAGGGCTATGTCACTCTGAAGACCGTTGGCGACCAACTTGCATGTGGCAGAGCCTCCACTGAGGTGCTGCTTTATCTCTAGCGATTAAGACCAGCAAAATAGTACTTAAGCTCCTATCCCTCTGGCTGGACCAGAGGGAGAGGTGGGGATGAGCATGCGACAGTCTTTTCTGCTAGAAATTATCCTGAGCTTGTGTTTTCTTAAACACAGCATGAACGCTTATGCGAGGGTGGGGTCCCCTAGAGGACCCTACAGAGGGCTTGAAAGTCAGCTATGAGAGTTGGAAGAGTACCCAGTCCCCAGGGCTTAATGTGTGGAATTTCATGCTTCACCCTACAATTTAGACATAACCAGTGACCAATCCAGAGATCAACTTAGAGGGTACAACAACAAAAGTCTGGTCTTTTTAACTAGTGCGTCACAGAAAGCGTAGTTATGTGGCACAGCGCATAAAGATATAAGCTGGGCCTGGGAAGCAGTTCCTGACAGTTTACCTTAAAAAGTTGTTTTGTGAATGGAGAAAGGAAACAGGATGGTCCTTGCTGCAAAAGCAGTTTTTGTTTGCTTCCCTTAAGGGTGGAGTAGCTGGACGTGGAGCGATTTGGCAGGAGAGCGCCTAGTTAGTGTCTTGTGGGTGAGGCACAAAAGATGCTGCAGTGTGTGTGGGAGGGAGGAGCTGTGTGAAAAGCAAAACCACTTTGAATGAAATTTCATTCAGAAAGAACACATCGTATGGATTGATTTGTCTTCATTATTTTGCATTCTGATCAGAGTATGGTATGGATCTGGACACTAGGGTTATGAATGCTTGATGAATATAAAGTATTTGGTAGGACTTTCTCCTGGCTTGGTTATGCTAGTGTCAACTTATGCAGGAGATGGGCTCATTTATATTCTCCCCAGGAGGGCAGCAAAAACAAATGTCCACCTCATTAGTCGCCTTTAAAATAAGCTGTGGATGGGTTAAACAAACTTGTGTTATTCTATTTCTGAATAAGCTTGGAAACCGTTATGAAAAGTTTGAGCTTTACATTGGTTAATCATCTCTATTGTTTCACTCCTATGGCATAGTTTGAAAGAATAAATTAAACTAAATGAGCCTTTATGAAAGTTCTTTTTAACAATATTTCTGTTTAGAATTTCCCCACCAGCTCTGTAAAGCTCTTTAAATTTCCAGGTTTTCAGAATGATCTTTTAGTATCTATTGTGTTTGCCTAAATACAAAAATGAAAAGGAAACCTAGTTCTCTTATAAACGCCCTCTGGGACTAATTACACTGATTTGACTAGACTAGCAGTTAGATCTGCATTATAGTCATGAATGAGTTAGATCTTAATTAAAGTCATGTTTAGGGTGCAAAAGGCAATGCCATACATGCAAAGATGATGCTTTGTAATATGTGAAAATTAGTGTTAATAATAATTTGTGTATGAGATTTGGTTTTCAATTTATTCTTTGCATTGCTCTCTCTGGCCATTTATCCATATAATAGTACATCCTGCTCCCGTTTCCATATTTGAGTACCTTCAAGGTAATAAAAAATAAAATACTGCTAAACCGAAAAAATCAAATGATCTAGTCAGTTCAAATCAGTGTTTAAGGAATTCTTTAAGTGTGAAGGCCTTATCAGATATTTGACAGTCTCGTGTATTTAGAATATGCTGAAACATTAACAATATTTTAGTGTAATGTAACTACTTAAACTTTTAAAATCTCCATAATGTAGACATTAATTAGAGAGTATGTGACGCTCTAAGGTGTGAAAGAAGTCCTGACGCTAGGAATATTTGACTGGCTGCGTCACGCTGTGAGGGTAGAACTGCCCCCCTTGGTTATCACTGCATGTGATAATGTTTACACGAGTTAGTCAAATTTATTTCATGTTTTCTTTTTGTCCTTATCTGTCGATTGTCACACATTCCCTCCACTCAAGTCAGTACCAGTACCATATTTACTCTTGTTTAGCTAGATATATCCATGTCTGGTGCAAGATGCTTTGTTCCTGTTGGCAAAGGCAAGAGCCCTCTTCATGTGAATAAACCAAAAATACAAATCTGCGGCTGATAAAATTGGGAACACGTTTATGCTTGTCTTCCAGCCTTGTCTACTAAACAGCAATTAATTGAAAGATGGGTCCTTTGCCTGATTCTTTCAAAATTTCTTTCTTTTCCAGTGTTCCCTGTATTCAGCCATGGGCTTGCAGCAGCAAGTTGGAGGGAGTTGAGATGTACATAGCACGTTGCATATTTCTCAGTGAAATAGAAAAGATATAATAATCTTCAAGTATATAAAGATAGCTGTGAAGAATAAGGGCCTGGGCTAGAAAATTGTCCTTAGAAAATAAGGGTAGAAATAACGGGCTTATATTTCAGTATGGGAACTTGAGATTAGATATTAGAAAAATTCATACATTTAGTATAGGACAGCACTTATTTCTTGAGGCAGTTGTGGGCTTTCCTCCCTGAAAGTTAGACTAACTGGTCAGGAAATGCTTATGAATACTTGATTCTGCTTGGTGCTCAGCACTGGACAACATGGCCTCTCGAAGTCTCATCCACTCATTGCTTGATGTATACTTTTATTGTATCGTGTTTCAGATGAACCATATAGCACACTACTTTTAAAATGTAGTTATGGATACGAGAGTGATGGAATCTACGTAAGCATATACGATGACAGTACAGTTGTTCCTATAGAAATACCAGATCTTACTAAATGCTGTCAAACAGTGAAGCTTGCAATAGAGTAGGAGATAGCTCTTAACTAATTATAACAGTGATGACTATAAAGTTTACACAAAAACAAGCATGCCACATGCCATCTGCTTCACTGAAAGTATAAAGTCGTCATGCTGATATACAACTTTCATCTGAGGATCTCAAAGCATTTTACAAAGTGGAAATAGTGACATTATCCTAATTGGACAATGATGTGAGCAGGATTATCGCCTTCCTTAATTACATGCTGGTACTGTATCCTGGCATCTTCTTGAAAATGCATTCCTTATTTAGGGCTTGCCTATGCATGAAGGTTATTTTGCTTAACCCCTCCTGAGTTACTTAAGGAGGTAGAATTCTTTTGTTGTGACACTGGTCATATATATGTGTATGTGTATAAGCACATATTTATTTTGCAAACAGAAATTCTTTACATGTGGTATGATATAGTTTTGCTCTTGCCAAGTATCTGCAGAAGAATATGTGTATCCAATATAGCTGTTGTCTTATGGTCACACCACTAACTATGCCACTAAAGAGACATGCTTACATTGATACAAGGTAGTTTTATGTCTCCAAGAATGAGTTTTGCTCCCAGCTAATAATACCTGTCCTACAGATACTTATGCAAATTATTTTGTGTAAAGCATCTCTGAGCTAGTGTATTTTACACTCATTTTGCATGGAAGCCAATGACTGAGGATGCTTGGAACGGAGAAGCAGGCCTTCTCATTTGCATCATGATTTTTACCCGCACAGATGTAGTATACTTGCGAATACGTGTGTGTACCCTCCTGCCTCATATTTATAGATATAATTTCCTAGTAATATTGTTGTGCATTTAGGAGCCTAACTTTGTGTGAAGGTACGATTTTGCCAAGCACAGAATAAACATGTAGCAGAGACATCATAGCTGAATATGTATTGGCGATGCACTCGTATCTGCTACAGTTTCTTTTCAAAATCTGCTTAGGCCAAAGTGCACGCAAGGTGTCAGAGTATTGCACGGAGGCCATATAACTCTGCATTTGGAGCCTAATAGCATCCTCCAAAACTTCCTTTCAGCAAAGATGAGTCATTCTTTTTCTGCTCTCATTTTTTAGATTCGCTCTGCAGGTGAGATAAGAGGATTCTTCTTGCCCTTAAATTATGGCAGTTATGAGTAATCTTTGCTGTCTCTGTATATATGGGGATTTTTGTTTTTTGGATTTTTTCTCCAAGCAAAGCAGATATTTTTGTGCTCATGGAAAAACAGGAGATTAGCTGCACCAGAACATGAAGTACTACTTAACCTGAGGCAAAGCACAGCTGAACAGCAGCAATACAAACTTCCCCTTGGCTCCAGTGCCAAATGTCTCAAATGATAAACCTTTGGGGTCCATTAAGTAGAAACTGAGTGTCTTTTTAAAGTTTCCTTTTTTTATTAAAAACAGTAAATATAGCTGAGCATCTGATAGTAAATAGTTTCCTCCCTACCCCTCCCCAGAAAAAGGAAGATTTTGGAGGGCACCAGGTACTTACTCTCAGAAGAAACAATTTCAAGATGATGGTTTGAGGCAGCAGCTGCACTTGTGATCAGACAGGTCAGTGACATTAATATTGTTTCAATGCATATTTAAAGACTATCTAACCTGCATACAAATATTTTCAGGACACACACATTCTAGCTGGCATCTTTTATGTGGCACATGCGTTTCTCCACAGACAAAGGCACTACCTCCACTATTTTTGACTGTGGAAAGGATTTGGAAGAAAATTAGAGCAGGTTATTTCGGGGTGAATTTGAACTGGAGCATAACAATTCAGTTGGCTTGAAGCTAGCTAGGCACAAATTTGAGTTAGGTTCATCAAATATTTTAAACTGTATAAAACAAAGAGATTATCTTAGGAGACACATTTTATTCAGAGAAGAGCAAAAGTGATGGCAGCGCGCCCTCTTTCTTTTCCATTTCTGCAGCGTAGGCATGGAGACAACTAGGGACACAGCAGAGAGATGGTCAAATCGTCTCTCTGATTTAGGTTAGAAGCTATAAGGTAGTTCAGGGCAAGTGTCCCTGTTGCAGCTGTTCTGCTTGTACAAATGCCAAGTGACTTTATATGAGTGGGAATTAAGCTGTCCGCTAGGACACCTTTGTTATAGCCCATGTTCTGGACCTAGCGGAGAGGAGATGCTGAGACATCTCATGTAAGTGTCAATTACTAAGCTACGTGGGCAGGGCCACATAGTCATTTTCTCAGGGGGGCTGTGCCAGTTAAGTCTCTGTCATGTTAAACAGGCAGGAAAATCATTGTGATTTCATGAAAATACTGGGGAGGGGAAGAGTTTCCCCATTCAAGAGGGTTGCTTTTCTCTCCTTCAAGGGAATGTTTTTTTTGGCAGCTGTTGGGGGGATTTGGGTTTGTGTCTCAAGCTTGTAGGTTGCCAGGGTTGGGTAAAGGAGCATGCCTATCTCCAGGTGCTAAGCAGCAGTGCATGTAATGCTCTAAAGACTATCCTTTTCTGGGTACCTGGAAGCTTGAGTACTTATAGCAGGGATGCATAAGCTGGTTCAGATGAAATGGGAAGTTCTGTTTGAAGCTTCTCTCAAAACTGCACTGGTTTCAGTACTTCTCCTGGTTGGGGCTGCGTCAGGGAAATTGTGGTTCTGCTAAAGGATTATTACAGATTTCAAACTTGATCAAGGACTGGTGAAGCTGACATGTCCCAAAAGGTCCCATTTGTGTGTTGATCGTAGCAGTCTGAGGAAAAGCAGAGTAGATGTTTTGATTGCTCTCCAGGACATGTAGATAGAAGGATTTTTGACTTGGCCTAGCAGTTGTCTTGCCAATAATGAGGAAGAGAGGTGACCAGTATAAGAGTTAGGGAGTGTGAAAGCATTGTCCTCTCTGTATGTCAGAGCTAGGAGGGAGAATGGGTGGTCACAGAATCGCTTCAAAATAAAGCTGGAGATAAGGATGGGAGAACCTGAAGAATGATCAAGAGAGAATGAGGAATATCTTCAAAAGATATGTGGGTTAACAGCTTGTCTTAAGCAGAGACAAAGTGATTTCCTACCTTTAGTAGTTTGATATTGGAGATACTCAAAGCCTAGTGGGATATGGTCCTGGGGAGCCTGCTCTAGCTGACCCTACTTTGAGCAGAGGGATAGGACAGGACGATCTCCAGAGGTCCCTTTTAACCTCAACAATTATGTGATCCCAGGGAGAATTTTACTCGCCTTCCATTTGTCAGGCTGACGATTGAGACAGGGCAGGAAATGAGAAATCTCTGTGTTTCTCATCCTTGAAATAAATGAAGTACTCATCGCAGTCATTCATACTGCAAGCGAAACAAGAGTTGTGCCTCTGATACCCACATAAGGGAAGTTGGCAGTTGAAAAAAAAAAAAGAAAAAAAGAAAAAAGGATTGTGTTCCCACATTGCTCTCCAGCAGGTCACCAGATTGCTTTGCAAAATAGTCATGAAAATGTTAATTTTAAAGTGTGTGCTGTGTTGTGGGAAGAACAAGTGGGAAGTAATGATATATGAGTAGCATGGAGCAAATGTCAGTGTATGCTGTGATTACTGAGGGTTCAGGAAGATATTTTTACTGCTTAGGGGAAGTTCCTCTGTTTCACACAACCAGATGAGAGGTTACCTTGCTTAGGCAAAAATAATACTGCAGGAAGTTGTGAAGTGTTCATTAGGTACGGGAAATGCAGGTGTAAGGTTAAGATGGAACTTTGTAAGTGACTGAGTGTCACTTTGATGGATAGACTACAGTAAGTTATATTCAGTAAATCCTCATGATCTGTGTGTGCGTTGTCATTCAGAATGAATTATTATTCCTAGCTAAAGAGTACTGAAAGTCTAACAAACGTCTGCACAGTGTGTATTGCCATGTCTTGGGTTACTGGGGAAATGTAATTGATGCCGTACGAGTAAGGAGATAGAGAGTTAGCAAGCTTATTGGATTCTCATAGGGCTGGAAATGAGTGAAACTTACTGGAGGTGCTCTCCCTGTATGCAGGGTCCAGAGAGACAGCCAGACATCTGGGAGCAGTGTCTGATTTAAGGGTTCCAAAGTTCTCCTCAGAAGATATTTTCTAGGTAAATATTCAGTCATTTTAACATGTGCAAAGGAAAAAGGGAGAAATAGAAAGAACCACCATTTTTCAAAAAATGAAGGATTGAAAATGACACAAGATTAAAGCAGAACCTGGTTCATATTTGTAAAATGCACTTGTCTTTCACCATATTAAAGCTTAGACACAATTAAAAAGGACTTTGAAGAAATGGGGGAGTCTTTAGCCGATATGAAATGGTAGAAGGATAACAAGGGAACTGACCTGCATTCATTTGTGAGTTGAACTGAACTTTGTTATCTTGGTGATGTCCGACAACAAAGCTAACTTTATTCAGCTTTTGACCACGAAATCGGGAGTCATGTACGATCTCATTCGAACTCCATCATTAGATTTCAAATCTTGCCAGTATCCATGGATGTGGCTCGGCTACTAATGGGCTTACACATTTTCTAATTGTTTTCATTAGACTGTGGATAGAAAGCAAATAGAACAGACCTGAGCATAATTTTCCAGGGCCAGAGAGAGACATTGGATCACGCTACAGTATGATATCACAACATTTAAAATCATACAGTACTGCAAAATCTAGCCAGCTAATTTCCTGGAATCAGTACTAATTAAAAAGAAAATTGGAATGTGGAGCAGCTGAGTAAAATCCAACTACTTCTATGATTGTAACTCCTTGGAGTAAAGGACAGATGAGTAAATGCTGTGTTTGAATTGGCAAACATTCAAGGCTGCTGAGAAAACTGAATGCAATATATATATTTTTAATAAGGATGCATTCATCGTTCTTTGTGCCATTTAACATGCAGCTGCTTCAATAGATACACTACAATAATAAGGCTGCTGGATCAGGTCCAAAATAAAGCTACAACCACTAGCTGCTGTAACCCACATCTCTGAGCAACGTCATCGTTTTAGCTTGTTGTATTGTCCTCGTTGCTGCATTTTTGTTTGTAGGCAATGGCCCTGCAAAGTGTCTGTGTTCAGATCAGAGGCAGCACAGAGTGGGAAAGGAGAGCTTTGAGCTAAGGAGAGGTGCTGGTGGTACAAGAAGTTTGGGGAGGAGTGAAGTGGACATTTTGGGTTAGGAGCAACGTGCAGACATTGGAGTAGGCTTTCTGTGAAACGTGCTTTTCTGACATCACCAGCTGCTTTGATGAATGCTAAAATTGTGTGAAAAAAGTATTACTTAGCTCTTAATATAAACTCTGTGCTTCAGTGAACGCAACAATAATGGAAGGTGTATGCTAGAATAGTTATTTAACCCGTACCTTTGAATATGGCTTGGCAGAACTGGTTTTGTTGTCCTTCTTAATCTGTTTCCTGCTATTTTTAGGTTGGACTGTGAAAAGCTAGCAGTTTACCAGAGTGAATTTTCAAGAAAGGCCAGTGGCAGAGTAAGAATTTCTGCCAATCTTAACTTGCACTTAAAACCTACGGTTTCTCAGGCGGCAAGAACATAATACTGGAGAAAAACTTGTATCAATTCTCAGTTGTGACAGCAGCGATCCAAGTATGCTGTTAATGGAAACATTCCGCAGGCTTTTGTGACTGCTTGTTACACACAGAAAAATGCTCAGATTTAGATAATTCTACATCTTACACTGTCAGTCTGACTCTCTGCCCCTCCCGTTGTCCTTCATCACTTGTCCTAGTCACTGCCTTTGTGAAAAATATTCTTCCTTTGATCAGTGGATCTCTTGACATGGTTTTTCCTCTGGTACTTCTCCTTATTGCTGAAGAGGTGGGAAACTGAAGTGACTGGTCAACGTTTGGACTCTTTGATAAAGAAGGACACTCCTTCAAACTTTAACAGGCAAGCAGAAGAAACTGGAGGAGGAATGGGTCCCTGCATTTTTGGTAGCTTTATCCAAACAGAGGATGAGAGGCTGTAGACGTCTTTCCTGAAAAGTTTGTCTACTCATAACCCTCCTCTTGAGAAGTAAGGAGAAAAGCATGTGAAAGGTATTGGCCCTATGTCCATGGAAAACTTTCCTCATGAAACACAAGTTTTCTATATTTCCAAATGTACTTTCTCATGTTCTTGCCTTACCAGGGGGTCAGTCTTGCCTTCTCTCTCTCAGACAAATTGGGTATTGAATTCAATACAGGCATTGTTGATGTTGGGAATTGGCCTTGGATAGTTACGAGGCTACAGTTACTACTGTGCATTACTACCATGACATAGATATTCGGCCCTCTGCACATGGTAGTGGGGCTTATGTTATGAGGATTCCTACTTAGTTGAGAGGCTGCTCTTGGAAAAGCTTGCTGGATAACTCAGAACCCTCTGTCCAAGTCGCTATAGCTTCTATGAGAATTCACCTGCAAAGCGCACAGGCTCCAGGCTCCAAGCATGAAAGTTGGGTGGTGTTTTATTTAATTCCATTTCTTTCCCATGCTTTGGTAATGAGATGCTTATAAATAGATAAGCTGGCCATTAATGCCATTTTTTCTTTTGTTTTAATGGCTTCTACTAATTAACTGGGTCCTGTCCTGTTTCACTTGAGTCAGTGTGACATGGACACAAAGATCACAGGGTGGCATTTACATTACTCTGTTTCATTAAACAGAAAAAGATTCAGTTTAGCAAGAGGCACCTCCAAGGAAAACAATGCTGGAGAAAACAAAACTATTTTTGCACTCACTGTGAACAGGGCTTCCATATAATAGTCTAATTAAGATGGTTATCTGCTGGTAAGCAGACATAGCTGACTTCTGTACAGTGGGCAGGGGATTTTAAGCAGAAAATGTATTGATTGAGTCTGGAAGAAGAGCTACAACTCAACAATGCAAGAGATAAACACACATGCTTTCTCTCTCTCTCTTTCACATTGAGCAGATCTGATTGCGTTGGGAAACTTGTTTTTTTCTCAGTTGCATTCTTTGTTTCCTGTTAGGCTTTTCTCTGAAAGACTTCAGAGTCGTGGATTGATTACATGGATCAGCCAGTTCAGCTCTTCAGTGAATTGCTTTGTTTAATTCCTTATCCTTTGATTCTGTTAGCTCTAAAGGCACACTATTGGTTTCTTCTTGGTTGAAATTTGTCTGTAAATCCCTGCTGTGTGAGTTGAAGCTTGTGCAGATGGTGGCAGTGCTGATCAAAATGACACTAAAGAGTTGTTTTCTCTTTTCTAAAACCAAGCAAGAGCATTTAAAAAAGGAAGAGGATAGCTATTATGATTTCAGTGGCTTTTATTGCTGCTTTGTAAGAAGGTATAACAGTCCTTTGGCTGCCTTTGCCACTCATCTAGTTGTATGTATAAAAATATAATAAGTAGCACCTCCCCCAAAAGTGGTGGATATAACTGTTGCCTTGCGTCAAAATCTCTTAGAAGCCAAAACTTTCCTTTACAAAGTGATAGAGATTTTGATCTGAAGACCTATTTGGACCTAAATCACTCAGAATTTCGAGCACTGGTGGGACTTCACTGGGCACTGCCAGAGTCTAGTAGCTTCTAGGCAGGCCTAAGGAAAGCCTAGAGAGTGTTGCAGAGGGCATCTGTTGAAACTAGTTTGGTGCTGAGCACCAGGAAACTGGCTCTAGCGGCTTAAGTTCTCTTCGATAAGTATATTGCACACTCTCTTGCAAGGGAACAAAACATCCCACCTTTGTTTTTCTCATTTTTGGAATAAACTGTGGATATATCTATATCATTCATGCAGAGATATCCAAGCTAGTTCTAAACAGGCGAGCTCAGGCACTAGACTAGCTGTACAGGCGTGGAGGCCTTCTTTTTGGTGGGGTAAATTCAGCTGCAGTGAGCTCTCTATGCTGATTGCTTCCGGCACAGGAACTGTCTGTTCACTGTAGTGTTACCTGTTAGAGACTACAGCGAAGCAGGACACTAGGGTAGAAAGGAATAAACCTTTATTTATTCTGGCTGTCCTCTTGCCATAATTTATGTTCTTGACCTGTGAGTTATGGAATAAGTCATCTGAAAAGCTAAGGGAAATGTCTGTGGTTTGTGAACCTAGGCGAGATAGGGAATCTTGTTAAGGTGAAGTCACGAAGAGGGGATCATTAACCAGCTCTTTGAAGGAGAGAGAATTGCTGACGTGATTAAAGCTAGTTCTTGTATTCTGACCGATTCTGGAAGTCGTGAGACTTTCTCCCCTGCCCCCTCTGCCTTCTTACTTTTCTGATTTCTGTAAGTTTCTTGCCATCGATGCCTCAAACCTGGAGGTCAATTAGATGTTTCAGACAGAAAGCTGAAAGTATTTCTATATGAGAAAGGGTCTCATTTGTTTGGCCCAAACATCTGTAATCTAGTGGAGTGGGGAATGCCACATGATTTAGTTGACCACTCATAGAACATAAATAACAGGTAGTCAAAGATGCAACTCAAGTGACTAGCCCACAGACAGAATCCATATGTTGAAATATGTTTGCATTAATCTTTGGCTGAAGAGCTTTGAATAATGAACAAATTAGTAAAAATCAAAGTTCTTTGTGGATAATTTATGAACAGGAACAAAATGAGGTAAGTTATGAACTGCAAACAGTCCTCTTAGCTGTAGTCACTGGCCTGTGGAATCCAATAAATGTCTAATATTTTAGAGCTTCCTTTTTTTTTTTTTTCTTAAAGTAATTTAAATGAATTCAGTTCATCTGGCAAAGTGGAGACAATCAAAAAGAACAGACGATTAAGGAAATGCTGTACAATGGCTAGACAAACGGGTATAGCTGGTATGCTTAAGGGTCTCTGATTATGCCTGTTTGTGTATATGGCCTCTCATTTCTGTAGAAGCTTTTGGGCAACAGCCATCAAGGGTACTGGAATGCTGTGGGGAGCAGAGCTGTCCATAATTTGGACTACAGCGTCAGATCAGATTCTGTGAGCAAGACAAACACGATCGCATCTAGCAGAGAACCTAAAGTGCCAAAAGTTTAAAGATAGCTGTTTAAAAACCTGGCTGAGAATTGGCAGTGGGGAGGAAACACAGGACCATGAACCATCAACTAGTAAACACCAGAGCTAAAAAGATCAGATTTTGAGAGCACTTCTCAAACGCGTACTTTTTCCCAAAGCAGCCATTGCAGCGGATTGAAGAAAGGCAACTTGTGAGATAGCGTCCTTTGGTACCTACAACAGGAAAGGAATTACCATTCTGATACTCCTTTAGAGCCTC
Organism: Struthio camelus; assembly: GCF_040807025.1. Lineage (NCBI taxonomy): Eukaryota > Metazoa > Chordata > Aves > Struthioniformes > Struthionidae > Struthio > Struthio camelus. Next base: position 99,326,442 of record NC_090942.1, read on the forward strand.
CTCTAGCAGCTTTTTCTCCTTTCAGCTGCTTCAGCTCAGATTGCACATGGCTACAGTCTATGTGGCAGTCGACCTGCCAGCTTCACTTTGACTTTCATTCTGCTTGTCAGAGCACTTGCATTAAAGAAACCTCTAGTGCCTGCATTAAAGACACTTGTCCTGAAGCTGGTAGGATCATTAGGTTGCTTTAAACATGAAGTAGGAACCTTGTGGAGCGCAGGGTGATTGGTAAGCATGTTGCAAATGCAAGGGAGTATTCACTCTGACTTCTTAAGGGCCAGCAGTTTTTTTTTAAAAAGACTTACAAACCAGCTCTTGTTAAGGACTCTAAGCATTTTCTCTAATGTACTGCAAGCTATTACGTGAATGAAATGAGCAATTTGCTAATGCTGCTTCACAAACTTGTATGAATCTATCTTTGCTTTCTAGGCTTCACCATGCAGAGCTTTTGCTGAAGTTTCTTTTATTCTCACTCCAAGGCTTGACAGTCTGAATTATCCTTTTCAAATTAAGCTATTCCATAAAAGAGCGCTCTCATGCTGGATTCTGCTGGGTCCAGCGTGGGTGTCAGTAGGCCCTTTCTATAGATGGAGCAACATTGTTTTCAGAGCAAGTGCATAGCATTTCTAGCAAACAAATCATCAGGCATCATTTCTTGTTATGATTCTTGATAATAATTTCAGGCCTGACTTCAGCATCTCCTAGCTTTTTTTTTTTTTTAAATCAAACAGCAGGCATTCAGTATTTCAGGCCTTGAAGCTTCTTGCTCGTTTTGGAGTGTGGGGGCCTGGAAGGCCCATGTTACGTTACCATTTAGTCACACCAGATCAGCCTCCTAGGCCATCTTATGGACAGAGCTGGGCCATGAGTTCGCTCTGTGTAATCGCATATGTGGCTATACTGGACCAGCCTGATGCCACTCACTGAGAGCATAGTCAATGAACACATTTTCCAGTCATTGGTAGGAGGTCAGAGCTGTGTACAGGTCACAACAACTTCTTATTTGAGCTAAAGAATATGATATGATAAAAGACCTGCTTTCAAGAATAAAATTAGAGGCTTCCTCAACCTCAGTTTAAGCAATGACACACAATTCCATGGCTGCTAAACCACATAGAAAATTTAAGAAAAGCCTGTTTTAAAATATGAATATTCCCTTTCAAGTTTTGGAAAAAATCATATTCTAAGTGTTGCTTCTCTTTCATGTTTCCTCATAGCTTTAACTCTTAGCCATTGTCAGAAGTTGAACTTCCAACACTACCTTCTTTTTGATAGTGAACTGCCACCATATTATACTAGTTTGGCTCTTCACTCGTAACACATGAATAGCTCAGTTAATGTATAGTGGCACAGTAACTTCTGCATATAGAAGACTACAATCCTGCTCTAAAGCAAGTCCAGCGAACTTGATACAATACTTCTGTGCTCCAGGAGAGCTGCTCTGTCTAGAAGGGTCATAAATTATCTTTAATGTTTTGCAAATCTCTGTATTGTGTATGTATTTCTTTGGGGAAATCACCTTTTCCTCAAGCCTCTAAGAGAGGAAAACATTTATAAAAGGAAGAGAAGAAGCTAAAAAACATGTAAGCCGCCTTTTAATATTTCACTAAACAATGCATACATCTTCAAGTCTCTTACACTCTGGGCTGTATTGTGCCAGCACTGTGAGGAAAAGCAATTCCCTTGAATTTTCAATTATTATTTTCAATAATATCTGAGTAACGCTAGTTCATAGTAGAACAAATCAGCATGAATCCATGAGCCTGTCCTCCTGAATAGCTTCAGTATGTACTTTCTTTAAAAAAAAAAAAAAAAAAAAAGTCTAAAAATCTAGAGATCTTATCTCTGAATTCAGTAGCAATTATTCTGATAGCGCTTGGCAAAGTTCAGCTGTTTTGGGAACAGGCACTGTGAATTTGAAAGCTGTTAAGATACTTTGGCCTCCTTCACTGATCTTTTCCCAACGGCTCCTCACATCAGGGGCAGACATACGTTCGTTGTCCATCTTGGTCTAAAAGAAAAACACACAGACTTCAGCTCAATGTTGCCCACCTGTGTGCCTGTCTTCACAGCATTACACTGTCATCCTTAAAGAGGAGGAGAAACAGAGCTGTGACAGAACAGCATTTACACATGTTGGCTTGCTAAAGTAAATATAGATATTGCCTCTTTTCCTGAAGGATACCAATTTTGATCTTCTATGATAGCATGTGGCTGGATAGCAGTGTAAAAGGCAGGCTGAAAAAGGAATAGAGGGATGCATGCAAAAAGGTTAAAAAAAACCCTGGTATTTTCAACATTGTACTCTTGAAGCCCTATTGGTATCATCCACCTTTGAATGCCAGTGTCTGGAGCAGTAAGAATGGTACTGGGTGCCTGAAGAGGTAGTTTCATCTGGTCTTGAGCATGATGGGCAGAACAACACAAGAGCTGCTGTGTGTCTCGTTCTCAGCCGTGTGCCTGAAACGACCTCAGATTTGATCAAATGGTTGTCTTCCAGCCACAGGTTACACACCTGAAATAAACTGAAAGGGATTTTGCTGTGGCATTGAACAGAGGCTAAAATTAGGCTCAGAGAGCCTCCTCTGCTTTATTCCGTAGAGCTGTTTTGCTTCAGAGAGGTTCTGCTTCGGCAGCTGTGGGAGCTGGATCCCAGTTTTGGGATTTTCCTGGCCTGGAGTGGAAGCAGAAGGGGCTCAGGATTCTGCTGGGCTGTCCCTATCCTTCCTGCAGTGGGTGGAGAAAAGTGCAGCGTAGGAAACCAAGCCCCCCAGCGGGTGAGTGTCAGCTTACTGGACTCTTGGAGCTGGGACATCACAGGCTATGATAATTGCAGGCTTCAGTAGAAGCTTATACTGCTGGTAAAAAGAGAGCGAGCGATAGCTATGGAGAGATAGGTGAAGAGAGATAGGATAGGCAGAGATAGGAGTCAGAGATACCGGACTAATTATAGGGGACTGGAGTAACTGCAGAACTTGCTGGAATCTTCAGTCTCCCTGTGAACGGCACTGGTGAATGAAATTAAAAACAAAGAACTAGTGTATGGATCACTTCCCTCTGAAGATCGGACATCTTAACAGAAAAGGAAAAAGAAAGGAATGGCTGGGATCTGGAGGGAATGCCAAGGACAAGGTTTACTTGATCACAGAGGCTGTGAATCTCACTAGAGTCCATCACTGCTTTGCATCAAGGAGAGAGGAGTGAAGCAGATATGTTTAGGAAGAGCTCTTTAGCTGTACTGGCCGGTCCTTTTTTATTATTATTATTTTTATTTTCTATTTCCCCTCCTTCCTTGTCCATGAATGCTTCATGAAAATTTCAGAGTCAATCTGGCTAGTATAGGGTAGGAAATGTTCTGATCTTTTTTCAGCTGCATAAAGGCACAGCAGTGTGTATTTGTGTGAGTATGTGTGTATGTTGCCTGGAGAAATGAAAAAAAAAAAAAAAACAATGTATGCAAGAGGAGAGCTAGATATAATAATCTGCTTTAATACGTTTTACATGAAACAGTCATTGGTAGCTTTTCTTCTTTATTTCTGACCTTTTCTCTTTGTTAGAGGCTTTCTGGGGCTGGCTACTGTTTCACTTGTGTTTTTAGTCCTAGTGCAGCAAAAATCTGACCTCTGACCAGAGGCTCTAGTCATTGGCCTAAAAATACTAATACTTTCCAGGGGAGTGAAGCTGAAGGTCTGCCTGCACTCTAGGAAATAAAAAGATACATTACTGGGCTCACAAGTGATTTGCTAAGTGTGAGCAAGGAAGCTGAGTCTTCTCCAATTTACCCCCTTCATAAGTGCACAGTTTCTTCATGGATGAATAACTCTATATAATAATTTCCCCTAACTTTTTTCTGAGAAAATTGTTTTGCCAAACTGGCCTTAGAAGTTAATGGTAGAACCAGCTAAACAGTCTGCCATTTCCATTTCTATGGTAGAGTTCCCAGTGAGAAGTCTGATGCTAGGGTCTGCACTGCTGTGAGTCCTCTTTAAGTTCCTGCTGTCTTCTGCCCAGCTCTTTTTCCCAGTCATAAGTAACAGGAGCAGCAGCGGTTTGACATATTTGCTCCATTTAATGTCTCCCTTTCCATGTTCTTACAGCCTTGGTAAGGGTTTTGTTGTGGCCCTGAACATGTACTTTAGGGATCAAGACTACCTTTTGTTTCACAAAGTTGACAACCACTGACTTCATGTCCACAACTGCAAATTTTTCATTTCCTTAATACTCTGTTTTAGAGAAAATAGATTAGAAATAAAGAATCAAAGTGCCTCATTTTTAAGGCCAAAATATAATAAAATTGCTGACAGACTGACTGAACACAGTCCTTGATCAGGTATCTCAAGAATAGTTGCTTGATCCTCCTACGTAGTTAGGAAGAAAACAGTGGGGAAAGTTAAAATGGGACAGTCTTAACACCAGCTTCCATGGGAGAAGGAAAGAAACAAATCTGGACTGGAATGGTAGCCTCTGAGAAGAATAGTAATCAAGAACAAAGGAACATCACAGTAACTGCTTAAATTTCCCAGCAGCTCAAATAACGTTCTTTCATCATCTGCCACTTTCTTTTTTGTGATAAAGTCTTTTTCTTGTGATAAAGTCTTTTTCTTGTAAAGAACTGAGGAAAAAGCAGACGAGTTTTTCTGGAAATTCTGCTGCAACCTGTGGACAAAGATAAATTTCTGCTACTTCAAAGCAGTATGAACTCTGAAGATGATGTGATAAACATAAGCAAAGGCAGAAAGGTTTAAGAGCTGGTCGGGGATAGGACTGGCCTGAAATGGAAACTCAGAATATAGACGAAAAGGCAAGGTCGCAGGATGCCCTCAATAGCAAGCAGATCTCAATTTATATGGTGTGACATTACTGAATGTAGGAGATCCCACCAGAAAGGCTAAACAGAGCGCATATCTAGAATAAAGTTTCTACAGCCAAGCCAAATACCTCAGAATTCTTAAGTCAAAACATCTAATGTGTCTTAGATAACAACTCTTGGACATACCCTCTGTTATCGCTTCTTCCTTTCCATCACCCTATCCAATATGATAGCTAATTTTACTTCTAAAGTCTATCATATGAAAGCATCTATTTTCTTCCCCTTTTTATGCTTCTAAGAAAAGGCTGCACCGTTATGAGAAAAGGAAACTTTACTGCTACCTTATAGTGCTGCAGTCTGCCATGAGCAAAAGTCTCTTGTCTGGGTGCCTCAGGGGAACAGTTAGTTTGGTCTGAGCTGAGGGACTTCTCTCTGCATCAGTTTCACCTACATTTCCTTTTTTCGAAATGACAACTAGATTATTCTAAATTAAACATTGACAAGAAAGCACACACCTTGGTTAAGAAAGAAAATGTGAAATGATGTAAATGTTCTGTTTTTACAATGTGTTCCATTAGCATGCTTTATCACAGCCTAGAATAATTTTTGAGTCAGTAAACGAAGAGAGATCTTAGAAATACACTATTTCTATGCTACAGCAGACTGACATGTTACATACAAGAAAGGGATTGACAGGTTCATAGTAAAAGCAAATTGTCTGCAACCCTTAAACTCGGTTTATGAAAGACGGGGGAAAAAAAGGCGGGAGGAAGCTTCTATTAGGCACAGTATGATCATTAAACTAATGAGAAGAGCATTATTTCTCCATTAGCTTAAAGACTAGGAATTTATAGTAAGCTAATGCTAGAATTACATTACACTGAGTTGTGTTTCCATTTCCTGGAAGTAGAAACTGTGAAGTAAAACAAAAAACCCTAAACTGCAGGAGCTGGTGTGTTTTTGCATGCTCTGCTGTTTGTGTGGGTGCATTTCAGTTTTACGGGTAGAATATATATGTTATACTTGGGAAAGATGTTTGAATTTCTTTGCCTGTTCTTAATTGCTTAAATATGAGTCAAGGTAGTGTTTAGCTGACATAATGCTTAATGTTTACAATGTGCGTGTCTCCATCTAAACTCAAACTCACCACATCATGTTCCCTCCATGTACACTGAAGAAAATAGGGGCTTTTAGGACATGGTCAATTTGATCTAATTTATTCATCTATGGGTTGAAAGGGTTGGTCTCTACAAGTGCCAATTTCTTCATTACAATTTCTTGATTAACTATAAATAATGTCCAGACTGGCTACCTCAGAGATGAACGTAAAACATGTCCAGTCACAAGTTCTACAGTAGGGCTGGAATTCTGTTCATAGATGAATGCACTTAAATGTCAGTATTTATGTGTAAGCTAGGTGATGAAGAATCTAGTCGATGCAATCAGTGAGTTTAGAAACCACAGACGTTCAGCTGACCACACAAGCAGAACTGAGGCTGACTATGGAAAGAGTCACTCAGTATTAAAATGTCAATTGAATTGACTAGACTAAAGGATGATAGCAGCAACAACAACATATTTGAAGATGTGACGTTTGCCTGGGGTATTTAGGCTAAAACAATAACTCTGAGGGATCAGGAGATGAAGAAGGAAATTCTTACTGCTAAAAATGAAGGTTTAAACATCAAAAACATGATAATCAAGATGGGCAAGGTTACCCCTTTACATCCCAAAACAGTAGTGACCAGTTTCCCTGGTGTTGTGTCCCAGCTTCTGACAGTTAGAAATACTGTGTAAATAGTCACTCAAGGACTTTCTCTTCTGAATTTGACTAACCTCTTTGTGAGCCAGTTTAGACTTCTAGGCACCACAACATCCTTCTGCACTGAGTTCCACCATATAATAATGCATTACCCAAAATATTAGGAAATTCCTTGGCTTTGTTTTAAACTGGCAGCTTGATACTCTTGGAAAAACTTGATATTGCTGAGAATAACTACTCCTTGTACACCTTCTCAGCACTACTCATAATTTTTGTTCTAGCCTTCTGTCATAGTTCCTCTAACAAGTGTGCCTCTTCCAAGCTGAAGTTTAAGCTGCGTAGGCTCCTTCCCAGCTGAAACCATTTTACTTAGATCATCTTTGTCTTCCTGTGCGCTCTACAGTTTTTAGTTCCTCCTAGTCTTGTTTGACATGATCTGATTGCAGCCACGTGCTCAATGAGATGAATGCATTGTGGGTTGGGTAATGGCATAACATTTACTTCTCAAGTCCTTTTACAATAATTGCTCGCATTCTGTTTTCCTTTTAACCACCCAGAGCACTCTGCTGGCATTTTCTCAAAAGTATCCATGATGACTCCAAGATTTCTTTCCTGTTGCTCATAGCTAATGTAAGATCCATTCATTAAGCATGTACAGTTGAGGTAGCATTTTTTCTCATGTACATTACTTTGCTTTTAAGAACATTGAACTTCATCTGCTGTTTTATTTTTGGGTCGCTGACAGTATGGTGAGATCCTTCTGCAACTCTTTACGGACAGTTTTAAATGTTCCCACCATGAATTACTTCTTGTTTCTGGCAAGTATCAACATCAGTACACTTTCTCTTTTCTCGATTGTTTCTGGAGGTTTTGAGTGATACAGACTGTGCTCTTGGATTTTGTGGGGTCCCATTTAGTGCCACCTTGGTGAAAACAACACTGGATCTTGCAGTGCTTGCTTTTCTGTGTGATCTAACGAAACATGCTAATTTTCAATAGGCATTCATTTCTGCATTGCTCTTTTTCCTTCTCTCCCTTCCCCCAATCTATCTGTCTGTCTCCTTCTTTTATTTTTTCAATGTGGACACATCATCCTACAGCCCTAAAAATGTGGAAAGCTTCTTTCTAACTTTGTACAACAGAAGTCCTGGCTTGGAGTCACCTGCTTTTCTAGGAGATAATGATAAATACGATAAAAGATTTGAAGAAAAGCACCACAAACAGAGAAGATATTCCAGAATCTTAGTAACGCTTTCCATAAAAGCATTAGCCCTTAGACCTTTGGACAATGTAAGTAACTGTATATGTTGAAGGAGACTGTTCTCATGAGGCCTTTGTTCAGTTGTGCTTAAACCAGGCAAAGATCTGCGACAAGATTTCTGCCAACCTAAATAGCTCATCAAAATGCTGGATGCTAGATCAAATAAAATAAGAGGTGATATTTTCCATCCTAATTGGGCAAAGTTAATAAATAAATGACCAGGCATTGATAGTACAAGATTACTGTCTGAATTAATGGCTGTCTCTCAATTCTCAAATAAATCCTTGGCAGTGGTGCCCCCGATGCAGAAAACGCATTTGACAAATTGCATTTGACAAGATTAAGTTGATTTGGTCCTTTATGTGGGTTTGGCTTGTGTGAGCACTTCTCATCTGGATTTTGTTGCTTTATTATAGCTTGCAATCACATTGATTTAAAAGGAGGCTAATAGCTTAATTCTTAAAAGGTGTACAGAAGAATGGGACATTCTGTCACACCTTTTATTTAACACTGCCCTTGAACTGTTGGAAACACAGATTAGGGCTAGTCGTAAAGTGCAAGGTATGAAGTCAGGAACGTAACACGTGAGGTTAAACTATTACTTTATGCTGATGATATACTTTTATTTATGTCAGATCGACAAAAATCTCTTCCTAATATATTGGACATGGCAGGCAACTTCGGGAAATATTCCTACTATAAAATCAATTGGACTAAATCTAAGGTGATGGCAATCTCCCAAAGTATGAGAGAGAGAAAATTGATCAATAGCCCCTTTCAATGGCAATAGGCTAGTCTGAAGATTTTGGATGTTTGGTTCCCCAGGATAAGTAATGAAATTGTTAGAGCTAATCTTAATCTTTTAATTATGAAGCTGACTAATGACTTAAACGGATGGTAGGCTTTCCCCCTCTCATTATGGGGGAAGGTTAATGCAATTAGAATGAATGTAGTACCAAGCCTACTTTCCATCCTGAGTACATTACCAGTTTGTGTTCCCTCTCTCTCTTACTTTTTTGGAAAATTAATATGTTTAAAGTTCCCTAGGGGTTGGGAAAGAAACAAAAAAGAAATCGTTAACTGCTACTGTAAAGTTTAGGAACCTTTATTACCTGATATTGCGTTGCATTATATGCCTGCTCTCTTGGGGGTGGGTGGCTTGATTGCTAATCTTTATCTGTAGGGTCCGCAGCGTGAGAATATATAGAAGAGAATTAACATATTCCTTGTCTTTACAGAGCATTTTGCAGTATGATAACTTGTCTCTTCTGGGACACTCACTGTGGCTGGAGGCAGCCTGAAACATCCTTTCTGGTAGACAAAACCTTCAACTTGGGAAGGCTGCAAAATACATGCCATTGAGCATCCTCTGCTGTGGAAGAATTGGAACAGTATTGGCATATTAACTCCAAGAAATCCTGTGGAAAATGATGAATGTATGCCTTTTGTAAGCCTCAAGGAGAAACATGCATTAGAGCACAGGAGAAAATTGATATATGAGAGAGAGTGAAACTTAAACATGCAATTACAGAACAATTTGGGATCCAATATTGTCCCTGTGTTGAATCCTGCAGAAGCCTTTTTCATTAGAATGCTGTGAACCTTTTGACATGATTAGCAATGCTATCCCTTACCAGAAAGAGCTTATGTAAAAATCTAGTCACTGGTATAACTACCAAGCACTAGCATCTAACGTCATTCAATCTAAAACCATATATGACATAGCTCTTCTAACTTAAGCATCTGATTGCCTTCGTAGAAAATTGCCAGGAATACGTATCGGAGACATATACATTCTTTTAATCTGCTTCTGTATGTAGCACTAGTCACTGGTGCTGTCTGCCAAAAGACAGTTCAGTACCTGTGTTTTGTCCTGTTATTCAGTTCTCAAAGAAGATCAAAAGTAAAATTTGTTTTAATATCATCAGCCATTTTGCCTGAAGGACAACACGTTCCTTTGCGTTTATGGGTACCAGTTGTGTATTTACTGAGGGAGGGTTAAAAGGGTGGCAGCCTGACCATGGTCACTGCTGATTATGGTGTATGTTGTGCTAGTTATATATCATACAAACACCTGTTGTGTTTTGGAGCTATGCTTCACCATTGGGGATGCTGTATGGACTCTTGCAGAGTCTAAGAAGCAGGGGTTGCACAGAGCCCTGAGGGTGGCCAAGAAGCTTGTTCTGCTGCAGTGACTGAAAAGCAGAGTATGGCTATGGCAGAATTGGCTATGGGGAGAACTGACACAAAAGCGTTATCGTCTACGGGCAACCTTCCGAGGCCTCGGCAGAGCAAGGCTGGTGTCCAGCTTGCCGTGTCCAGCTGAAGGCCAGTGCTCCTACTGCTTCTGTCATCTCGCAGCCTTGAGCTGAGGTCTGTCTGTTGCACGTGATTGTGACAACTGGTGTAACAGAAATACTGGAATACCTTGTGGGATTGTGTTCTGAATCCTCCTCTCAGTGCCTCCTCTTCCTCCTTATATCCTGGCTGTTTATTTTTCCCTGTTTTCTCTCTTTTCCATTTTGATTACTTTTTCTGCCAGTTAAATTTTATGTGACATGTTTAAGTTACTATGATTCATAGTTTCATTCTTGTATGGTAATTTCTGATACCATATAAAAATTTGATTAAAAAAGCAGAGGAATTAAAAAATAATATTGGCCTTATTTCTGAAAATGCCTGCTCGATGTGGAGAAGAATTTTGGGGGAAAAGATACCAGTGTCAAGAAACTACCATCACTCCATGGTGGCCTATGACAAAGCCCCCTTCGGACATGTATTTCTGTCTTCCTGGTTGGAGATTTAGCACTATATTTTTGTTATCAGAACCGCCTATTAAAATATATTCTATAATCTCATTTACAAATTTTTCTATTATAAAGGCATATTGATTTTTATATTAGTCATGCTTCCAGAATATTACTCTTGATGTAGGTACAGTGCGTATTCCACAACAACTCATCAGGAAGATCTTGTGCTGTAAACTGTTTAGGATTTGTAAAGCATGTTTGCGCATATTTGCATGGAAGCTAGCCATGCTACTTACACGAATAGTGCCTGTATTCCTAATCAAGCTTCCCGATGCAGATGCGTACAGAAGTGCTTTGCTGGATGGACATAATTTTTGGCATACATCTTGTCTCTGGAATGCCTTAGCACCTTGGTTATGGTGTTTCTTTGTGTTTGTTTTTCCTTTCAAATTACTTTATTGTTAATTTTGAGACGATATCTCTACTATTTCCTCGTGTAATGAGAACTAGGGTGACTCTTCCCTAAATGTGATTATATATTGTATGGAAGCAGAGCTTAAGGAAGAAGTATCGAAAGATAAGGAAAGAACTTGTGAGTAGGCAATACTGTTTTTTCTGATGTGGGCTAATGCAGGGGAAATTTTTCAAGAGAGAAGGAAATTCTAGAATAAAGGAATCTGATAAACAAGAGGAGAGAGGATGAGTATTTGAAATATGCTTATTTTTCGTAGTTCTGAGCAGATGGACCAGTGCAAGTTCATAGAAACCCAGTGTCTTCAGCAGTTCTCTTCTGTCAGAGCACTGCACTCCTTGCAAAGGTCATTGAAAGGATGAAATCCTGGCCCAGTTGAAGTCAGTGAGGCTTTTGTCATGATCTTCAGGGAACTGAGATATTACCCTGGTCTGTTTTCCCAATATCAATCTGTGCCTTAGATTAATTTTTAAAATAGAATAAATAATAATAAAAGTAGCTACCTACTTAAAAAGGCATTGCTAGGCTGAATGTAAAAACAGACAGTTGGGATAGAGAGTATGTCTTCTAAAGGTGGTCTTATACATATTTTTATTGAAAAATACCCGTGGAAAAGCAATAAAGATTCATAGTTCAATGGGCAGAGTCACTAAATATTGATAGGACATAGTTTCCTAGCACACTAGGATAACACTAGCAAAAATGCTGTGTGGGAGTCAGGCAGTTACAGATGAAAATTTGTATGTTGCTCTTTTTTAGTGAATTTATGGAGTTGAAGACTACACTGACAATGCAGTCTGGGAGGGGTAAACACTATTTTGCAAGTTCGGGTCATATTCAGGCCATGTGGAAAAGAAGAGGAAGAATCATTTGAAATAGCTATAACTTTTTGTGATAATTTTCATCTTTTAATGATGGAAGAACTGAGATCAAGAATTCAGCTGTAAAGTATTATTTTTTCTTTTGAGTTAAGCACCCAAATCTCTTTCTCCTAGGTACCTTTCTATATATTTTAATATATATACAGATAAAACCAACACATACTTTTATATCTGCAGTGTTATAACAAATGGATACTAGGTTCAACTGGTACCAAGAATGGTAAAACCAGGCATTTTAATAGACTAGCTATCGAGGTCAGATGATCAAGAAAAAGCAGAAAAGCTTTAAAACACTTGTAAAGGAACATTTTCCCCATACCCAGTGCTCTATAGAACTCCACGGCCGACATAGAGAAAGCAGTCCTAGGTCAGTGGGAAATGCTACTGCTGCTCCAACAGCAGTCAAAATAGAAGGAACTATTATATGACTTGGATTACTGCTGCTGGACTTCCTTGGCCATTTTTTCTCCAAAGAAAGCAGCAGAGGTAGGTGGACCTTACTCTGTAATCCTCACAATCTCACACTTTCCGAAGAGAAAAATGTGAGATGCCGTCTATGTTCAGTGCTTGCTTTTTCCTTCAGGTGTGCAAGCTTTAACTAGAGGAAAAAGGAAATTATCCTCTTTTTAGTACCAGATGTTTCACTATGAGAGGCAAGTCCTGAATACTTATGGAATGACTTGCTGGTAAGAAGAGTTTCTTCCTGTAGTAGTTAAGAGGTTGTTTATGCTCTGATACCTAAGGGTTTATATCCTTTCCAAACTTCTGCATTTTCTGGTGTTCACATGTGATGTTTACCCAATGAAGAAAGAATTGGACCATAAAACTGGTGACAAGATTGAAAGGAGCCTCTTCGTTTATCATGTCCAGCCCTCTTCTTTTTGCTAGATGATATGATGGAGGCATATTTCTGAGGTGAATTTGCATTTTTCTTAACTGAACAAGTCTGCCCCTGTCTATCTGAGTCTGTCCTATATATTACAATGTATGTTTGTTTTTACAGCTAAATTCCATCTTTTGTAGTTTAGCAATATTTTTAAATGCCTGAATTATTTACCTAAAGTCTACAAATTGTGTATATTTGCAAAGTGTTTTATAAATGTTGCTAAAACAATAACGGAGGTTCTATGAGCTTGGTACAGGTTGATTTATTATCGGGCAGCATTAATTTAGTGTTCTGAGCCAAGCATCTTTAATTTGTTTTTGCTTATACTTTTCAATTTTAAGATGCATTAGACAGCGGATTATATCACACATATATCTCAAGCATAATGGAGAGTTGCACATGTGACTAGTTTTCCCTCAGAAATTTGTATTTGTCACCTATTCCACCCTTTAAATCAGAACTAAAATCAGCCTCTTGGTTTTAGGGCTGTGGGACTATTTTGACTTTTTCTGTACCACTGCATGCCAGGAGTCAGCTGCCATTTTATATTTTGTTCAGATGCTACTCCTAAGCCTGTTTATAAGGTTGGTGACTGATATTTGTTTCTTTTACAAATTTTTAATGAATATTTCTTTAAAAAATTGCAATGTGAGGATCTCTGCTTTGTTAATGTCACTGTGTTCTTTCCTGTCTAGTATTTAGCCTCTTAAATCTAGAAGTAGAGTTTTCATAACTAAAAATATACTTGCCAAAACATGTAAATAGAGGACTTCAGTGTTTTATTAAAGATACATAATAAATAGGACCGTCCACTATTATCAATTTTTTTTAAGAAAAAAAGGTTAAAATATCAGTGACAAATGGTGTCAAAACTATGAATGGAAACAAAATGCAGCAGCACAGGCAGTTATGCAACTTTTAGAATTTCAGAATGAGATAGACTGAGCTGATAATTTTATAGCTACTTATTGCAAATCTTCTAAATTGTGTTTATCGTGCAGATTAGAAAAGCATTTCTTATTTGGGGCTGCTCAAAGATGGGCCCATAAAAGCTATTCTTGTCAAGGGCATTGATAATGGCCACTAAAGGGCTGTTGTGCCACAGCAAGAACTTGAAAAAATTCATTGCGTTCTGTCAAAGGAGGAACAGGGCTGTTGGTCTTTTCATAATCTCCATTAACTGCTTTTGCATCTCATTGTCCTTATCCATAGGCTTTCCAAGTCACAGAGAAAATTTTTTTTGCCACAAGAATTGACTGGAGATGGTATGCATGGACTGGCGTGTTTCTTCTCCTTGAGCCCACAGAGGCATCTTCCAATTTAACAATCTTGGTTAATGCCGGAGGAAGTTTTTCTGCTCTTCGCAGATTTTCATTGTTGGAAACAGATGGTAATGATAGCCTCCTGGAAAAAGCTGGGCTTTTTTCAAGGACAGGTCTCGTTTCTTAACAGGACAGTAAAAACTGTTGTTTGGTTTTATGGCATCAAAGGAAATATCTGCTCTTCCTCCCATTGCACAGTTCTGCGATTACCCTTTTCATAGTCTCTTTTCCACTACTGGACACACAGTAACTCATGACAGATTTTATGCTCCATGTGACTGCGCCAGGGTCCTTGAGTAGCAAATAGTTGGTACAGTCTACTGGAGGGGACTGGCTCTATTTAGTTAACGTGCGTGTTGTGGATACGGGATGTGAAGACATAGACTAGGCAGGATAGGTTAGTAGTTCTGAAGGAATAAGGTTTGAAGTTGCAAAAGCCACCTCTGTACACTGTCCCAGCTGTGCACTGGGGCCATGATATATAAAAGCATTTCAGAAAGGCTGACAGATGACTCTAGCAGAATGTTTACTGAAGCACTGTACAGAATCAGCCAGTCATGCGTTGTGGTGCACGTCTAGAAAAATCAACATTATCTTTTCTGAAATAAGAGACGAAGCCTCTCTATACAGAAATATAGAAATTTTAGCCAATACATAGACTAACCCATGCAATGTAAATTAAAAGCACCAGACCTTGGAATGAAGTTTTTTGTTCGTTTGTTTGTTTTTGTTTGTTTTTTTCATAAGAACTGAGGCTTGAGCCAAAGGGACAGATGTACATTCTCTCTCAACTTAACTCTGCAGTTCATATGTTATCTTAGTACTTTTGTCTACTCTACTTTCTGTCCTTGCCGACGATAAACAGATTTCTGCCAAGCATCGGAAAAAAAAGAGGTAATGTTGATTTAATGTTGTGTTAGAGAGCCAACAGACAGATATACTGCAAATACTATTGAGAATTTCATTATGGGGGCCTATCTTCCCATGTATACAACAGAGAACAAAAAAGCACTAATAATAGGGCTCAGAGAAGTAATAGCCTACAGATTTCTTCCTTAAATAGCCACTATGCTGTCCAAAAGAGACAATGTCTTCGACTTAACTTCGGTAATTAAGCAAGTTGCATGTTGAAAACAGCTTTAGCTCTAGTTGCTGCAGTTTAAATTTATTGGAAAGATGACTAAAACCACAGCTACAACTTTTCTTTTGAAATCTGATGGAATTATTAAGTGAATGTGGAAGAGTTTCGGAATTTCAAATCAAAGGTGCAAAACCAAATTAGATGGAACTTGTTTCTTGAGCAAGGAGAAAACATTTGTTGGGAAGAGCTTTAGATCTAACTGAATAAGTAAGTACTTCAGTGGAGATACCTGGGATATGCAGAAAGCCTATGTGGAATGGAAAAACACATGAGAAGTGTAGGAATGCCTTGAGAATTGTCCAGACTCAAGTGGAACTTGCACTGGATAAAAAACAGAAAGCAAATTATTCTTCAGATGCATTAAAAAAAAAAAAAAAGAAAAAAGTGAGTAAAAAGACAGAGGAGTCCCCGTGGTGTATTGTATGTCCCACATGAAATGCAGGGGATGAAAGAGATCAAAGAAAATATTAGAAGGGTTCTTCTCCATCTTTCCTCTGCATTTTTTAAGGAGGATAATGTTAGAGTATAAGGGCAAAGGATAACAATTCATGGTCTCAAGCAAACTTTTCCCCATAATTCTGAAAGAAGAGCATACAAAATTACAGCTCTGCAAAATGTGTAATATGTAGTACCTATATTTAAAAAAAGGATTAAGAGAAATCTGAACAACTATTCATCCTATAGTGTGACCTCAACTACTGGCAAGATTTTCAGACTGCTTTTGGAAGGAAATTAAATGGAAGAGGGGAGGGAAAAAAAAAAAAAGGCAGCCTGTGTTAGCCTACCACTCATTGCACCAGTTGGAGAACCTGGCATCTCTGAAAGGATGTCCAGAAAGTGAGTAGAAAGAATGCAGTAGATCCAGTCTTTTTAGACATCAAAAAAAGTTTGCTACTGTCCAGTTGTGGGGGGAAAAAAAATCCTTCTATTTGAATTTACTGATTAGTCCAACAACTGTATAGCATGAAGGGAGTAAGCTAAAAGAAAAATGTCAGTGGTTAGGTTTAAAATTCCTCTGGCCTCAGCACTTACCTTTCAATGAAGGATCTATCTTGGATCAGATGATACATTTTAATATTTTCATTAGGCCTCTGAACAAAAAAGGTTGTGGTGCACCATTAAAGCTGATAACACAAAATTAGGAAGATTTATTTATCTCCCTAGGAAATCTTGATGCTACTGTACAAGGACCTGATAGTATTTAGGGTCACCTGAAATATTGATTGCTCATGTTTGAAAGAGTAACTCAGGCTGGAGCACATGCAAAGAAAGGCCACCAATGTGATCAGAGGAAAAGGAATGGTTTACTAACGTGAAATTTGATACTGGGGGATCCTGGAACAAGCGTTACGAAATAAGTAGTTAAGGCAAGACAATCGGCTTGTTTTTTAGATGGATCTTGAAAAAATTTGAGTGTGACTATGGTACAGCTATCTGCAATAGCAGGGGTCTGACTTGATTTTCAAAGTCCACTTTAGTCCTATGTTCCTAAGCAACCCAGCCAGTAGGGATGGGAGAGGCCACTGTTTATTGTCATGGATGCCCAAGAGAAGACAGCGCCTAAATGTACCCTTATTTCACAGAAAAATGTTCCAAAGGTATTAAAGCCCACGAACTTACAGCAACAGGAAAAGGTCATCACTGCACACTACACATCATAGACAGTGAAGCTGTAGGCAACTGACACTGTGTGATTTAATCTGCAGTTGAAGGCTGGAGAGTTGTCAGTGACTTTTCCTTTTATATTCCAGTTTCTGATGCTTCAAAATAGAAAGTTCAAACAGACTAGTATCTTAGCCAGCAAAAAAAACCTGAGAGTAACCTCCTCTGAGGATGTGTCAGAACTTTAAATGATAAACCAAAGAGGAACATGTGCATAAATACTTAAAATAAGTTTGAACTTCAGCCAAGTAATCTTCTCCTGTAGCTAAGCACATGCAGTACTGTACCAGGACTTCAGCGTCTTGTATTCAGTGTCAGTAGTGTAGAATATTTTAAATCATAATGATGGTTTCAGAAAGTTACTCTGTGAATGAATGTAATTGCAAAATGATAAGAACTGGTATTTCCTGGTACTCTTAGAGGTAAGCTTTTATTGTTAGTGCTCTATCGAGATTATGGCTATTAAAGATCAGGTTTAGTGGAGGTTATGACCATCCAATTGAAAAGTCCTTAGGGATTACTTGTACAAAAAGTATGAACAATGAGCCTTTTCACTGCAGGAGCCTGACTTCCCGCAGTAATGCAGGTGGCAATTCCTAAGTAAAGTAGGCGACAAACTTTATCTATATCTTTAGGTTACCTCTTTAGAGTCTCTCTTTTCTGGACACGGAGGCAAAGCTGTGACTCTTCTCTCCAACACTCCAGTCTGGGGCCTCCAGACTTCGTTATGGGGTTGAACGAACACAGAGAGAAGCAGGAGTCGGTTCCTGAAGTAACCATAACTAAACCACATGTGAAACTAAAGGGACTGGAATATAAAAGGCAAGGAAACGGGCAATCTTTGCGCTCTCATTTGGAGATTAGATTTCTTATTGATGTCAATGACATAGTTCACTGCCTGGTATGCTTCCCTGGGTACAGCAACATCTTTCCTTCTAATAATCCCCTGCCAACAACAGCTATTGCCTTGGTTATATTCATTCTTAAATCCCTAGAGTAGGGAAATCTGAAAAAAAATTCCTTTATGCTACTGATGATCAGTGTTATATCTTTCTTTCAAGCAAAGACCTCTTCAATCTACTCCTCTTTTGGAGTAATAAGATCTAAGCTTTTCCCTGGTATCTCTTAACAGCAAACCTACTTCTTCCTCCCTCAAGTGTTACTAATGCAATTCCAGTTAAACACTATGTTTTTCCTGTGCTCCCTTTGGGTGCCTTTTTCTTTAGCTAGGATGTTACGTCACAGGTCTGCTTCTTCTATGGCTTTTCTACCCTTCCCCGCTCCCTTCCCTCCCAGATAAATTTTGTCATATCTTTTTGGAGATATTTTTTCTAATAGGTCTTGACAGCTACATTGCTTGCTTCTTTGTACTATCTGAATGTTCAGATTTCTAATAGTCCATCTTTGCCAACACGATGTTGACCAGACCAGTCACAATACACCAAGATACCTGAACAAAGGCTACTGCTCTTCTGTTTATAGCTTCTATGGGGTTGACAGACTCTTAATGAGAAGTGTTGTGTCCTTCCCCCTAGCTTTTCTGCTTCTTTGTACTGCTTTTCATCTAAAACAGAGACTACCTGGCAGTAACTGTTATTCTGCTCCATTACGCTCTCCTGCTTGTCTCTTATCCATGACCACAAATGTGTGTCACAGGCCAACTCTTTCATTGGGAAGTTTTTCAGGTCTCCATAATTTCACAGGATGTTTAAAACACACTTCCTGCATGTACGCTCCAGGTTCCAAAATTGTTTCCTTCCCACCATAGTACTGTCTGTAACTCATTCCACATCCTCAATGTGATGCCGTGGAGAGAAACTTAATGTTGGTAATATATTGCTTACTTTTATGGTGGACTATCTTCTAGTAAAGAAGAGAGAGAATGGACAGAATTTAGCGTTTACTGTGGGCAGTCTTGGGTCCCAGATGAACAAAAAAAGCTAATGAATTAATGACAAATCTGCGTGCTGGAGAGTCATAAAATCAGGAATGTGATGATGTCCTTGCTTGGTCTAAACAATACTAAAAGGGGGAGCGAGTATAACACATGAGTTCAATTAGTATATGCTGCACATGGATTAGCAAAGACAAGCAAGTAGACAGCCAAGATTTATTTCCAAAGTATGTTGAATGCTTACACCTTTGATAGAATTTTTTCTTAATGTAGCAAGCCTTTTGTGAATCTCTTCACTTCCCAAAATATTAGATCCAAAGCATTTAAGCCTTTAAGAAGTATGCGAACTTTGCTTTACAAGTCATTCCTGTTCCTGTTTTTTTTTCTCCCTGTAGAAATCTTTAATTTCCATGAGCATATGAAAGGTCTTTGATAAGATAATTGCTTCCAAAGACTTGGTTAAAATTGATGAAAAGGATAACTGTATAGTACAAGGGCATATGAGATGTATTAATGTTGAGAAGGTATTTACATATTTTAACTGACACAGCAAAGTTATCTGAAACACAAGTCAGAGATCAGACTCTATAGATTGAAGTCACAAATATTACTCAATAAATGCCAATTAGCATCTTACATTAGACCCCCCCTGGGAGCAGATGTCACCTTTGACATTATGCAGTGCTTGCAGTGACAAAGTCCAAGTATTTCCTTACATTTTCAATAGCGCGAAATGCAACCAGCTCACATTTATGACAATTATTGTCTGATGAGCTCTCATTTCTATTCAGAGAGGCAAAGGGCAAGGTTGTGAGAATGGTTAAAATGAGGAGGAGACACAAAAGTCTTTCACTCTCATCTTTAGGGCTGTTTCTTTGATGCCAGATGGAGAGCCAGGGTTTAACGTAACGCTACTGAACCCCAGACCTAGCACAGTTTTCAGCAGTTACTTTGTGTGGGCAAGGTCTCTGTGAATGTGTTTGTCCTAGATCATATTTAAGAAAAAGGGAACAGATCCAGCAAAGATAATAGCCTCTGAAAAACAAGCATCATTGTATTGCAAGAAATGTAGCAGATACCTTGGACTGATTACAATAAGAAGATGAAACAAGTAGCACCTGATGGACGCCAGGGTAGTGGCTCTAGCCACTGACTGGATCTTCATGCTGTGACTACAGAGGTTGATGGCATCAGGTTCAGTCTTTGCATCTGCAGAACAGGCACAGAGTCTTCCTGTTCCTCACAGGATGCAGTAGGTTTTTTAGATGCCTTTCACTCTTCGACATCTTCTGAAAGAACTTGAGGCTGATTCACTAGGACTTTTCAAGTTAAAATATCTTTCAAGCCCCCTCCCCATCCCCTCCAGATTAAAAATGAGGTCTCTGATGGCTTGGAAGAGTCTAGAGAGAAGGGGAATATCTTTAATTGGTTGGTGATCTCTGGGCCCTTATAGATGAAGCTGAAAGGGAACCCAGCACTTCTGTCAGCAGTCTCTGATATTCCAGATCAAGGGCACCTTCATGACAGAAACTGAAAAGATATGGTTAGCGTAAAACCTCACATTCAGAGCTGCAATTTTATTTGCCTCTTCCTGTGACTTGTAATGTCTTAGAATAGAGGCAAACATCGTTTGTCCTTTGTTTGTTTGACAACAATTTATGTAAAGAAGTTTCCCTCAGCATTTGTGCGGTCCTTTAACTCAACAGTTGGGAAGATAATTTACTACACAACAAAAAGGCAACAAAGTAGAAGGTGACTGTAAAACCAAAAATATTGGTAGAGGACAGACTTGCACCTGAAAATACTCAGTTTTTTTAAGGTATAGAGTTTCAAGCTAGTATCTGTATCAGTATCTCTCCAGTCAAACAAAACCATATGATAATTTTGCTGTGAAACAAAATAAGCAAAAAGAACTGCCATCCAGTACTGTCCTTACAGAATGGAACAAAGACGCTTCTGGAGAGCTTTGTACAAAGCACAAGTTCTCTGAGTGAACAGAGCATCAGGACCAGAACCTTGCATGGACATAGACGATATAGAGCTGCAGAAAATGAACTGTGTCCTGTAAGTGCCTCTGTGAACACCTTTAGTCTCTTGCAGTGCAAAGGCAAAGAGGTCTTTTTTTTTTTTTTTTTTTACCTTTCCCATCTCTCCTGCTTGGTGGTGGTGAAGGGTACCCTAGTGAAGGTAACTTGCACTATTCCGTTTGAAAGAAACAAACCGGGAACATTTGTGTAGTCATTTATCGTGGGGTCGTACGTTAGGAAGCTACCAATTTTTTTAGGCTTTTCACCTCTCAGCTGAAAATTGATACCTGACTCTAAGTGTGGACCAATTGTTATGAACTAACCTGTCAGATGAAAATACTCATTAGGTATGTTGGCAGGATCCGTCGTGAATATGCTCAGGGTTCAGAGCTCAGTTGTATAGGTGCATTGTTTCAGAAATGTGGGATATTGTCAATGAGGCTCTAACAAGAACTCCTGGGAGATGTGCTTGTAAAACCTTCAAAAGCCTTTGAAGATATATTGCTGATGGGGAGAATTTTTCATGTAATGTGATACGTTAAACTTTGAGAAGAAGATTGTAGACAGTCCTTTATTTCATTTCATTTCATTTATTTTTTATATGTATGTATAATTGGTAGCATGGCAGACTGCCATGTGATGTTTTACCTTGAGCCCTGATAACAGAAAGCATGTTACGTATAAGATTAACATTATCTTCTTAGTTCCAGGAAAAAGCAGTAACACCTTCCCCTTGTATTTAGAGTCTGTACCAATAGCAATAACTACGGGAGACAGGCTGCCAAACATACTGTTCAACAATTTACAGTTTTCACACCGCAGTGGCCAAAAAGACAGAGTCATAAAGATTGCAGATCTTCTCTTCCTTAGGAAACTTTGTATCTGCTGTTTCTGTCAACAAAATCACAATTGTTATTAATTGTTCAATTGTTTAGTTTTCTACTATGAAGGAGGTTATGGGAAGGGACTTGAACTCTTTAACTACTGTAATCTGAACATGAAAGTCTAACTGAAATCAGAGGACTGCTGTGCATGTCTGGTTAGGGTAATTTTAAGTTCAGAAGCTCCTGATGTTGACTGCTTCACAGCTGGAAAACTGTATTAGATAGGCTTTTGACCTAGTCTATCAGTCTAGATATTAGTCAAAATCTTTAATCTGAAAAATGCCTAGCATTTAATAAACCAAATATGAAAATACCATAGATGCTTCATGGTGTCATAACTAAACCGTTCAAGTTTAAGACTGTGGGGCTGCAGCTAGTGCTTTCATGCTTAACAGAATGTCAAGAAAAATAATTATGCTGGTAAGTGTGAACATCTCTGCAGAAGCATTTTGGTGAGGAATGTACTTCTGAAGTGAGGAGGTCTGTCCTCACTTACCGTGCTTTGGTATGCCTCGTGGGGCACTCTTGGGGTGCACAAAGCAGGCACTTGTGTATGAATCTAGACTAGACGGCACGATCCTGCAGCGCTGCCCAAGCTATTGGCATTCAGTCTATGGGACCAGAGTGCAACTAGTTTGAAGTAAACCCGTCACCCCCCCTAAATGTATATAGTTGGTTAGCACCAACTATTTCGCTCTACAGATCTGCTCCCATTGGTCCTGAGCGTACTTGCTAACGTGGGCACAGCATATACGCCACCTCCGTTGTTCTGCACCTAAGTACATTCAAGTCATTACAAGCCTTTTTGACTTCGCTAAGATCTGGATCAGACTTTCTTTAGATCAGCTGGTTTAGGAGGCTCTGAAATACATACAGTGGGCTGAGAAGGTGAGGACAGATTTGCTGAAGCCTGAAAGACTAGATCCACTAATCTTTTGAAAGTTTTCTTTATCTGAAGATCATCTATCAGCTGAAATGAACTACCTGAAATCTTCTGAATGAGAACAATCAAATCAGATTCAGAAGAAAACTTCTTCCTGGTTGCTGATCTGCAGTGCCTTGGAGCATGAGTATTAAAAGGCCGCTAATATGCATCTTTGCCTGTATAACTTGGTGGTCCATGCTGAAATGCTTCCAGAGAAAAGACTGCCATTTTAACTGCAATCAGTTTAGACTGAAACATAGCAAATAAATATGTTTCCCTGGCATTATTGGCACAAAGGTAAACTTTTTATTATATACATTTGATATAATTATATATAATTGTAAAATGTCATCTAACATGCAGTATCAATGACATCGAAAATAATCCTGGTTCTAATTTTTTTCCTTAGAAAGAGTATATTGTTGTAATTTTAAAGCAAAAGACATCTGGGATGTTCCATTTGGTCTGTTATGGATGTGTGATGAAAATCCTAAGAATCTTAGAAATTGAATGTTGGCAGCTGCGAGATTTCATTTTACTCACTGAGGACTGGATGTAAGCATAAGCCAAAGCAACTGACATAGCGTTGCTCATATCTCATATGCCATAGCTGGAAAAGGGTGTCATAAAAATGAATCACCTCTACCCTGACATTATTCATTCATTGTCTATAACCTCTATGCATACAAAAAACAAAGTCAAAGTACAGAAAAAAATCGAACTGAGGGAAAAAGGCAACATTTTGGGCTGCTCTGGACTGCTTATCTCTCACAGTGGTGTGGAGGGAACTTCTAATAAATGTGATGGGGATTGTGTGAGCCCTCGGGGGAGCTTTTATGAAGATATTTCTTTAGCTGAACCCATGCTAATGTTCCATGTCATTTTCATTCGGTTCCGCAGATGCGTATCTTCAGTGACCTTCATTTCAAACTAACACCTCTACATTCTGAATTTTACCATATGCCCTTGGCTACCTCCTTGCCAGGAGTTTTCTAGCACTAGAGAAGGGAAGTAGGGAGGAAAAAGAGCACCTGTGGACAGCTAAAGTTAAAATATTTCACCTGGACCAAGGTACTGTTCTATCCCACGGTCAGATTGGCATGATTTAAAATACACAGTGGGGCCTGACAAAGGATAATTTTAGGAAGAAGGCTAGGTTTCCTTAGGATCACCTGTCTCTTCTATGCTAGTGAAGGAAGACATACTCTCCCAGGGGTGACTGTGGTCATTTGTATTGGGTTCCTACTCCAAATTACCCTTAGGAGGATTGTTTCCTCCATGATTACAGTGGACGCATAAAAAGGTAAGCACCCCGGACCAAAGCTGCCCTCTGTGAGCTCTCAGTGACGTTCATTCCAAAATGACGTGGTATAGAAACTGTGAAGCTCTGAGAAAAGAAAAAGCACACGAGGCAAAGGATGCTTTGGTGATGGATGGACTCACCCAGCTCTTCTGCAGTGGCACTGTCATTCTGGATTGTGAGAAATTCCTCATGAAACAGACCTCTAAATATAGGAGACATTGTCTGTCTTATTCTTCAGTAAAATTCTTGTCTGATGCATTCAGCACGGATACTATGCATTTATTCAGATTAGTTCATGTCTAGAGCTATAATGCTACTCTGTGTGCTTGTTTGAGCCTTCAGAGAAATTATTCCTGAAGTTATGCCATGGATGCAGAGCTGTCTTCGGCAGCTGGAAGCAAGCAGTTCTACAGTCTGCAGAGGGATGTGATAACAGAGAGCCTTGCTTCTGAAACCCGAACCAAACTGTTCCATTATCTTCTTTTCTTTCGTCTTTCTGTGGTTTAAATGTCCCCTGGTTTGCTCAACACTGCTAGGAGCCTGGATGTGTTAGGCCTTTGGCCCATGTCATATCTTTCCAAGTTTTGATAAAATCATTTTGCTGTGTCAAACTATCCGTCACGGACTTTCCTCAGTTCTAGAGGATACTGTTCAGTGTGCTGAAATAACTGCACAAATCTTACTGTTCTTTTCATTGCTGATAGTTTCGATACATATTTCTTTAATCTTGATATTTATCATGTCATTCCGAACAAAATCTACTGCAATGTAACAAGAAATGGTTGACATTTTCTATTTTGGAGATTCATTCATCCTTTCCTCACCTGCACATGCCCTAAATACAAAGGACAACCCATCTGTACTTTCTTTACAGTGACAGAACCTCATCTTCTTCCTTGCATATTATTATGCTCTCAAATTTACTGTTGCAAATTCTGAGTTTACTGCAGTTGGTCCATATGCTATTAGTGCATTATAACATACAATCTAATGCACCTTCTCTGTAGAAAAACCTCCTGCACCATTATTGATTTCAACCTTTGGCTGCCTAATAGTTTCCTCTACTAAACTATCAGCGTTTTCTTTTCAGAGCGAATATATATTGGTATCTGTTCAAATATTACATCAGAGCTGTTAAATGTTGGCTCCAACACTAAGTGAGCAACCTTGTCGTGCCCAAACTCTTGTGTGTAACTTGACCTTCCTGAGGTAATCTTCCACTGAATACTGAAAAGTCTATTCAGGCATGCACTGTTAATTCATTAAAAAAATATAACATTTTAAATTATTTAAAATTCTATTTTAAAGCTGTGAATCTAATGTTTCTCTGCAAATAATGTCACACTGGAGTCTTTCTTCTGATGTTTAGGATTTTAATCACAAAATTTCTTCTCTCGTTAACCGTCATCAAATTGTAATGGGCTCAAGCTTTTTAAATGCTTAACAGTAATGATAATTGTAGTGAATACAGTCCATCTTCATCTACATTTTTAATGCCAGTAGAGTAGATTTCTTTGTGATAATAGAAATTATTATAACGCTGGCTGAATCTGAATGTATTTTCTCTATAGTGTATGTGCTAATATGTTCCTAAAATTAAATTGCAAGCATTTCCGTCTTTGAAAACTTTTCAAAGATTGAAATGTACTGGATAATACAATATCTCTTATGCGTTATAGCATACCAAAAGTGCTCGTGCAGTCATATTGCTCAATAAACCGAATTTACTAGCCTTGTAGAAAAGCACTATAGAGTTTAATAGAAAATGGTAACCTTTTTGCATGCTTTTGAACCTTTCTGTATGATGTGGCAAAGAATGAACGCTTGTGGGAGGAGAGTTCATAGCTAGAGATAGGATGGGCTGGTGTTTGCAGTTTTACTCTGCAAAGCATTTAAGCATGTGCATGTACTGGAGCGAGAGTCATCCTGCTGAGCTTGAACAGGAGATGCTGATGTGCGCATTTCCTATTGACTTTCACGGGTGCCTGGCCATGATTGGCAGCAGAGCCATGCAACTGCTCTGCACACAGCAAAAGTGAGAGAATAAAATATTCCGGCAGTGCTAAAATTCTGATTTCTGTGCTAAAATTGGGACTTCAGAAGTTGTAGATGCTCTACTGTTCCATTCAGTGCACTGTAATTTTCTAGCAGTTTGAAGTTAGGCTGGTCTCCTTTCCTCCCATCAGCTGCTGAGTAAGAAAGCCTGACTCAGGTCTCCTGTGATTACTTGCGATTCCTCTCCCATTTAAATCTTACAGTCTTGAAAAAGTTTAAGTTGGAAGACATTGTCTTGCTCAAACCAGGTTCAGTTCAAAGCTGTATCAGGTTCCTCAGGACCTTGAAGAATCGATAGCAAATGCAAAGTCAAGCAGACAGCTTTTCTAGTTTACTGTAGTTAGTGCAAATGGAAAGTTGTACTAGTTCTCAGGCAACTGGAAACTTGCATGAAGGCTGAAAAATGATGCGTCTAACAATTTTCCAGTTATTGAAGTGGGTTGCTGAAGTCTAAGCTTCATAGTCTATCTCAGTCTATTTCAAAGGGAGATTTTTGTTCTAACGAAAACTTACTGTTTTGTCCAAATGTGGTATTTGAGGGAAGACTTTTGCCAAAATTAATTGCTAATAAAATGTGCTTCAGCAAAAGTCTTCTTCCTCTGAGACAACTGAATCTTTGGTGGAAAATGCTCTGTGTGTGTGTGTGTGAAAATTTGTTCTAAGGCTCTCTCTTCAGCCTCTCTGGTCACAGGCTTCTCTGTCTTAAAGGTATTTTCAAGTGATGACTGAATAGAAATTAATGTGTTCCAGATGAAGATAGGAGGAGAAGACAAAAAGTCTCTCTACTCAGGTGTTTCTCTGGCCTCTCGCCTTACAGGTCATCGCAAATGCATAGCAGCAAAGGACACAGAGCACATGTGGTGCTAGGTGATCATCCTTCCTGAAATTTGGCTTTGGTTAAGAGAACCCTTTGAGGACGCTTCTCAGCTGCTTGGAGCCATGCAAGCTGTATGGTGGGAGTGGACTGGCAGGACAGGTGAAGATATGAAAGCAGCCAAACGTCACTGCATCATCAGGGAATATATCATGCACAAATCTGTTTCTAGAGGTCAGCGACTTGCTTGTGTGAGTGAAGTGGGAATTGGCCTTACCACTTGATCATGGAATCCACCTTTGAGAGAAAATATCTTTTGTACAAAAGAAAAATGCATGGAAAGTGCTGGACAAGTTTTTGCGTAAGAATTTGGACATAGATGTTTTCTTCCTTCATGGCTGCTCAAGTGTAGAAGACTCTCTTCCCAATCTTCTGTAGAGGCTTCTATTGATGAATTCATTTAAATGCAGGTTTAGTAATACTTATAAAGCATAGGATGTTATTGTTTACTTTGTGAAAAAATACAGAAACTTTTCGGTTTCTGCAGCTCATTGGAACTCTATAGTCCGATGGCAAAAAAAAAAAAAAAAAAAGAAAAGAAAAGAAAAGAAAAGAAAAGAGAGAGCATTAACCCTGGTAACTCCTGCTAGTGAGGTAGCAACAGTTAGGGAAGGGAGGAGCAGCTCAGGAGCAGTGGAAGGATTTTCAGACCAGTCATCACAACTGGAAGTCCTGCTCTTTTGTCTCCCTAATTCCATGAAAGCTTTTAATTACTGTTTCTCTTTACCACTTCCTGATTAGATCAGCACTTAAGCACGTGTCTACCCCTGTCTCCCTGGAGTTTAGCCTCAGGCTTAAAGTTAAGGGCAGGTGCTTAAGTACTTCCCTGAAATACATCAGTATAAGGCCTGATCCAAGGTCCATGTCAACAGAAGGGTGTTTGCTCAACCCTGATGAAGTGGAGTAGGGAATATCAGCTGTCTTGATGGGGGCTATTTTCTGAGCATGCAAGGTGTCATGCTTGTACCCTCACTCATAATGCTGAAAATGCATCTCCAATTTTACCATTAGTCCCGGTGGGGAAAGAAAGAAATACAAGATATCTTACTATATGTTAGATGCTCAGCTTACATTAATTACCCATAAGGATCATGCATTCTGATATACATTCTTCAGAACATTTTTTTTTTTCAAAAGTATAAGTGTGTTCTTATCTGGCTGCGTACCGTGTGTGCAGAAGCGAAAAATAATTGTATTGACTCTTTCTGGCTTCCCTTTTGAAACAAAAAGCAGCAGCCCATTGTGTATACTTTCTCAGAAGGCCGTGTGAAAAGTTTTCAAGGCGAGGAACGTGGTATATACCAGCACACTGTAAGTCATGACAAATGACAGGATTCTTGCTTTTCAATTTTAGCGTCAGGAGCAATCACTTTCAGAACTGCCTTATTTAAATGGGCTTGTAGTGATAAATAGAGGATAGAAAGCAAGATCTCAGAATCTTTTACATTTTCCAACCCTACAATAGGTAGTGTAGATAATATCCTAGGACTGTGTGAGTTACCATTCTAGTGAAGCAAGTGCATCTCTTAGAGTAACTTTATTGTATCACGGTTTCAATTATTTTTAGAGCAAACAGTTTTTTTTCAGTTCTCTTTCCTAGCTAGTACCTTTACAGTAAACAGTCTAGGAAAACAGAGGCTCCTCTATCAGAGCCTTTCTAAAATGCCAAATATTTGCAATGTTTGTAAGTATGTTGACTGCGTAAGTATGTATACACATGTGTGTGTATGACTGGAGATGACTCTTAAATAGTAGCCAGGCCATTGAGGTACATCAGCAAAAAAACCTCATTTCTGAATTCTCCACTGGCAAAGAAGGAAGCCCGTCAATTGGCCAGTGTGATGGAGCTGTGCAAAAACATCCCTGTAAAAGTAAGCTATTGCTAATTGCGGGACTGCCTTCAGAGGCAGATTTTTAAATGTTCAGAATCCATGAAGAAAATGACATTCCTGCTTTCCAGCCCTCCCCTTATCCTTCTTTCCCACTTCTCTCCTTGAAAAAGGAACTACTTTCATCTTTTATTTATCTGTCAAAGAGCTTTTCAGTAATGGGTCCTTTAAGTCCCCCAGATGCTGAAATCTTTGCTGCACTTCAAAATAGCGTGGAAAATGATAGTGTCCTCTTGGTGCTGGGGCTCAGCAGGAAATTCCCGCTACAGCCTTTGTTATCGCAGCATTTCATTGAGCTTAGGGACATTGGCTAGCAGGAGATTTCCACTTTTAACAGAATTTTTAATTTTGTTTTCACGCAGAGCTATGCAAATGAGGACCCCCCCCCGGCCCGATGCCTGTGTGGAGAAGAGGCCTGTCTCAAACTCCAAGGCAGCTCAGCCGCTGCCACAACAAGCTTTTCAAGAAACATTCACTTTTTGGAAGAAGTGGGGGTTGGAGGAGGGCAAGGAGGAGGAAAGTACACTTGATTTCCAAAACTGCTGCTTCTTCAACCGAAGCCACTGACTGGGTGGTTACCTGTTGGCATCTCATGGTTCATAGGAACTGCTGTGCCTCCACTTTGGTTTTTTCTAACTTTACCATCAGTGTTAGCTTCCCCTTGGTGTGTTTATAGATGTTTCTGAAGCCTTCACCCAGGGAGTATCATTTAATAGAGAATTCTTTATGCAATTGGTTTGCAGTGTGCTCAGTAACAGCACCCTACAATAGGCATCTGGGACAGGGGTTCTCATTTGTTTTTATTATATGGAAGCTTTTCTTCATCATATTAGTCTGTCTTTCAGGGATACACAGGCAAATATAGTTCTTATTCTCCCTCAGCAAAAGAAGTAGCTTTGAATTTACAGTCATGCCTTCAGGCTGGGTTTTTTGAATGGTGCTCAGATGTTTTCAGTCATCCTCGGAGACCTCTCCCTCCATTACCCTGGTATAACACCAGAGCATTTGATGCAGTTCCTGGTGATTTACCCAGCGTGGGAGGAGAACATCCTGGGCTCTGCCTCTCTTGCTGCTCTCCAAACAACGAGTCAAACAAATGCAAGGCTTGGAAGCAGAAATGGTAGCCATTTGTTTATTGACAGTTCCTATCAGTTACTTGCAACAATGCACATGGGTGTTATTTTTTCCTTTTTCTTTTTTTCTTCTCTGAACAGCCCCAGATCTTCCCATACCAATAAATGTGAGTTATATATCCATCTAGGATTGGGAGAATATCAAAAGTGCCTGGTTCCTTATTTGTTGTACCTGGTTGTGTTCCAGGCTGCTGATTAATTCTGATGATTCAGAATCTTTGGCATTAGAGCACTGAAAATGTGAAAAAATACACAATAAAATATATTGAAAGCAACTTGAAATGTCAGGTAGAATTCAGTGGAAATAATGTACCCATCAAAGGAGATTAATGGCACTTCTACACAACACTTCACTTCACTTTTTTATGCAGCATCAGGCATTCTAGATGGGCAAATAACCCATTGCTCTCACAATTAATCATGGCTTTAGATGCAGATATTCTTTGCATCTGACATCCTCTGCTCTGGCACATCCTGCACCAGGTGTGTGCAGCTCTTTTCTCTTTCCAGTATTTCCTGGCCTCTTCCATAGTGCCCTCCTACCTTCTGGCATCTTTAAGGTATTGTTGGCTCCTCCAGTTTCTCACTATATCTCTTTAGCAAGTGACCATTTATTTTCTTCAGTCCCTTCTTTTGTGGTGTGGAACATACTTGTTTCTGAAAGGATTTCTTGGTCAGGTGGTGTTCTGTGAGGCTATTCTCTTTGGCTAGGCTATGAAAGTAATACTTCTCTTTCACAGCTGCAGTTTTCATTGTGAGGGGCTGCAGGAAAATGCCCTTTGCTGACAGAGAAGGAATCCCAAGACTTCTTCTCCCTTGCATGGGCAGGATATCAGGCATGGGTGTGTTGTGCATTCACTTGGTGATTAAACTATCCAAATTAACACTAGAAAGACAGGAAATTATCTCCTCCCTGTTTGTGAATTTTGTTAAAGAAACTTCTCATGCCTTAGATGTTTCTTCCAGTTATTAAAAGAGAGCTGGGGACCTGCAGGTCAGTGTTGAAATAAATTGTAGGTGAATGTCACTATGAATATGCTTGAAAAGCGCCAAGGTCGCTGATAGCGTGTGTTTCCGTTAGAAAATGCTTAAAGAATTTTCCATTCTCTCCACAAAGACGTGGAAAAGGACCATGAAGTGTTTCAGGCCTGCCAGAATGCAAAGAAAATGACCTCCAGTGTAAAGTAAGATTACATCTGAAATGGCTCAGAGACAGGTGCTGGTAATAATTTCACCTTATTAGGAAAATGAATATCAGGAGTAAGACCTGAGCTTGTAGCCTCAAAATTGAAAAACAGAGTTTAAGGAAGAAGACGAAACAGCTTTGCCATTTGCTTCATTGGCTCCCAGATGCTGAGATACGCTAGGAATGTATGTGACCTAGGCAAAAAGAGAGAGCTCCAGCATTGCAGTGTAGTGATACTTGGTATTGCGCCTGCATACTGTGAAGCCGTGCTCTTCAGCATGTGCACAGTGCGAGCTTCTCCTTTCCAGACTCCTGCTACCTGCCCAGCTCATCAGGGCCTCAAATGAAATGAAAAATCCCAAAGAAGAGACCTGCACCCTTTATACACCACTTTATGGTGAAATAGACTCCTCCCTTTCATTTAGCGTACTGCTATTCTCTGAGATTTAACAGAGGTCTGCCGTCCTTATATGTTACCTTTTTTACTATCTCTTTTACTATCTCTTGCCTCATGCATTTTGCCTCACTTTCCTGTGTTTTCCCTTCCCTCAAGGGAAAGTTATGTCTTTTGCTCATTTTCTTGTCTGTTTTCTTTACTATATATGTTACAATGTATTTGCTTATCAGTGTCTTTTTCTTTCATATCTGTTATTTCTGACTTGCTCTGAGGCTTTTTTTTTTTCTGGCTTAGCTCTCTTCCGCTCTTCTTTCATGCCTTCTGTTCTCTGCAACATTCATACGATACATGTTTTTTTCTTTTCTCTCCTCTCAGTCTCCCCAGTTCCCTTCATCCTTCCATCTGCTGCTCTTTCTCTCCCATTTGCTGTTACTGGAAACTTCACATGAATATCCCAGAGCCTCCTTTAATATTTAATTTCCAGGGGAATTCCAGGGTCCTCTGATGTCTTAGGACTTACTGCAAGTCTGAGAATTTTCCAAGTACAATATTACTGGATTGTAGCCAAAGGATCAAATCCTTCATTGCATTATGTAGCCTGGACGGATGAGGAGGTGAGCATGATAACCATCTCCATGTCTCAGTCATGAAGCTTGAGCCTAGACTTTCCAAAAGCCCCTGCAGAAGGTTTCTGGCTCAAACTCTGCCTAAGACATGCACTAAAATGTAGTAAAGCTGAGACTGTAGGGAACACATCAAGTTTCAGTTTCTCATCTGTATCTGTATGAAATATCGAGAGTAGGCAGCCATGCTGCTGTGACAGGTCGCTGCATGGTGTGCTGCTGTATAGTCTGACTCCCAGGGGCTGGACTGCAGGGCAGATATATCCCAGTAATGAAGTACCTTAGCCAGGCTCTGCATGTGTCCTGCAGAGAAGGTCCTTTGTGCTCCGTGGGCAAGTGCTGCATCAAGAAGGAATAGGGAGCTGCCTTTTCGCTCCTTCCCTGTGTGAGCAGTCTGTAACACTGGCTCTCACGTGGATGTCTCGCTTGGAGAGTCAAGAAGAGTTCCTATAGGCATTGGTGTGTTTGCAAACAGATTTTGTAAGAGGAGAGCTCTGCCTGCAGGGAGCCAGAGAGGTGACAAGATGAAAGCTGTGCGCTGCCATCCGGTGTGGTGTTTCATTAAATACCTGTTTGCCTGTGCACAGGAGTGGGGAAGGGAGGGGTGACCTCTCTCTGATCCCATTGTGGATGCCAGGGAAACAAGGACGGAGAGGACAGCGAGCTCCGGAGAGAGACGTTTCTTGCTGAAAGACATGGTACTTTGGAAAGGCAGGAGGAGGGAGCATTGATGAAATGAGGGTTATGTTGGTCAATTCACTGCAAGCATACCTGGCTCCTAAAGGGTTTGTGCAAGGATGCACGGGGCCGGGGTGTGCTACCATACTCCTCGAGCGCTGCGGACACCCTCCGCTGCTGAGGTGTAAAAGCAGTCAAGCTCAACTCCATGTCAGCAGCCACTGCTAAGACACTGGCCTTGATTTATTTCCGCTGAACTCCTTTCAAGCAGTGTGGTTTTAATTGAGTGAGGGCTGGGGGAGGTGAAAGGAAATTGTGGTGAGGAGGACAGAGGCACTTTTCAACATCAAACCTTTACTTCCTCCCATCTGCCCGGCTGCTTTCCCACCTCCTCCCATAACCAATGCTCTATCCGGACCTGTGGGGCACCAGCCAGCACCTGCCTCCTCTTCTTCTTCAGCCCCTCAGCCTTCCCCAGGCACAGCAGGTGACTTGTCCCACCTGTGCCCTGTGTGCCTGGGAAAAGAGGAGCATTTACACCACCTGATGGGAAGGACCTGACTTGGGAGGTACGTCTCCCCAGGCTCACCCTGCCATAAACGATGGGAAAGGAGCTTCCTCGGTGGGCTATTCAGAGCAGGGGCCTCAGTCAGGAGCTCTGATTTTTGCCCTCAGCAGGAGGGCGAGTCATCTCTTTCCCTGTGGGTATGGTGCTGAGTGCTGTCTCCTCTGCGTCCTCTTTCTCTAATCTCCCAGCTTCTTGCTTTCAGGCCTCTTCTTTCCCTTTCTGAAGTCCTTCCTTCAAATATGCTTCTCTCAGAAATCCTTCTGATAGCTTGTTCTCATTTTCTTAATGAACAATTACAGAGTGAATCCATCAATGTAATTCCTGTGCTCTTTCTCCTTGTCTTCCGAGCAGCATGAGTTATACCTCTGCTTTGTGATAAACTGGACCAATATCCCGTAATACTGGCCAAGGCAGTTTCTGTGGACTAGGGAAATAACTATTTAGTTTTTTGCATTATTAAGACAGGCTAGGGTAGAAGTGTAAGGTAGCAAATGCAAGAAAAAGGAGAACTGGGCGTTATTGCTTTGCTTGTAAGAGAAAAGCAAACAGGAGCCGATGAAAATGAAATCATTTCAGAATTTCCACTTGGTATAGGGAGCTCACTGGGGCAGGACATCACTGATATCTCGTTTTGCCCACTGGCAAGAAAAGGAGTGGCCGTCTCCTAAGGTCCATCTACAGCAGAGCTCTGCTTACCTGAGGCACCAAAGGGAGACCTCTGGTGTTACTGTGCATTGTACAAATATTTTAAAGGGGGTAATGCAGGCTCTGCTAGCACCCACTGAGAGTCTGGCTGGGCTTTCTTCAAGTGCGACTGAAAAAGATCCCAACTTGCACAAAAAGTAGAAGACAAATATTGGTATGCAAAGTCCTGCATAGTTCTGTGATGACATTTGAATTGAAGCGTTCATAAAAACTGACATTATTTCAAGTCAGTGGGTGAGATGGGGGGAAAAAAGGCAAATGATGCTACTGTGCATGGGGCCATAGTGGTCTTTGCTCTCAGCAGATTGTGCAGATACCCATAATGTTTTGTCTTTATGCATTTCTTATTTCCTATCTTACTTTACCTTCTGAAGGAATGGGAAAATAACTAAACACTGTGCTGACTTTTTAAGCTGTTGTGAAGAGCCATAGGAACCTATATTCCAGGGTAATAAAGTGAATTTCTTGGCACTCTTAGAGCTATTGATTCAGGCTCTCGGCAGGCTCAAGAAGACAGCACGAGGGGTCCTAAGCTTTGTTGTCTTTGCCCCTTCTTTCCCTGTTGAAGGTTAAGGTTCTAGGGGATCAAGACCACGTCAAAACAGTCTGGCTCCATTCAAACCTGCTGCAGCAGGAGCTAAGTCAGGTTTCTAGAAAGATTCACTATTTCATCGTTCACCAGCCTGTAGTTTCCTAATAGGTAACTGGTATCTGCTACTGTCAGCTGGAAGGTACTATGTTTACATGGATCAGTATGGTGATTCCTATACTCCTGCTGGTCAGCTGCACTAGAAATAGCACTAAAATAGCACACTAAATAAAGTAGCACGTATATTAACAAAAATGAAGATTTTTGTTCAATTACTTGCAGTAATTACTCAAATTAGAACCTCTTTGCATTTTATATTTTTATATTGAATTGATTTCATTCTATGCCACCCCCACCCCATTTCTATCTTTTTTTTTCCCATGGAGATCCCCAGTGGAAATTGCTATAGGTGGTACAATAAGATGGACGTTTTGGTATTTGAAATTGAAGCATCAGAAATAATTTTGTATCTGAAAAAGAGTAAAAGGAGCATTCTGGAATGGTATGATGACCACAGTATTCAGATATTCCTGTTAAAGAGTGGAATAACTTTAAAAAGAATTGAGAACATAACTTTTGCAGATTCTTGAACCTACAAAAGACCCATTTAGAAGACTGCACAGTTTGCACCTCAGAGCTACTCTTTTCATTTTTTTCTAGAATAGAAGTAGAATACCGTGCATTAGTTGACATTTCATTTATATTTGTAACTTTTTTATAGCCAGGAGTGGTAAAGCAATTAATTAAAAATGATGAGTAACTGGATGACTGGATTCCATGGCAAATTGTGCATCTAAAAAAAACCCGCAAAACATGCAGTCTTCATTAAGCCTGGAAAAAAGACCTATACGAGTTGTTTAAAGTGTCAATATTTTGGAAAAATTCTGTTTGGAAAGACTCTAAAAATACATTTTCCAGCAGGATGGCAATGTGAAAAATGGTTCATTTGTCACATTGATTGCAAAAATATCAAAAGATTTCAGTGCTGAGCTTTTTCCATTTTAAAAAAGAAATTTCATTTCAAAACTGAAATAATCCATGAGAAGATCATTGTTTTTACATGTTTTTAATAAAAATTTGGTAAAGCTCATGTCTTCACAGAATGTTTCACTGTTTAGTTCTTCATTTTTCTGCAGGGAAAGCTAATGGTGAAAATTTGTACAGGACTCTGTAACAGAGCAGCATCCTGCCCAAAATCAAAGTAACCCATAATGACAGCCACTATTTTTGTGATACTTTTCAACAAATATCCCTCATCCCTCGTATTCTTTGCACACTTGTCAATTTTCTTGTTTAACCTGAGAGGTTTCCCTTCCGCTAAGCTTAGGTCCTGCGTAAGCTGTAGAGTAATCCTGGATTAAACAGTTTCGTGTTTGGAGAAGAGGGGGAGATACTTTGGGGTTTCCAGGGTATGTGGGGCTGTCTTTTTCCTTTGTTTCTTGGCAGAGAGAGTGAGCATTCCTTGTTCCCCAGGTGGGGAGGGCAGGCACATTCCTCTTCTGTTGAATCAGTAGGAAATTGGATTGATTTCTGTGGGCCTTTTTTTTAACATTTCTGATATTCTTAGCTTATAAAAAGAAAGAAAAGAACTCCCATGTGCTTCCCATGGAAATGACACTGCATCTCCTCTAGCTGACCCTCCTGAAACTCTCCTGATAACGCAACCTCTGTGTGTCCATGGCAGCCTGTAAGGTAAAACATCCTTTTCCCCCTCGGTTCCGCTCCCTGGGAAAAGTGGCATGGCCACCGCAGGGAGCAATAGGAACTGCTGCCTCCACATCTAACACCCTCCCCTTCAAAAGGGCCCCTTCCTTTCCCCCAGCTCTCTCATAGCTTCCTCTTGGCTTTCAGGCCCTCACTGCTCTTCGCCATTAGGCAGTGCAGGTCCCTCAAGGCAATCGCACAGCCTTCTTCCGTGGGGCTGCCTGCCTGCCCCAGCGAGCTTGCTACTCGCAGGGCTTTGATCTCAAAGACGCTATTTCTAGCATCTCTGATCCTGAACTCCCTCTGGCTGCCCCCAGTCTCCCAATAGGACCACCTTTTAGCTCAAGTCTGGTGCTTCTAAACTCTGGAGGACAGCTGCCCAAGGCAAATATCTGTTAGGTGCCTCCAACATCTAAAGGAGAGACAAGGTCATGGGTAATGGAGCATGTACAAGGCTAATGTGACCTCAGAGCGCTTTAAAAGGTCATATTCTTTCCTTCCACGCCAAAGGAAGAACCGTTGCAGACAATTTGGCACGAACTAGCTGGCAATTAGTTGAGCAACGATTTCAACCATTGTAAGACTCTATTGTGAGTGTATCGATGGCTGAGTGAGTGATGCCTCCCAGGTTGCAGGTAAGTGTGATTCCCAGAGCTGGAGTCAGTCTGACCAAAGGGAAGTCAGCAATGACAGGGGCTTTTGCTAGAGAAATAGGCTTCTGTAGAAATAAATAACAGCAATATATACCATATTATATACAATATCACACATGTCTTTATGTGTATGTTGATTTTAATAAGAAACAATCCAGTTCAAACCTTGGCAAGCACAAGCAGTGGAGCTGGTTTACACCTCCCTTTTGCTGAGTCCTTGTCAGCTGTAGCCATTGATTTTGGTACCTGATGTTGATAAAGGAAGCCTAGGTTGGAAATGTCCGATGCCTCCCCTTTTGTACCTTGGTCACCATATCTGGAAATGGCCATTCATGTAGATGTTGTAGGGATTAATAGTTGTGGGGTGGGCAAAGGAGGGGAGCATTCCCTCTTGCCACCCGGGGTATGCCTGCAACTCAGGGCGTCTTTGCTGCCCTTGTTTCTGAAATAGGGCTGAGTTCTCCATGGCCAGTGGTGAGAGAGAAAGAGCCTGCTAACAGGGACTAGTAGGCTGCAGCGTTTGCGAAACCTGGCAGGGCATGCTGCTGTGCTTGTCCTCCGCGGCAGCGTGGGATTTGCTCGGCTGTCAGTTTTTGTGCCTCTCCAGGCATGCTGGAAGCCTGAGGCGGGGAAACAGATACACCAAAGCAGACGATGAGCATTATTCATTTTCCTGATTTTGTGGGAGGGCTCAGCAGTTTAAGTGCTGTGAGGGAGTAATTGAAGTACTAAAAACAAAGAGCTTGCTTGTCACGGAGCTAGAGAGAGGAATTAAAAAAAATGAGGGGAGGGAATTCAAATGTGTAGGAGAATGGCGGTGGCTGAAATTTCAACCTGTGTGAGAAATCATCTCTCTTCTTGTATTAATATCTCAGCCAGAGATGTTGTGGGAGTGCCGCAGCTAGCTTTCAAGCTGGGTGAAGTTGACTGAAGCAGAAGGGGGGAGTTTTCCTTGCTTCTGCCCCAAGATCTGAAGGGAGGGAGTGCAGGAGGAAGCGTTGCTCTCTTGAGACACGGGATGTTTCCTGCTGCCTCCAGGGACATTTTTGCTTCTCAGCAGTCCCTCACTTAGCAGGCAGTGGTGGAGGGTGTTCTTCATGTAGCCTTCCAAAGTCTGGATTCACCTCGGTCTTATGCTCACCACACCTAGGTCCGGTGATCTTAGGATCAAGTGATAAAACCCATTTGTTCTCCAGTCCCATTTCTGATGAAAGCAATTCACAGGGTACTGTAGTGCACAGCACTTTGTTTATCTTTCCTACTGGTGGAAGACACGAAGTGGTAAGTTATTCATCTTTCAAACGAGATGTAAGTCCTAAAACCTTGCTAATCCTTGTATCCCTACCACAGAACCATACAAATGACAAGATGTGCAGAGCAGCTTCAGTTCATTAGGAAGAGGCAATTAGGTAGCCAACTGCAGCATTGGGCAGCAGTGGGTAAAACTCAGATGTTTACTTTGGCGTGGGAAAAAAAAAGGTTCAGAACTCGTATTGTCTAATTCCCAAATTCACAAGCCTGCCCAATTTACAAGAATTCACTAGAATGAATGTGTTCTGTTTTTAGCCAGAACAGCTCGTCTCTGTGCTATTATAGCAATTCCGTTTCCAGTCCTGGGTGAGTTTCAGGTGGGACAAAGGAATATCTTAAGATAAGCTGGAAAAGTGATAGCAGGAAGGTGAGGAAATTATAGTTTATCTCTTCTGGCTTTGTAAGATAGCTAATTCCAGATGGATTTGAGCTATGGGTATGATCAAAGTCCCACATTCTTGCTTCCTACTATGTAATTTCTTCCTATCACAAAACACTTTTGTAAGGCAAAAGGCTGTACTGGGCTGGATAGGAAAGAGTAAGCACAGTAGAACGGGAAAGAAAAGCTTGATACATCTGAAGCATCTTCCATGATTTCAGAAACTTTCCACATCTCTTCCCCTGATATTATTGATGACTGCTGCCTATCTGGAAAATGGACACACTTATACTACCACATAGTGTGTATTTTGAGTGAGTCCTTAAGGATTTTAACTCATTCATCAATTGATTATATTGTCATTGCTACATAAGATTATTCAGCATACAGCATCTATTACTGGGGCTCTGGCTGAAACATTGCCCTTGTTGTGCAGAGCTACTTAACTTTGTCTCTTTGAAGTGAAATGTGAATTGTCTCTTATCTTACAAAAAAGGCAGATTTATTCACAGCCTCTTAAAAAAACCAGTTATGTGAATCTGAAAACATTTCTTTTAGCAGATATGTCTACAGGTGCAGAGTTTTCACCAAGAAAGTTTTGGTTTCTTCAGCTCCACTGGAAATACACAGCATGAAGTCTGGTGCAATTATAGAGAGGGAAATGCATATGTCCTTCTCCTAGAAACTTCCCATTTTTGTCCATAAACTGGCTTGCACAAGCGTTCTTGAGGACTATTTGGAATAAGTCTGAGGTTTTTCTCCCAGAGGGTCTTTAGAAACTCACAGCTCCCCTAGTTTTTCAGAAGGGGCTCCCATGACTTTCAGCCCTTTTGGCTGGACACCCCTAAACTCCTCTAACTACCTGCTGATGATAGCTAGGGACTGATTAAACCCAGCCGGCAGCAGCAGCCCATCCACCCGTGAGCTGCCCGCTGGTGTTCACGTTGCCACCACTGGATGACAGTGCAGTCCCAGCATACGCACGTCTGCTCTTTCTTTCTCTTGCTCTCTGCGGTTTCTCTCTACTTGCCTTTCTCCTTTTCCTACTTTTTTCTTCTCCCTTTTCTTCTTCTTTCTTTTTTTCCCCTCTCCTCTTTTCCATTTAAATGCTGGGAAAGTCATTCCTTCTGGTCAAATGCTGCAGCTCCCTGCCCAGAGCAGAGACTGCAGGCTCTCGTGGCTGGGGCTGTGTGGGTGTTCGGGTTAAAGCGGAGACGAAGCAGAGCAAACAGTGAAGATATTGAGTCTGAGCTTCCTCTGCTGAATTGTTTGGCAGTCTCCATGTCTGGCTCTTTGATGCGTCTTTGACCTGAAAATTGACAGTGGCAAGGGGAAGAAGGACTGGCATCAAGCAGGGAAGACTGTACCCCGTGGGGCTCAACCAACTAGCTGTTAGGGTGCATGTGTTTCACCCTTGCAAAACACAGTGCTGACAGACTGTGCTGAGCACTTGCTGGATATGCTCTGCACAGGGGCTCCTCGCCTCCTAGTGCAATTAGCCTCAGCTGTCCTTCATTGCAAAGCTTTTGGGGCTGGAAAACAGTTAAGGCTGGGGACATAGTTGAGCATGAGTAGAAGAGGATTTAAGCTTTTTAAGTATCCAGGAGCTGTGGCTGTGGAACTACACTGCTCCTCTTTGGTAGTACCGAGCCTTTGTGACTGCTTTTGTCCAATACACTTTGGTTTCAGCAGAGGGAAGAACAGGAAGAGCCTGTTTCTGAAAATCATCTCCCTTTAGGGTTGTTTTAAGTTAGACTGTTCAGAAATCAACTGTATATATCAAAAGGCAAAATTAGTCTGGGCAGCTGTAGCTAATGATTCCTAGAGAGTTTGAATCTGGCAATGGTAGTTCAATATTACTTCTATAACACCCAATGACTTCACAGCTGCTGCATCAGTGTCCGCGAGGCAGAAAAGAACTGTCTTCCCCTCCAGAATAAAAGTCAATGAGCTACATGCGAATAAACTGATATCCTCGAGTAGCACAGGGAATTGATAGCAGAATAGGGAAGAAAAGACAGGACCCCCAAATCCTGCATACCACTGTCTATGCAGAGCAATATATAAGCATAACTTAGCACAGCTGTGTCAAGACGTTTAGTCAAGGGTCTAACACTAGGCGGTCTTTAGAAAGTTATTGCCCCTAGCTAGTACTCTGATGCCCCAGAAGCTTGGGATCGTGAAACAGCCACCTCCACTCTTGTGGAAGATTTTCGTTTTTCTTTCATCAGATATTGTGTTCTTTTTTTTTCTTTAACCAAATACCACAGCCAGAACAGAGGATAGTGCCGGATGCCAAGTGCTGATACCAGTGCAGACCCAAAGCCTGGAGCCCATTGTCCCTGAAACAGCTGTACGCAGCTCCTATTAACGTTAAGGATCATAGATGGGCATTAGGAGGAGCCTAGGCATTTTAAGGAACTCTGTCACTGGGGCTGTATTGCTTCAGGAGCTATCAGGAGCCCTGTGTCTTTTGAACAGTTCCAGTTCACAAAAGTGAAAAGAAAATCTCATTATTTTGTGTTGCCATAGAGCCAAAAGGAGGCAGTCCACCCCAGATTGCCTTCAAAAGTGAAGACACTGCTATCAGCAGAGACAGCCGTCTGAGAGCTGAAGTGAGATTTGAGGGAGAAAGCAAAGAGCTGTGAATGATGGACACCATTCAGGCATAGGACTTAAAACATGCCGGTGGTAGGTGGTTCTTGGCAGTGTTTCTGTGACAGAAGCAGGTGAAAGCAGGCATGTGCCTGACAGCGTGAAGTCATCACCCTTGTCTCATGGAGATGCTGCTCCGAAAGGCAAAGGCAAGAGGTGGAAGGAGAAAGACAGGGTAAATGGTAGAAAATGAGCCTTAGGCCCAGCTCCCCGGACTGATGTCCTTTCTACCAAGCCACAAGGGAGGGGGCACGGGAAGGAAGGAGGCCATTGAGGACCTAGTCTGTCACGCCTTGAGTTTCAGCCCTGCTCTGCCATAAACAAACAGAATTCAGTCACTCGGGTCTGCTGAGATACTTCCATTATCCTCCTCCATTATCCCTGAAGTTAAATCCTTTGTGCAGAAAGCAATGCTCTTTACCCATATTTTCCCCACTGGCACCTGAGCCTCTTTTCAGCTCTCATTTTGCCTGGTTTGCGCAGCCTCTCCCTAGTGTATCAGCGTGGAATACCCTTCTCGAGGAAACAGCACACTTGCTCAGGTTGTAATAGCATCCCATTTCTTCCAGCTAGTGCCAAAGAAATGGCCTAGCTCTCTCTTCCCACGTTGCCGTTCCCGGCCCAGCCGGTTATGAAGACGTTCATGTGTAAGTACGGGCGTTCTTCCCGCTTTATCATCCTGATTCCCATAGTGATGCCACAATCTACTGCTGTGACTTCACAGTCCATCACCGGCAAAGGGATGACAGGCAGCGCTGGCGCGAGGCAGCCTTCCGCACTAGCGGCAGGTGGCTGATAACAAAGCAGCCTGCGAAGGCTGGTACGTAGGCAATGTTTATATTCCTTCTCCCACCCTCGTTTCCTACTTTATTTCCTGAATTGGTATGTGTTCATGTGGTATGTACATGTATTTTTCCAACCCCTTTGCTATAGGTCAGCCTAAATGGCTGTGAAGTGAAAGAATATTTTCAGGTGGGAGGGGAAGTAGGGAGAAAGACCCTGTATAAATCACTCTGCCAACAGTGACAACCTCAGCTGATACTTGCAGGTTGTCACCATCAGAGATGGTGGCTACTGCTTCAGGTGTGACATGTCAAGGTGTTTTTCTGGATGTAGGAGACTGGAAGCGAGGTGGGTGTTGTTCCTTAGACAGGGTAGTGGAGGAGGCATTGCGGCTGACCAGCCAGGACTGCGTACTAGGACTTGTGCTGGCAAAGCCTGCTAGTGTTACAGTGTTGAGAAGCCTGTCCCACTGCGATGCCTCTAGACTCCCCCTATCTTGTCCAGGGACTCATATGCTAACCTGAACTCGGTCAGTGGGGCTATCTAGCCTGCCTTTTGCAAAAACCAGGTTTAATGAACCTGCAAATTAGAGATGCGCCCAGTTGTCGACTAAAGTATGTGCACATTTATATATCTAAATGCACTGTCTAAACATGCCAGTTGCTTACTCTGGACAGATTGCCTGTGAAGCAGCCTCAAGGTGGCAACAGCAATTGCTGTGATAACTGCCACTTTCAGGCTCGACTGGCACAAACCCCTACACTTATCTGAAGGAAGGGAATTTAGCTGTCAGCTCTTTGATGCACAAACTGTCTTTTCCTCTGTTTGTAGTCTGCCCTTGTCTCTATTTGCCCCCCAGCCCTAATCAGTTTAATTACAAGGCTCTGACTATTTTTGACATTGCATTTGTTCATGATTTCTGACCCAAAGCATTCAGAAATTGCAAGCCAGCTTCCGCAAATCATCGAGTTATTTCTTTTCTAAAGCAACTGGGCTTCCTTTTTCATGTTGCTGTCTGGTTCTCAACCTTTTGGGAAGCTGCTTCCTCGGCCATCAGAGCAACTCCCAACTCACTTTTCAGAAGTGAAAAATGAGTTCTTCATTTAACCGTACGTGCCAGCTGCTCTGAAGGAGAAGCGAAAGAAGATGAAAACACTGAAACTTGTGGGAGTTATGTCTCCACAATACGCTTTCCGTGGTTTCCTTATTGAGGGCAAGGATGGCCTGGAGGTCAGTATTACACTGGGACTCAGATCCTTTGGCTCTTTTTCCGGCTCTGCCTGTAGTGAGGGAGGTGTCCTTGGGCAAAAGAAATCACCGTACCTTCATGGCCTTTGCCTCTCCACCCGTGTGACATGGATGCAGCTGCTGTTCTCTATGTGAAGTATGTTGCCAGCTCCAGCTGACTGACAAGTGCTGTGAAAGTTTTTATGGTGAATGCCATCTCTCTCGCCACTGTGGGGACTTCCTGCTCCTGGTGAGAGGAAGAGGAGACAACAGGGGTCCTGTGGCACCTTCCCTTATGGCCAGAGCTTGGCCAGTGGTGTTTTGCATACGAAAAGCAGACCTGTCTGTTAATCTGGAGCCACGTGTCTTCTGTGCTTTTGAGGCGCGAGGAACTGCCAACATGGCGAGAAGACCCAGAGGCTGTGATGAGACACAGGAAGGTGCTAATTCCTTACAGGAAAGGTGCTGTGCTTTAGTTTTGGTCAAGGTAAATAAAAGGCAAAGGCAGAAGAGATCACCATGAGCGTGTGCATCTCCTGCTATCCTATTTCTCAGCCTGTATATCTTTGATATTTCATCCTTCCACATCCTAGGAGCATTACAGTGCCAAAAAATGAGCTAAGCGCTCTTCTCCATCCTTCTCTTTTTTCCCTGTCTCAAAGAAGTAAATAGTGGTTTAAAATTAATGACATTTAAAAAAAACTTTTTATTTTTCCACTAAGAATTTGGGTGATACTTGGGCCTTGTTCTCTCAGATTTGTCTGCAGCTAGCAATTTATGTCTTCATTGTAAATTGGAGCTGTGCTTTCTGCTTGTGGCTGTGTGGTCTGGGCTATTGGGAATAGCATCATGTCTTGCCACAGAAGAGAATGGCAGCAGTTTAGTTGCGAACCTGCTAGCCAGAACAGAGGCTTCACCTCGAAATATCCTGAATTTCCACGGGAAGAGAGTTGAGCTTTCCTAGGTATGACAGATAAATATGGACCTGGGCATCTCTCTCAAGGCCAGACTCATACACCACAAAAGTTGTTTGACACAGTGTGGGCCCAGATTTATTTTTTTCAGTCTGGTTAGATGAAGCAGGGCTGGAATGTGCCATGAGATCTGCTTTTCTGTAGCAATATGGTGAAAGACCGCGGGGCTTATGGAGTGCTCTGTGCTGGAGCCTGCCCCCGTCACACTCTTCAGCTTGGAGAACAGATATATCTCCTGAAAGAGATTGATTTTTCTCTCTCTCTCTTTTTTTTTTTTTTGTACTGGGGTAAACCTCGTGGTCAGCTAAGCTCAATGCTGTTACATCAATGTAAAAATGAAAAGAAATTGCAAGAAAAAGGAGGCAACAATTTTGGTCTTTCTATTCCTGGAAGTTAAAACTCCAACTTTTTCCAGCTTTGAAAATGAAAACAGTTCAGTTCATCAGCAGTAAACCCAGTAGCGTTTAGCACCTTTTAGCAAGACTTAGAGTTAAATTCCAACCTTTCTTTAGTGGTGGTTTCCAGTAAAACAGCCTACAGGCTGCATGAAAAGGGAATGGATGAAAATGCTTCT
Organism: Struthio camelus; assembly: GCF_040807025.1. NCBI lineage: Eukaryota > Metazoa > Chordata > Aves > Struthioniformes > Struthionidae > Struthio > Struthio camelus. The sequence continues at coordinate 99,371,379 of NC_090942.1, forward strand.
TGGCTGGTGACTGTTGTAGGTCACACGGTGCTTTTGTCTTTATTTACCGTGCCAGGTATGACACACATACTGCTTCTTAAAATAGTGCAGCAGGGACAGACAGACAGCCACAATAAAGGCATTAGTAAAGTGTCAGTTTTCCGGTAGAAATGTGAAGATATTAGCTATATCTGTGGATATGAAATGCATTATTGCCTAGTGTCTCTTAAAACTAGCCAATTTATTTATATTCTTCATGGGTTAGATGTCTATTGCTGGGATTTATAGCAAACATCTGATCTAAAGGTAGTTGTAGGCTTGACAACAACAGTGATAAAGAAGCTGTAGAGGGCAATGAAAATTGATGGGAAAAGCGAGTGTGAACAGCAAAAGTGCCATTATGGTCAAGTGGTGGGATAGAAGGTGGAAGAGAAAGAGAAATGGGCTGTTTGCTGTAATCTGGGTACCTTTAAACCAGACTTGTTCAGCAGACCTGCAAACATCTGCTTACTTTATTTACTGTTGCGCTTGCTGGTAACGTCACTGCAGATGAGCAAAACATCTTAAGTGCCTATACTTGTCCCCTTTCGTTTAGGAGATGGAATTTTTATCTTCTTTACCACATTCTCAGGAATAAAAAAGAAATCTCCAATGTAAACGAAACAGAGTAACGGCTAGGATAAAGAGCTAAAAAGAGATGCTGGTTTTTAACTGAAAACATACTCTTGCTTTAGTGAGGAGGGCCAGTGCACAGAAAGGGACCTTGTCTTTGTGGACAGAAAGGGGAACTGGAGCTTCTTGAAGGTACAAGGATTGTTCAGTGGACATAGTCTTAGCAGCCGAAGCGAAGCTTGTGGGGAGGGCTTGCAGGGCTATTATTTTCACACCAGAAAGGTGCAAGTGAATTGCTTTCTTGTGAGTTTACGAAAAGACTGCAGCAAATGTGCCCCCCCACCATCCATAGCGCTTTTACTTGTGGCTGCCCCTAATGATAACACAATCACTTGTGGAGGAAGCTCATTGTTGTCATGCGTAGTGATATCGAAATCCAGCCGCTAATGAAAATGCAAAAAGGGGAAGAGAGAAAAAATTAGCAGCCTGTCCTATCGGTGGTGGTGATGTTCTGACAACTTAAAATATCAAGAAAGGTGAATGGGGGGTTTAGAGGGATTTTAAACCTTTTTTCCTGTAGTTTCTGCAACCCTAACACTGCCGCCTAGTGCTAGTAGTTACAATAAGGCTCCAAACTATATTTTCTTTTCTTTACCTGGAGAAAAATATGGAGAAAAAGCAAAATTACTTGATGATGGAAAGTGAATTAGGCAAAACTCAAAACAGGATAACAATTAAAATGAACAAATGCTGATCGTTGGTAAATTCTGTTACCCAAAGTTCTGGTAAACTACAAGCACTGGTTAGTACTGCAAGAAAAGTCTCCTTTTTGCTTGTTTTCTGTTTTATCTGTTTCGATTTAAAATTTGTCAGAGAGGTAGGACGTGGACAGATGCGCTCTGTCAAATGTAGCTGCAGTGGGTTATGAAACTTAGGTGAGCGCTCCTTGTCTGCTTCAGCATAAAGTCAGCCAGCAAACTGAAATCTCCTCTAACCCAGATTTAAATTAAATTGACTGCCTTTTTTCCTGGGGCAAACCAGGAGCATTCAAATAATCAAGAACGCGGCTCAGCTTTGGGGATGGCAGCCTCCAGTTGAGACAGTAACGAACAGACGGGGCTCATAGCTTATTAAAGTGCTACCTTTGTGGCATCTGTGCCATGGACTAGAATGCAGGTGGGGGCCACGTTTTTCTCAAATGTATTGTCACCTTCGGGATGTCTTTCAGTTGTTTTCTGCCTCAGTTTCTGTTCTTTGAGAAAGTATTTAAGGCATGCGCTTTTTGGTGCATATTTAGAAAGATATTTCTTTCCTGGTGGTTCAGACCTACATCTGAAGTTGCTGGCAGTAAAATAATGTTGGCTAGACGCGCTATTTTAATAATATTTTCCTCCTTACATACAGACTTAGTTTAGAGGCAGCTATACTGGCAAAAAAAATGCAGCTTTCTGCTGTTTTTCTTGCAGCTTTTTGGGAACTTTTTTCTTTTTCCTTTTTTCTTTTATTTTTTGCTGGAATGAGGGGGGGTGTTGCCTGCATGAAGTGCCAGAAGCAATAGTCAGTTTGATCTGCTCCAAGCTCAGAAAAGACTAAAAGTGATGTAGATATACGAGCGCCTCACTAAACCTGAGGCGATAGATACTGCTGAGAGGAAGAGTATGTTAGCCAGGTTTGGCTCCACGGCCATTCAGCTTATAGACGGGTGTCTGGCAGAGTGAGTTTGTATCTATGCCATGCACCATGGAAAGATATATCTTAGGCCTCAGCTAGAAGGGTTTGCCCTTATAATCACACTTGAAAGCATTTTCTAGCGCAGACTAAGCCTGAACGGATCTCTAGCCCTGATTGCCATGCTTTCCCAATCTCACTTGTGTCTTCTAACTGCTATAATGTAATTGCTACTATTAATAATAAAGTGACAGGCTCTCCTTAAATAACTGTAAGGTTGATAGACTAGTATCGGTTGGATGCTTCAAAGTTTGACTAACAGCAGGAAAAAGGAGAAAAGTCACATTCTCAGCTTTTCATGCAGAGAAGGGTTGGCATCGGGAACCGGCAAGGCAGCCGGGGCAGCGGAGGGCTGACAAGTGGCAGTGCGATGCCTCAGGGACTTGCTGTAGAGAATTTGCTGAGCGTCTTGTCTGATTTCTCTCGGAAAAGACAAAGTTGCACACTGAAAAGTGAAATTCGGGGCTCTGCTAGGATTGCTGTTGGCTCCAGCAAGGCCAGGATTTTGGCTGGTGAAAGTGTCTGCTCGAGCCCGGCCCTCCGTCACCGCTCCTTGCTGAGCCAGGCTGGCGTGGGGGACAAGGCAGTGGGTAACCTGCAGCGCCGGGGGTGGGAAAGACTGCCCGTGCAGGAGGGCTGGGAGGTTAGAGAGATGCTGTAGCCCCATGGGATGTCCCTTTGCATTTCTAGGGTACTCGGAGGCTTGGGAGGGAGAGGGAAGGCTCACTGTCCGCCACGCAGTTGAAAAACTGATTGCAAAGGGGCCGCGATGTGATGGCCCGGACAGTCCTGTCAGAGGGCTGCAGGGCTGTTTTCATCATCTGTTGTGCTGGCCTTGTCTGCGTTATCCCTAACCGGAGCAGCTTGAAAGGAGGCTCGGGCAGACGGTTAGTACCCAAGGCAGGGAGAAATCAGTGATCAGACTAAGGAGGTAGGCATGAGCAGAGCAGTAACAGGCTGGGGGGAGGCGAAGGCATCTGCGTTTTAATGCAGTGCAAGTTTTTGACAGGTGAATTCCACCCACCTGATGAGATTTTTTTATTATGGAGGAAAAAAAAAATAGAAACCTGACGTTATCTCCAAGGCTGGGGCCTGATGTCTCACCTGCAAGGCTTCAGCAGGGTATAGTCATGGTCCCCCCCCAGCCCTGCCAGCTAAAACGTGCTTCTGAAAATACGGTCTTGTAATAGAAAGCGTGGCAGTGGCAGTGTGCGAATGCGGTTTTCCAGTGTTAGATAGGCTCTATCAATGAGAGGGGATGAACTGGAAAATGAGCAAAGGAGAGAGCAGCCTAGTTAGGATCTAAGCCGTAAAAGATCTCGAGTGTTATCTGTGTGTTTTGAACCAAGCACTTAAATTATTTTTTGGATGATCTGGCATGTTTATACCAGAACAAAATGAGTTTCTAGCCAGCACGGACATTTAGAGTCATTTCTGAATCCCTTTCAAAGCTTCATTAATATCTGCAGTTTCAGACAGCTACAGCGCACTTGACCCAGTGTGCAAGGGTCACTAGGCTAAGCTGAAAGAATCAAAAAGTTTTTTACCATGGACTCTGACCCTGCTTTGGCTACAGACAGAGGAGCTGAGTAGAAAAATAAGCCACCTGTGCCAAGCAACCAAATCCACACAGTAACGTTGCACGGATTTTTCTTTACACCATTTGTGTTTGCTTATAATTGTCTTTAATATTTAAATGTGATTATGGCATTTCTGCCTTATTTAAACCGTTAAATAAAATGACGGTTTCCAGTGATGAAGACAATTCAGCACACTAGATGTAATGAAACTTGATGGAATCTCCGCTGCCTTCTTCCCTGTTAGCGTGCACAGCTGCGCATGTGTGTCGGCGTTCGCCGCTTAAAGAAGCAATTAATCTGAGCAGGGCGAACGTGAAACTGTTGCTTAAGCAAGCCGACAGATTGTGAGCCTTGGTCTCCCACTTTTTTTTGCTAAGGTCACAACTCGAATTGCAGCCAGCTATGTAAGTCTGTTCTCTCAAATCCCATAATTCTAATCAAATTTTAAGAGCTGATACTGGTGAATTACATCCCGGTGTCATAAATCCACATTGCCAGAGATTTATGCACCTAGCGTTAACTGACATAGTGATTCATATCAGCTGTGATTAAGAGCTGAATGGCTTTATGGATCTTGATATAGTTTCCAAGGGATTAGATTACTAAAACAACAAAATGTCAAAGAGTAGCGTTTAATATTTTTGTTTATGAACAAAGCTAGTGCATTTGGACAAGCTTATGAACGACCGGCTCTAGGATGTTTGGCACAAACAGTGCTAATAGCTACAGTAATTGGTGCCAGTTGCACTGTCGCGGACACAGATTTATAGAATGTGTTAGCAAGAATTGCGCCTCTTACAATGCAGGCCTGGGACTGAAGGATCCTCTAAACACCCTTGTGCTCTGTGTGAGGTGGGAAGGAAGTGGGACATGGAGCAGCCTGTTTAATTTTTTTTTGAAAATCATATGTTAAAGACAGTGCTATTGGTGATCTAGCGAATGTACTGACACTCAGAAAGAATGGAGGAAGGCAGTTTATAAATCACCCAATATCCACTTTAGCCTGCTTTTCAATTTTCATTTCTCAGAAACACAAATTGCAGCTGTTCCTTAAGGTGTCTGATCTATCCTCTCAAGAAGGCAATTTCTTTTTTAATTTCCTCTGATGAGACTCAGAAGATGATGGATAAAATATGAGGTGAGCTCTTTTATTTATTTATTTTCAAGGCAGTCTTCTGTGTGAAACACATCATGTTTTGTTTCTTTGCTGCCATGGAAAGTGCTCAAGTCTTGAAGTATTCTTGATGGAAGTGTTGTCACTAAGCAGGGTAAAGCAAAGCAGGCCTCAGCTCGAGGTAGGCTAAAGAAAACTATTTCCGTAAAACAAGAGTGATCAGAGCAGGTGGAAGACTTGATATTAACCGAAAATGTTTTGAAAGGGAAAGAAATAGGAAAAAAAAAGCCCACAGCTGCAAGGATTCTTACTCGTATATTTATGACACCATGCTAACTAATAGTTGGAGAAGTTCTGTGTCTAATTCCCAGTGCGCTCCATGCTAATAAAGGTATTTTATTAAAATATTAATAACTGAGAAGGAAGTTTGCAAAACGCTGTAAGAAAAGCCTCTCCGCATAAATAGGATTATATGGAAGTTTTCAGCAAGGTAATGTAGTTGGGTTTTTTATTATTTTTTCGTTGCCATGGGAGTTTAAAGCCAGGGATGTAAACAGAGAAATCAAATTTTTGGAACCAACTACTGTACTGTATATCAGCAGTCATTGCTGTCATGCAAAGCTGTCCTGTGCACAGAAATGACAAGGTACTAGAAACCAGCAATGCAAAATGAGACTTCCTTTACACAACAAGCAGGATGTTATTTCCTACTAGTGTACTAGGTAAAGTGAGGAGCAGAGAGGACTCTGATGACAACCTGTATTATTTCCCCTTTTCGGGGCAGAACTGAATATATGGTGCAGGGTATTGGCATTATTATATGGGTTTCTAATTGAACCGAATTTACAGAAAGCATGTGTTTGACTTCCGTGTAGTTTTTAAATTATCTGTACAAATGCTGCTTATTAAAACTGATTTTGTTTCAAATCCTCTGAACTATTTTTTTTTTTTTTTGAGGACACATTTCTATTAATGGGTTATCCCTTAACTATTTGGCTAGATTATGTGCTGTCGAGGCATCACCCTACTTTTGGTCTGGTGCTTATCTATAACGCAACCTACCACTGTTTCGTCTCTGCAACAGGAAGTTTGACGCTTCCTTTAACAAGGATTTCTAAAATGGCCACCCAAATGCCCAGGGCAAACCTCCTAAAATATCTTCTTGGACAAGTTTGCCACACCTTTACTTTCCAGGGACAGTCTAATGAGCAGGGTTTATCTTACCTCTCTTTGCATGGAAAGGATGTGTGAAGGGTTATAGTTGATGGTGTAGAAAGTTTGGTTTTGTATTTGGCCGAACATTGCTGCAGGGTCTAAACTTTGTTTATACCAAGTGCTTTATCCTCTCCCAGATCCGCATAGTGGGAGAGCCCATTACAGCTCAGGAAGCAAACTGGTTTCAGTGACCCTGTGTAATTCGCCCTCTATGAGTTCTTGCTATTGTTCTGTGTTATGCTTCTTTTCATACACGGGATGGTTTTGGCAGCAAGACCAAAGTTTTCAAACTCATTTTCAGAGGAGATGAGAGTGACCAATCCTGTTGCCCTCAGGATGGATTGTAAAATTCACTGCTTTGACTTAGTTTCCCCACAGATGGCAACTAAATGTAGAGGAGGAGGTGAAAGGGAGGACAAAAATAAAAAGGAAGAGAGGAAAAAAAAAAAAGAGGACGGGAAAAGGAGAAGCGAAAAGAGGGATGAGGAAATAAAGTACACAGACCAGCAGAAATATTCCTCTGAAAGCCTTGGGAGGAAAATTAGTGAGGAAAATGAGCCTGTTGTGATTTTTGTTACTACTTCTTGGAAGGCTTCAGAAACCTTATAGTGACGGATGCTGTAATATAAGCTATTCCTTCCTGTAAGCTCTTGGAGGGCAATACGTGCTACTTTTTCAGCACAGATATACATTTTGCAGGGCGGTGTACATTCACAGAGAGCTATAGATAACCACTGGAAATACAGTAATACTTTCCCTAGCTGCTGGTGGTACCTAAACATCCTCCCTCATTGCTGAGCACCTCTTCTTAAAGGATTTGCCCTCCTAAGTGCCCGGATTGGAGGAATCCTGCAATTGAGAACTAGAGAGAAAGGGACAAAAGAGAGCATTGTAATCAATGGGACTTGCCCATGTTCCCAGAGGAAGTCTGTGGGTTAGCAGTTATCCGAAATCAGATTTCCTAAGCTGGCAACTTGACTATGGGACTACATACAGCAATACTTACCATGCCTTTTGGGTCAGCTTGACATGAAGTTCTGTGTTACTTGTGTTCACATGATGGTTGTGAGCAAACCTATGCTAGCCTGAATAATCTGATTTTAAGGACATATTATCCAGTTGGGCTTTGGTTTATTTTATTTGTTTGTTTTATTGTGTGACTGGGAGTGACTGGAGAGTGATTTAGCTGGAGGTGAGGCTTCAGTTTCAGAACTGATGAAGTTTGACCTTATAAGTCTGTGCTCAGTTGAACCATATGCTTCTGTGCATAATGAAGAGGATAAATATACTGAAATGCAGCCATGACAGGCTTGAGGCCAGAATGGCCGTGAGTCTGGCATGGAGTCAAGCATTGGAAGTTGCGTATAATCAGCCAAGAATATGCATCCATGGTGTGACTTTTCCTACAGCAGCAATACTTCCCTGGCAGCAAAAGAGGGGCAAAATGTTTCAGTGGAGCTTCTGGTTAACCGTACGGGGTGTGAGTTTCCGATATAGGTGGGAGGCAAATGAAATTCAGTGCCCCAAAAGTTGGAGCCACTGTTGCAGACAGTTTTGTAACAAGTACCACGGGAGACAGGGTATTGCGTCTCCACCTTTTTCTATTTCCTAGCTTCCCTACTAGGACTGTCAATTAGAGCCAGCTCGGATGGTGGCTTTTGACACTTTTGCTCACTGGGAAATGGACTCAGACTGGTGTTTCTTTGCATTTGGACTTTTAAACAACATCAGAGAGAAATGACTTTCAGCTACTCTGTCTGAACTGGATGTGAGCCAGCACTCCACACAGAAATGAAGAGAAGGCTCCTATTTGACATGACTATTCCCTAGTGTTTGACAGGCTTTCTGCAAATGTATTGGGCACCCTCATTTACCCATAACTAGTGGGAGTGCGTGCACCTCAAATTATTTTAGAAACTATCTGCAACAGAATCAGTGTTCAAAGACAAAACCTATTTAAGGAAAAAAGGACAGTGAGAGAGGGGGAAAGGATGGGAGCTTTTTAAAAGTGCAAAGGACAGTCTGGCATCCAATTCGTATTGAAAATCAATCTGCTCAGCTGAATGCCCTTTGCACCTTGTAAATTTAACCTCTGGTTGTTAAAAAGGTAATGTTGCAATTAAGAGTTTGGGCTAAGTGCCTTTTTCAGACGCCAGGTGATGCTTTATATGCATATACATACACATATGGATTTGCATATACTGTGTGTATGCTGGTATGTATGTTTTTTGTTGTCTATGCTTTCTGAATGTTATCACTGCTGAAATATACAGTAGGCCTATTACCCAGCCCCAGAATGGGATGCGCCTTAGGGCTGTTTGTTTCAAAACCTTCCCGTCAGAGTTTTCCAGTTGCCTGTCTAGCTCTTTTCCTTGCACATTTTAAATCCATTTCTTCTTGTCTGATCTCCTGTGGGCACAGAGAACAGATCATACCCTTTCTCTTTGCAGCCTTTATGTACTTGAAGACTGCTGTCACCCCTCTGCCATTAAGTGTTTTCTTCTTTAGGGAAAGCAGCTTCATTTCAATCAGAGGATGTGTTTTCCAGGCCACTGATGGGGCTCTGCTGTGTCGTGCCCAGTTGGTCCTTATTTGCCTTAAGGCAAGCAGTCCACAGCAGCGTGTGCAGAAGTCTCATTTAAGCTGAAGAAGGTAAAAATTATGTCACGGTGCTTATATACCTCAGCAAGACGTTTACCTTTTTCATAGCAGCCGGACATTGTGGACTTGTGTTGTGCTTGTGAACAGTGTGAGCCCCAGTCCCTTCTCTGCTGAACTGCTGCTCAGCAACTCTTCCCCGGCCTTCATCTGTGTACATGGCCCATATACAGTGATTTGCGTGTTTGTTCCTACTGAACTAGGTTGTTCTCCATTTCGGGACACTTTCTTCAGTTTGTCAAAATTGTTCTGAATTGTAGGCTCTCCTCTGAAGTGCTGGAAGCCCTCTTAGGAAGCTTTAAACGGTGCCTGTGCGCCGGGGGCCAGCTCTTCTTGGATCGGATACAGGCCAGGCTGATTTTTTTGAGCTGATATGTACTCATGCGCACTTGCACTGGAGAGGGCTCAAAACTATTCGCTTTATACGGAATCTCACTAACTGGATTTCTGCCAAATTAGGCATCTCTTCTGTTGATGTTTTTAGGAGGGGTATGTGTGTGTGCAAGTTTCCCTCACTGCTGGACTTTCCTCTGTTAACTGAGGATGGTATATTAGTGATACTTTTTTATTTCAGCATTTTTCAAGTTTCCCATTTTAAAATGTCCAGCAGGTAAAATGGAGCAGGTGTAAAACAAGTGACTCCACGAACAGGAGACAGGAGTGGACGGTGTGTGTGAGGAGACAGGACTTAGTTATGGCTGTCTGTGTGCTGATTGCTGGGGTATTTGGGACATGGTAAGTGATACTGCTATTTGTTCAGCTTATAAACAAACATGGTTTACATTTTAATTCCAGAGTCTTTTCTCAGCCTGTTATATAATCTTTTTAGTCATTCATCTGTGGCAAATGAGCTAAAATGATGCCTTTCATTGAACAGACTTAGTTCCAGTTTAGGCTGAGGTGGGTATGAGCTTCTCCTACTGACGCGCTGCAGTTTTTATCTTGATGTATATACAGTCTTCCAAAATTTCAATCTAGATCTGCCATTTCACTGAAGAAATGAAGAACGGGGGCTCTAGAAACTGGCTAGGAGGAGTCATGAGCTTACTGCTGTCATGAACTTACTGCTGCTCTGGATGTGTAACTGCAAGCAACGCAAGTGAAGGGTATCTAAACTGGTATGCCAAATGCAATGATGAAACCCCCTTGGAAGTAAGCTGAGAGCTGTCCTTGCATGTTTTGCTGATGGTTGTATTTACTGCCACTACAATCCCCAGGGAATGTATCTGGGGAGAAAAAAAAAAGTAAAAAGGTCAGCCTATGGGTTTGTATGATATACTTTCAAATAGCCTGTGAGACCTCCAGAGTCCGTGGTTTCTGAGAAGTCATGACAGCCTAGCAATATCAGCTGTGAGTGAAGACAGAGCTGCAAATAAGGGCAGAGCTGTTTGGATCCCACTTCCTTCTTTCGTATCATGAAGTTGAGTATTGGGGAAAAGACACGTGGATTGCCCATGGCTTTGGGAACATATATTCCTTGCTTGCTAAATCCCTGTCGTCTCTGAAACTGCTTATTCTGGAGTCAGCTTAGGAGGTGGTATATTCTGATGGATCGGTAACCATCCTCAGACATATGACATCATATAATGAAGGCGTTATGCGTTCGTCATCACTAGGGCAACGCTTCAGGGTCCTGAGTCTCTTGATGGCAACAAAGTCTGAAAATTAGACCTAAACTTTCCTAAAGCTTGTTTTGGCACTCATGAAGGCTGAAACAGAACGAAGAACAGCATGCCACTTTCTTTATTGTTTCAGTTCAAGGAATGTCTACAAAGAGCGATAGCCTTGTGCTTAGCATTTACTCAAAACTATTCATTTCCCAGCTATACAGGAAAGTGATTGAATTGCAGATGATTAACGTACGTTGTATTTTCTTTTCTGATGCCTCCCTATCCTTTCATGCCACCTTGGTAAGTGGCATCAGAACACTTTGCTTTCAAAGGGACGTCTCCCTTGCAGGCCTATTATCAAGGCTATTTCAGAAAAGTTGCTCTTGCTTCGGTACATCTGGCAGATTGTCTCCAGAAGCCAAACACATCATTGCTGCAGTATGCTTGACCTCCGCTAGTCAATTTATTCCAACTCCTAGCTATATTGAAAAAAAATTTTTTTTAAAGAATCCTCTCCAGAGTAAATGCAAACCTCTTCACTCTTGAGCAGTTGTGCTAGGATAAAGAACCCCATAACAATTTTCCTTTAGAGATTCTTCAGTTTCTTATAAACAAATCTGGCTGTTGCACTTGATGTGCAGTAGTACAGAGATTTCATCAGCCTGTTTGGGCTACATGGAGTACTGCTGATTAGCATACAAGTGAGGCAGTCTGGACACACCAAACTGTCATTTAAGCTACCAAGTTCTGCTTCATCTTGTTTCTGGCTTGTTTTAGAGACAGGCGTGGTGGCGATTTTGTATTCAGAGAGTTCTGAGGCTGGGGCAACAACTAACTCAAGGCATTCAGCACTGCTGAATTTTAGGAATTTTCTGGTATTTGGCAAATGTTAACTGACTAATTATCACAGCAACAAATGTCATCTCATATAAAACATTAGATGATAGAGCCAGAAGGGACCCTTGTGATCATTTTATATGACTTCCTGCATGACACAGGCCCTAGGACTTTTCATATGAACTGAAGCAGGACTTCAAAGAAGAAGAAAAGTCCAATCTTGATTTAATCACCAGCTACAGAGAATCAACCAGAACAGCTGGTAAATTTTTCCAGTAGCTAAACGCTGTCATTATTAAATAAACGATTGCATTGCACTTCATTTCTTATGTGGTCCCTTTCAAATTGGGTCATTGGGTCTTGTTACACGTTTGTCTGATGAATTGACAAGCACTTTAATAATGTTGTGTTCCCTATCTAGGTACCTAAAAATTGTGATCTGGCTTTCCCGTAACTTTCTCTGTGGTAGGCAGAACAGACTAGACTCCTGAAGTCACTAGCTCTCAGGTAGGTTATTTAGTCTTTTATAATTATTATGATTTTTTTTTTCTCACCTGATCATATATTCTTGGTCTTCCTGACACTATGGACAGTGAGATTTGGCACAGTTTTCTGGTAGGAGGTACTGCAGGGCTACATACCAAATGCACAGTGAACACTACACCAAGCAGAGTTAGGAAATGAAAGCAAAGAGGACTGAGCTGAGCCATGGAGGAAGTTGATGTCAGAGCCTGGGCATGGCCTGCTGCACTACCGTTTGCTTTGAGAGTCCTGTTGCATACGTGCAAGACCACATTTCTTCCTAAAAGAATAAGATCCAGCTCTAACAAGGATTTTGACCAGAGAATTTCAAAGTATTTTGGTCATTGGTTTCCAAGCAGATGCAACTCTGAAGCAGAGAAAGATAGAGTGACTTTCCTAAGGTCACCCAGCAGCCCAGACACAGACTTGACTACAGAAATGCAGCTTTCCTGTGTTTCAGTTCAAAATTCTATCTATTTGGGCACCCATGCTGATCCATAAGAGGGCTAGCAGCAAATTGGTCTGCTGCTATCCTGAAAAGTGGAAAAGCAGTGGCTTTTCATTGCAGGGCTTCAAAGTTCAGCTGTGGCTGACGGTTGTAGTGTCGTCCATGGACTACTCTATGACAAATGAGGGGAAGAATATCACTCTCAGATATGCCTATCCATTCTTGTTAGTGATATTTTTCAAGGTTACCACAAGAAGAAAAATGAGCTTTTAGAAAAACAACAGCCAAGATTCATCCACTCCCCACAAGAGCATGCAGAAGCAGGCATTTTGAGTAGCAAACTTCATTTGGGCAAATAATTTTGTGCTGAGTGGAATCCAAACTGGATGTGGAAAATTTCCTCCGAACTCCAGGGACAATGATGGGGAAGGGAGGAAAAGAACCTTACAGAGATTCAGGGTTCACATCTAGTTGAGTTATTTTTTTGTGCCTGTCACTTTATTGTGCTACAGGCTACTTCTTAGCTAGGTCAGTGGTTTGTGGGTATCTAGTCAAATGAGTGGCAAATTTTGCTCTGAATGCGATGCTTTGTCATAGCTCCATAGAATTACAATGATACAAACCTCTTGGAAATTGTGCTTTCTCTGCAGACCTAACAGAGGTTATGAACAGTACTTCTGAAATCTGCATTTAAACAACATTTCAAAACCACTAAAAACCTCATTATCCTGAATATATAGTTTTAGCAGTCATACGAGCAGCAAAAATGCCGTGAAACAAATGTGCAACTTGTAACCGGGGAATAAACAACAGAACAGCCTAAATACTGTGCTGATAAACATCCAATTAGCTGTGGGGTAGCCTGACACATCAGTGCATTTGCTGAAACTTTGTAAGGTGAGAGCCATTCAGAGGTCAGTATCCATCTCACTGTATGAGGATTTGCTTTTGAACTTGCCACATATGATAAATACAGCCTTTCCAATACAAGTGAAGTCTTCTTGCAGTTACCCACATTTATCTCTGAATGAAGAGCAACACTGGTGACCATCATTAAATATAGTCACACTGTATTTTTCCATTTTAATTCTGGAAATATAATTCTCTGTCCACACAAGACTGGAGTGTCTGTACTCATACACGAGCGCATATATTTTCCCAAAACCCATCTGACCGCGGATGTGCCAATGTACTAGCAAAGCAATTCTTTTTATCCATGGGCTTAGAATCACTGCTGTCTAATGCCTATTTCTCATGAAGAAAAATAAAATGTGAGGGACTGTAGCCTTGCCTGGGGCAGGGAGAAGAGCTGTAGCATCTCTTCCCTGTTGGCCCCTTCCATGCCCAGCGTGGGACACCCTGAGGCATATGATGGGGATGTGGCCATGTCCCTGCGTAGCCTCCACACCTGACGACTGCATTAGATCTGTTTGTCTGATACCTGTGAAACCTGCTCCTGAAAACACGGTGGGTGTGCCCTGGAGGACCTCACAGTGGTGCCTAATATAGTACCACTACCTGTGTCTGGTGCAGCTGTTTTTGGATGTTGCGAAGGTTTGCTGGGTGGTACTGTGCAGGTAGCCATGTAGATGGTGTGGACCTCTGCCCCCTGCCCGTCCTGTGTGCAGCCCAATGTGTTTCCTTAAAACAAGGAAAGAAACTGGAGCTAAGGCATGAGGTGGGCTGAGGTTTGTGCTGAGGTTGCTGAAGTGTGGGCATGCTTTCCCTTCCCTTGTTGTGTCCTGGCAGGGTATGAACTAGCTGGGAGAGGTGATGCTTTTTGCAGAGCTCTTGGTCACTGAAGCACTTTTGCTCAGTACTTCATCTCGCTCCCAGGGAGGCAGGACTCCTTGCCAGGGTGGAAGCACTCCTGGCTGTGTGCATTCACAGACCTTGTGTGTCGGTAAGGCTTCCTCCTATCCCTAAATCCCACCTCTTGGAAAAGACTTTTGTTTATTTGGTAATTGACATTTTCTGTGCTATTTACTTCTTTTTCAGGGCCAGACAGTGACCTGCAGCTTGTCCCCTCCTGCTTATCCCAGTGGCTCTCTGGCATCAGGGAAAGCAGCAGCTGCAAGAAGCCATTTTCTAAAGCCAAAGAGCTTCCACAGACTCAGCAACAATTTTTAGAGCTTCTTTGTTGTCATTTACTTCTTTACCAGCCCTCCTAGGCATTTTACTAATTCTTTGTTTTCCCCATCTCCTTTTCCAGTGGTTTCAGAAGGCTGCATTTTTTTTGCCTTCTGTGTAAAGCAGTGTGATTCATGGGAAATTGTTGTGTGGCTCCTGTTTTGTGACCTCTCCTGGTTCTTCACCTCATGTTCTGCACTGATCAGAGCCATTGGTGATTAGATGCTCAGCAGAGGTGATTGTGCAGCCTTTGACACCCTACATCCCCTGCTGCCTGGATTTCAAAGAGGTAATCATTCCCAGAGACCTGGCACTGACCCTTTGCTCAAGCTTTTGTCATTCACCTTTTAGTGTCTCTTTCCTTAAAGAGCTTGAAGTACCTGGATTTTTCTGCTAGGGGAAAAAAGGACACATGCACTGAAGTCTTGATGATTTTACCACTCTTCCAGAGCAGTTTCATCTGAAACAATATCAGGTAGTACCTCTGTAGCAAATCTTTATTGCCTTTTGAAGTGAAATCTTTAGCTCCCATTCAGAGATTCTCTTTTTGTTCACCCAAGAACAAGGGGACATTCTGTGAGATGCAAAGGTGGTTCAGATCAAAAATCTGTCCTTTTTAACTCAGTACATAGTCAGAGTGTGGGCCTCATTGCTAGGAGATAACACTCAGGCCAAAAGTTTAGCAGAATTTCCAAAGGACTTAGGTGAGACAGCAAAACTATTCACAGTTTTAGTTGTGACTATTTGAAACAAACGAGAAATTGAGAAGGAGATCCAAGCCCTCAGTCAGTCCCTGGCTAGGAGGAAACTTTTTTCTCCAGGGCTTAATATATGGTTTCCTCCTCGGAAATATCTGGTGGTAACCATGAACACTAGGCTAGGCTAGTGTTTGAGTTAGTCTAGCAGTTCTTTTAATTAATTTTATTGTTCTTGTTTTAATTGCAGGGAACATTCAGTGCTATGAAGACTGAGAAAATGTTTTGTACAGTTTTCTTGCATTCTGATATTTCCATACTTATGAAGAAAGCAGCTAGACTAAGACTAAGGAAACATATTAGTCCTATTTAGATTATTTAAGTTGCCATGCTTCCTCCAGAGAGTTAAAATTGTGCATCAAAAAATCCTAAAGGCTACGTTAAATCAATTGCAAACACAGAGAAAATTGACTTTGAATGGTATAAAAGCAAAAAGTCCTGTAAGTCCCTCCAAAGTCCCTTGATATGTCTGCAATAAATCCATCTGAGAAAAGAGCTGAAAATTGATTTCCAAAAGCATAATGCGCTTTTTTAAAAATTATTTTTGCTTCAATAAATGATACATTTGAAATATTTCCTTTGGTTTTCACAGTGAATTGATGAAGTAATTTATTTTATTTTATTTTATTTTATTTGATGTCCTGGAGTAAAGTAACTTCTGGATTATCTCAAATGCACTGGCAACATAAATAGCAACAGTTTTCCAGATGCAGAAGCCAATGTGTAATATGTTAAATGGCAAGAAAAACTTTGGTTCTGAGCCTTATGAGATGTGTAAGTGAAGGAAATTCTGCTGCTTTGGTGACAACGTGGGTGCTTACGTTTTAAGTCCAAGGCTGGCTGCACTATTTTTAATGAATTAAGTTGCTGCTTTTTCTTCTCTTTAAAACGCTTCACAAACTGTGGTATTTGTGCCTTTATTCATTATTTGTAATTGTGCTGGGAATCATGTGTCTAAAAAACTGCAGCTGTTGCATTTGTTACAAATCAAACACTGTAACTGCTGTTTTTTTCTGCCTGGTCACTCCAGTTCTGTGTTGCTATTCCTCTTCTTTAGTTGGATGAAAGTCTCTATAAACTGGTGACTAATTAACTGTAAGTTGCAGATAAACTCTCATGTTTGAGATATGAAAGTACACAGATGAGAGACATAGATAATATCCCTAAGACAGCTGCAGAAGTACAGTAGACTTTGTGTCTGCTGAATGAGTTGGGAGTGAGAGATGACTATGACTTTATATAGACATGGTATTATGTTAACAATCCTTTACCTGTATTAAGAGCTTCTTGCAACAGGAAGCCTTTTCTGATCTATAGTAAAAGAAGTTTTATCAGACGTACATATCAAGAATTTTACACGGTATGTGCTGCTAGAGGTCTATATACCTATTTATTAATCACATCCCTCCCTAACTATGTTTGTTTGTGAAAAGTGCCCCCCAAAAGAGCTTTTCCTTTCTCTAGTAATTCTCAGGAATTTAGAATGGAAGAAGTCCAGATTTTGTTGCTCAAAAATCAACAGACTGATGCTGTCTCCCTGCCTTGCTGGGAACCACAGGATGGACTGACAGTACGCCTTTTCAAGACTTGAGGCCTGCTTGCTCTTTTAGGCTCATCTGTGTCCTGGGTTTGACTGGAGCAATGACTTCAAAATGAATTAGTTGAGCTAGTATAAATCAGTGTGCAGCCTGCAGTGGAACACTGCAGTGAAATTTCTCTCTTGCAATATCTTGGCACCACTGATGCTTGATGAAAAATCCAGTGGCTTATGTTCAAGTCTAATAATGGTCAAGAAAGGCTGGTAGTCTTGGTTCATGTATGCCAGAGATGTATGCATCCATCTCTGTGTAAGTCAGATAGCGTTTCGCCTGGGGATTCTGCTTCAACAAATCCCCCCCTCTCAGAGGGATTTTCAGGGAAGTTTACGGGAGCGAGGCATCTTTGCTGACTGAAGTCCCAGCTGGCAGGGACAGCTGTGCTTGCGTAGCTGGTATGAACACAGCTGCAGGTGAGAGGAAGACCGGTGCAGTGGTTAAGGCCAATCTAGATACGTTAAACTCAGTGTCTCGTTCTACCACGAACACTTTGTGGGGCTTTTAGCAGGTCGTTCAATCTCTCCACTGGTAGACTGGCTGTACTAGTGTTTATGTTTTTTGCAGGGGTGTTGTGAGGAAGAGGCTCATGGAAAACCAAGTAGAGGCTTTGAGATAGTGAGAACATGGAGATGGTACAGCCTGCAGCCAAGGAACAGCAGTGGGGTGTAGGAGAAATTAAAGACTTTAATTCTGCACTGCTGTTTAATCATGGGTACGTTGGTCTGTAAAATGGGAAGAATAGTTTTTGCTTCTCGTGACATGTGCTTCATGCCATTCTGAAGTCACATCACATGTCTTGACAGAGAGGGTGTAAAGACATCTTTGGTTTTGGGGGAAGGCATATAATATTTTCTTCTTTTTGGATTCATCAATATTTATTTACACGCAGAGTATGCTATATTACGTTTATCTACAGAGGACCCTCCAACACTTCATTGGTGCAATGGACTAATGGCCTTAAGGTATACCAGGTGTTTGCAGTTAATGGCACATAAAGCGCTGAAATTGCTAACCAGGCATTAGTTTCTGAGGAGGGCAGGAAACTAGATCTCTCTGGTCCTGTAGCAGCAATGTGGCACACACACAGCTGGGGTCGTAGGACATGATGGTGGTGGCACAGCCTCCCCCTTCACTCTGTAGCAGAACCTGGGCAACGTAGACAGCTGGTTCATCTGACAGCTAGCCCCAAAGGATGAAGAAGCCATTTATGTCTGGATGGAGTGGCAGCAAATTTTGGCAGCAGAGCAGACACTCAAACCCTCGCCTCTGAAGCCATAGAGAGGTGCCCTCATTGCTTGGTCTCACGTTATTAAATCTAGTTTGTACTCTTTAAGCGTGTGGCATACGAATGAAGAGTCAGGAGAATATAAAATAATCACTTTTGTATTGAGGTATTTCTCAAGTGGTGTAAAGACCTGTGAAGCGATGTGGAATACCCTGCTTACGTGCTTGCAAATAGGCACAAATTCTGGTGTTGCCCCAGACGGAGTAGGAGGTGCAAACGAAGCTGTGTAAGCACAATGAAAAGCAGAGCTCTACTCAGGAAGTTGCTAAGTACTGGGTGTTTCAGGGACTCACACACAAGAACGTATTGTAATGTAAACAGGATAACAGAATAATTTGAATTCCACAGAGTACAGATTGAAATGAAGAAGAAATTAGGGGAATCATTTACACCTTTCCTCTTGCAAAGCTTGACTCAAGATAGATTTGGCAGAGCCCCTCTAGCCAGCTTCTATTAACGGTTTCTGGACAGCCCCTCACTTCCAAATCGTGTAATGCTATAGCAGCTCTCTGCTATTTCAAGTCACTGGCTCACAGAAGGAATATAAAACTATTGCTGTCTTTGAAGTTCACAGCCAGGGAATCATGGTTACTACGCTATTTATTATCTCAGCAGTCAAACTATGCTAGGCAAAACTCTAGTATAAATGGCAGGCAACAAGACTGATCTTATATTGCCACATTTCCTCAGAGTAACGTCTACAAACTAAGAACAAAAATGGTGGGCAGACTCTAATCTCATTGAGGCAGGATGCAGAGGTACACGTATAAATCAAGGGTTAAGCAGGAATGTGTTTTTCTGAAGAAAGGAACTTTTGAAGTTTAATTAACAGAATGCTAATTGGGTAAATGAGGGAGAATTAAAAAGGAAACAGAATGTATGTAAGAGATTGATTGTGAAGTTGAAACAGCTCGATATTTGACCTATGAATAGAAATTAGGAGTCAAGAGCAAACGCTAAGTTTGAGGGTTATGGTAAGGAAGATAAAGACAATCAGAAAATCTAGAATTCATGAGAGTGAAAATACTCAGAAAGAGGGCTATTTTAGCCAAGAGTATGTGGCCGCTTTATACTGACTGACTACTTTGCACCAACTGGAGTTTCACACCACGTGAGCCCATGAGCAGTATGTGGGTTTTTTTTTTTTTTTGCATATGGCTCTGATACATCAGACTGGGGACAGGGAGGGAAGGAAAGGAAGTTAAAGAATACATTTTTGCTTATGGTCAAAACTGTAAGAATTACATCATTCTCAGACATTTTGTTAAGAGGTTTATTTATAAGAAGTGGGAAGTACTTCATAAGAAGTATTCATAAGAAGTTTCACCATGGCTACAAGGAGTGTAATTCGAAAGTATGTGGCCCTTGAGCACCGCGGGCAGAGGTGTGATAACTCTCCAAGTCCAATCTGAAGAGAAGGAAACATCAAAATCTCTGGGTCCGTGTTCACATTCGGTACACGGTTTGTAAGGTGATGCTCTTCGGTGGTTTAGGGCAATGATGAAAGCACTTCACACCTTAGCGCAGCACTGGCCTATGGGTGTTGTGTGTGTGCACGCTTTGTGCCTGCTCTGAACGGACCTCGTTTGGCGTTGTTAGCGCTGCGCTGCTGAGAAGTTTTGCAGACCGAGAAGTCTGTCCTGCGGTGGTATATTGACAACACCGTTGGTCGATGGCCATAAAACCCAGAGGACCAGATCCCCTTTTTGTGACTACTTGGACACAAACCGCTTGAGGGAGTCAAAGAAGCCGCCAAGCACAGGAAAACAAAGCTGGGGTTACAAGAGGACTTGCAAAGTTAAATAAGCAGTAAATGATTCCACTCATGTGCAAAACTTGTTTAGGTTACAGCTGGAAACAAAGCTCTGTAAAGTTCTTCGTTCAGTCTCCTCTTTTACACGTACATTATTTTAAGGATGGAAAAGAGTCAATCTGATGAAAACTGAATGTTGATCCTCAGTTCTTTAGAAGGGGAAAACGAACCATACATCCTAGCAGTGCTTCATCCTAAGATATTCATAGCAAGCTTGAGGTGTGTTTATAGCAGTGTTCTGTGTTTGGTATATAAATATCTTGGTCAAAAGTAAATTCTTCAAAATTAATCTCTTGGCCTATAATTTAGTTTTGGACTACACGTTTTACTTCTTGATGTATTCCAGAAACTTCTCTGGCATGCTGTGATTCAGTGGGCCTCCAGCATCAGTGCTGAGAAAGCAAGGGACTGAGCCAATGCCTCTGAAATTAATAGGGCTCATTCAATTGGCTAGGGGTGACCCTAGCAGCACCAACGTGTGTGTTGTGAAAACCAGCAGGGTGGGAAACACTAGGCTGTGGCCCACATTTACCCAGCCAAGTTTCATTGCTTCAGTCAGTCCCATGGCAAAATCAGGTTGGATTGTTTTGTGCAATATTATATTGTTTCTTCTCCTACCCCTTATGGCAGCTTTTTTTTTTTTTTTTTCCTGTCAAAGTCATGACTTTTAGACTAAAATTCAGCATGTTCCTCAAGCTACAGTGAGTGATCAGAGGCTGATTAATTGCATTGGACCCAGTACATTTGATGAGTCTCAGAGACTTGAATTCACACGTTGTTTTTCAGAGGCTGAAATTGATGTTTAGCATATTATTGACCAAATCTTCTCTGATGCGACTTGGGACAAATTAATGTTATCCATTTTGCTTAGAAGCTTCAAGGACATGAATAAATACCAGGTTTTTCATGAGGAAACTAGACAGGGTGTAAAATCTCTTTTGTGCTTGTGAATGACTAATTGTGTCTGTTAGATTTGGATATAATTGATTGTATGGCTCATGCATCTGTGCATACCTTGAAAATTCACTTAAATTTTATTCCAGAGTATATATGTTTTTTTTGGTAGAAAGAATAGGCTTGGATACGGGATTTCATTTTACCGGGTGAATTAGGATTATGAATCGGTTGAGTGTAGAGTTGGCATATTACTGTTTTTACTCCGGAGATTACTATGATTTTCTTCAATTGCAAAGGGGGAAAAAAAACAAGCCTCAGACAAATATAGTAGCACTTCCCTTAGGTGTTGCATGATGATATTTTACGGATGTATACAACCAACCAGTGTTATTTGGAAAAATAACGTTTGAACTGCATTAGATAACACACTTGGTTACTGTGTCCTGCCTCCTGCAGCTGACAGTATGCCGAAGGGGTGTTTGTGCCTGCAGAGAGCTGCACTTTCGAGGGCCATGTGCACCACAGAATCTGAACGCTCTTCAGAGGGCTTGTCGACCCTTAGGGTGAAAGACGTCTAAGCTGGCCATGGCTGAACCCCAGCTGGCTCTGTGTGTTGTGGTGTGCCATAGCAAAGAAGATTGCCCAAAGACCTGTGAGCTATTGTGCAGAGTCAGCCAAGATGGTCTGCAGGAGCCAGTCTGGAGCCAGAGGTAAGAAGCCTGGCTGGGCATGAGCTGACTCCAAGGGAAGCAAGTGAGATATCTGCGTGCTTTGCTCTCCATCGTTTCTCATTCCAGTTCAGCACTTAGCAAATTGACACTTGGGCTGGCTTTCGCTATAGCAGCTCCAATCAGGCACGGCTTCCTGAAACCTTTTCCGTGCTTTATGAGAATGGGCAGACTGTTCCCAGGGCTGGAGCTGGTCCTTGTAAGCAGGGTATTGGCCATAAGCTGGTCAGCCCTGTCAGCCCTGCTGGGCTCACACTGGCTTGCGTGACAATTCAGGCTCTTTGCATAGATAGCGTGGTCCATCCCCAAACAGAGGTAAGTGGGAGTACTGTATTTTTTTAGTTCCCTTTACAAAAGGGGAATTTAGGTACATGGATATACAGAAGACAGATCTACACTGAATGGGGGTATGGATGGCTGTACGTTCGAGACGCTCTCACCAGAGTTGAGCATTAAAAGGAAACGCGTTTTGTGTGCCATCTGGGTTGAACTCAAAACCATGAACTACTTCATTTTAAGGCAGACCCCTTTCTGCCTGGCAAGAGTCCTTGGCTCTGAATGCTCAGTGATACCCAGAGGAAGAGCAATCACACAACCCAGCTGCAATGTGCCTGGTCAAGCACTGGTGGCAGCAAAGCCCAAAGTCCAGACTCAATTGTGCAAAAGCCCAGCCGAGACTGTGGCTACACTGACAACTGTTTTCATGCAGCTTCAAAGGAATAAAGCTGATTCCTATTTGCCTATACGTATTGCCATCATGTTTCTAACTGCAGCATAGGAGCACCCTGTGTACCATGTCCAGGTTCACAGAGGGAATCTGTCCCAGAGTAGAGAACTTCTCTCTTCCTTTCAAAGTACGTAGCTCGTCCTTTGTCTGTGCAATGAACTTTGTGTACAAACATACATACATAACTATCAGATACATATATACAGACAGAGACCTGGTATTCCTGGAATGAGAATACAGTACATTAAAAATATGTGCTTCCTGAGGTCTCATTTTCTTGTAGAACTGGAACTGGAAGACAATTGTCCTTTTCCATTAAACACTGTTGTTGACTACTTCAATATTGATATTAATTATTCATGACAGTAACCGATAGGTTGGTTTATAGTTTTCCTTTAGAGAATGTGATGGGCCTCCAGCTGTTGAGTAGTCCCGTGAGGTCCTCAGGAACTGCTGTTCTGGGTTGCCTTCTCAGTGTCAGAAGCACTGACAGTACAGTGTTAATCATGGCCTTTAAAAAAAAGAGCTAGGAGGAATGTTTTAAAGCAGCTATAAGAGCCTTGCCGGCAAGAGTTTTGGTAAGCCTTTATGTTGGCTTCAGTTTTTGGTTTCTTGCCGTTTTCCCCAAGGTCTTGATTTTCTCCTTAAGTTTCTGACATATGACAACCAACTCCTTGCAGACAAATTCAGAGAAAAACTGCATTTTGAGAAGTTTCCTGTGCTGTAGGACAGGTCATCCAGCTTGAGAACACATCCTTGCCTAATATAATGTGGGTCTGAGGGACCAGTGGCCCCGAGGTGAAGCACCAGCCCTACTGATTTCGGCATGGTCTAGATTCAACCCTGGGTGAAAGGCACATGCAAAATTTTGGGATTCAAAGAGAGCTAATCTCTTAGAGATTTGATTCTGCTAGAGCCTACATGCAGTGGAGAAGCTCACATGTCTCTAATTTAAAATAAAATCAAATCTAAAGCAGCAGCAGGAAGAATCCAAAGATGAGTCGGGCTACCAAGGCATTCTTCAGCTCCCTGCAGTTTTTCCTTTGGGACTAGTGTACTTTTAAGCTGACAGCCCTGGAACTTGTTTAATGTGAACTGTTCCAGGAAAATCATTAGAAAATGGGTCAAAACAAAATTCAAAAAACCTGAGAGATGTAATGAAAATGCCAAATTTCCTGCAAGCCCCTCTTTGAATTTTTCAGACCCATGAAGGCAGGTCACTGGAGATAGGAAAGCTGTATTAGCTGTATTTTGTCAGCATGCTGGTGTGCCAAGGTTAGCAGAAATCCTCCAGTATTTTTCTTGATGATGATGAGGAAGATTCTGAAATCCAGTGACTTCATTAGTACTCCTCTCCCTTCTCTTGACTCTGAAGGTGAAGCTTCACCTTCATACAGGCTCACTCAGTTAATGAGATGTGACACTTGGCATGCTGCTAATAAGAAAGAGAGATCCGAAGAAATGCATGCCTCGCTTCTGAAATGTTGCTGCAGGCCCCTTTTCTGTACATCTGGTACGTATTTCTAATCTTTTGTTTTGCAGAGTAAGGTGCTGGAAATGTGGGAGCCACCAGCACTTAGTTCTTTTCATGAAGCAGAAGACGCTGAAAATCTATGTAATTACAGACCCATTTCAATTTTATTCTCTGCTGTTAAATTATTTCAATGTCTTTTTTATAGTCAAAATGAACAAATTTAGTTTACAAATATTTTATAACCATTAGGGTAGTGTGATTTCCACTATCATCATTTTACAACTGTAGCAGTATTAAAAGTGACAAATGACTCTGTAGTCAATTGCTCTTCTGAATAAATGTCGTTTTGTGTGTTTGTATGGTGGTTTGTCTCTGCTGCCAACCTTTGATCTAACAAGAGGCAGCAGATTTTATTTGGGCTTTTTTTGGAGAGGCATGTGACAGCTTTGCCTTGGTGACAGGAAACAATTCGTTTTCAAGTGAAGCAGCTGGAAATTTTTCTGTAATGAAAGATTTGGCATTTGGCATGGCAACATTCAGGGATCCTGCAGCAGGCTTTGACAATGTCCTTATCTCAGTAGATTTCTGCATTTATGGCAGTCTTCTAGAGGCACTTTAACGATGACAGAGTTGCAACAACTTTTGCCCATTTTCTCCTTTAGGTCTACTAAGGGCTGGTCTGAATGTCTACGGATTTCTTCAGTTCAAGTTTTTATTGACTGCTGACCGAACTCAGTCTGCAACTGCGCCTTTTATAGCTGTGCAGTCCGGTAAGAAGAGCTACATCAACTTCAGTTTTATGTACTAACTTTCTCGGGTGCTCTCCAAATGCTGCCCCTGTCGCAGCCTATTCTCCTTCCCCCAAGGGCTGTGCGGGTCGCTGCCCCCGTCGCGGCAACGTGTGCGTGTACTGCTCCCCTCCTTGGGGCGATCTCAGGACTCATGGGCAGGGGGATGTGGCCGTCCCCGCTTGTCTTGCCCCAAGCTGACCACGTTGATGCAAGTCTGCTGGGAACGTCCCACCATTGGGTGACGTATCTCACCGTCATCTTACGTGTCAGCAGTAGAGAAAGTTGTTGACACTGGCGTTTCTGGCATTTCGGCATTAGTATTTTTCCTCCGTACACCGAACTCCGCTAAGACTGCTGTCAGGATCTCTCCTCTGAACATGGCAGGAGCTTTCTGAGTCAGAGCGCAAGCGGGTGAACAGAAACTTGGTGTTTTTTACTTTTTAACCTTAATTGATGCCGAGCTGAAGCTTGACTTAAAGAGGCGGTGGAGGTTATTTGTTTGCCAGGAACATTTTTCTCCAGCTGACTGATTGCACATGCTGGGGACAGCTGGAGTTTCCCGCTTGAAGCCAGTGGGAACGAGCCTAGTCCTGAAGTAGCTCCCAGGAGGGTGACATGGCTTGATTGTCCCCAGCAGACAGATCGCTGCATTAACTCCAGGCAGCTGAATTGGTGGGATTCTAGTTACAAGCCATACTTGTCATTTTTCTTTCTTATGTGAGTGGAATAACAGCAAAACCCTGGGATAGCTGTTGGCATATCAGTCAATGCCAGGCAGCGCTTACACTCTAAGATCATAAGGCCAATATATATGTGAAATACCAAAAATTTTGTGTGGGAGAGAGGTGGTAAGTCTTCTCAATTTGCTGCTCCAAGCAGCTAGAATCAATTACTAGCCAGGCTGAAAGATGTATTCTAATTTTGGACAATTTAACAGTTGAGACTCTTTGATTATTTATTCCTGCAGACATACAGCTGTGTTTACTCATTTTCCTCCTTTTTAAAACATTAAGTAGAACTGGTTGGAGATTTTTTTAGTGAAAACTATTGGCATTAATTTTCTGAAAATGAAAGTAGTTACAAAAACATCGGATTCTCTTTTTAAATTTACATTTCTTTAAGGTATACTGCAAAGGCTACTCAGTGGAAATACTGGGAGTTAGTGACTATGTATTGTTTTCAACAATTTAGTCACTCAGCTTAATTTCTTTCTGAATCAGTTTTAGTTTGGGATTATGCCCCCCCCCCCCCCCCCCCCCGTTTTGACTGCTTGATAATTATGTACCTTAAAAATAACTGCGAAAAGAAAGCAGAAACAGAATCACAAGGGGAAAGGGAAAATACTGGGGTTCGCCGAAATATTCCCAAGCATCTTGCCCCCATGGATCAGGCTGGAGGCTCTGCTCTGGTGGCGAGCTTGCAGTGAGGATATGTCAGACCTCCCGCACTTTCACCACGTTGTGCCGTCCGCCCTTGGTGAGCATTTGCATGGGAGTTGTGAGGATCGCCAGATCCAGAGATGTCCAAAATCCAGACTAACGCTCGTCACTAAGGGGTGATAGGTGGAGGGGCAAAGGTGCCCCATGGCCTTGTCTGCTGGGAACAGGGGGAGTGGGCTACCCCGTTGAGGCTGTGGGTGACAGTAGAACTGGCAGAGGTGGTACGGCACCGGCATGGGGTGCATCCTGTGGCCTCAAGCAGAAGCGTGGTGGAGCCAGCTCACCCCAGACCAGGCTGCAGCGATGAGGTCCAAGTCAAGCCTGGAAGTCACGTCCCCGGTCAGGGTCCGGATCAGCACGGCACACGGCCAGGCATAGCGTAGCAGGGACGAGCTGATCTTACACAAGATATATGAGCAATTGCAGGATAGTTACATGTGAGGTATCCTTCAATTAAGGACAACAATGTGGAGGTTTGGGACATGATGTTATTGTATTTTTTTTAGTATATTTTTCAATTAATTACAATTTTTCCTCTTGCCCTCCTGAGATCCTGTGAGGAAAATGCTTTGTAGCAAAGGGTAATTCCTTCGTCTCTGTCTCCCTTCTGCAGACCAAAATCTAGTTTCCTGATTTCTGGATGGAAACGTAACCATTGCTGTTTGTTTTATGCTGACAATTTTATTCAGTTCCTGGAGTTAAAGATCATCTACTCTGATTCAGTCTGTGAATCCCTTTGCTATTACAGACATATTCCTGATGTAGCTTTCTTGGAAGAGCTAAAGAGACTTTGCCCTCCTACTTCAGCAGTGTGGGCTCCAGTGTTATATGATGTGGGTACAGGTCTGCAGAGCCACCTGCTAGGCCAGGCCTCCGCTCGCCCATCTCTGCATAGCGCTTGAGCAGTAGACTGCTCTGAATGAAGCAGCGTGAAAATATTCCCTGATAGTTTGGGCAGCTTATGTGCTGGGATGGTGATCTGGGAGTCGAACCACCTCTGTGCCATCCGTTCTTGACCCTGTGAACACGGCTCATCTGCGTGTTCCTGCTGAGCTCTGCGGGTGCCGAGGCTATGAAAGCGATCATGCTTTTGCAAGGTCTGGGCTTTGGAGCTGGTTAATTGTATTCTACTTAAGTGTTAAAATTTTGGCAGCAGTTTTATTTTTATTTTTATTTTTTTTTCTGCCACCAAATAATTGTTCGCAAATGTTTCCATTATTCTGCCATCTATAATGTGTTCCTATCAAAGGAAGAGCAGTCCTATTAATAATTACTGTCAGCCTTGTGCAGTGAGGCAGTCACTCTGCAGCATTCACTCTTGGTGTAATTCTAGTCAAATGGTGTATTTCAAATGTCAGCTTGATGATTTTGCTGCAAAGAGGAATGTTCTACAGGAAAAGAAAATTTACTTGCAGTCCAGGTCTATGGTGTGACGCAATATGGGATGCCTGAGGTTTTCAGTTCTGTCCTAAAAGCTGTTAGATTTGTTAGCATTGTGCTTGAGACACTGGGTTCTCCTTCTCTTTGCAGGTAGAAGAAGGAAAAAAATATGACTAACCTTTATTTTGAGTTCCCTCCCCAGGCAGGGAAGGTTTCTCCATTTCTGGGGCACAGCTGCATGATGTAAAGCTCCGTGAGTAGAAGCAGGGTTTGGCTGGCAGGTTATTTGCTGTGCCAATTGCTCTTCCGCTTGCTGTTAGATCATGAAGATTTATTTGGCCTTTTTCCTGCTTCTTTATGGCCTTAGCTGAAGCTGGTTCCCGGGGATCTGGGAACGTGCGCAGGTTCTTGGGGCCTCACTTGCCTAGGGCGAGTTATCTGTGCAAGTAACCAACTGCTTGGCAGTGCTTTGATTTTCTCTGGCATGTCTTTTCCGCGTTGGTAGCTCCTGTGCCCTGAAGGGGTTGTGAAGCAGAGGGGGCCTGTGAGCATCTTGCTGCCGTGTCCAGCAGGGAAAGGCGGCCACCTGGAGCGGCCAATGGAAGTGACAGGCTCAGTTTTCATGCAAATGAAAGCATTTGTTGTCCTTGTGACAGCAAACAGAAACTTGGAAGCACAAAGCCTGAAGATTTAAAAAAAATAGAAAACAAAATGACAAAGGCAAATAAAAATTTCCGGGTAGTAGTTATTCCGTAATATGTTGCAAGAAGGCAACCAACCCCTCCTAGATTCTCGAGGGTCATTCTGAATATTTGAGAGTACTGAATTCAGGGCAAACTTGGATTTTAGGGGCAGCAATGTTCAATATTTATGTAAGGCTTTCTTTTACTTTATTGAGTCTCACAGAGACCCTAGGATAGATGTTACAAGCTCAGGGAAGGAAACCCGCTGGAAAAAGGTTAAACGCCATTCTTTGCACTCCAGAGGGGGCCTGGTTCGGAGTTGGGATTAGCTTGTACAAATTGCACAGTCACTTGTCCTGTGCTTGGGCTTTCTGTGTTATAAAATTAATGGCATATTTGGGGTAGTGCCTGCTGGCATTGTCGACAGAGGCAGGCACAAGGCCCGTTGTGCGCTACCGTAACGCTATTCACAGCCTGGATGTTACAACACCAGAAAGCACTGCTATGGTGACTTTTAGTTAGAGCTCTCCTGAATAATATGGGCCATAAAGCCTCACCAACGGTTTTGGTTCAAATCCCAAATAGCAGCAAAACCTATTGCCGCTAAAATTAAGTTATAATCATGTCTACATGGAGAACGATGTATTGAATCTTATGTTTTATTGGGGCTGAGCGATTCTGAACATTTCTCACAGCAGTAGGAATGTCGTTTTTGTGTTTGGGATCTTTTTTGTGTTTTTTTTTTTTTGTCTGTTCGTTTGTTTGCCTAGTAAATAACACCCTCTTTTCCAGCAGTATTTCATGTTGCCAGTTCTGGGGACCAGATAACAAAATTCAACTGTTCTTGTATTTGTTTCCGTAATGTGCCTTGGTAAAACTCCATGGCAAGAGGTGTCCAGGCTGTTATGAAATGAGTCTGAATAACTTTGACAGACCTTGAAATGCATCTGTATGGATTAGATTAGCTCAGAAGTAAGAGGAAATTTATATTTATTGGAAGGTACTGGCCCTTTCTTAGTACTTCTGCTAGCACAGAGAAAAATCTTAAGGAGAGCACTTTGGAAAGTATATAATTAATATTGCAAGGACAGTCTCAGGGCTGAGAGATCACAAAACTGGCATGCCGTAACTTATAGTAAAATCCTACCTCGAGAAGTCACCATTTAAAAAATGCTCTTACTCGACAGATCTGCCTCTTCCATGCAGTCAGAGCTGTATCTGCTGACTTCAGTCACAAAAATAAGTTCTTAACTATTTTTTATTCCCATTATTCCTGCAGAGCTGACACGACTATGGGACTGCAGATTGGCTCTGGAGGACCGACAGCTGAATTAAATTCCATGCGCAGTTGCTCTGATGCAAACTCACCAAAGATGCAGGAGTTACACAGGCATACAGTAGCTGAAAGCAGACCTCGTCTGCAGAAGAGAAGGTCTGAAGAAGAGGGGAGATTAAAGCAGCCACTTCAAGTCTGAGGTTCCAGACTAAGAAAAAACCCCCAGAGATGTAGGGGAAAAAAAGGGGGCAGGGTATTTTTGCTTCTAGGGTAAGAACATTTGTATTTTGAAGTTCAGTTACAAGTAATTTTTTTCCTTGATATTTAAATGCAGTGGGACGTGTAATACGGAGGCAAAGTTAAGGCTGAATGATGTTAATGCTGAAGTTTCCTTGCACCAAACTATGTGATAAGTCTAATATTAGTGTAGATTTTGACATCTACAATGTTTGCTTAACCTCTCATATTGCTCTAGCTTTTCCTATTCTTGAAGCTAAAACATCAATATTCTTTCTTTTTAATTTCTCTTTCAAGAATATTTGTGAAATTTTGGCATCAGTGTTGTGGTGCTGGGTAATATTGCTAAACTGAGATACTCAAAAATCATGGGCCAGACCTTAACCCTCCACTCCTCCCCCTAATCCTGCTGAGACTTGCTTAAAAACCTTTTTATTCTTTTATTTTGGTTTCTGAACTTTTAGGGCACACTTGTCTTAGGTTTTCAAGTCTTTTCTCCATCACTAGGCTATTTGAGGGGTTTTTCTTTTCTTTTTTTTTTTGTTTTGGTAGAGGCCACATTGATACTTGCGTCACCAGGTATCATGACTTTAGGCTGGAGATTCAAGTAACCAAAACCAAAACCAAAAAAAAAGGCGAAGCCCTAGGATAGCAACCCATTGACTAAAGTGGGAAGTGGGTGAAGCAGGTTTTTTTACTAGTGCCACCAGTAATCTAGGATTTCATCTGCTCTATTTGGGGGTTTTCCTCCCAGCTAGCATTTGGGGTCTAAGCATTAGTTGCATGAACTTACAGCTTCCTGGGGTGTGGTATCTCATGAGGCATGGCTATTCATTCCCAAAGGAGGCAGAAATAAGAGATGTGGGCTGGCAAGAAACCAGGACAGAAGTTTCAAAGAAAGGTAATAGATTTTAGAAGTCGTTCTTGAATTCTTTTCCTGTTTTTTCTTTTCCCTTTTACTTCTTGTTCACAAAACACCTGAGAAAGAATGCAGTTCGAGAGGCTTATCGTGTTCCTTTCAAACTGAGCTGAAACAGCGCTTCTAAAAGGAGAGGACAAAAAAACCCCCTCTTCCTGGAGGAGAGGAATTCCTATATTTCACCTCCCCTGAACTCTGCTTCCATTCTTCTGGCCCTGCTGGAGGGGGGTCTCTGATTAGAGAAGCTTCCCATACGACAACAGATAATATTCTCGTGATGACAGGAGTAACCCAGGACTCAAGCCATGGAGATGCACACCTCTGCTGTGACACTCTCATGGGCCCAGGGTTTGTCTTTTTACACTCAGATGTTAAGCGACCCTTCCTCGGGAGGTTCGTTGCGGGTTCAGAAGCTCATGTGCGCGATTGGGTGGTGATCAGGAAAGCATCTCAGCTTCCTGAGTCTGTAGATACATATATATAGTATGTGCGTATATTAATATGTGTATATTTTATCTCAAGTGTATTTGTTTTCAAAACCTCACAGTGAGGTTCTGAAAATTGCTGCAGGCGAGGGTGGACGTACTGCTACTAGTGCCACCTGGCTCAGCATGCCTGGCTCTTCTGCTGCTGTTTCCTGGGCTGCTGTGGCTGCAGTCAGTCCTGAAGGCATGCACTCTTGGAAGCTGGCTGATAAAAATGCACACACACTGAGCTTTGATGTAGAGTAATTCCAAGATACGATGAGCCTATTATATAAATATGAATAGACCTCTAAGGGATGCGTGAACGAAACCTTTTTTGATCTCCTATCTCTCCAGAACACTTCATTCCATTGCCTTGTTGCTTCATTGAAATTCTGCTTTTTTTTTTTTTCACCTGCCATGTGCATGGCATATTTTTTTTAATAAAAAGTTTAAGGATCAGTCCTCCAGAGTGGATTAATGATGGAGAGAGAGATGAAGGAAGAAGCTGTTGTCAAAGGCATATGTGTATGTGTGAGGTAATATTTTTATAGCAGGCCACATAGTACCCAATTTTTCACCTAAGGCTGCACATGTTGAAGACAAATAAAAAGGTGAGACTCCCAGTGTTGTCGCAGAGAAGGCGTGGTCAAACTGCACTTAAAAACAGAAGGCAAATGAAAGAAAGAGGTTCCCCAATACCTTGTTTAGAAAACAAGCAAAATATTTGATAGCACAGTGTATATTTTTGGTAGCGCAGGCTTAGTTTTCTTGGAGTCCTTTTTTCCTCTCGTTGTTTTTAAATCTTCCATGAAGATGAGGTTAGGAAGAGTGGGAATTACTCCCTGCCACGGCAGTAAATTTGTATCTTGATCCTGCAGGTGATTCCAGTCAGAAATTGGAAGCTACCAAAAGGTTGCTCAGCAGGGCTGGCATCTCTGAAATGACTTTGTGAGGCTCTCGCTCCCATTTTCCCTCTCACTGTGATGACACTCTTCGTCCTGTAACATGTACCAGCTGCAAAGCTATGGGGCTTCTCTGCATCTCATCACCCTTGGATGTTACTGTGAAGTTATACAATCGCAACTTGTTGTTCAGTAGAGCTGAGAAAAGATGGACGCATTTCAGAAGGGTCCTATTGTGATGAGCTCACAGGGAGGGACACTGAGGTTGGTGGTGATATTTTTACTGGAGAGAGCAAAAGTTAAAGCATGCACCAGAAATAATCAACAATACCCAGTCGTTGTTGTCTGTCCTTGATATTTTGTTATTATAAATAAGTTTATTTAATAAGTGTGGCATTACAGGCACCCCTTTCGCAAGGTAAAAGCAGGAAAACTTGATATTACTGAGGAGAAATTGCAAAAAGCTAGAAGCACTTCTGGTTTTGGCACTTTATAGAGCAATAGGACTGTAAGCATGGGAACTAATGAAGTCTGGCTCCCTCTGGACGTGCCTGTCATGGCTGACAGACTTTTTAATTGGATTTTGTCCTAAAGCAGCAGTATGAGGTCACCCCTTTTGGACACCAGAGAGTCTACCGAGGAGAACACTGTGATGTGAGGGATGTTCAGACGGAGGGATGCTCCTTTGGGAGAAAAGCCATGGCTGTGTGGTCGGGTCTCTGGTGCCCAGTAAGGCACAAACTGGCTGAAGCTGCTTGCAGAGTTGGGGCATCTGCAACAAATCTCCTCTCAGCGGATTCTCTGGTGTGAAATGCAGGATTGAGGTCATATTTCAGCCTTCCCTTCAGGGGGACATTAATTGAGTTGCTGCTTGCCTATTTTCACAAAACTTAGAGGACCTTAACATCTTTGAGACTTTGACCATATCGAGTTTGGTAGCTATCAATCTCCAGGTTCAAAAGCTGTTCATAATGGGACATTGGTTCATATGCTAAAAGTTGGCTGAAACCCAGGGGAGTTCTTTGCTGGTTTATACTGTTTGCAGGTCTGGAGTGAAGTATTCAGGACTGGAGAACACCGTGAAGAAGGTCACTATTAAAATTATTTGCACTGGTGCTCAAATTATTCCCGGCCAGTGCACATGATCTGTGATGCTAAGGGCAAGGGGCGGGGGGGTGCTCAAGATGCCAATGACTTGTGATCAACTACAAGGCACGAGACAATCCACTAGATGTTGCAGAGCCCATGGCCCAGAAGGCAACTCTGTGTGCCGAGTGCGCAGAGTCAAACGTCCCGCACTTGAAAGCTGCGAACAGAAGAAAGTGCTGGGAAGTGGTGCTGGGCTCAAGCTGCTCAAGAAGGCAATGTGGTCCCATTTAGTCTCTGTGAAACTATGCGTTTTGGAAGCCTTTTCTGGCCGCTTGGATCACTGTTCTTGCCCTTACTGTTAGAGAGTCTCGTTGCCCTGCAACACTACCTTTAAGTTATTTTTATGTCATCTTTATGTACTTTGTTATTAGCAGTACTGTTCAATTTAACATAGGGTGACCAGATACCCCAGCTTGACTCAGTCTTCATTCTTAATCAACTGTCCCCTCTGCATCCCTTTTTCTTGCTGGTTTCTTAAGCTCCAGGAGTTTAATACAGTTTTCACTTTCTTGTTATTAGCAAATACTGGTTCATATCTGACTTTATAGTTTTATTATACAGTCAGCTATAGAGCTTAAAATGGCATTATAAGGCTCCCTTGAATACTCTGGCTTTCAATATACACTCCCTTCTGTAGCACTGTGTTTCTAAAGCTTGTGCTATTACACTGTGATAATGCACAATTTTATATTTTACAATCATCAACTGTGAAAATAAGACAGTAGAAGTTTGTAATTTACAAGGCTGTAAATGACATCTGCAGATCTTATGGGTTTAAAGATGTATTGGTTCAGTTTCGCATATATATCAGCCTGAGATGGAATCTATTAGGTTCTGTGTATATACAGCATATTGGTTCCATTTACACGCTGTGCTGTCATGTTTTTGAGTGAGAACATAAAAAGGAAAGAGGGGGAAAACAGAAGTATGGACTCTGTTAACTACAGCAGATGTTTTCTAAATATGCCAAGTCATAGGGGCTCAATAGATACGAAATGGCAGTAGAAACAGGCCAAAATCCTGCAAGCACATATGGATGTGCTTTAAATTTATGCATTTGAATAGTTGATTTTAATGGAACTCTTCATGGATGTCTTACTCAGGATGTGCACGAGAGTTTGCAGGGCTGGATGATAAAGAATGTTTTACTATAGGGCCAGAAATTAATTGCACATATATGTGCGTGTGCGTGTGTGTATATACAATGTGGGCAACTATGAGCTGGTCTGTGAATTATGCCAACAAGAATGAAGAAAAAGGTTTTTATATATGAGACATTAACATTTTCAAGAGAAAAGAATGATCACCTCAGCAGTTCAGATCAACATACTGCAGATAAACTGTAATCTGAAAGGAAAAACCCTCCTCTGGTTTTAAGCCAGAGGTGGAGATGCTTTTTGAAAAGTGAGTCTTGATATATGACTGTAAAATACTGCTGTATTGCTGGGAGCAAGCTTGGGACCAGGGCCAGGGAAGTCTTGGGGTGTAATAGCAAAGAACAATTGTGATTTCACTCAGATTCATTTTCACTCAGTCCTGGGCACACATTTCCACTCTTGAAAAAAAGTCTGACCTCTGACTAGCAAAGGTTGGGCGGTATTATTGATCTTCAAACATTCTTGGAAGAAATACCTTTTTACAAGTACCTATGGTAGTTCAAATCGAAATATTCTGGACAGAGCAACTCTGTATTCATTCAATTAAAAAGGCATCAATTTTTCATTATTCTAGTTTTTGGAAAACACCATGTTTCCCCTAGCAAGTAGCTCTGTATACGAGGACAGTGTAATTGATTGGACACATGTTCATCTAAGCCAGGCTGGTTCATTTCAAACCTATTTATCGTCCTGCAAAGCAACTGTGCTGTAACGTATTTTTTTCCCTCATGCGTTCTCCCAGACCATGGGACATAGTGCTGTTCAAACAATACACCCATTCATTTAACAGAGTAGGTGCTTGCAACTAAATGTATGGCATCATTATCATTAGCTCCAGTTCCATCAATGCGGTGTCATTACTGCATTTAACTTAATTAGTATGGGAGCTCTCTCAAAAGAATGCTTCATAGAGAGGGATGTTGTAAATGCATTCTTGACTTCTAATAAATAAACCAATAGGCTAATGCATGGTGAAAAATTTATAAAATAGCTGCCAGAGCGGAAGGCAGGCAAAAAGTAACACGTACGTTCCTGCTTAGGGCAAGAAGCCAGCAGGAGAGTGACAGAGACAAGCTCACCTAACAGCTGCTTATCATGAATGTATTATGGCATGACATTATCTCTTTAGGAGTGCTCTGGAGGAGATGCATAGCTCCAGGAGGATGGGTGGGCCAGGCAGTCATGCGTGCAGCTGTGAAATCTGGGTGCCTTGGCTTGGGAGCACACTTGTCCTTTTACCCTTTTCAGGGTGCAAAGGCAGTAGCCATTTCTGAATTGCTGCAGCGCATGTGGAGGAGTTGCTTGTGCTATTTATTCTTGTTGGGCTTTTGCAATCTAAATGGCTCATCTCTAGCTATGGAAAACATGAAAGGATCTATTTCAGTATATTGGCCTCCCTGGTTGATCAATACCCCTCCCTCCTCCCCCGCTCTGCTTCTGAGATCATTTCTCTGAGCTCTGCGAGGAGTTACTGCTGCGTGGCAGGCACATCTGCTTGTGACATACTTTGGATGGTTTGTTTCCATTGCAAGTATACACAGATGAGCTGTCTAATGAGCAATTAAAAAGATAGCCGAAGACTAGAAGTTAATTGTTTCACTTACCCAGCCAAACAGGCATGCATCCCCCTTCACCCAATATCCTCCTTTCCTACTCAGAGACAAGAGGAGAGCCTTTGAATTTTTCCTTGCTGTTTTTTTTTTGAAAATGCTGCGTTTGAATGCCAGCCTCATCCACTCTGGAATCATGAGCTAGGCACAAGCATAATGCTTAAAACCAGACACAGCAGCTCCCTTTTTTAGCTTAGTTTTCAAAGAAGGTGAGATGCTATGATCATGCTCTGGGTGAGTATGAATGTGTGTAGCTGTTCGTCCATTCCTGTCTAATAGCAGTTGTGGTGCAAGTTTTGCAGAGGTGCTGGGGTGTTTAACTTCCTACAACTTGCGAGGCAGTAAGTGGATGGTGAAGGAAAGGGCCCCTGGGTGGAAAGGCTCAGTTTGAGCTGAGCCCTAATTAGACTCCAGGGAGCACAGGGACAAAGGGAAGAAGCAGGGAGAAAGATTGCAGATGACGTAAACATGGGAAAAACTTCAACTGAAGCTGGTATGAGAATGGATCTGTAGGAAACTGGGCTGTGTTAATTCTGCCACTCACAGAACCAGCTAACTCCATTGCCTTCTGTTTTTTTGGGTGCTTAACAGTGCACTTGGGTACCAGTTCTCCAGCTTTTCCTCACAACAGTCCAGTCCAGAGTTGTCTGTCTTTGTCAGAAGTGGGCTATTCTCTTCTAACCATGCAAGGCTTAAAGAAAACAAAGGAGAGCTGTGATAAAAATACGTGAGCTGACATCTCTGAATATGAAAGGTAATGAAATGAAAAATTTCCCTGCAGGCCTCCTCAGCTACAGGGCCCCCTCAAATTTTCAGTGCCCACTAATAAGGCGCTTCCCTCATGCTGTTGACAATCAACAGTAAAACATCTAACAGGGCCTTGAAATGACTTGGAAAAAATAAAAGGACAGCAATCTACCTTTTCTTTCAGCAGAGGCAGTTCTTTCATGAGTGTTTGACCTTGCTGTTGAAACGAAGCCTGGCAGGACGGCTGTGACTGGTTGGTGTCGGTGGGGTCCTTGCAGTGGGCTCCAGCCCTTAGCACTGCCTTTGCGTGTGTGGGGCAGGCAGAGCAGCTGCGGGTGGGCCTCGAGAGGGAGCAGCAGCTCCAGAGATGGCAAGGCAACTGCCTACCTGGGATGTTTTAAAGGTTTTTCTGAAGGAGGTGAGCTCAAAGACAATTGGAGCTAGAAGAAAAGTAGTCAAAATGAATCTAGATCCATTAAAGGTTATTATTATTATTATTAGTGCATTTCATGTCTTCCAGGTGGTGGAAGATAACTTGTCAGCTTTCACAGCAGCAGGAGGTCCAGGATTCGCTGGATCTAACAGCCAAGTACAGGCAAGCATTAGACACAGTTCCTGTTTAAATGCCTGTAATGGACGGTACGTCAGAACACTTCTGTTTGAGATTGCAAGAAGCTGAGAGAAAAATTGAGGACATGAGGTGAAACTATTGGCAGAATAAAAGAAATAGAAGGAACAGCAGAAGCATTTGAAACTAATTACCTTGAACTTTAAGACAGAGGGGGAAATGTGTCAGAAGATGTTGAAATTTTTCTTCATCGTTTTGTCGTTTTGATATGAAGTTACAAAAGGGAATGTTTTTGTTCCACCATCTTCATAGCTGGCCAAACTTGCTAAAAAAGAAAAAATAAAACAGAATCATCTACTTCTTTCTGGAAGAATTGCTTCCTACAGTTCCTAGGACAATTCTTTTTTTGTTGTTAAGATGTATTTTACAGATCACATGCTAATGGAAAGCAAATAGCCAAAGCTTACGGGTAGATATTCACCAAAAAGCATAGGTGATAAATCCCAGGTAAAAGTATTACTATTGGAACTGTGTGCACATGGGCTAATCAGGGAACACCATCAATGCTGCAGGCTTATTTGATCATTCTTGACTAAAAGACACTGTTTGGAATTCAGATATTTGTGATAATTCTACAGATCAGAAAATTCAAGCATGTTTCTCAAAGGAATGTGAAAAATCAGAAACTAGCAGACAATCACAGTTTACTCTTGGACACTGTGGAGACAGATTAAAACCATTTCATTTGCTGGTGCTTTTTGAGGGAGAGAGCATTTATTTGAGGGTTTCTTTTTTTCTGCAAATGTATTCATTTTCAGTAAGTGATGCCTTTGAAATGGGCTCTGAGGTCTGATTTTTAAGAGCAAAGAGATAGGTACAATTTAAACGAAAATGCTATTTCAAGAGCATGCAGACAACGGGATTGTGGGAAGAAGGTGGAAGTGGTCCCAGGCTGGAATTTCTTGACAGGATTTCGCAGAGGAGTAAGCACAGGCAGCATAAAAAAGGATGGGCGAAAGAGCTTACCTCTGCTGGTGTTTCTAGCTGCCAGCAAAGCTGAATTAACCTAGTTTCATCATACCCAAAAGCGAGCATATGGCACAGATATAGCCCTGGAGCTGAGTAACAGTGACTCCGGAAAAAAACCAATCTCATACTATTCACTCTTTGGGCATCTATCCACTGGTGGCTGGAGCAGCTGCAAGTGTACTAGGGCCTGAGACGAAGGGGTCCTGGCAGGGGGAGTTGGCAGCTATGTTCTGGTTAGGTATAATGGGGTGAACTTGAAGAGAGGAGTTAGGAGTAAGCAGAATGAGACCTGGTCAGACTGTGCAATCATAATTTAGCAATTTGAGTGAAGACCAAAAAGTTCTCTTCAGCAACACTGAATTTTAGATCATGGGTCACCTCATCCAAGAAGAAACACAAGAACAACACTGAGATTTTGGAAACAGAACAAAAGGCAGTTCCACAGGTGAACAGACTTGAGGCCTTGGCAAAGAGAAAATAGTTACAGCTGAAATATTTGGGGTACTAATCCACTGACGAGGCACAGATGGACTACGAAAGGATAAACAACTGGTGAACTTCAACAGGGGACTGAGGCTAGGCTGCACTGATCAAAGGTAAATGCTAATGATCCTGTGAAATCAGTATGGGTTTACTTTAACTGGGACTGATCCTGAGTTCTTAATCCTAAGTAATTTACCCAAAGCTCTTGCATCCACTGAAGTCAGGGGGAGATAGGGTGAGCCAACCTGAGAAAGAAGGTACGTGCTGTTTCTGATATAAAAAATTAATTAAATTATTCTGAACCAAGTATGAACAGTTCTTGCAATTCTAAATTTTCTGCTTTAGGAATGGTGAATGAACGTGCAATCAGAATGCTGGTGAATAAATAAGGAGTGCATGTTTTTGAACTTGTATCCAAATGTACTACTGGAACTTGAAGGAGCTATTTTATCCACCATGCAGCATGATGTTGTGAGCCTTGAAGTTTACAGGTGTAAAATTAGCTGTGGTAGGCCCTCCTTGTGTTTCTTCTTTTTAAAAGAAGCACATTGAATATGATGGAGAGAAATAGTTTGTTTTAAAATTATGTTCAAAAAAAAAAAGCCACTGTGTTCAAAGAAATTCCCCCCCACCTCCCTGTTTCTTGTTGATATCTGCAAGCATGCTGAATTCTGTGCAAATCAGGCTTAATCTGCTGTTTGTTTTGCTGCTTTGAGAAGGAGAATCAGCTTGTCTGCTAGCCCCTGGTCACCCCTGCAAGCAGGCTCTGCTTAGGAGTAACTCTGTGTGCGTCTGTATGTGTGTACGATGCAAACTGAGATAAGACTGTAACCGTGGATCTCGTCAGGATGTCCTTGATCTAAATTGCTCCCCTGCGGGAAGTGACCATTTCTTGGCTCTTGACCTAAGTGTCCGCTTATACAAATGCGTACCCTGTAAACGAGCACCAGCCTTTTCCAGCTCTGCTGCCACTGTGTTTATGATATGTGTCAGGCACCTTGCTATGCCTATGAAAGTAAAAAACGGCAGGGTGATGCGGTTTGGTAGGTGTTTATGGCTCATTCTTCTTCATTTCTACAAAAGCCAAAGACTTCTCTGTGTCTTCTTACTGTGCCAAAAGGTGTACTCTGCTAGGTCAGCTGGTGTGCCTCTGAACCAAGCTGCACTAAAGCCCCTCTTCTCTTCTCCTCTCATTACCTGAGCTCGTTTGCTTGCAGCTCGGTACTGTAAGTGCTGTTCTGAATACCACAGACGCATTGCTGGGGTCATCTTCCCCCAGTTCTCTGAGGTAAGGAGGGAAGAGTTTTCTTAGACTTACTATTTATCATTAGATTTACCATGTTACATAGTCAGAAATCAAATTAAAGGGAGAGTAGACGACTGACCTGGTGCCACACACAAAGAAAGAAAGAAAGAAGCAAACCCCTTTGTCTGGGGAAGGAATTAACAGCAGTTCTTCCTTCTTAGTGTGCAGCGCTCCATGCATTTTATCCTGCTGCTCAGTCAGGGTCCAATACTCTCTGGCCAGGTTTTTTTTTTTCCCCCCCACACATGGAGGGTTTAATGCTTAATACTAAATAATGTTAAATTTACTTACCTGAAAATATTTGACGTTACCCAGGATTTTGACTTAGCAGAGTGATAGAGCAGTGTACTTTAATCACAATACAAGTGACACTTAGCAAAGTATAGTGATTGCAAATTTACAGTTGAATCACAATACAGCTGTGATTCTCATTACCAGTCTCTACAACACACTCGCTGTCATGCTAGGCATCATCAGGAAGGAGTATGAAACCAGCTCAAGGCTGTTTGCTCACTTGTTGGTTATTCAGTTTTTATACTCTGTGGTGAGCTAAGCCACACTTACCCACGCTGGTCTGGTTGACTCAGGAAGGCATTTGCATTCTTTAATCAGAGTTAATCAACTCTGGACAAATGTTTCCAAAACCATTTGATCCCTACCTTCTTTCCTGAGCTCTCTCTTGGGTGCATGACCCTTGCCCATCTCCCCTGAGCCTTCTTCTGCTATAGGGGTTTGTTTATGTATTTATCAGTCACCTTCTCTTCTTTTCACTGGCAAAGGAAAAAATGTCTTTTGTCTCCACAACCTAATAGGGAAGGTCCCTCAAATGCATTTACACTGGTGTGGCCAGTTACTACAGTGGTTAGTTTTATAAGAATAGCAAGTGCTGCACCGACTAAAATGATGCACCATGTGTGTGACGTCCATAACTTCATTGCCAGTAAATGAATCAAACATCCAAGTTACAACCATGGTGTGTCCATTGTACAAATGCACAAAAGTCAGAGATGTACCAAACTGTATAACAATAAACCAGGGCCTTGCGTGCTTTGGGGGGAGGTGGCACAGAAAGTTCAAAATATAATCAATTTCAAAAACTAATTCAATTAAGGGAAGGTACAAGCCCCAAGGAAAAATGTATTAGCAAATTAATTCATTGTGATAAAGTGATATTCCTTATTAAAAGAGAAACTAAAATGGGAAAAATATTATTCCTTACACATGTAATATTTCTTCGGTATTTATGTTTGGTTTTGCAGAATGCGTGGCAAACGAGATGTATACATGGCAGCAGTGGGCGAAGGGGCTAATCACTCAGCCTCACTGAGAGGAGCTTCCACCTGCACCAGGCAAAAATGGAGGGTACGCTCCTCAGCAGCCCTTCGCAGCCTATGAGCTTGTTCAACAGATGAAAGTTTTGCAAGAGAAAGCCCCGATCTGAGCTCTGCCAGGAAGACCTCACCGAGACCTGCAAAGCTCTCACATCTGATGAGTGTCTCTGATGCGACAGGGGGCTTGCATGTAAATGGCTGAGAGCTCTGTAGAGTAGAGCCTGCCTCCTGCGCTGCCTCCTCAGGTGAATACAGAGCTAACGAAGTTTTTGGAGGATGGAGGGAGTGTGCTCTCTGCAGCTCCTCTCTCCCAGGAAGCTGGTGTGGGTTGCACCTGCCTGAGCCTCAGAGCGGTCTGCAAGCATTGCCACGCGTGAGCCCTGCTGCAGTGCTGCTCCTGACAGTGACTGCGTGAATAACTCCATCTGAGCATGCCAAACTCTGCTAAGGATAAACAGCTCTCCTCCGGCCACCCGTCTCGATGCTGGGCTGAAGAAATGAGGTGATGTGGGCAGGCAAGGATACCAATGGAGGTCCCCTCCAGTCAGCTCAGGAGCAGAGACATTTTCATTGTTCTCTGCAGCTGGGGTGTCGCAGGAAAATACAACCTTCCTATATCGTGCACTAAGTTCGTTGCAGAAATCACAGCTGGTTCTTTTGTTGTTTAATTTCGTCTTCTCTTGCTCTGCTCTTTCTGTCAAACTCCCTCTCGCCTCCCCTGTATGTTCCAGCAGAACAGTCACAACCATGGTGAGAGCCTGTTTTTTCCATTGGGGAAGTGCCTCGTTTGTCCCCTGACAGCTGCAAGAGACAGTAAGAGACTTTCTATCGTGGTGACGGAGAGAGCAGAGTCAGCTGAAACTGTAGTAAAAATGTGGCCTAGATACAAGTTTTCATGTTTGTAATTTCCCTTTGTTCCTGTTGTGGGACTCTGGTGAAACATTAGCTGTTTCTATCCAATAAAAATGGTCTTGCTTCAGCCAGAAGACCGTTGCAGTTAGTTCATGTTTGTTTTTCTAGGGGGTGGAAAATCATTCCCTGCTAGGAGGTAGTAATACTGGTAACCACAGAAACATATAGATGCTTGTTATGGCTATATTTGTTGTTAACTTTTATGGAGTGACAAAGAGGTGATCTACTGAATTATTTTAAAACAGTAATAAAGCCTCGAACAGCAAAACTTACGATTAGCTGATCAGCTCAGAGATTAGTGTGTGGTCAATTTGAGGAACAAACATGTTTAAAGCATAGAAGAACAGCAACTATTCTTACTATGCTACTACCAGGGATGAATTTTCTCGCTTTCTTGGAGCAAGAAGATATAGTGACCCACTGCAGGTCTAGAGTTCAGTTCTTAGACCTGCCTATGAAATTTAGCAGCGTGCTATCCCCTGAAATAGTGTTGTAGTCCATGTTTTTCCACAAATAGCCGGGGGCGTGGAAAATACGTAATGTAGTGGAATAGACAGAATATTTGTGAAAGGTCTTGATTAGAAGGTGAAAAATTCACATCTTTCAGTTTGTCTTTGAGTTAAGTGCAAAATTGTTTGCTCTTGAATTATTCAATGAGCAGTGGTTGTTCCTTGTTTGACTTGACCTAAGATCTATAACTTTACTGGAAATTAATGATTGCAGGCGTTTACTGCAATGGCTAGGCAATAGGTTGCAGGTGTTAGTATTGGAAGGATCCCCGTTGCCACCATGCCCTAAACCAGAAGGTGCTGTCACTAACCAGTGCAGCCCCAGTGCAGGTGAGGCTGGGAGTTGCCCCTCTTGGCTCAGCCATGCGAGACCACCGACTTGCTTAGCCCTGATAGCGCTGTGCCTCATCGTGGTGGGCCGAAGGCTTGGGGCATGGGTTGGGGGCTTTGTGTCCCAGTTGGCTTCCCTCCTCCTTTATTCTTTCTGCCAGTTGCTCTGTTTCCTAAACCCAGGTGGACTTGGGCCGTCCCTCTGCCTCTTCTATTTCCCCAGGGATGGCTCTAGTGTGGCTGATGTTTTGGACTTCTCAGCTGCACTTCAACGTGACTGTTGCCTGGGAAGGAGTAAGATGATGGTGTTTCATAGAAGAGTGGCCCCTGGTGCCTGGCTGCTTAGAGGCATCACTTGGCGTGACTGTTTCACTAGCCGCTTGCTTCTCCTTTCTTTGATGTCATGATGGCAACTAGATGATGGCAACTCAGCATTCACAGTTGTTATGACTCCTGAGATGTCCTTAATGCTACACAGGAGAGCATGGTGACCAGACTGTCCTTGGGTGCCTGGGCTACAGGCGATATCTGCTCCT
Organism: Struthio camelus; assembly: GCF_040807025.1. Lineage (NCBI taxonomy): Eukaryota > Metazoa > Chordata > Aves > Struthioniformes > Struthionidae > Struthio > Struthio camelus. The sequence goes on from NC_090942.1 coordinate 99,414,847, forward strand.
TTCAGAGCTAGGAGTGGCCTGGTGTATTGTTGAGCAAGATATTCTGTCAATCTGATGGTGGGGCCCATATTTTTCTTTTTTTGTCCTGTCAAAGGAACTCGCTAGAGGATGAAGTTGAACTTAGTGCTCATCTTTCCCTGAAGGATGTCTCTCATCTCACCATGGGTTTTAATCCTCTTTCTAGCAGCTAGCAGGAGTCATTGTAGGATGTAGCGAGGGAATATGGCAAGGAAGATTGTGGCCCACAAAGGAGCATGTGTTGAGCAGGAGCACAATCTAACAGCAAGGTGCTATTGTACTTGACACAATACCACTCTGTAACTGAAAATATGCACCAGAAAACTGGTGCAGCAGAAAGAATATTAATTCTACCAGGTCACTGTGCTCTCTCTGACTTAAGTACTATGCTCACCTACTTCATAAATACCTCTGTTCCGTAGCACCCTGAGGAAAGTTAAGGGAACCTGTAAAAAGCAGAGAGCAATCAAAGTTCCCATTCTTTACTGCAAAGTGGGCAAAAAAAAAAAAAAAAAACCAAACCTCTCTAACGTTGTCTGTGTTCGTACGAGCCTGACAGTAACTTTTCTGTTCTGTGCGACTTTGTCCTATTTCCATCAGGATATCAGCCCTCACCCCCTGCCATTGCTGTGCTTTATTACAGAGCACAAAGCAACGTGGCTCCTTTTGTTTTTGTATCAACAGCACTCTTGCTATAAGCCTCAGCAGTGAAGTAACAGGTTTTAATTGACTAGTGCTGGATTTTCATGGCTGACCCCCTGGGGTACCCCAGCTCTGCTCCTGATAGCAGCCTTTTGTGCCATTGATTTTAAATGTAAGATAGCAGCACAGCATGCATGATATTGGAACAGCATTGACAGAGTTAATTTACACACCAGTTGGTCTTGATCTCTTGTGACTGAAGGGCAAAACCATCATGAGCATCATGAGTTCCTGCATGAGTGGTGTGTTTTTTTTTTTTTTTTTTGTTGGGGGGTTTCTAAATTATTTGAGCCAGTTGCATCCTGGTGGACTTTCAAATGAACATATGGGCTTCGCTTTCCAATTGGGCAGTTTCAGGCTGGTAAAATCACTTGATAAATAAAATTTCTGTAAGAAAGGTAAAACTTTTCCTCTTATCTATGCTTGCATAAATCTGGAATATCTCCTGTGACTACAGTGGATTTACTCTTGTGTTATAATTCAAACGGAAAACTGATTCTGATTCTGTACGAGCATCTCGGCTTTAAGGAACAAACAGAAAAGTGGAGCAAACCAGCCGTTTTGGAGTATGGAGATGGCTGCAAAGTGGCAGAATTGATGTCTATAGATGTTTCCAGGCTAGTTGTGTATGACTTGGTTACCTTGGTGCTGTGGGACTCATTTGTGCCAGATTTTATTTTCAACGTGATCAGGCTCTAGCATTTTAGTGGTGGCTTAGCTGGCCCTGCTTTAACAGTGGTTTGGGTGTTTCTGGGTGCCTATTCTTGCACCAGGTGGCCTTATGTCTCCACTATGATCTCCATCCCACCGTCTCCGTCCCTCCCCGCCCTGTGTAAACAGCTTAACCAGCTTTAGACCTCTGTCCAGAGCCTTGTTTTGAGATGTGGCTTCTCACCGTGCTTTGCACAGGCTGCACCAGCATCCTTATGGCGTTCCTTGGCAGCAAGGAGAGGGACCAGGCTTGACTGCTTGTGGCACAGACCTCCTGCCACGGCCAGGCTCTCTTCTATCTCACCCCATCAAACACAGCCCCCAGAAAAGCTGCCTTTCAGGCATTTGCTGCTCTGAATAGCAGTGCGAGAGAAAGGCAAGCAGGAAGTGTAGCAAGGAAAAGCAGATGAAAAAAGAAAATAGTTGCCCTGAGACAAACATGATATGGCGGGCAAGATTAACTTCTGTAAAGGGACTGACTGATGTAGCATAAGTGGGAGCTACACAAGATGTTTTTAGCGCGGTGCACAAACCCATTAATGAGATTAAAATGTTATTTGTGTAACATCCTGGACCCTACGCAGAACACAAGACCTATAAATCTATCTGACCCATATGGAAAATTTGTGGGATAGTATAAGCAGAGAATGCAACATCAAATAAAGAAAAACAACTGCAGGTAAAATCGGTGATTAAGAAACATTGAAACAAACATCCAAAGACTACTGGAAATGACAGTTTTGAAAAACTCGCAATGTAGGTCTATTTTTGAGGCACCCAGTTGTAAAATAAAAGGTTTATTTGTCAGAACCTTATGGCTGAACAGCCTTGTTGAGTGTGAATTATAAGTTATTGTTGTTTTGTCAAGATGTCTCTTGTGTTAGCTACAGAAGACCCCTGGTTAGAGGATAATTAAATGAAAGGACCATTTCAAAGAATTATCTGGATAATTAGTTGTGATAAATATGATTTGGCTTTAGAGCACTCAAGAAATAGAAGTCACTGAGTTGAGACAGAAAATCATATGGGATGCCTTTCATAATAAATATGTTCATATCTGTTTTAATTAGCAAACTGAGTCATAAATGTGTAATGTAGAAGTACTTGTCTGGGGTTTCTTTTTGTTAAATAGCTTCATTTCTCAGAGTCCATTATGCTGCACTTCATATATACATCTTTTTATGGCTACATCAGTGGAAGGATTTTACAGAAGGGCAGCAAAGTGAATTATGGAGAGGTGTTAACATTTTGAACTGGAGTTGGATTATTTGGTCTGAGTTCTGGATTTGAAAGTTTTTGTGTGTATTTGACCTGCTTTTAGTAACTGGAGCCCTTTGTTAAATCTACAAAAGGTACTACAAACAACGCTAATTCTGTGACTGAAACTCACTGAAGCAAGGAAATTCTGAGTGAGGCTGCAACGCTTTGCTTAACTTTCTCTCTTATGCCCATTCCTGGATGCATGTGCAGAATGTAAGATCACATGGTATGCGGTGGCACCAAAACATTTTATAATAGGAAATTCTAAAGACCCAATGGGCAAGGATAACCACAGAAGCTGATCAGTGTTGGCCTTTCTCACTAGAACTTTACATGTTTTGCATTTCCTTCTTATGAAACTTGCTGTTTATGACTGTATTCTGTGTATATTAAACATGCAATCTTTGCTACCGTTGGAGAGGATTGTTGGAGACATAGAATTGGAGATATTCCCTGATCTGTTCAAGACTGTGGGGAATCAGGATCTGAGTGAAGATCAGAGCTGAGGAGTTTCTCAGTAATGCTGGTTTTGAACGTGTGTAGGTGGCAACAGTTTCAAAAGGATTAGCTGTAATTTTCAGCAGTGGGTCACAAGGGAAAGTTTAAAGCACCGTAAGCAATTACACATTGGTTTTTGAACAAGTTGCCCTGTACTGAGTGCTCATTCCCTGTGCTAGCAAAATGGGGTAATAACAAAGAGAGAATTCCTAACTGTTATCTTCAAACCATACTTAGCAGTACTCATAAATTTTAAATGAGATTGGCAGCCCAGTCTGCTAGGTGCTGACAGTCAATGGTAGGAGACTGTATTTGATTTCAAAAACTTACTAGTTGAGTAGACAAGACAAGAAAAGGATAGAAGATGAAGCAGAGCCTTAGAGATAAAGTGATGTGCCTGAAGCCTCCTGGCAAATCAGAGGCAAAGGGCCATACCAAATCTGACCAAAGACTCGGTAACCATCCACCAGCAGTGGTGCTTACATACTTACAGAAATCTTATTATGAACTAGGTAAATTCAGGGTGAATTATCAAGTGAAAATCCTGGTATATCCTCATAGCTCCACAGATTATTAAAACTTCAAGCTGGATGTTTCACCATAGCAACCGAAGAACCGATTCTCCATGAATTTGCACAATCCCTTTTTAAACATATTTAGAACTTTGGCCTAGTAACTGTAGTGTGGCCAAAAGGTCTTCAATTTAATTGTATTGAGTGTAAAAGAAAAGAAGGTGTATTTTTTCACCTTCTGTCTGATTATTCCTGTGGTTGCCTTCTAGCTCTGTTAATGTGAGATCGGTCTCCTCTCCTCCATCTTCAAAGCATTTGTGGTTTCATAGATGACCTCAGAGAGCCTTCTCCTTTGCAGTGAGAACAGGATTAGTTTTTAAGTGTGCTGACTTCTAGTCTTGTTCCCAAGCTATCTGTACAATGTTTATCTGTGCATAAGTATGGACATCTGTGAGCAGAGGTGTCCATACTGCCATTGGTTTGTTTGCTTATGGTGAAAACCTTAGGGTTGTAAGGCACTTCATTAAATTAATGTTCCTTCTTGCTTTTTATGGTATCCTAATGGGTAGAAAATATGACCCGGTCTCAGAAAGCTGTGCTAGCCCTTCCAAGGCTTTTAAACTCAGGCCTGCTGCGGCACTAACGCAGCTGCAGTTTATGCACTGAAGGTAGCTCCTTCCTGGTTAGTAGGAACAAAAGTAGTTGACTCCATCTGACCTCTTCTATTGCAGGCATGCTCAGATCTCCAGATTCCTGCTTCAGCCCCTTAAATTCAAGGTTTTCCTTCCTTGTGCAGTGGCTGTAACATGCTGGAGAAATGGTTGTTTGATGGCTTAATTTGCTTTCCTTTTTTATGACAGTATTTGAAGGAAACAACATGTTGTCGACAAGTGCTATAGCATCTAAAGCTCCCTTAAATCCAGGATTCTACCACTGGCCTGTTGAGATTTATATTTTTTGCTGTGTAGGTGGCAATAAAGAAACTATGCTAAATAAATATTAGGATTTTCATCAGCTGTGGATTTAAGTTTAATTATAAACCACAAATTCAGACCAGGCTTTCTGATACTCAAGGATCTTGTAGCAGGCCAGAAGGAAGTTTCAAACAAATCTCAGCTTATTTAAGTTGAGAACGGTATGATGTGTGCTCTGTGCTGGCTCCTTTCTGAAACCAGGCAAAATTTGTCTGAATTTCATGTTCAGCTCACCCCAGTGTAGAGGCCCCCCACCAGCATCATACTGAGCACTTCGTGCAAGCCTTTACAGTAACATTCACCATGAGACAGACAGCCAAAATGAAGCTTTCTTGCCACTTAAGTCTTACTTAAGCCATATTTTGAGAGCTTAAGTGATTCATTGCCCTTGTATCATCCTTCCGCCCAGTAGTAAAAGTTACTTTATAATGCATGATTTGACTAGAATTCTTGTAAATCCTAAAACATTGTAAAAACTACTCGACAGAAATGATTTTCATCATGAATTTTGAGTTTGTGTGAGCCCTAAACTCCAAGTCAAACTTCATTTCAGTGTTTCTCACACTCTTAACAGTGCCTGTGCCACTCCTTGGAAAATGAAGGTTATTCTGCAATACAGAAAACTCTCATAAGCTATATAATTTATAATGTATCACATGAAATACTTTTTTGCACAGCTAGAACATTATTTTACTCTTTTTCATATATTTGCCTGTGCACTTCTGGGAATAAATCGTTCTCTGTTTGCTAAAAAGAGTTGGGGCTTGGAGTCTAGAAGCCTGAGGTCCTTTGTTAATGCATTGTTTTCTCTTTGGGCAAATCATATATCCTCTCTTTCCCCACATCCCCGTTTGTAATGTAGTAAAGGACTTATAATTATCCTTCTTGGCAAAGTATTGTGACATACATTTTCTACTCAGCAGTGCTATGTCAGTTATTGTTTTATTCTAACTAAATGTAATTTTTGTCAAAAAGATCATTTGACAACTAATAAACTGTCAACTTTTACAAAATTTATCACTTCCAATGAATTCTATTGCAATCCTTTTAATGCAATTGTAATGGAATATTTCATTAAACATCATCCAAACCATGACTCAAGTAAAAATTATAAAAAGAGACTTTTACAGTAGCAAAAAAATTTGTAATGTTTCATAGATATTTATCCAGAAAAATTGACACCACTTTATTTCATCAAAAGCAATATTTTTTAATGAAGTAGTGTTGGAAATAAAGATTGGTCAAAAACACATCGTAAGGGACAAAAAAAAAAAAATCTGTAGAACTACTTCCTAATGGATTTGATTTTTCAATGAGATCAGTTCTACTTGTTGCAAAGTGCATTTGTGTATGGAGCAGCTTCTAGTGGAGGAGTTACATGTTTTAAGACATTATATTGCAAGAGATCACACTCTGCAGATTTTACTTCAGTAGTAATCGTAGAACAGGAATGGCAGGATTTAACCTGGATACATTTGGATACATTTGTGTAGCAATTTTCTTGACGTAGTTTGATGACTTAACTGCTGCATCAGACTGTATGTGCAGGATAACAATATCTATGCTCCTAGTTTCTTGGAAAGCTTATAGTGTAAGGGTCTTGACAATTATTAAACTGCCTTGTTACACTTTTCTCGTACGTATACATATACATGTGTTATTATCACAGCAGAGTCCTGAAGGCCCCCCTCGGGATGGTTGTTTTGGCCCTGCACTGTGCATGTTAGAAGGGAGCCTTTTGTGATGAGCACAGCTGGTAGAGACTTCTGCATTTTGTTATGAGATATGGGATTGAAAGGATTTCTCTGTCTCGCTGAACTAAGTCCCCCTGCCGTCGCAGGCAGCCACCTTACAAGTTATCTCCACAAACCTGTAGGACCACGCTGTGAAGTTAGATTTCCTGTTCCTCTGTTCCTCCCAGAATTTGTTCCTCTGATGGTTAGAAATCTTGCTCCTAGTTTAACCTTATTTATGTCCAGCTTCTACCTGTTTGTTCTTGTGCCAATGCTGGCCTTTAGCTTCAATAGCTCTTCTCCTTCCCTGGTGTTTACGTCTTTGATATGTTTATGGGGAACAATTATATTCCCTCTCAACCTTCATGTGTGGAACGGTTTCTCTTCTTTTCAGATAAGCTCTCTTTTTCCCTGATGCCATTGGCTTCCTAGAAGCCATTTTGAGCATCTGCTCATTTTTGGGAACGTGGATCATTGGAGTCGTGCATGGGGTTCCAAGGGAAGTTTCAGCAGCGCCTCATGGAATTGTGATTAGTGATTCCCTGGGTCTTCTGGAATTACATTTGTTCATTTTCACTTGGGATCCCATAGCACACTCACATCCTCCTCTTCAAAATGATGAGCGCCCATCTTCTGCCTGAATTTCCCATCCATCGCTAGCTATTACTGCCTTCTACTGCAGTATTTCATCCCTTTTCTCCTACCTAAGTCTTTGTAATGATCAATGTTTTCCTGTATGACAATGCTCACAATGCTTTTTCTTATCAGCGTATTACTTAATCACCTTTATACTTTTTGTGTTGAGCCTACTAGCAGAAATATTGCTGACTACAAAATCAGTCTTTGAGAAACACCCATATTTGCTTGCTTTCAGTCCCATTGCTAAGTAGCTGGTACTAATTCTTGCTGTTTAGGTCATTTCCCATGCAATGTTAAAACAGATGTTCTTCTCGAGCCCAAATATACTGCAGAGAAGATAAGTTGTTAGGTTAGGCCGACCTATTCCAAGTTAATCTAGTTTGCATTTTATCTTACCATTTTCCCTTACTTTTGTATCTTTGATTATTTCTTTCAAAATGTACTCCAATACGTCACTGGAATTTATCATTATTATTATTTTTTTACTCTTTCCTAAGCGCTTGTAGTATATTTACTATCACAGTATATTTCATATGACAGTTCCTCTAGAATTTTGGAATAGATGTGGTTTGCACCATCAATTGTGTTAGTTAAGGTCTTTTGAGTTTTTATTCCACCTCACTTCAGTTTCTGTCTGAAAGTACCTGTAGCTACCCTTTATTTCGTGCCTTTTCATTCTTCACCATTATCTTTACTGAAAATATGCTAGAGTGTTTGCTTAGTTTCTGAGCCCTATCAAGATTATATTTAATATTGATCCCATCTTCACTGTGCGATGACCTTGCTCTTTTCTTTACTACTAATGCATCAAGCTGAAAAAAAAAAAAAAAGGTTTACTATGCATTTACTGTTTCTTTGAACTCTCTCCACTTGAGTTATGACAGGTCTTGATTTATCCTTTATATATCCTCCAATAACTGTCAGCATGTCTTCTCTCCATCTTTTTTTCTTGGTTCATTCAATCACTCCTGGTAGGTCATATATTTCAGACCTCTGGCCATTCTAGTTGTTCCTCCTTGGATTCTGGTCCACTTCTCCCCTAAAGTATCCAAAGTAGATGCAATATAAAAGCAAAGGCTTTACACAGCACTGAGAGATAAACTGTGACTCCACTAATTTCACAGACTATCCTCCTGCTTATACATCATGGCACAGGGTGTGTTTGCATGTTTTGTTTTAGCCCCGCAGTGTTGAAGTGCATTTAGTTTACAATCCCCTATAATCTTCAAATCCTTTTGTGCTGAGTTGCTCCTTAATCAGTTGTTCCCCATCTTGTATCTGTGCAAATTGATTATTCTCGCCTAAGGGTGGCGCCTCACACTTGTCCTCCTGGTTGAATTGAATCCTTTTTTGCAAGCTCTTTTTCCAGTTTGCCGATATCATTTGAATTTCAGCCTTGTCCTCCGTTGTCCTCACAGCTTAAGTGGCTGTCTGTAAACTGAATAAGCATATGCTGTATTCCGTCATCCACATCAGTAATGAAAATATTGAATGGTCTTGGATTGAGGACAGAGATGCAGAACAGCACTCAATACATTCTTCCATTTTGATAGCAAAAACTATTGATTACTGTTGGTTTAGTATAAAGTTAAGAGGTGGTTTTCTTTGCTGGCCAGTCTTTGATCATCTTTCTTGTAGGCATCTTCACTATGCTTTTTAACATGGATGTCTGTCCAGTGGGGTTTCCAGAATCTTTACTTTTTCCTTGTTTAAAATGCAGATACCAGATTGGACTTTGTCCATATAGTTTGGAGATTTTTTTATGCCTTCTCCTGTAGGCCCTTGAGTTCTTCAGTTCAACTATCTTCAGTAAGCAGGTCTCAAAGCTGACCCATTCAAAGTGACAGACTAATTATGAGCCGGTATTGTCCTACCTTAAATTTAACTGATTTGAATCGTACAGTCATTTTCTACTATTTCCTGTGTGATGATGCCCTCATCATTTAGCAGTCTAAATTGCATTGTGTTTTGTTGGTTTAGTAAATATGAGTGAAGAGGTTTGTTTGCTGCCAGTCTGGTAGGTCCTGGTCCTTCTGCTGTCAACAGGATTTATTTTTTGATCTTTATCCGGGATTTTCTTGGCTAGGCTTGAACGAGTGTCTGCTGCTACAATGTGTGTTTGGCTAATCACTGATCTGTAGCATGTTGCCTGGCATTCCTCAGTGAAACTGGCAACATGCAGTAGGTGCAGTTGCACTGGCATGTGGGTTGCTTTTTACTGAGCCTGGGGGTAAGAGAGTGTTGGTCAGCGAGCTCAGGTCTGGTTGCAGGGTCCACCAGGGTCCAGGGAACAGAGCCTGCAGGGAGGCCCCCATTTTGGCTGTGTATTTGCTCCAGATGCCCAGATAGATTTGCAAACAATATCATATTCTGTCCTTAATCAGTCAGTTCTGGGCTCACCTGTAATTACTAGCGGTCATTGTCCTCATGGGGCTCAGGAAGAGATGCAATACTACTTACTGCCATGGTTTTGTTTTACAGTTTTGAAGACTGCTACTGGCAGTGGTAGCTGGAACTATTGCTGCAACTGGAGAGCAGCTGTGGCTGCTGAGCATGTTGTGTTATTGCCTACCCCTTAAATCTCAAGGGAGAGGTAATCTACCTGGTTTTCTTTGCCTTTAAATTATGCTATAATTTATATTAAGAAGATTGCATCTTTTCCAGTGTAGTACCCTTCTCTCTCCTCCCTCACCACCTTTCATCACTGGAAAACAATGAAGGAGAAAGTGTTAATATACCTATGATAATGATGACCAACATTTTTGTTGGATAGCCAAGTTTTTGTGTAGTTTCTCACTAGTCACAGGGAGGTAATGAAACTTTCCTATTGGAAATCATCTGGAGTGTAAATGGGACTTTGTTAGGAGAAAGATGCTTATCCATTGATATAGTTCATCTTTGTTTTTTTAATCCGATACAAGGATATCCAGATATTTGAAATTCCCTTTTACTGAGCAATTGATGTCTAGCATTTTGATTTTTTTTTAGACTCTTATTGAAGAAAGCTAACCGGGTTGTATTTACATGAACTGGAAAACTTTTGAAAAGGAAAGCTCAGCTTTTGTCTTTTGTATGTATAAGTTATGGTTCCTTGTTTTCTTTTTTCAGCACTTTGAATGCCAAAGATTTACATGTGCCCTGTTAGGTATCTGAAAAGTGCCAAAGATTCTGCTGGCTTTTCCTGTAGGCTTTATGCTGTTTGTGAGATTTTTCTTAGAAGTGTCAAACATATGTCCTTTTCTCCTTACTTTGTAAGGTATCTCCTTGCGGTATCTTGAGTTACGTTCTTCTAGTTTTGGAGATATTAAGCCATTATCATCTCATTTAAAAATCTTTAAGCATAAGATCCACCAATATTTTCAGAACAAAGCATGTACAGCTGTAACCCTTGGATTGGCAAGCAATAGTGCAGCCATAACATTGAAACATCACACAAAAAAGAACATATTTTCCTAGCTTTTCTTTTCTGTGTTACCAGAAATTTTAATGACATTGTCTCTATGAAAATATCACTTCTTTGATATGTCAGATTATGGCCTATTAAGAAACATCTATTTTTAGGAGAAGGAGAGAAATGATATAACGCAAAACCAAGCTGAAAAAGGTATTGGTCCAGGCTGCTTTCTGGGATGGTGTTTGATGCTTGTGAATTCTGACTTCTCCTGGCTGTAATGTGACGCCTTTCTATAGTGTGACGGCTTCAGCTTTCTGCCTGAATGATAACATCACACACACACACACAAAGAGCCCAAAATCAGAAAATAAAACTGTCATACTGCTTATCTGCTTATCTTCTTGGTGAGGAGAATGTCTGTACAGAGCTTCAGACATTTAAAAAAAAAAAAAAAAAGCTATATAAAGGCTTAGCCTTATTATGACGATCAGAGAGAAGGTTGAGAATGGGATATGATTGCGATCTATAAATACATTAGGGAGGTAAACACTACAGAGGGAAAGAGATATTTAAGGTAGAGGACAATGCAGGTGCAAAAGGAAACAGATGTAAGAGGGCCATGAATAAACATAGGCTGAAAATGGGAAGAAGGTTTCTATTACAGCATTGGAGCAGCCCTCCAGGCAGAGTAGCAATGTCAAAATCCTTCATGGTTTTAAGATGGTGTCTGAGATGTTTAGGAGAGAACCATATGCTGCAGTTGCATGCCCGAAAGGGGATTTGAAGGTTTGGGAGCTCCTTTCCATTCCTCATCTGAATGACCAGAAAATGCTTTGGCTGCAATCGGACATCTTTTGGAAGGTCCCACCCCTCCCAGTGTGGTTGCAGTTCAAACCTTTCCTCCCGCTGAAGGAAAGCAAGGAAACAAAGTGTGATCTAGTTTTGTTTCACCAAACATACAGATGTTGGTTCTTGCTTTAATTGACTCATATCTATATTTGAGGATAGTACTCCAGCTTCCACTGCTGTAAAGATAAGACTAGCAGACTAGTAGTCTAGTAGACTACTACTATCTTAGTAGACTACTACTAGATCCTAGCCCTACTTTCCTGGTAGGCCTGCTATCCTAGTAGGACTATCTAGCCAGGTTGGGAGTACAATGGGCAGGGACAAAAAGCCTCAGAATTAGCCATTTGAAATCTATAGCTTTGAGGAAAACCAACTAAAAATATTGTTTTGTATGAAAATTATTGCCACTTTTCATTAGGAAGGGTCTGGAACATGCTCTGCTACAAACTGCACAGGTAAGCCCTGTTCTGGGCAGTTGGACCAGGGAAACGTGAGATGCATTATATTTGCACCGGAATCAGAATTGCTATTTATGGAAACATAAACTTGCTGATAATTGCGCTCGCTCTATGCTATTAATTAGAGGCTAAACAATGAAGTTGCTGTTGTCATTGACAACTCAGTCTGCAACCTTATTTTTTTGTGTACTAGTATTAAGAAATGGAAGTCTGTTTCCCATTTGCCATACTATAGCATAGTATGGTAGAAAGGCTGGCAGCTCAAGAAAAAAAAAAGTAATGTGCCCGAGGCAAAGCCAATTTGAACATATGGCTCTTTTGGTAATGGGTGAAGCCTGGGGAGGTGGCATCTCCGCTGGCATGCCCAGCAGTGCTCCTACTGCCCCCGGTGGGGCCATCGCTTCACTCCAGCTGTCCAACTTGCTTCACCCGTAGCTCAGGTTTGACAAGCGTTTCCCACTTGCTTCTTGCCTCTTGGGTAGCAAACCCAGCCTGACGCTCCATGTTGCTGAAGCGAGGCAATGCTGCTGCAACGCTCCTGTGGGTTTGGGCTACTGCTTCTCAGTGTGAAAGGGGCCACTTGGGGGGAGGCATGGGCCCTCACAGCTCATTTAAAAAGCAGATAGCAGATGTCTGTTATCTAAAAAGGATAGATTTTTGGTAGTATATGAGGAAGTTAATGATACGGAGCTAGAAAACCATGGGATTTTGTTATCCTAAATGATACTGACTTCTATCAAACGGAACCTTCTCCCACAAAATCATTTCATTCTACAAAAGAAGTGATGCCGCTTTGGTTCTAGTATTCTACCCTGATCCTGAAAGCTTAACCATTTTCATTTATGGCCCTTCTATTCCATGTGGCTTTTGTTCAGATTTCAAATCACAGCTGAGTTACTGCTGCCTGCATCAATAACAGTGATGATTTTTGTGGAACAATACTTCCCAGATCTGTTAAACCTCCCTGAAGTGTGTTTGCTCAAACAAGTTTTCTCTGTTTATATAACTGGTTGGATCATTAAAAAATTGAGAGAGGATTAAAAAAGAGATTGGAAAAAACACACTTTCTGCTTCTAAAACTGCGATTGTTCTTTGACTAGGAAGCACTTGAGCATTGTCTCAATTGGGCAATCTCCTCTCATTGCAGCATAAACAGTCTTTGGCTAACATATTGCTCCTACAGGTTTCATGAACATGAATAACGGAGACCATCAGTGGACTCAGAAAGAGCCAATAAGTTGGATAAAAGTAATGAAACGTGTCTATATTAGGATACACAAACCCAGAGAGGCTAGCACTCAGCTCCCTGCTTGTTTTCATACGGTATCGAGTACAAATTAAACTGCACTGTATTTCTGGATGTAGAATCCTCCAGGTAGTAAGGATTATTAGCTTTGGAGAATATCTCTGCATAAAAAAACCCAACAGTGTAGGAAGCATACTTTGATAGTGTTGGTTAAACCAGAGCATGCATACCCTGGCTCCCCGGCAGGGTTGTTGCAGCCCTGCTGGGGTCCGCACTGCTACGTCGTCCCACTTCCTGTGACTTACGGTAAGTAGATTAGATCTAGCATGGGACGTGTTGTCTGTACCTCGAGCCTGCCTTTGCCAGCTGCATCAAGGTGCTGTGAATGTAAAACGGGAGGAAATCTATTACCTGAGGCAAATGCATGCTCCACTCCCATTGCTGCACTCATCTGCTTTTTTCTTTCTGGCAAGCTTAGGTGTTTGTGTGCCCACGTGGGTGATGGCAATGGGTTACAATCATCCATGGACCTGTGCGGGCTGGGGCTGCCACCCCTCCTCTACACTGCTTGCACAGCCTGCTGTCGTTGCAAAGGAACAGTCATCGGCCTCTCCTGACTGTTAGGATTGTCAATCTGGTTAAATTTTGGTTGCTAAATGAAAAAACAAAATGAAAACCTTTGGGGCACAAGCTTCTGCTCTGCAGGAATTTGTCCTCTAACAACTCCTGAGTGGCAAATTTGGACTACTGCTTGTCTTAAAGGTAACATGCAAGTCCAGAAAGGAGATTTCCTAGTTAACTGAGTGCATCCATAGCCAGTGCAAGCACCATGTTCTATGATCTTCTTCACTGTCTAGCTGTATGTTAAAAACAGTTTTGTTGTCCCCCTTATTCCCACTGAAAAACTTGTCTAACACTTGAGTCAGTATTTTCCAGCTTAAGTGTCCCAATGTAAAGTTTGTGCCCATTTGTTCTTGTGCAAACTCTGATTTTAGCCTAAATAATTATTTTATCTGTGTTAGTATTTATCCCCATTCTGATTTATAATATTTAAAGATCATATCACTTTCAATCCTCCTATTTCAAGGATAAGCAAGTCTCTTCTAGACTTCTCACCAAAATTAGGCTCTTCATTTCCTTGATCATCCCTGTAAATCTTCCTTGTACCTCTTCCATTTGAATTTCCCTGACTCTGAATAGCCTGAGTCCTTTACTGTCTGTACAGAAATAGCTCTCATTGATACATAGCAGGATGGCATTTGCCTTTTCACTGCCTCTTCATACTAGTGGCTTACAGTTCTGCTGAAAATCAACAAGTGGAAACACGTCCTTCTTCTCTTGAGCTGTTTCCAAGGGAGGAACAATCAGTCTATAAGAACATTTCTTGCTGGTAGTCTCAAAGATTATGATTTTTTACTTTTACATTTCTTTCCATTTTGTTATGCAAGTCTTCAATGTTATGCATTCTTTGTGTCCAATAGTCCAGTTTTTCTCTGCACTGAAAATACTTTCCATCTCTGAGGTTTTTATTGTTTCATCAATGTTTTCCTAATATTTCTTCCCTGATCATCAATGACCTTTATAAAGTTATATAAAATAGGGCCAAGGCTGATTCTTGAGGAACCTTATTAATAGTCGCCTTTCAGCCATGCACCTTTCGTTTCAAGAGGAACATGTATCTGCACTTGAGGCAGCTTCTCATCCTCCTTACTATTTCTGTACTAATCCCCATCTCATCCTGTTTTACTAATAATTCCCTCTGTGTTATCATAGACTTCACTAAAGTAAAGACAGATGAGATCAATCACATGTCCTTTGTCTAGAATGTAGGTTATCTTGTCAAAGAAATGTATGAGGTTAATCTGGTGCAATCTACTTTTGGTAAGCTCATGCTGTATTTCATGCCATTTTCATCTGACCTCCGTGTCTTTAATTATCTTTTTCTTTAAAAGCTCTTCTGAAGCTCTGCATACCACTAAAGTTAGAATTCAAGGACTCTCGTTATCCACACTCCTCTTCTCCTGCTGGCTAACTCCTTAAATATGGGCACTATATTTTCTAGTCACCCATCTTATGGTACTTGATAGATTTATTAAAAATTCCTTATAGATGATCAAGAAGTTGCAGGTCCTTGGTGCTTTTCTGATTCAAGCCCTTTCCACTGTCGGCCTTGTATGCTGATATTAAATGGGAATTCTTGCACGAATAAAACAACTCACAGGAGTAAGGCTTGCATAAGCATAAGCATAGTGAACGCTTTCAGTAACTCCTGGGGTATGAAGCCCGTGGTGCGGCAGAAGTCCAGCTGCAGGGTGGGCGCTGCCCTGTGTGCAGCACAGGGGCAGCACCAGCAATTGCCCCCCGGTGCAGGTCCACAGGTACTCATGGTGAGGTGAGGGTGGCTGAACAGGAATGGCTGAGGGAGGCTCACACATGAGGCCTTGCAGGGATGTTGCGAAGTCATCCCAGTCTTGCTGGTGTGGGTCCTTGTGTTGCTGAGGAGGGACACAAGTCTCAGGCAAGGAGCTGGGAAGGGAGGGTCTCATCTTTTAGCTGAAACTCATCCGTGGAGGATGCTCTTCAGCAAAGGAGATCACCAGCCTGCTGGCACTGTAACTTAATAGGCATAGAACAATATTTAAAGTTGTTAAATACTTTAACAGCGCCCCTCCCAGTGCACCTCTGAAAAGGCTGGCAACATTGCAATTAACAGGGAAGGCAAATCAGACTGGCCAGACCTCAGTTGACTGACAAGGGAATGAGCAGTGAAATCTCCAAGCGGGCAGATGATGCTAAGCTTCTTCTGCTAGTCAAATGCTGTGCTGATGGTGAGGAATGCCAGAAAGTGGTCCCCACAAAAATGAGTGGGTAAAAAAGCGGCAGGTGAGCATCACTGTAGATAAATGTAGAGTGATACATCTAGAAAAAAATAATCCAAACTGTGCTTAAATAATACTGAATGTGGAACTGACAGTTCTCTAAAATCATTGCCTGAAGTATGGTGGCAGCCAAAAAGTCAGCACGGTTTTGGGCATCACTGGGAAAATATTGAGAGCAAAATGGAAAGTGCAGTTTTGCCTCCGATAAAACCTGGATGCATCTTTTGAGTACTTTAAGCAATTCTGGTCTCCACAGTTTAGGAGGACAGGGTAGGTATAGGAAAAGTACAGGGAATGGCAAGCAAAGTGATTAAGAGGATGAAAAAACTGCCTTATGAAGGGGAACTGAGAAGACTGGGATTTTGGGGATTGAAGGGAGGGCTAAGGGGAGTATGCTGGGCATTTATGAAATCATGAATGTGTGGATAAGATTATGCAAAAGTGTTAGTCAACAAGACTAGACTTAGGGGGTCCAATGTGAGGTCTAGGTCTCGACTGTTTACCCACATTAGACCTTGCCTAGTGCAAGGGGTGTGCAATGAAACTGGCAGACATTGGTTTAAAAACGATACAAGAAAATACTTCCTTGCACAGCAAAGAATGAACTTCTAGATCTCACAACAGGCAGTTGTAGAGGCAGATTGCGTCAGCAGGCTTAAAGGGGGATTGGACAAAATCGTGGACATTTAGTTACGTCCATAAACAGATGCTAAAGGTAAAAGCTGGGGATGAACCCTCTTCAGTCCAAAGTGTTGTGGATGCTACAGGAGAATAAATAGCTAAACAGCTGCTTCCCTCGCCACTAGTGGAGAGCACTGGGCTGGAAGGTCTGACCCAGCAGGGCATTCCCCATGCGTTTTATGTTGCTGGTGGCCCCCCCTCCCCCTCCCCAGCAACGCTGGAGTTTGTGCTGCAAGAAGACTGCTGAGTGGGAAAAGACTCTCTCGAAAGGGTCCAAAGTCATCTTGCAGAAGAGCCATTTCTATCCCTGTGGGAAGCCCCAGGAGTTGCTCCCTCCTGCCCCAGCATGTCTTCCTTGAAGTGTCCCTGGCTAATATTGCTAATATTGATTCCGGCTGGTGATCGGGATTACTCCTTACCCAGCTTTTCAGTCTCCATGGGCTTTACCTCTATAGTAAGGGAAAAAAAATGCACACACGTAAAAAAGGCTAGGAGTGTGCTTATTCAAACTAAATATTTCTAAGGTGAGTTTGATTGAGGCTATGTACAAAGGCTGCCATTTATTTGATTGAAATCCTCATTAACTTCTTATAAGCCCTTCTCTTAGTAAGTCCCTCACCTCCTAAACTCCATTAGCTTGGTGTGTTTTGGGTAGTGTGGAACGTATGTGGGGATAGAGAAGTTATAAGTTATTTTCCATTTCGTTTCAACTTGTTTTCACCAGAGGGGGATATGCCAATATGCAGCCAAGTAAGAACAGATACAAATGTACCATTCAAGCCCTTTTCTCGATAACAAGATATTTTGTTTCCTGTGTTTGTGTGACTTTACCACCGGCCTTTTCTAGTTTGTCCTTTTAAAATATCTATGCATGTGAGTGCAGAGGGCTGAAGCACTGTCAAGTTATGAGATGGCACACTGCAGGGCTCTCCAGAGATTTTCGCTTTGCACACAAAAGCATTGCTGCTGAAAAAAGCGGGTGCTTGGCCGGGGGGTGGGGCGGGATGGGAGAAATTGTGCATGCTGATGCACAGAGACGGCAAGATAAAAACAGAATTGGAATTCTAATAGATTTAGATCAAATAAGAGTTAGATCTAATTTAAATACCCTAAAACATTAAACACCAGCTAAGACTTTCGCAGCAATAAGAAACATGGGACTGCAAATAGGCTAAATTGAGCAAGGCCATGAGGGACATTATACTGTTCTCACACGGAATGAGTCGATATATGTTTTTCCAGGAAGAAGGCAGCTTTCAGTGGAACTTGCTGCAGAGATTTTTGTGTCTGCCTAGATGGGAGCTTGCAGCACTCACTCAGCCGCCTCCAGACTTCACTGGCCGCCCAAAGGGCTGAGAGAGTCGAAGTAGGAGGGTTCGGATCCCACTGTAAGACAACAGCAATGAATATTTGTCTTTTTGAAGCCATTTGACTCATGAGCCTCAGAATGTGGAAAACTTGCAAAGACAATTGGGAAAGAAAAAGCTTGTTTTTAGCTCAACCGATGACTGAATCCTGCCTTTGTCATGGCAAGCACATAACAAAGGGGCCCTGCTCCGTGTTGCAGCCAGTCACCTAGAAGCGGCTGGCTCTGAATCCATTCACTGTGGAAGCTCACACAGGCTGCAAATCACAAAACACTTCATATTCAGGGGTGAGCTGACCCTTATCCCTTAAAACGCGGAATACAGCATTACACACATTCATAATTGTACTTGTGGGTTACATAAAGTATCTCCCTTTAACTAAAGCTCTGAATAAAAAGAACAGCCTTGAATTTCATTATAACCTAAAAAGCTGCCCTGAGATAAGTGGCAAGGAAGCATACAGCAAAACTTGGCCTGCCAGAGGTAGCAATCATCAGCAAAAATAGTTCCCGTGGGCCCTTTTGAGTATTTGTAGGATTCTGAAATAAGTGGACATCAGTGCTCAGAAAGATCTCTTTCTCGTTTATGAGATGAAAAAGCTTTTGCATTCATTTTATGAGCCTTTCTTGTGTATATGTGTATACAGCCTTTCATGGCCTCAAAACTTCTACCTCAGTGGTCTACGTGCAGCAAGCAATTGCATGCATAGAACAGCGTAGAGGCCAGCAAACACCCAACTCACATCTGTAGTAAAGGGTAATTTTGGCTAAACATTTTAAGTCAACCCTTGAGGTTGCAAAATGTCTGTAATGTCTAATACAGAATAAGCAGAACCTCTTTAATTTAAGAATTTAAGATCAAAGCTTATTTATAAACAAAGGAGATGAGTATTTTATGAAAAAAACCTCCAAATAATCTAGCTTCACTGTGTTGTAAATTGCAGTATTTGGCACCATTATTTCAACACTGTGTTAAAATGATGAAAGGTCTAGAAGATTACAATATAGTGATTGATATGGAATTCACTTTATCTGCCTTAGAAGATGTGATGAAATGAAGATCTGTATGTGTAAAACTTATGATTTATATTTGAAACTGGAGGTTCTTCTATATGTATCAAGGTTGTGCCACAGACTGCTTTGAGTACAGCATTCTTATTTTCACCGTTGGTCCAGCTGACCTCTACCTCTATGTTGAATTAGATTGTGAAAGTTGGTGTGCATGCAGAAGTCTGTCAGTAAAAGAGATTTTCTCTTTTAAGCAGGCTTCTCATTTCCTCTACTCCTCCCTTGGGAAATAATTTAGCAGATTCTTAACAATATTGCTGAATAATGAAGTCTCCTAGGAAGGATCTGTGATACCATTGCACCCGATCAGTACATTTTTGAGGAAGGGACTGGAAGATGATCAAAAAAAGATGAGAGTGATGTCATTCTGTCTGTCATTTTTCTCTTTCCTTTTGTACCAGGGCTAGATGGAAGCATTGCACTTTGTGGCTGTAACGAGGCAGACAGGAGTATGAATACGTGTGTGTGTACTCCAAAAGGAGAAGCAGGCTGGAGAAAAGGACTCATGAGTTTCTCAGTCGTCTATAGTCTTGTATAAAGCACAGTGGTGCAGTGGTCTTTTTACACCCCCTTGCACCCCATTCACACTCTCCTTGTGCTACCGGAAGAATCAAATTCTAATTCAGAATATCTATGCAGCCACAGATTTGGGAAAGATGGTACTTTGCAGGTTAGTGCTGGCTGAGGGGAAGGGAAGGGGATTTACGCGGTGGGTAACATTTTGCTCAGGAAACGTGCCAATCTATGCTGCTTCCCGCTGAAGCCATAAGGCTCACTGTCACGGCCCCCTCTCCATCAGCAAGAACGCAGACGGATCCACGGTACGAAGCTTTACTCGACCCCTCAGGATTTGAAGGTGGCTTTCCAAGGTTTTATGACTTTGCAGCTGCAGTATAAACCATAAAATCAGCTGGGCCCTGATGATCAAATTTCCCTATATTATCAAAACGCAGCAAAAGGGATACATGTATACAAAGGGATACATCTAGACTAGTATTTTCCTCCCTCCTTCGGAGTCTGATATGAACTCTCCCAAATGTTAGGATTTCTGACTGATGCGTAACTCTTCCTCACCCATCTCTAAAATAGGCCAAAATAGAAATGCAATATTTTGTACATGTAACACAATCTTCCTCCAGCAGCTGATTCACTGATGGGAACAGTTTATTGCTTAGTTACAGCTAAAAGAAAATTATTCTGAGCTTGCAAGGAAACCTGTGTTTTTGGTGCTGAAGACCCTGAGTTTGACTCTTGATGTTTATAGCACTGCAAGAGCACAAGTTGTGAAGCCAAATTTTCTGCTGTAGAAGCTGGTGCTACTGTACTGATCGACACCAGCTGAGAAGAGGGGTCATATCAAGTTTTGCAGAAGTTACGCTACAGGGCTCACCTTTGTGGTGATGTTATGGAGCTGTTGTCACAGCTCATCTAGTTGTGCTGCCATTTGAGTACTGGTGATGGCTGTTTGAGGCAGAAAGCCACAGTGAGTTTGGATTTTGGTCTATCAGATGGCAGAGTCCTCAGCTGCTTGTTGCACCCACCTTATGGCAGCTTTTTGGAAGCAGTTTTGACCATGGGGATGTGGTTAGGGAATAGCGGAAGCACAGGGAACCGGCCCTGGAGAGCTAAGCATGTGCAGTCTGTTTTTCAGCACAGCAGACAAATTGCATGGCAGAAGCGTAATACTCAGTAGTGGTTTGCCTCCAAAACCAAGCAGTTCAGGAATTTTAGAGGTTTAGACTAATGCTTGTAATTGAAACCTTTTTTTCTTTTTTAAAGCTAAAACACATTTGAAGGGTGATTTTGATGACAAATCTTTGGTGGGTTCATGTGGATGACGTGCCACTGAATTAAACAGAAAAACCTTCGAATATCAACGAGGCTGTCATTCTTTGCATCAGCACCACCTGGCATAAAATCATTCTCTAGCTCTTTATACTTTGTTTTACACTATAGTGTTTTACACAATATTCTAAAGTCCCAAAATAATTTTAAGCATCTTCCAGAAACTGGGGCTTCTGATTTCTAGCTGTAGATAACCAAGAACTCTTTCGTTCTTCTCTCATTCTCAGATGCCAGGATTTTTTCCCTTCTGCCCCCCTTTTCTCTTTCCAGTCATTCTAGCACCTTAGGCAGAGACTCTGTCCTTTGCAGCCTATTCAGCAGTTAGGTAACTTGTCTCTCAGAACAAGCTCTTTTTCATCAAGCTTAAGATTGACAAGGTCACATCTTTGATTTAATGAGGGCTCTATAGCGCACCTGGGAAACTAGGAGCTAGTATCAATCCTACCTTGCCTTCAAAATTAATTGAAAAAGCACTTTACCAGGAGCTCAATGACTACCTCAGAACACACACACTAAATTAAAATAGCCTAGTTTCACTCGGGATATTCTCTGCCCATAGTTCTGATAAAATTTATGGATGGTAGTCTCCAAAAAAAAGGCAGTCTTCCTGAACCAGCATTCACCCGTCCCTCGACATAATTTTAGCACATCTCTCTCTCAAAGTGTATTTACATTCGTATGTTTGCCTGTACACTGATGACAATCTTTCTATATGTGCACAGGCCAGTAATAGCTTTTGAGAAACTATTATTGAAGGGTATGTTAAAAATTGCTCAGTGGCTAGAAAGCCGTCCCCTTACTTAAGTTTCAGTGAAACATTAACAGCCAGTTAGAGACTTCTGGAGATGATAAATAGGTCTGTTTGGACCATTTTAAAAGATTCACTAAGCAATGACCTCTTCTCATAAATGCTAACTGCGCTAAAATCCAAAATGACATCTGAATAAAATAATGTATATGGCCATCTAATTAGGTTAACTATTGCCTTTAAGGATGCACCATACCTAATGGATCTAATTTTTCAAGAAGCATTAGAAAAGTCTCCTTTTTTCTAGACTATATTAGATCATGTTCAAGCAACAATAGTTTAGTGATTAATACTCTCTGTTTCTAATTACAGAGATGAAATCTGAAGTGAGCATTCAAATGGTCCACTGAAATTGTAAATAGGTTTCATGTGGGGAAAAGATAGCAGGTTTGTGCTAAACAGGACTTCTAAAATATCACAAAAATAATGTTCTCGGCATAATTGTATTTCATTAGAGTGGACAGGTGCCTGGCAACAATGCTGAACAAATGTATATATATTGGAAAGAGTATCTTGATGCAGAAGGCTCTGGCCATTTAGCTCAATCTGCGTACGCACAGATTTTGCTGGTGAACACAAAGGGAGATTCTGAGGCTGAAGCAAATTAAAGTGATTTATAAGGAAGGCATTTACAAGAACTGGGGCGGGGGGCGGGGGGCAAGATGTTCTCTTTGGCTTTCTGGAAAGTCCTGAGATGCTCCTGAAAGGATGAAGCTTTGATATTTTGATGCCAGCTGGACACATATAAAGCTGGGTTTGGGTGGGAGTTTTGGTTTGTTTTTGAGTTTTCTGAGGTATCACTCTGCCCCTCCTCCAAAGCAGCAACTAAGTCAGATGATGTTCAACGTGTCTGAAAAAACAGCTACAAGATGCTACATTTTGGGGCCTGAAAAGTGAAGGCAGTCCTAAAACAGTGGTGGCTTGACAAAACGTCCTCTGCACAGGGCTGTGGCACCTGGGTAGCAGTCTTGAGCCCAGCCAGCGTGCCAACAGTTTTAGGGTCGACGGGGGTTGAGGCTGCACCAAAGTGCTCCCTATGAAGTGTAAGGGCTTCGCACTGCAATAAAGATTGCTTGTGCTGTGGGGACTTAAATAAGCTATTACGTATGTCACGGGCAGGTGAGCACACGAGCTGTGAAGCACTGGTGACCGCTGGGGATGACACGGGGAGGCTGCACTTCCTGGCCACCTGCAGCCTAGGCTTTGCTGTGGGGACTGGCGCCTGGACCCCCTTCCAGGGGACCCAGCTGGAGGAGCAGCAGTGCTTCAGGGAAGGCCTCCCGCAGGGACAGCACCACGTCCTTCAGCAGTCGCTGTTCTTTAAGCAGATGAGTAATACTGCTCCTTTCAACGCTTACAAGTTTAAAGCTAAGCATGTGCTTAATACTGTGTTTAATTAGGGACTTAAAAGCACAGCTGTGTGCCTGGTACGTATCTGTGCACATGGAAAATCTTTTCTTAGCTGTTTAACTTGCAGAGTCGGTGACATACTTGCTTGAACTGTTTGGTGTTACTTTTTGCAGCTATTGGAGGGATGAGCTGAGGCTTGCGTGTGCATTCCTGTGGGCACACAAAAATGTACTCACATGGAGAAGTGTGCCTGCTTTCCAGGCACCAGCCCTTCAATATTAAGGTTTTGGTAGCTCCCTTCACGTTCTGATGTGAGGAAACAGCATGTTTTAAAATGTTATTTCTGTTTCTTTTCAGAGGGGGCTTTGTGTGGAGCAGAGAAACAATTTAATCGATAAAACTTCCTCAGTGCCTTGCTGTATTTCCCCTCACATTTATATGGCATCTTTCTTCCTCTGAGACTTTTCTATATCTGCTTGAAAAAATCACTTTACCTACTGCTGACATGAGTTACCCCAGGATCAAAAGGCAATGGGCAACTGAAGCACAGCTTGCTGCTGAACATTAGCCTCTCTTCATTTAATTACGTTTTTGCTATCACTGGAAAGTAAAAGACGCAGAAGATCAATGCAGTGAATTCCCTACCTACTTTTCCTGAAGTAGACTATAGGAAGAAGTAAGAAAATCCCCAAGCCCAGTGTTCTGGCAGCAGAAAGCCAGCAGAGCTTTGGCTGAATTGAGTGTTACAATAGCAAATACCATTGACAGGATATTTTAGCATCCAGCACAAAACTTACCGTACCATGCAGTATTTTGCAGCTATGGACTGTGGCTCTGTGACCTCCAGCAATATTTCCTTCTTTTTTTCTTCATGAGACAACACCGATGTCCATTGTCAGCTTCGTAACTGTAAGTTGTTTCTTATGTTTCTAGCCTAGAACTTCAGGCAAACTGGTAAAAGTGAGACCAAATGCTTTCCAAAGCAATGCTGCAGTTGTGCCCAGCGCAGAGCCCTGATACTTCAGTAACACAGGAGTCCATCTGAATGGTAGGAACCTATGAGATACAGCAGAGGTCTTACTACTTTTTACTAGACTAGATAGTAGGAGGAACAACTCTTTTATGTAGAGAAGAGGTCAGGTAGAACGTATTTTGTAGAGAATTCCAAAGAGCTGCATTTTTTGTTTTTTTCCTACATACTTTCGACTATCCGCCTAGATTTTGTTCTGTACAGATGTGTGTGGAATTGGTGTTCTTGCCAGCAAAATTATTTCTGGAGTGATTTAGTGTTTGTCCTCTCACATCTGTCATAATGTGACCAGTCGCATATCGAGAAGACCAAATAACACATACTCAAAGCAAAGAGATTGTAAATGTTTCAAAGACTGGAAGAAGTTTGTGGAAATACTTGTGAATAAGAAATACAGTCACAGAATTGGGATTGGTTCACAAATAATTTGCAAGCAGTGGGAAAAAGGATGAATATCATCACATAATTTATTTGCAAAATAAACAAATGAGATAAATCATTTGGCTAGCTCTGTTTCTCAACATAAGAGCTCACGGGCAACGGGAGAGAACTCTGTAGTTCTCACTGCTGAATTACAACAATTTTTTGAGCTTGACTGCAAAAGGAAAAAGCAAATGCTTAGATATTGTTTGATCAGTAGCTGATGAGCGCACTCTTTGGAATGCTAATAGGTTTTTCCAACAATTAGAACTATGTAAAATGTGAATAGACTTTATTTGCAAATTGATTAGACTCCCACTTGGTCTCATAGGGTGTGGAGAGTCACAATTAAACTAATGTAGTAATTGGATTTCCCCCACATCTCACAGCTCGCATAAGGCTTAGTTCATAGTGATACCTTTTGAAACTGCAAAGACAAGAGAGAAATCACACTTGCTTATTAAGTAGCTGGAGATGATTTGAAAGACCAGACAGGCAGCAAAAAAGAAGTCCCACAGGCCTGCAAGCAAAATCCATTCAGTGAGTTTTTTTAGTTCCCTGGGAAAGTAAATGTTTTTAAAAATAATTTCTTTAAAAACATCTTTTTATCACAAATATCATCTGGAAAAAAGGTCAGTTACAGACTAAATCTCCTGGAAAGATGTAGACATTTGACAGCTCTCTAGCATGCCTTGTCAAGCAGTCATTGATTGTGAGCATTAGCCAGAGGTATATAAACACTTATAAATATTGTATGCCGAAGACTAGCTGCACTTAGATTGATGATTAATAGATCTGCTGCTGGTAATCTATGGTATCTCTTTTGCATGAAGAAAGCAATTAGAAACACATTTCTGAATATCCCAGACAGACCTTAGATGCTACACAGCATAAAATTGAAATCTTGAAGTACCTACTTGCAAGACTCTAAATTAAATATACAGATACAATCCTCTCACCACAGTGTTCCCTGTTGTAGCTGATAGGAAACTATCAAAGCTGTTAGGCTGAAAATGCAATTATTTTTTTTTCCTCTTATCTTTCTGCATAAACCCTAAAGTTTTTCTTTTCTTTTTCTTATTGTTTCCTTTTAATATATTACCCTATGTTTAAAAATTAGAACAAAATCTATGGCACCTGCCTGGTATTTGGAAGCAACGATACAATAATAAACCAGTTATTACGTGGAACTAATGAGAACAGCATCACTTAGGAAACGAGCAGAGAATAAAGAAGCGCCCTTGAAAAGGCTGAAGCTCTATTTCCATTGCTCAGAGTAGCGTTTTCCCCAGGTCCCTGCTGGTGTGGTTTGTGGTACCAGCCAGCTTTCCCTCTAGCTCACCCCAAGGGGGTGACTTGGGAAGCAAAGGTCTTTATTTGTCCAAGGGGTGGTGAAGTTTATGCCACACATGAGTTAGGAGAATGAAAGAACCCCCAAACATGAAGATACTTTGGGACAGAAGGTTAAACATGAAAAGGGCTCCCGTGGTTTGAGTAAAAGTTGCAGTGAATGGCTTGGGAAGTATCATAGAGTTAACTAATGCAGAGTTAAGTCATGTGGAGCTCATGTTTGGGGATTATTTGAGTTTTCAGAAGCCTTTTTAAACATCTGGTTTCCTAAGGAAGTGGAGATCAGGGGTTCACTGTCCAAGTCAGTCAGCCATCCTCCCACTCCGAATCTGCCACTTCTTGCTTAATTTCAGTCAAATTTGTCAGAGGGGTAGAGGCCACAAAGGCCTGCACGATACAGGCTCTAGGGGCCACATGAAGCCTGTGGGGTGCTCGGTTTGCCCTGCCAGCTGGCAGCCTGCGAAGCTCACGTGGGACGCACGCGTTCTTGTCTTGCCACGCGCTCTCCCTTGGCTTGCTGGGGAGACACGTGGCAAAAGGAGGGGAGATGGGGAAAGCTGAGGCAGCCCTGAGGGAATGAAAGAAACGGAGGTGCCTGCGGTGGAAGGGGAGGGGCGGGTAGGAAGACGCTGGTATTGGGAGTAAGGAGTCATAAGAAACGTGGTTTTGTTATCTTTCTGCTCCTAGAAGTTCCTGTCTATCCAAGAGAATTATTTGCTGTTCTATGTCACACTGCACTGCTTTTTATTTTAGGAAGTAGGTATTCAGGTTTTTTTTTTTTTAATATTTTAAATTTTGTTAGCATATTCCTAATTTTGCAAAAGAAATTATGAATGTGCTGTAACAGCTTACTCAGAGAAAGCACTTGGTGTTATAGTTTTACCTGAGGGAGTATTATTATTAATGATTTTTTAAATTTTTTTGTAAATTAGAGAATTAACCCTTTCTTAACCCCCTCAGATGAAGTCTTGGGAAGCCAAACTTATCTAATTGTGAGTTTCTCCATTTAGTTCAGCAGACAATAATGGAGTAAATGATTAAACCATAATTTTGTATTAAACCCCAGTTTTGGACTCATTTTTAGCTGAAGAAGGAAAAATCCCTTCTTGAGTTCTGAAATTACTCCTGCTGAGTCTCAGGCAAGAAGAGACTTTTTCAATCTTCATACAGTTTGGTTATAAAGACCTTGTATCTCTACATTAACCGCCACAGCATGCTGTCCATCAGGGGCCTTTCTTTGCTTTGTCTTGATACTTTTAAAACACAGGAACATTTGAACTCAAAAGGTCTCCAAACTTGGCTAAAGATCTGAATTCAACCTTAAAGCACAAGATAATTCATGTCCAGTTTAAAGCTGTATCCTTAATCTATTGTGCCTACAAATTGAAAGGGTCACCAAAGCACCAGGAGATCTTTCGTAGCTATAGTAGGTGCCATAAGCCCTCGATGCAAACAGTAGGCATAAGTCTGATGTTAGATACAAAGAGAGGTTCAAACTTTCCTCTGAATTTCCTTACTTTTGTGCATCCAAGGTCAGAACCTTAATGTTATCTGAATATAACATGTTTTGTGAGTTAATAAAGCAACGTTAGAAGCTGAAAGTCTGCCTACTGAGCAGGTTATTTTTAAAACGTCCTTTAACTTTACAAGACTCTTGAGGATAGAGTAACTTTTTTTATGTAAGTAAAGTTGTCGGTTGAGAGAGCTGGTCAGGGGATGTTAAAACGTATGGTAACAAATATCCCCCCCATTCTACTTTGCCAGTGTTCTCAACTGGTGGCCTTCCTGCACTGCGGTATGTAAATTAAGCCTTGCATGTGGTGTTTACACATACACAGAGCCAAAAAAGTCTACACAGCCCTGCCTCACTTGAATTTGGACTAGATGATCTCCAGAGGTCCCTTCCAACCTAAACGATTCTGTGAATCTGTCTGATTAGCCAAGTCTGGTAGAAACTTCTGCACAACATGGCAGCTGGCTCTTTCTAGAGCCTCCAAAAGGTTGCGCTCCCTCCTTTCCCATTTCCCTTTCCTGTTACTCTTTTCTTTACGCTTTTCTCTTTCCACAGCTAGCATTAAAAGCAACATTAAGTGACAATTTCCCCTAATTTCAAATAGAATTTCAAACACACTTGCTAATTAATGCCATCCAGCGAGGATATTAAAGACCAGGGCTACAACATGGATCTAGAAATCTCTCCTGACACATTGCATCACCTTTTGTGAGATTTCAAGACCATTTATTCCAGTTCTGTCCTATCCTGGGGCTCAACTTGCATTTGTAGGTGTTCCTTCCCATAAGATGACTGACTGCATTCTCTTTATCTCTGTTCTTTATTGCATTGCGTGCCAGTCTCACGGATTCCTAGCTAGCTGGAGTTCCTGCCTCCTTTAACTGCAGAGCTGCTACCTGTGCTTGGTTATGACCACACTGGCTTCTTTATCTGTTTGCTAGGTCTCCTCAGAGACTTGGCTACAAGTTTTTTATGGTGCTGGCCTCCTGTTTTCAGTTTGTTGAATAGAAGCTCACTTGGTAGGTGCCGATCCATGCTCTTTGGTACCATTCTGCAATTTAACGGTGCTAAATAGAGATCAGAATCTGAATTTGCATTTCCTGTTTCATGTGTGCTCCACTATTTTGATGTTATTTTCCATCCACTTGAGGATAATAGGAGTGATAAGAGGAAGGAGACAAAGGTGATATGCTTAAACCTACACTGCTCAAAATCACGCCCATTAAACAGTGGCTGATGATCACAGATTACTTTTTGAGGCATAACAAGTGGAGCTTTCCTGCCAATTTTAGCCATCAGAAAAAAAAGCATCTCATCAAAGGTAAATGTTGAGACTCCTCCTGTAGTCAATGGAGATAAAATGAAGATCAATTGCTCCGGAGAGCAATTAATTCCACTATCTTAGACAACTGTCCTAGAATGAGGTGAAAAAGATGAATCCTCTGAAAGTACCTCATTTTCTTCACGGACTCTAGAGAGAACCTAAACAACTAGCTTAGGCTAGATACTTGCTTATAGATAGGAGGAATTAAATTATATGAATCCCACTTCTATGTCTAATGAAAATTGGATTTGACAAGCAACTCTTTATTTTTAGGATCTTTTAGAAGGGATGAATTGGAAATGAGAATTATTATCTAGGACAACTATTTTCCTGTTTTTCAAGCATCCATTCCGTGTTTGCTTTGCTCCAAGACATAAATTATTACTCTGCCACCAGAAGAGACTGTTGGTTCACCTTGCAAAACACCTTTCTCCATGTCTCTGTTCATTCAAGGTCAGCATCTCTGTCCTTTCAGTTTGATTTTTTTGACCAGAATATCATGTTAGTGCTGGTAATATTTCCTGTAGGTACTTTCAGCTTTGGAAGATGCTCTGGCAGTTGTAGTCCACATTCCTTTTGAGACTGAACTGAAACAAAAAAATTGCAGAGTGTCTTGTGTGTATTGCAGGTCTAAACTCAGCTCCCTAGATTTTTGTCAGAAGTGAAGTTCTCATGCACCTGTAACTATTACAACTTTTTCAAATTTGCATGACTTTTATAACTCATACGCTGATGGAAAAAATCGCCTTGCTACTTCAGGGAAGTAGACTGTTTGCTGAGCCCATTTTGGTAAAAACATGAAATGGTTTATAGTTGTTCCAGCTAGTCTGGGCTTCCCATAATGACCTGAAATTTTACATGTGTGAACTAGGTTCAAGCCGCCTTCTATACTTGAGTGTAGTTCTAATATTCACCCTGCAAAAAGTGAATCATTGGTCTCTAGGTTTGACTTTGTCACTTCCTTGCTTGCAGGCATTTATGGAAAACTTGGTTATGTCTTCCCAGCTTTATGAGGCTTAAGATTTATTGCCTTATGACAGCAGTGTATGCGGCTTGGTGCTAGGTTTTTGTATTCTTACTTTGAGCTGTGCATGCTGGTCTAGTGCTGCCTCTTTTACATTCTGTGTAGTGTTTTTAGCATCCAACACTTTGGACATTCCCTAGCATCAACCTGAAGTAGATTCATTCCTTTGTTAGATAAATTTTATTTCTTTTTTTTTCTTTTAAGTTAATAGTTAATCCCAGGCTTCCAGTAATCAGTCTCTTTGGGTGTTTTCTCCAAGTCATAATTACCATCTGGTCTCTTATCACGCACTCAATTACTGTGATTGCTAACTGCAATTGCAAGATTAACTCTTTAACCTTAAATCAGTCACAAACTCTTTTGGATTTTTACCTTCCGTTTGTTTAAAACTTCTCTCTCAATGGTATGGCTTTTATGAATAGTTCCATCCCCCTCAAATTAGCCTTATTTGCCTGACTTAACTGAAAACTGTTGCAATTTTTTTTTAGAGCCAGCTGTTACCGTGAACTTTCTTCTGGCTATCATCTTTTTTTACTGATGTGCTCTGCTGGCATGTAGAGCGGTAGTAGTGGATTAATCGATTCCAAAACCTTAGAAAGACATTTAATTACTTTTTTCCCAAGCATTAGCCACTGCACCTGGGGGTCACTGTCCAAGCATCGCTCAGAGAGAAGCCTTAACACCACCTGGGCCCTTGAAGAGAACCATATCAAAGCGTGGTCCTCCCATGGCCCTGAAGGCTTTCCTCTGGTAGCTGTACAGGATTTTTCACAACGCAAGAGGGGAACAGGTAGCTCCTAGCTGGCCAGCTTCACTGCTGCATGTATAAGAAATGTGTCACTTTTTCTTCTTTAGATAGGGAAATATCTTTTTTCTTCTTTAGATAGGGAGATATCTTATTGCCAGCAAGTTTTGTCACTCAGGCAGAGGCCCAAAAAAACCTGTACAACATGCTACCTGAAAACCAAATATAAATAAACCAAATCGTCTTTATTCTGACTTCAACCATCAGCTACACTACAGGTATGTGAGTTCCTTTTCTCTTACCACTGTGAGAGAGCTGTTCATATCTCTCCTTTCTTTCTAATTGGCCTTGGGCTCTTAAACTCCCTTCCTGGCCGTGTAGCGACTAATTTGCACAATTAGGCTCTGCCTCGCTATGCTAATTACTAACATTGTCCAGCAGATTTCTCCAAAAGATACCTGAGGAACCTGCATAGGGAAAAAAATAAAATAAAATGCAAAAACTGCAACTACAATGGGATAGAAAAAATGGGACTGTTGAAAGACAGGACGGGATATTTTTTACCTCTCAATTAACCTTACGTTTATATGTAACATGTAATTCCTTTCTGCAAGCTAGGGAGCACTCTAGCACAGAGCAAGAAGAGGAGTGAAAACTTTCCCTGTTTTGGGGATGGGCTTAAAAACCTGTTGAAGGATTTATCATTACTGTAACAACAGTGATATAATAGCACTAAGTTTTCCCCCTAAAATGACTTCTCTGCAATGGAATATAGGGCCATTAGCATCTCTTCTACAGTGGAACATAACAGACAGCACATCACATCTGGGAGATAAGGTCTAAGAATGTATCAGTTTTGCATGCTACTCCCTGAAACTGAACTCCTACACTTTGAAGACTTCAGGCATGCAAGCTACAGGCAGATGCAAGATTTACCAGCATACTGATGACTGCACAGTTGTTTCAATTTTCCTAAAAGGTAAGACAGCCAGCCAAAGCCTTCCAAGACCAATTAGACTGAATCAAGGTGAAAAATTCAAACAGGATGAACTCATTGGGAGAAGGACTACATGCCAAAACCAAAATATCGTACAACTTTTCCTAGATGACCCAATTGTCAGTGTTCATTTGCACAACTTGTATGCATCCAGTTCCAAAAATACTTTGACAGTATTTATATTTAAAAGCTAGTATTTCTTTTTACCTGCTTCCTCTACAGTTTTATTTCCTTAAAGTGACAGTATTTTCTTTTTCAAGCTTCAAGCAAAATACCTTAGCATGTGCTGGGAGAAACATTGCTTCAAGGAGGACCAATTCTCTTGAGGATATATACAAGCTTTCTATTTTTGCATCTGATTTATCATCCTTCTTGCTTATAAAATTCTAATGTAGACAGAATAAATTCTGCAGTAGTTCAGAATAAACAGTCAGTTTGCCAAGTTGGTATATTAACCCCTTGCCCTAATCAGTCGTTCCCTCCACCAGCTTTTCATGCCATCAGATTGTTATCTTCCATTTCTCCAACCTTCTGTTTCCTTACCCCTGCCAGTGGTATCCATGGTGGCATATCTCAGGCTTTGCACATTGCACTGCAGCACATGCAGAACAAGACAGACCAGCTTCCAAGGTACAGGCCCTCCTGGGAGTAGCCAAGCAGTAGCACCATCCAGTTTAAGGGCCTGGCCCAAAGCATCAAGCGCAGTGACTCCGTGCTCATTGAATTCAATGGAAGAAGTGGCAATACAAGAGGATGCCAGGGCAGCTCTGGTGCTACTTTGGGAGACAGGCAAATTTCCCTTTGCAAATTTTCCACTCCTTCACATCTGAATGGGAGTTTGATACTTTACTCCTTGTAGGGTGAAATCAGTGGGAAATAAAACACTACAAAGGCTACTATAAACTGTCCTGTGCATCACTGGGTGGCTCTTTTTATGTCCTTAGTTTACAAAAGCCCCCAGAAAGGGAAAAGAGTCATAAAGTCTCCAGAGGAATGTATTGGAGCACAGAGAAATAGAATGTTTCTTTTGAAGCATCTTCTAGTCTTAAATATAGGGCATAGCCTAGAAAGGTCTTTGCTGGTGTGGAGGGGAAGGAGACCAAGGGGAATAGCAGTGGAAGCAGAAATCAATCACAGCTCTGCGTTCACACCTTGCTCTGTGGTAACTTGCCACTCGGGAGGAATTGCAGTCTACCGTTGCTCTCAGGTACAGGCAGAGCCCTCCTGCGTGACCTTTAAGGGAGATATTTTACGGAGAGCAATCCTACAGCATGGTGGCAGAGGGGACTTGGTGCCAGGGAGCAATGAGAGCATGAAGAAAGAGCATGCTGCCCTTCCCCACAGCTCACGTGCCCCAGGAAGAACAGCTGGACTCTCCTGTGGCTCGTTCACTTAGTTGTTTGCCTTCAGCAAAAGCCGCTGGTGCTGACCTCATGGAAAACTCCCATATTTGTGTGAAGTGCCAAGGTGATGGAGCAGCTGGATGTAAATGCTGGGCCCAGTGTCCCAGGAGCAAATAACGGCCAGCCTTACAAGGACCAAGAAGTGCTACAGCAGAAGTACCATCATGAGGACAAGCATGCCCTGCTCTCTGCAGAACACCTGACTTCATTTGGAGGTGACATTTTAATCATAATATTTCAAATCCAGCTGGGTTGGGGATTGGGGAAGCTTTGTCAGGGTCGAGATAACTCCTCATGTGATTGTGAGTTAGGGAGCACATGAGAGAGCACCTCCCAGCTAATCTGTGAGACAGGAGATGTCTATTGAAATGGAATGAGAGGCTTCTCAAAGCGGAGATAGAGAAAATGTGCTCCATTCAAAATCCATTAATAGGAGCTTCAGTCAACCTCAAGCAGTCATTTCTAATGCAACTAAAGGAAGGTAAAAGTGCTGAGATTTATTGCTTTTTACTAGCAGGCCTGTACTTTTAGAAGTAATATATTGCATATATTTTTATAAAAAACATATAGGAGCGTATTTAAAT
The DNA here is from genome assembly GCF_040807025.1 of Struthio camelus. Classification (NCBI taxonomy): domain Eukaryota; kingdom Metazoa; phylum Chordata; class Aves; order Struthioniformes; family Struthionidae; genus Struthio; species Struthio camelus. The sequence continues at coordinate 99,448,228 of NC_090942.1, forward strand.
AATTTCTATTGGCATATCTTGAGTGTATTTGAAAGGTGCTTTGTGGTAGATATTGACTGTTTATTTGCCCTATTGTTGCTCAATGAGTGTTGCCACAAGTTCCAGGTGCTAAAAGTCCCCCTTCAAGCCCCAAAATAGGAATTAGCAGGGAATGAAAGAATGCTGGAGGGAAATACTCAGTTAGTAATCAAACATCCTACATTTCTAAATAAAAGAGAAATTTGTGGATCCCCCCAAAACCGCCCCACTCAACTCATACTTGTTTCTAGGTATAGTTCTAAACAATCATCTAATTCATAATGAGCAATTTCATGGCTGAGTTGTGTCTCCTTTTTTGCTTGTAAAATGGGCAGAAGCAGACTGAAATTTTCTTGAATTGAAAAACTTGTTTAAAAACTTACACAACTCAGTTTTCTCTTTCTTTTTAAAAGGTATGGATGGAAACTGTGAATGGTTTCCTTGGCGTTCAGCTTCTGAGCTGCATTTTTGCTATTGATAATTCTTATCAGGAGAAAGCCTTAAAATCACTTGGGACTGGTAGAAGATAAACAGGAATAGAGTTTTTTTATCCTTTTTTTTTTTTTTTTAACTGTTGCACATATCATCAAAAAGTTTGGTTGTGAACAGTACCCTTATGTTCTTAAGATATCTGCTCATCTATGTGGTGGATAGCCATTTTGTTCTCCACATGGACAGGTTAGCTCAGGGTGGAACGAAGGAAAATTCTAATGTGCTATAAAATGATCTCGCTAAACTCCTGATTACTATTTTTAATGCCAAGTATGTAGCATCTAGCAGAATCATGAACCTTTTTTTCTCCTCACTCAACTTTTGTAGGTCTTTCATGAAGACAGAGAGGAGAAGTAGACAGATTATTCTGTGAGAAATGCTATCATGCTAACAATGGGTGTTTCTGTCTTTCCTAGAGGGGTCTGTCTAAGCGGACTGTCTGGTGGTTGTCCAGTTCCACTTGGAAAGCAACTGATGAATGCAGTGAAACATATTATAATTATATCATATGTATATATCATATATAAACATATCCTGATTCATGTGCAGGAAGCATATGACTTGATGACTGTTGCACAAGAGAGTTATTTGTTGTTCCTGTAGAAATGTGTTGCTGTGCTTTATGTTTACTTTAGTGCAGCGAGTTTTCCTCTGGTGTGAGCAGGTTGTATGCTTGGAATAGGAGTTCAGCAAAGTCGAAGGGCCATTTGAAGGCAAAAGGCACAGATTCTATGAAAATGCCTTTCAAGAAAGGACCTCATAGGTGGCACCTGTTAAATAATTCTCAGTACTGGTCCCAGGTCAGAGTACTGTTTGATGGCTAGGATCCTATGCATGAGTTTTCCAGAGTGTAGCATGCTTCATCTGTGCGCTCCTAAAAGCATATGCTTCTACGTTGGATCTTAACAGAACCTTATATATCTGATAGAACATCTATTTTGTTTTTCTCCAGCTACCCTGGGTGTCTGAATAAAAGCTATTACCTCTCCTCGCCAGTCTTGCCCTGTTATAGATCTTAGGCCATTGTGCCTACAACACTGTCATGGGACACTTATTCCTTCTTTGCCCTGTGTCAGTGAATGGTAGGAGCTTTCATGCCAGCTCTAAGTTGGAGGAGGAGCTGGTGCTGGCCCCGAGCCTGTGTGAACCCCACGCCAAGTCCAAAGTGCTGTCTGAAGCACTCAAACTGGCTGCAAAACCAAAGTCATGAGCACTCTCCAGTGATGCTCTATCAAATCTGCCTCAAGGAAACTTCATTAGAAAACCAGTGGTAATGACAGATTTAGCTTTCCTTCCAAGACTGAAAATGTACGTTATTAAGAAACACTTTAAAAACTGCACCAGCATCACCAGCTGCCCTTTGCCCTGTGGAGCTTAGGATTACCCAGTGTGTGAGAGTGAGTGCGGTGGGAGGCTCTCAGGGGCCTGGGTCTGAAGACACTAAGAGCTAAGACCCTTGCTTATCACACCAGGATGCATCCTAACAAAGAGCATGTCAAAGCCCTTGGTCTTGGCTTGAATTTCCTTTAACAGCAGCACAGCAGCATTTCTGCCTCAGTCACTAACAGCTTGTTTGAGAGGAAAGTTGTACTATGATGGAGTTTACAGGATGGACATGGAGCTACAAAGCTTTGTTTACCACCAAATAAAATAAAAATTGTCTATGTACATCATCCTTTCCGCAGGGAGTGTAGTTAGATCCATGTCTAGTTAATTTAAGAGCCTGAAATCGGTGGAGGGTGGTGGTGAAGGAATGTCCTCTCTGCGTGTGGCCTTTAATATAAAACCTGCTATTTTGGTATGAATATTTGAGGAGACAATCTTCAAATTTGCTTTCAGATAATATTTATATGAGTTAAATTCAATCACTTATATTTCCAGAAAGCAGACATTGACAGAACTGGCCTTTCTATTAGAGTGGATTCCTGAAGAACTTTTTTTTTTCTTCTTCTTTTTAAACATTAGAATAGCTATAATGTTTATAGGATGGATTTAGATGGGGAGCCTGGCAAGCTGCCCCAACAGTACAAGTCACTGGAACTTTTTTGGTCCTTTTGTGCATATCTTTTATCATTTTTACATCACATCCACAAGACACTGACTGAAATAGGAGCTCTGGCTATGAATAAATGTGTAGTTAAACTGCAGGAGGAAACTTTTTTTTTTTTAATTGAAGATGCAAAGCACAGAAAGTTAAAGTCTGATTTATGTGTAATTATGCATGCAGCCAGATCTTGTTATAAACTAGGGAAAAATCTTCTGTTTGAACTTTTTAGTCCTTATAGTCAAATTTTTAATTTACTTTTTCTCTGTAATTCTCAATATGTTTCCATTGTAATTCTCAATATGTTTTGATAGCATTCAGGGAACAAAAGGGAAGGCTTACTGTGGCTAATTTAACACCTGTAAACTCCCACGGATGAGCAAGTAAAGAATGCATAGCCTTTGAGGAGGGAGGGGGTAAGACGTAAGCCTTGTGCTGTAAAAGCAGTAGTGCAAATGCTATTTAGATTGATTCATTAATTAGAACTTCTATTCTCCATCTGTGCAGTTATGAACAGATTGATTCTTACTGTTTTATGCAGATAAAATCTAAAACGCAGAACAGCTTAAAGTTGATAAAAGCAGTTTCTTAAAAGGCTAAGGTAGTCTTCTGGCCAAAATGTCAGGCCAGGATTATTCCTGTACCTTTGCCATGTTCTTGAACTCACATTTTAATTGGGGGGTAGAGGGCATCCGTTATAGTCTCAGTTTTCTATGTCTCCCTGAGACATCTATGGCCTTCAAAAAATCACGTACATGAGCTCAGTTCAATAAGAAACTTCAGCTGATGCATTAGCTTAAATTTACACATAGTTTAAGTATCTCGTTGAATATCTATTCTCCCATTCTGCACAGTATGGCACGTGAATTAGTCAACACAAATTAGTCAACAAAAATCTGAATCAAGTGGAAAGTTGTGGGGACGACAGCTTTTGGTGAACTGTGCTGGTTGAGACTTTTAATTGTTTCTGCCTTGAAAGTGATATGAGGCAGGCTTGGACAAAATTAGATAATTTCGTTTTGAAGTTATAAACTCTCCAAAGCAGAAAAGGTCTGAGTTTAATTTCTGAGATTTGCAGGATACCTTTGCCATGAGAAATTTACTCTAGAGGGCTTGGAGGGGTTCCATAAGGATTATCTCCTGGTTCAGAGGTAGTCAAATAACGCACAAACTCTGAAAAGGTTAAGTGACATACTGAGTTTTGTCCTTCTGCACTGCAAGAGTTTTCTAGACTGAATTTGCTGCAAGCATAGGTGAAAAAGTTGAGCATTAAGAGATGTAAAAGTTAAAGGGAACAGCCTGGAACTGAGGTTAGGAGGGTTTTTTTTGAGGCCACAGGGTGGAGTTGGATAAAGTTATCTCAATCGCTGCCTGAGGTTCCATGTAATTGTAGGCAATATTTGATAAGCTTGCACATTTTGTACTCTTTACTGTTTTATGATATAATTTCTTAGTAGTGATTTTTACTCTAAAAGTAAATGGCATTTGGCTTTGTGAAAGATGGCAGGTCACTAATTCATGCTGCTGCTGTGTGGAATTGAGAAGATAACTGCTGATTTGCTAAGCTGAGACTACCTTAGTAGCAGTAAGTTGCAAAGGGAATGTGGTTTTTAAATCCTGATTTTTAAGAAAAGAGGAACATAAACCCAGCACAGTAATAACAGAGGTTTTCAAACTGGCAGGAGTGTTCTGGAGAAGCCTGAGGGTTTCTGTTGTGCACTTAGCTCCCACATTTAATTAATTAATTTTTTCTCAGCTTTGGGTTTTGGAGGGAACTTGCAGCTCCTCAAGGCATAACGCTGGAGTCTCCGTTCCTCCTCCACTGGAAAGAAGATTTCTGATCCCTTTATTGTAATATTGTTTTTTAATGAAATTGAAATGTGAGTAATTACGTATGTATCATCCAAATAAATGGAAGATTTGTACTTTTTAAAAGGTTGGCATTCACTGTGTTTTTGCTGTGTGGGTTTTCTTTTCCCCGCTCTTATGTCTTCTCCTTCCTGTTATGCACAAACGCGCTTTGTCAAGAGAAGGTAAATCAATCGACTCTGAAGTCAGCGTGTATTGACTTAAAACATGTTTAGAGGACCGTCTTAGTGCTCCCTCTTAGAAGTAACTTTCATCTAAGAAAACTAAGTTCCCAGCTTCGACTCCGCTCCTTTGGCTGATTTGCCTTCACTCTCCTGAGCATCCTGAGGCAGGTGAGCTCCTCAGGTGTGTTCTGCAGGTTCTTGCTACAGATATGTTTCCATGGGTATACCTGGGCAGTGTGCACAGTCCTCTGCGCATGCGTCACAGGGCTTAGCTGCGAGCCAGTTAAAAGCTGTACAAGCGTGTCGGTGGCACCGTGCTCATGGTGGCACGGTCTCCTACCTTGATGCTAGGGCTGCATAAATGGAGTTGCATAGCTGTCTGGCTAGAGCTGGCTTACAGCTGACCAAGTCACTGGGAGGACAGCGGAGACTGTGTCCTCTCATACACGTACAGGTAGCTGCATCTAAGTAACCCTGTGTTTGCTAATGCTGAAGCAAATAACTATAAACTCATTTTTGTGCTTAGTGTTTTCAAACTAAATATTCTTTTAATGTTTAAAAAGGCTGAATAATTCTGTAGTTTAAAGAGGTTTGTGCAGAGCACAAAAAAGCAATTGAATAAAAAGAACTTTCCTAAGTTTTTGTGAAAAATCAATGACATTTAAAAAAAAAATCAGTCACAAAATGGAACGAATCAAAATGTTTTTGGTTGATAGGAACAAAATTTTATTCCTTATTACTTGCATCACACATCACTAATTATTTTGGTAACGGGCAAACTCTGTTTTTAGACTTCCTACCTTGAATAATGAACTTCCTGTTACAGAAGGCGGTAAGGGTTGAAAACTTTCTGTTGATGCAGGCATTGTTCTTCAACATTATTGTGACACTTTTACTGTTTGTTAAAAATGGAAGAGGGAGAAGAAAGTGGAGAGCTCGGTGTGCCTATGTATGTGTGTGCACATGCATAAGTGTATGTGTGACTGAAAAGTTAGCTTTTCATGAGCCTCCAGAAATTTCAGCTCTTATTTTGAGCAAAGGTTTAGGAAGGTTCATATTTCTTCTGAATTGTTCACCTAAATCATTCACCTAACCTTTTTTAATTAACAAGAAGAGGGCTCCACAGCATCTAAATCAGGAGATTGTGAGTCTTGGTTCTGCCAATTACTTGCATATGATTTGGGATGCTGTGTATTTTACTTTTTATCTTGCTGTAATACTGGCTCAGTTCCCTGGAAGTGTGCTAGCTAAGCTCAGTAAGGGAAAAATGCTTGATGCCAGGTGAGACCAGAAGGAAGTGATGCCAGGCTTCTCTGCCAGGACACCAAAAAAATTCTGAGTAAAATCTGAGTAGCAATCTCTTAACATATTTTTTGGAGGGGGGATCTTTTGAGGCAAATAGAACCACAAATTGTTATGCAAAGGACATAAACCGGAAAACTTGCCTTTTCTGCATGTTCACTCCTGTTTAACTGCTGTGATTCTCAAGGTAAATTGAAGGACCTGACAAAAAGCAAAACCTACGCAGTTTAACTCCACCTGCTGAATACAGTTAAAATAAAGTCTGTTTGGCTCATTACCCAGTAGGTTTAGCCGTTGTGGGATTGCTCGTGACGGCTTGGAAGAAAATGCCTTTCTTCCTCCTGGCCGGTGACTCCTGTGCTGCAGCAGTGACCTCTGTGAGGGGGAGATGAAGACCTCTACACGGAGGAGTGACATAAGGAATGTCTCTTTGGGGACGTTGGGATACATAGAGATGGCCATAGGGCTGTGGGTCTGCAAGGCCTGCTCTAGACCCCACTGTCATGTGCACTTCGTTAGCTTCCCTTAATTAGCTTTCAGGTGTGGGCCACACAGGGACTGCTTGGCTCCTGGTCTCCACCAAAGATGGCCTGGAAATGCTACAGGTGAAATCCTCTTCCTTATTGTGTGTGATTGCCCTCGTGCCTCACCAAGGGTGAGTATTTATTAAGTGCTAACTGTTGCAAGCAGAGTTGAATATCTTGTGTGACTTCATTGTTTTAGGTGTGTGACATTTGAACAACAAGAAGCAGTACTTTTAATTATTTGGTTGGCTTGATCTCATTCATGCCCTGGCTGACCACTGTTATGAATATTACTGTTTGAATCACAAGAGTGCCGTGACCGGAGCCCTGCTATTCCAGGCAGTAGCAAAAAAGGCTTTGGGTCTAAGGCATGTACCACATCCCATTATTTGCATCTACAAAAAAGAGCTTTAAAGTGAATTACTGAAGAGTCCCAATAAGCTCATACCCATTCATTAGTGCCATAAAAGCCTGGAGATTTATTTAGTAAGTCTTGATATGCAGAATATTTTACCTTCATTTTAAATGGTATTGTGTCAAGGCCTTTTTCAAATTATATCTGTCTAAAACTTAGTAGCTATCAGCTTTAGAACTGTGTTTAAAATAACTTTGTCAAGGCATATTTGAAATTTTATTGCTCCATTAAAACACTTTTTATTGTGTCATAAAATGCATAGGCAGTATTTACACTTCCAACTACCTTAAATATGTAACCAAGCCCTTTGGAAAAGATGAGATATTGGCACTGCTCACTTCAGTGAGATCTTGCTTAGTAAGAATGCAGCACTGTATTATTGTTTCAATATTGAGTGGATGTGTTTGCTGGAGTACGCATAACATCTTGGTTAATGTATCCTACATGGGTAGAAAACCATTTGATAGGCATTTCTTAACGGAACGGCTGCTGCACGTTGTCTCTGCGGAGAGGTGCTGTGGGCCTACTTGCTGGGCTGGGGAACTGGAAATCAGGAGAGCGGGGCTTTGTTCACACTACTGGCACCGAGCTGTTGTTCCCTGACCTTGAACATTCTTGAGCAAATCACTTAGCTCCTCTGAACTATTGTGTATTTTGAAGGAAAATAGGTAATGGGTTATTTGAAATGCATACTCTCTCTAAGCAGTTCTGATATTTGCAGCTGAAAAGGATTATGGTAGTGTATACTATTCCTCTGTGTGTGCTGTTAGTCTGTGTGATTTGAAGTGTCCTTTGCATCAGCAAGGATATTTTTGACCACTGTTTTTTCTATAAGGCGTTGCTCAGTAAGAATAATCATGGGTATGTTCCGTAGCAGTGCACAGAAATCCTTCATGTGCTAAGAATGATGTGATTGTTTTGCTTGAGTGTCTGGGAATTGCTTTGGCAGTTCAACTTCATATTTTTAAAACATTTATTCCACATTGCCCTATTAACGTACCTGAGCACCGTTCTTGAGAGACTTGACCTGGTGATGATGGGTAGTAGTCAAATTTCTGTGCCAGTGCACTCTTTTGCATAAACTGAGCCTACTGACAAGTATACTATTCCTGCAATAGACATCTGCCCTCTAAAAACTGGCCATGGATCACTAGTACACTTTACATTCATCCCCAAATCACTGTGACATTGTAATGAGGCGGAACCTGATGTTCAGGTTTAATTGTGAAGCCTATTTATTGGAAATTGGACACATGACGTCGAAATTGTCTAGAACAATAGGAATTTGAGAACATCTAGGAATCTGGAACAATATTGGACTCTGTACGCTTCTCTCTGGATTTGCTTATTGTCCTAACGCTCATTTTTCTTGGACCTTAGTGTGTAAGAGTACAGGAACCTATGAGGGTATATGAGTGTCTTGATTATCAGAAATGTCATCTAGATTCATTGTTGGATCAGAGTTTCTTTTGTCCAGGAAATTGTAGGGTTTTTGGTTTATTTTTTGTTGGAAAGCCAAACTGAATTTTGAAATATGTTGTAAGCTAACCATCCCTCCCTCCATCCCTCCAGATTGCAGTCTGAGATCATCAAAGTGTTTCTGTCTGCAGAGTTAAAACAAAGTGGAAATTTTTACTCATGTTCTACTAATATTTTGTGTACAGCTAGAACTGTAGAAGAAAACACAGTGAAAGTTGCGATAAAAAAGTTTGATATCAAAGTAAAACAAAATATTCTAACACTGTCAGAAAGAGTTGTGCCCATTTTCCCCATATAAAATAAAACATTTCATGGCAATATATCTAATTGCTAATAAAAAGACATTTTTATGACAAAAGTGTTCCTTCGGTGGTTTTTTGTTTTTTGTTTTCCAACCATTCTGTGTATAGCTTCGTGGGACTTGCAGTGTGAGAGAGAATGAGTTTTGACTTGAAAAGGGGCTGTTATGAACAGCTGTATTTCAGCCCAACAGTTCTCCTCATTTCCCCAAAATTGTAACAAAGTTGTCTGTATGGGAGATCCTCTTCCTTTCTAAACTGGAAAAGAAAAAAAAACTAAACTAGTTAAGTTTCTAGTTCTAAACTAGAAATAAAAAAACCCATCCTCTCTCAAATTCCTAGCACACAAACCAAGTGGCTTTCAAAGCTAGGATCCTGGATGAGAGAGCCAATTTCAAAGCCTTTCTTTGGAGATTACTGACAACAGCTGAAGACTTCACATCTGGAGATAAAGCTTTAAGTTCAGACCATATGCTTGATAAGTATGTTTTTTTTTGTTTAAATGAGCAAAGTAAGTATCCAACTAAAAATGGTGGAGAATGCAAAAGGCCCATAAAACATAAAAATGAGATGTTCTTTTTTTGTTGTTTTTGAAAAGTATGCTAACATCTGTTATACTGTTATTGTGGAAACAGCAATGTGTAACAACCCTTGGGACTGTCCAGCCCTATGGACAGTTAATTTTGTCTTTGATCAAAGTCCACTTTATTCACAGAGGGCAGGAGATTTTTATAGGTGAGCAGCACATCTGTTGAGAGGGAAAACAGTGCTGAGGCACCCTGCATTGAGGATTCGAGGTAAATATGGCATTGAAAGCTTTCGTGAACGTTTGCAGTTTTGTCAGGCTTTTGTAACTATTGAGTTTAGCATGAGTTTAATAATGCCTGCATGTTCTACAGTGCTTCTTGAAATTGCATGTTAGCGATTTTTAAGGGAGGAAGCTGTTTGTTGCTATTTCCCTTTTTGATGGAAGTGAGACTGAAGCGTTGGGAGGCAATGACTTGCCCAAGGCCCAGAGCCTAGGTCTCCGTTATGTGCCTAGGGCTCTTCCAAACAGTCTGCACGGCCTGCACCAGTAGCATGAATGTTTGCTGCTTGCGAGAAACTGTTCTGCCACACTCACAGAAAACAAATCACTGAATTGGGTGGGAGATTAAATTTGCAGTTGTGTGAATTCCAAAGCCTTGCTCTCACTCAGGGGAGGAGTAGAAATGTGCTGTGTGAGCTACATGCCAATCAAAATGGCTGGAACATCCAACACTCAATAACAGCAACCGCCCATTCATGCAGAAGGTATAGGTAAATAGTTGTTCATGGAAATGATTCTGTGGCTAATTTCTGAAGAACAAAATATATCCCTGAAAATAATGAGCTGTTCCTAGACACGTCCTAGAACGTGGGGGGAAATTCAATGAAATACATTATTTATGAGTTATTCACCCAGCTCAGCCTGCACTTCTAATATATATGCTGTGTTTCTTTTATAGATGAAGGACTTCCTTCTGCAGAGCTGTGCATTGAGAGAGTTTCAAAGCTGCTAAATTTAATTTAAAAATTTGGTGTAATCTGTGACCTTCTTCTGTGACCTCTCTTCAGTCTTCATTAAGAAGGATGCTTACTTCTTTTCTTCTGTTTTGTTTTCTATTGCATTGATTGAACTTTTTCACATAATCAGACAAAACCCAAAGACCTCAGAAATAATAAATCTTGAGGCAAATCAGGCCTTTTAAAGACAGCTGACTAGAGGTGCACCTCCAATAGTGTTTTGGCAGCAGTTGGCACCTTTTGTTTTTTGTTTTGTGTGTTTTTTTTTTTTTCTGCATGAGGAATGAATTCATAACAACTATTGCTGCTCATCCTAGTGGAAACTGGAAATGCTCTGAAAAAGATAGGGGAAGTCTCTAAAGCGAAGGAGCGGTAACTGCATAGTCCGTAGTAATCTTTACCATCCTGCAGTCACTCAAGCACTCTCTGGTAATCAGGTCTGAGTTGACTCAGTGGATTGGAAAAGTGGTTGGCTATAAAAGTCAGAGAAAAAAAGATTTATAAGCATTTGTAGATGTATATTATCCTCTATGTTTTCAATTTATTCCCATTTGCCCATCTAACCTATGGAGACACTTATCTTCTGCATGTTAACAGCATGCCAACTTTCTGGCTTGGACTTGTGTTGTGCATATGTTTTATATTTTTACTGTTGGTAAGCATAGTACTGATTCAGCAGTTCATTTAAAATCCTGCTTCACTTTTGTGCACATAAGTTTCTGAGCCTCTTGCAGTATGATTTCCTTCAGCAGCGATTTCATAGTATATTTTTTGTTAATAAGGCTGTGCAGTTGCTTAGGGTTTGGCTTAAAAGCTTAGACGGGCCTGGAATCCCTCAAGCGTCAAGAACGTTTGGGTCTTGGTTCATCTAGAATAAGTATATTTTGCAGATGCAGCTTTATCTGGAGGAGAAGGCAGTTAGGTTTCTCCTCATATCCTTCTTCCCTCCCCTGTGGTCAGTACGCTTAAATATTTAATGTTTGGCAGGGCTTGCAGTGGTGTGGGCTCCACATGTTGCGAAGAAAGGCTGCAGGCCCCTGCTACTCTCCAACCCTGAACGGGGTCACTTTGAACATGCAGCCCTTATACAGATCTTGCAGTAATAAAACTACATCAGTTATGCACGTTCTGCTAAACCACATCAGAGATCAAACCTTGGGGGCGTAAGGCAGCAGCTGAGGCTGATCAGACGGGAGCAGTGCTCTCCAAGCAGCATGCTGCCTTCTGCTGAAGTGGTGGGAACAGCTGGCACCTGGGAGGGGGGAAAACAGTATGTAAGCTGCTTCTGGCCTTATTCTGCTGCCTAAAAACTTCTGTGCAGTGGGGCCTGCTTTTGCAGAACCCAGCAGTTCCTTGTGCATTTGGGTTTTAGCTGAAAAGTTGCTTAGACATGAGGCAATGAAAGGGGGTGATGACTTTCAGCTGATGGCAGTACCTCTGTGGCTGCTGCTTTTACACTGACACCTGCAGTCACCCTCTCCTAGTCCATCCTAGGTATGCATAGCCCACGCTTTCACAGCTTCGTCCTGCCTCTGGCTGGAGAATATGTAAACTAGTGAATATATTTAACTGCTTCTTGACAAAAAAAAATCTGTCAGATAGTATCTTCCCTTCAGATATGTGCTTATGATACTTGAGTTTTTTAATGCGCTTTCTTTCATTCAGACATCTGCTTTTATTTTTTTTCTGATCTCTTGCCTTGCCAATTTCTCTTCAAAATTGCTCTTTCTGATTATCATAATTTCAAATGATGACAAGTCACGGTAATTTACGTGGTGAATACGAGGAAAGTTTTTGAAGCTGTACTTAATTTTCTTCTCAAAACTTTTTTAGTTCCACTTGCATTCTTTTTCAAGCCACTGGATAAATTCATTGCCCCTGAGTGTCTAAAAGTGTGTACATCTGCGTGTGTTTGTGTGATGACTAATTCACTTCTAAGCTGACTGACTGGGCCCAGAGAAATCTCTGCTGGGCCAAGCTAATTTGAGCAATAACCTCATTCAGGCTAGCATGTATAAATACTTTCTGGAAGACCTCTGCTGCATAGCCCTACGCTGTCCATCAATTCGGACAAAAAAAGACTGAGCAGAAGATGACCTGGGAAAGCATGGGCACAGCATGTTATGGTTGGGATCTACAGAACAGAGGTGCTTTACGGAGGCTATCAAGGGATGAAAGAGTCTTAAAGAGGATGAGCCTGGAAGAGAGTTATGATCCTGGGGCCTTAGGAAATTGTAGGAAAAAAATGGACTAGGACTAGAGTGGAGCAGGGAAGCTGGAGATTATTAGAGTTTTTACAGGGAACGAGACTAGGAGGGGTGTAGAGAGGAAACGCTATGAGGATGAGTTACTTCAGAGAAACCTCTATGTTTTTTGCTTTATATCTAGAGACAGCCATCTCAGATCTTGACTCTGATGCTTTTAAGGTAGGCTCACTATGGACATGCCTCATTTCATGATTCCCACTATATGTATAGCCCTAGAGAAAAGGCCCTGGTTTCTAGTTCTTGCACAGGGAAAATAACCAGGAAGGAAAACCAGAGATAGCCAGCACTCAGCAAGCAGAACAAATCTATCCAGAAACGGATAAACGTACTTTCGCTGTTGGTGTGGTTGCACTTGTAAGCACTAAAAGCTGATAAGTATAACAAACACAGCAAATGCGGTACCAGCCACATTCAAGCAACTTGGTCTTGCTTCAGGGGGGAATCAACATTCCAGTTAGATTTCTCTCTTTTTACAGTGAAACATAAAGCTAGCTGCTCATTCCCACATTAGTAGATGTTATGGGCTTTCAGATATTTTGCTGTCATAACAGTTTTGTCAGCTTTTAGTAAAAATGGACAGCTCAGTATGCTTTAGCTTATTTCTACTGAAAAGGCTAAAGCAACAAGTAAAATCCTAATATTTCAGTGCTTGCATGAAGCATGGTATTTTTTTTGTTTTTAAGCAGTTCCTGTCAGAGGCAACAGCTATGTTCCTTTTACATATGATGATACAACATGAATATATTTTAAAATTAATTTTCACAATGAGCATTAGTTCAACTCAGCAGCAGTTTTTGACAATTCTCTCTGCTCAAATCTCCCATCAGCTAAGTGCATACGTGAATTGAATAAAGGCAGGAATTTTGCATGTCAAGTTACTACTATGCAGCTGTTGCTCTTTTTATGATGCACATTATTTTAAAAACACAGGTTCTTTCACAAGAATATCAGAAATTCTGTGCTAGGCAATGGTCACTCTTCTCGCTCTGCAATTAAATCATGCCTACTCTCACCTCTGTTTTGATTTATTCTTCACAAAATTATCCACATGTCTGTTATGCTCATATAGACTATTTCCTTCAAGATGTTGTTCTTCCACTTTAAATCCTATATTTGATTGAATTGTAACCAAAACAAAGTAGATTAAAATGCCTGTGATCAATCAGTCATTTGATTGATTCTTTGAGAGGAATCACTTGTGTTTCTTGCTTCACTGGGCTTGTGGTTTTCTCAGCATCTCCTGTTGTGAGTAAATCTTAGGATTTCTACTATTTGGTTTTTTGTTTACTTACTTTCTGTGAACGCTTTGCTTTCTGTACTTTGCTGTAAGTGTCAGAATGAGTCTTGGCTGTTCTTCAGCTTTTTTTTTTTTTAACTCAATCCTTGCTGTGACAACATTAGCCTTTAAGAGCTGTCACTCCTACTTTTCTAAAAATAACATTCTTTTAAGAGGCTTCAGGTACCATTCATTTAGAGCCATGTTTTTTCTGAGAGTTTTCTTGTTGCAGTTATTAGAGACTTAACAGAGTGGGGATTTTGTTCTTGTTTCCTAATGGTATTTTAGGTAAAATCTGAATCCTTAAAAGAAAAGGCAATCAAAGAAACAGTGAGATGGATGCCAGTAGAGAAAAGGTCAACTTAAAGTTTTGTAGGCATATACCCGTGGGAAAGAGGCATTTGCTGTGCAGATTTAGGTAGAAATTATGTAGTTAACCTTTCTTTCTGATTCCAAATCTGCTGATGCTTTTTAACTCGATTGCTATTTCTCTATAGCTATGTGGCTGCTGTTGATATCCCAGTCTTCCAGTACTTATTGTTACACCCTTGCAGATGGGGATTTGAGACATGGGGAAGGTAAATGACTTAACCCAGATCATACAGGAAACTGGTGGTAGATCCCTTGCAACCTGGGCTGGCACTCTTATCTCTGTGCTGTCTTTCACTTTCTCTGATTTTTTTTGACTCCATTTTTTTTTCCCCCCCCTAATCCTTCAGCTCTTTTACTGGGGGTTATTGAAGTCCTAAGTTCCCTCCCTGAGGAAGCAGAGTCTAAGGAAAGTCTAGGGATGTGCAAACAAGCTTTGACTAAGCGTCTGAGCACAGCAGACACCAAAATTGCTATAACTGTACCTATGTGAGTGTGCTATTTTGAAGGATATGTCTCCACTTTGTTGGTGTTAGGGGATGGCAGGAGAACCGGATTCCTGCCAGGTGAAAGTAAAAAGAAATGTCAGGGGTGCACCTAAAGCACTCCAAAAGCTAGCGGCTCCTTGCTCCGTAAGGTCAGATTAGACCTAGTATAAAGTAAAGCTCATGGAGTGGTTATAGAGTGGATGCTGTCCTTGCAACCAGCTGTTTTGCCTCACAGATCTACTCCTGCTGAGCTGCAGTACTTGCTAACCTAAATATAAGCCACATCTGCCAAAGCCTGTATGAGGTCCTCTCTAAAGAGGCTCGCTTTCTGACTTGCTAATGTTTCTGTGTTGGCTTTTCAGTGAGCATGTGCTTTCATTGCTTGTGAGCACTGAGATGTTTGTACAGGGTCCTCTTCAAGTATTTGTTACTCATTTTGGATTAAACTATGTTGGTGCTCATGTGTAAACGGTCTCTTTCCCTCTCTCTCTCTCTCTCTCTCTTTTCCTTGTGCTATTTATTTCCATGAGGTTGGTTACACGTTCTTACCATTTGGAGTAAGGTTTTGCACATGCTAGCTCTTCATGGTGTGCTTTGCTTGGGCATCTGAGGTGTATGGTGTTGTTTAAATGTCTGTCTCCACTTTCTCTCCTTCATCTTCCTAATTCCAGCTGGGTAGCTGAAATACTCTGAACAAGCAAACAGTTGTGTCTAGTCACAACTATGTTTTGGGTTCTGCTAACATTCATAAGACTTGGGGTTCGCAGACACTGCTGAGGATGTTTGGCACAAATGTAGATGTGAATAACAAATCATTATCTGAATTGCGGTGAATGAATTCCTATAAATAAGCATGCTAAGCATGTCTGGTTTGTTTTTCTGATAAAGCTCAGCCTTAAAGATTAAAATTTTGCTAAAATGTAGGCAATAGTGGTGCAAATGCTTTCAAAATAAATTTTAGTTTTTGCTGTCCCTGCAGGATGCTACTAGGTACTGGAAAGTTTAAAACCTTTTCCATTATTTTTCTCCCTCTAAACTGCTTTCAAACCTGCTAAAAGAGAAATACCTCCATATAACAGTCTTGCAGGATAAAGCAAGAGGCTTTTGGTTATTTGGAGGAAAGTGAGGGTTTTTTTTCCCTTTTCTTTTATCCCTGTCTGATACTGCAGATCATTATTTTCTGCTGGAAGAAGAGACCAGTAGGTGCCCAGTTCACACCCATTTTCTGCTTTAAATACAGTTGATCACTCTTTAATTTCTTTTCATTATTTTTTCTTTCTCTCTCTCTCTCTTCCTGTTCTTCCCACTAGACCCTTCTTTACTGTTATCAGTGAGAGTAGACAGGACACCCAGAGTAGCACGGAAATAAAAAGAAGTCCTACAAAGCTCAAGGAATAGCAAGAAAAGCATCAGTGTTTTGCTTGACAGCAGCTGAGGAGATGTTAGGGTGAACTGAACTGGTAATTGCATTACAGCAGCAAAGTAATTTGTGCAAAGGATCCCTTGGGAACTGGTATAGGTAATGGCATTTGCTTGTAAAGTCTACCCCTGTACCTTTTTCCCCTCTCTTCTCCCAGTGTAAGGATCATGCTAAGCTTCACCCTTATGTCTAGTGTACTTTGATTTTTATAATGATATTGCAGCTAGAAAAACCTGTGTGCGCTAAGATGTAAACATTTGTCAGTGTCAGGTTTTTCAAATTTGTTTCAAATGAAAACTGTTCATGTGTTAAGTTGTTTTATGTTTTAAAACTTCACCCTCTAACTTGACTCTACATTTACTTACAGAACGCACACCTACACAGTGTGTGGCAACTCATCTGAGGGAATTAAATGAAAATGTTGGCTTTTGGAACACAAAAGAGAAAGCTAAGCAGAGCACTATCTGATGAAACCAAATAGCTGATGGTGGCAGCTTCTAGCTTCCTGGGGGAGTGGATTCCCTTTCCAGGGGGTTGAAAATTATGGGGCCAAGAGTATGGAGAAGCTTTGTTATCACCAATGAGGCTGTTCATTCTTCTTAGACATCTGCTCTGGGTGAAGGTCATGGAAAATAGCTTGTCTTATGTTTACCGATACCTTATGTAACCTCAAAACACATGCCAGGCTGTGCTGAGACTAAATCTATCTGTGTAAGAATCTAATTATTGGGACGGGCAGAAACAAAACCAAAAACCTCAAACCAGATGTCTGGAGATCCCTTGCTTGCTTAGACCATGATTCATATAATTAACTTCTTTGTATTGTTCATTAGTATACTTGTGCTGACATGCTTTGCTCAATCAGGGTCTAGTTAAGGGCTGTTAGCTTATATTTGGCTCGAGGTGAGTGGACCCAGTAATCAAGTTGAGGATTATTAACAGAAGTGGACTATTTACAGTTCTATTCCTTTAGGATAAAATTAAAAAAGAAAAATCACCTCCCTCAAACTAACTGACTTAAAATAAATAAGAAAAGACTGTGTATGTGTCTCTATCATATTTCATTACTAGTTTGTCACTATAGCCAGCTGAGCCTGGGGCAGGAAGCAAATGTCCCAATGTGCAGGGACCCGTAGTGCTGCCTGCTGAGGCTGGAGAGGCGGGCAGCGCTCATTACTTGGCAAGAAATCATATAAGTAATCAGCAGGGTCCCAGAAGGTCATCCTCCTAGTGTTGCCTAAAAGGCTTTTTGCTCTTTTCCTTTCCTCTGTTTGAATTGATCCTGTCCAACAGGGTCTGGCTTTGTACATAAATCCTTGCTAAGCTTTCAGTCTGCAATCTAGCTGTGCTAACTTGCCTCATATTTCTTGGTGTACAAAACTAGAAGAGATTTCTGGTTTGATAATGCTGATATTTATTAAAAGCCTGGGTTGAAAATAGACTGCTCCAACATAGCTACAGCCACCATGTCTGTAACAGCAGTTCAAGCTCCTAGCTTGCTCTGCTTTATTGATCTAGAATTTGAGCTGGTTAAACCAAAGGGCTTTTGCAGCGCAGAGGCAAGTGATGAAACTTGTGCTTCTGCACTCTTTGGTCATGGCTGAGAATCCTGCTCAGCTCCCAGTGCCAAGCCACGTGAAGAGCTGGTTCCAGAAGAGATGAGGTTGTTATGAGCATATGCCAACTAAGCACTTTTTTTTTCTGTGTACTGAAGTGTTTTTAAAAGTAGACAATGCTGTTTTTCTTCCCCCTACCTCCAGAAAATGAAGTGTGCCCCCCCCCCCCCCCAAATTAACCTATTTTTGGGCACAATCCGGAACCTTAATATCATGGTGTTATGGAAAGGAACAGCTAGGGAACTGATTTAACTTTCGATTTTTACTTTTTCTTAGATCTGAACAGTGGGGTATGCAACGAGTTGTTCTATAACCACTGAAACGAAGGAGTCCTCCTCTTCTCCTTCCCTTCCTCTTCCCTCTCAAGAAATCTTGTGTTTGGGTTTTCCAGCCTCTATGCTGGAGGAGGGTGGGCTCAGATTCCGGCTTTCCTTCACTAAGGGCCCTCTTTAAGGGGTCTCTTCTTTACCCAGTGATGATTTTCCTCACACTTGAAGCAAATGAACAATGTTCCGATTTCCTAGACCTTTTTCAAATTTGATGGAAAAATAGATGAAGTTTTTGAATGTGGTCAAGAGTGAATTCACGGCCAGTGTGGTTGTAAGGGTTTTGCTTATCTGAAAGCATACTTAAAGTCAAGAACCTTTAATATTTGTTCTTGGATTAATACATGTACTAAACTTCCACTTTCGGCTCTGGCTGAAGAAATGTATATCACGTGGAGAGGAAGGAAGTGCCTGTATTCTTAAGGGAACTTTTTTTTGGTTGATAGCTTTCGCTTTTCTTAATAGGAACCTGCTCTGAGGACATGTGTACTTTCTAAATGGTTGGATCCAGAAAGTTTTGATGGTCAATTGGTAGACATTCAAAATACAGTATATCACATCCCTCTACCACATCTTTCTTGTGTTATCAGGCTTGGGAAGATGAAATGGACGGTTGTGTGTGTGCGTAGATGTGTGTATGTTTAGGTTAAAGTGAAAAAAAATTCTCAAACTTCAAGGAACAATATTTCAAAAAACAACATCCAGTAACTTATAGCATTGTGCCCACTTTGGACTTGCTGGTTTCTCACTTTGAAACAAGCCATAGACAGCTAACCGTGACACTGTGCAATCAAAATTGCGATTGACTTTGGTAAGGGTAGGCTTCCACAGGATAAATGAATGCTTGACTTAATAACCCTGGACCAAACCTCCTTTTATTTGAAAAGTGACATGGGAACTTTCATATCCACTCAGATTAGACAGACACTTTTATTACAAGGTCACATCACAAAGACACGTACAGAATAAGCTACGTGTTGTACAGTTTATCTATGTCAGGAGGACAGAAGTGGGAGCTGACCCTGCTAGGATTTGATCCAGTTGTGCTTTCAAGCTCAAGTACTGCTGCTCTGATAATGAGATCCTGCGTTTCTGGGAATAACAGGTGTTCCCTAACTGCCCCCAAATACCTTTCTCTGAAGAGATATAATGGTCTAATGGAACTGTATCAGGACTTGAGCTATGGAGGGACAACGTTTTGCCTCAGCTAAGAGCTTTATTTTCTGAACAGTTCAGTTGCTTCCTCTGTGCAAAAGATTTTAATGTATATGGCTGCTGCAAAAATGAATCAACTAACATGTAAAGATGCAAAGAGCCATAGGAGTGCTGAGCAGTGACAATGATGTAGGTTTTGTGAGGAAAGGGGAGGAAAAAACCTAGAAAATAGATTTGAGGTTTTAAAAAAAATCTGGATTGTGAACAGATAAACAGTATACACCCTTACATGTCTCGCAGTTATAGCGTGACGTTAAGAAAACTAATACAAGAAGTGTACAGAAACTATGAAGGTTTCATGAACTCTAGTTATAAGGTTAGGCCTTATGTGAAGCAATTAAAAGGACTGTAGTTTGCTGTTTTATGTAGTTTGATGTTTTAAAACTAGTAAACTCCCTCCAACATACAAATGCCAAGTACGGCAAGACCCATGTGCAACACTTGAGTGATATAGAAGCATTTTGGATGCCAATGTTTCTTATTTGGGAATTTTTTCTCTTCGGAGAGTATGTATGTAAAACTTGAGGGCACTTCTTTTTGGACTGCCGCTAGTGGATTTGCTGTTTTGAATGTGCATCCTTTTTATCTGTACGAATGAAAGCTGAAATTCTTGTCCAGGTCCAGAATGGTGTCCTTCTGTTATATTAACAAATGGCAGCCTGATGGAGTCATAAATAATTTACGAACTTGGAATATCGATTTTTCTTTAGCGCTTATGGGAAATTATACGCTTGTGGCTTCACGAAATAATTGGACCAATTTAATCGCATAAAAATTATAGTCCTTTTTAATTCTTTTCAAATGGAACTTTAATGACCACTGGGTGTGTTACAGAACAGAGCAGAAAAGAGGGTACCTGCATAGACTAAAGAAATAGGAGGGCCAGAAACAGCAGGTTTTTCAGGTCTAACAAAAATGACCCCATGGCAGAAGTTTTGCAAGAAATCTAATTGACTTTTGTCTGATCACAAGTCAGCCTTTCCACAAGGAAATAACACAAACTCCAATAAAAATACTTAGTAGCCAATGCAAATTAAAGGTACAGAGCACTCCTGGCATCTTAGGGGGAATAAAAAAAGAGGACTACCCCCTCCCCCCAAAAGCCGAACCTGTTCCATTTGTAAAACTTCACTGAGCAGAAGGTGTTTTTCTTTCTAATGCAATGTAATTTTCTTTTTAGTGTACTACTTTTCTATGTAATGTCTGCATTGGAGCAGGACTGGGGGGGAACTAGAGTAGGAGAAGGAAAACATTTCAGTGACTTGACCAAAAATAATCCTGAACTAGTTGTTTGATTAAGGAGGGGGAAAAAAACATATGCTTTTTGGTCAGAATACTCTGTAAGGTTTCTGACTGGGCCTAATTGCAATATAAATACCTTGGGAACGATACCTCGTCAGAATGGAAAAGACTGAAAGAACTACATTGACCAGATTCCTAAGAATATTAAAATAAATTGCAAAGGTCTTCTGAGTTTTTTATTGTCTGAAAAAACAAGAAAGAATGCTCATCTGCAGATAGGGTTTAATGAAAACAAGTGGTACTTCCACTTTTACCGTTCTACGTTATTTAGAAAGCCATCAGGAAACCAATGTTATAAAACAGGCATCCTAGAACGAGGTTTCAAACCACTCTGGAGCAAAATGTAAATTTGGAGATGGAATTTAAGTACCTTCAAAATGTAAAAGATGGATATTGTTTGATCTGGATTAAATTTATGCTTTTTCTTATTGAGTAAAAAACGGGGAAAATCACAAAGTGTGCTATATTTCTATCTTGAGAAGAGTATCACTTGAGTTTGATGTGAAGCTTATTTCATCTAATCCATTTTGCCCATCCATAACAGGAACATAACAAACAGGCACTATCCAAAAATGCAAAAGCCTACAGTCTCAACATTAATAATGAGAAGGTTTTTATGTAGCTCATACTGGTGACCCTTGCAATGCTAACTGTAGGCTTAATGCGGCATGTTAAATGGTAGACTAACGCCTGGTGCTACCTTGAGTTTGAGAGTTACAGAACATCTCATAATGTTTTCCAGGGGAACAAACTAGGTCCAAGAACTAGGATATAGGCAAAATAGCTCTGGTTTATACCTTATACCAGCCTGGGCACTAAAAAAAAAACAAAAAACAAAAAACCACTGTTAAGTTTTCAATCCAAAGTGCTGCCTGCTTGCGGCACTAGCCGCAAGTGCCATAGTGGCAGTATCTGAGGGAAATAGCCTGTTGAGGGGATATGCTAAATATGTGTGTTTCCTGCCCATACACCACAGAGAACGTCCAGGTCTTCTGAGAACAGTTTGGGACTTTTGGTATCCTTTGGACAGCTTAGTTGTGTGTCAGATTTGTGGTAATCTGGCCTTAAATACAGTGATGGCATGCAGATGTCACAAGACTAGCTTTCATAGTTGGCTTTTCATTTCATAGGCTTGAAAGGATTTTTTTTTTCTTTCCTCTCTCTCCCTCCTGGGACTCTGAGGTTATTCTCATCTGATGGTGGCCAACATATTGAAGCTGTGAAGTAAGTTGTGCTTATTATTTTGTTCAAAGCATGACACTGTCAACATTGCTGTACTGGGAACTTACTGCGCTGGTTACGCTGGGTATAATGTCTCAGTTCTGGATGCTATTATTAAATCTGCAGATTTCTAATCCAAACAACTGGTAAAGGCTGGACAAGAAAGGCCCTCTTTTGACCATTATATTCAAAACCTACAGTAGTTATGACAATGCTGCAAATATAGACCCTTATAGATATACATTCTGTATTTATATATAATATATATATATATGCTACACTTCAATGCACGTTTTATGACCAGAAAACCTTTATTTTATGATTGGGTAATAACAATTTTATTAAATACAACATCAAGGGTCTTATTTGGTTTGATGCACAGACTTACGCAAAAACTTGCATAAGCATTTTTGAGAGTGAGATTTGAATGACAAACTTATTAATAAATCCCTGCACAGTGCTCAGGGTGATAATGTTAGCTCCCTGTATCATTTTATTTGGGGAGCTAATGATTTTTTTCCCCACTTGTCAATTCTGAACTGATAAGAGTTTAAGATCAAACAGGATATGGTGCCCAAATAGCACAAACAGTTTTATTATTAAATTGCTGGTTCAGATCCAGTTTGGGCTGGCTAGTGAGCAATACCTGAAGATCATTGTATCAAGGGACTTACTGGTCTCTGTGAAATAAGATCACAGTGGGTCCTGCAGTGCAGGCGCCCAGGAAGGGGCAGAAAAGGCAGGAAGCCCTTGAGCATGGCCCGCTCTGTTTTCTGCCTGAACATCTCATTTATTCTGGAAGCTGAGTTTTGATACACAGCCAGTGTTCACTACTGCAGGGCCTGTTGCAGGAGGCTGTGTTTTGCAGCAGGCTTTCAGTGCAAGACACAGTCAGCGTGGATCACAATGGGGAAAAGAAGTCCATATAGTTGCCATTTGGCATTTATCGCCAGCAAAGAGGAAAAGATGTGGTTTGGCTGGACACAGAGACTGGATTAATTTTGTAATACTGAATGAAGTTGGGCCCTAGAGGGGGGGGAAAAGACCCCACTAATCTGTAGCTTGCATACTGTGGAATAGCTCTTGGGACTGCTGCTCGGCTGTACTGTGGAATGGGTGAGGGCACCGCGCTGGGGCTATGTTCAGCGGAGCACGTGGCTGGCTGCAAATGTTAGTAAGGCGGCTGTTGATCGGGGGGAAGTAGGAGACATCAGGCAAACACTTGCAAAGTGAGAGCTTTTCGGGTTACTTGTCGCAGGGAGGGAAGAAGAATATCTGAAGAGATCTGAGGTGGAGGTGGAGCTCAAGCACCTGAACATGGTCAGTCTTCCCCATCTCTTCCTGCTGCCTGTGTCCCTGGCTGCTTAAATTCCTCTGGATCTGTGTTCTGCGTGATGCTAAGATTATATGGGGAATATTATGACAGACCTTCTAAATATGACATAGAAGTTGTTGAGATGTCTAGTTCCAGCTCTCAGGTAAAGTGCTTGTGAACATAATTCACTAACATCAGCGGTGCTGAAAAGCATTTGCAAACATTTTGCATGTACAACCTGTAAATTCCATAGTGTTACAGATATCTGCAGCCTGGTAACTATTTGTCATTCTAGGCTGGTTCCTTCCTTTTGCTGAGAGAATGGATCCTACACATTGCAGAAAAATCAACGTTTACTACTCAATTAGAAAATTTTGTTTTCTTGGAGACAGCATTGATCTCATGGAGTGTTATGTTATCTGTCACTGTCTAATAACAGACAAAATCTGTTGCTCAGATGCCAGAAACAGTACAGCAGAGTCCAAATGAGCCTCAGCTGAAGAGGTAGGAGGCTGCCTCTGTGTGTGGAAGAGGGTTTCAGAACCAAGGGAGTTGGCATGTGGGATGTGACTGATTAAACTTGGAGGAAAAATACAAGTATGCTTAGCCTAGTAGAAGTGGAAAGAGGAGAGCCAAAGGGCATAAAGTTGATGTATCTTAGCATGGATAATTGGACCAGATTTGATTACAAAATAATGGTGGGCAGCTGTGAGTTACAAGGTTACATACTACGGCTTTGAGCTACCTCTGGTGATATTCTGGACAGAAAAGCCATAAAGACAATTAATTCCCCCCTACCCCCACCCCTCGCTCTCTGTGGAACAACAGACCAAAAAATTAGTTAACTTTCTTGCTGGAAACCAGACTGAGGATCTGTGTGCCAGATGCACACAAATGAAGGTCTGCTCTTCTGGTACCTGCCACTTCTGTTCTGCCCATCAGTCAAGAAAACACCCAGAACACAGAGGCAGACCGGTGCTGAGGCTCATTTTGGAATATTTTCCCTTTCTGCCCTTTTTCAGCTCTGTCTTTCGATACCAGATGCAACCTTGCTGCTACATGTCTGTGGGACAGAGCCTAGCCCAAGAGCGCAGGGTGCCATTTCCCACAAAATACAGCAGGGCAGCGAGATCCCAAAACGTGGGTGTTTCTGGGCAGCTGCTGCTTGGTGGAGCTGGGATTGCAGAGGAGGAGGAGGAAGGGCAGTTTGGGCTTGCTCTTTTCCTTGCATCCCCACACATACTCCTTCCCTATGTGTTTCCGAGAGCCCCGGGTGGCCTGCGGGGGAGATTTTGGGGAGTTACAAGTGACCTGACTGGCTCTTGGGGACGAAGGACAGGGCGGGAAAGCTGGGCAAACACCAGGCTGGGGGAATTAAAGGTAACGAAAGGCCACCGGTGGTTTGAACGCCGCAGAGGGGGTGGTGGTGGAGGCTGAGGAGGAGTGCAGACTGGCGGAAATAGGGTCTCCTCAGATCCCAGTGCTCCTGAGCCACCGGCGGTGTCTCTGGGAAGCTCTCCTCTCCCTCACCGCCCAGGCCTGGCGACGGCCCTGCTGGCGGCTCTCCCTGCCGCCCAGGCCGCGCTGCGCAGGCGGGAAGGGGCCGCCGGGCTCCCCGGCCCCTGCCCAGAGCCGGGGCAGCCGCCCCCGTCACGCAGGGCGGCCGAGGCCGGGAGGACGGAGCCGGTGCGGCCCCGCCGCCCGCCTCAGCTCTCGGGGAAAAGGAGCCGCCGCAAAACCGTTTCACCGCCGGCCGGTTAGCTCAGTTGGTTAGAGCGTGGTGCTAATAACGCCAAGGTCGCGGGTTCGATCCCCGTACGGGCCACTCGTTTTGCGTTACGCCCCCGACCTGGGGGAATGACACCCGTCAGGGACGGAGAGGGTGATTTAATTTAGCAGTAGTCAGCGTGGCTTCAAACGGGAAGCCGCGCCCGACCGCAGCAGCCTGGTAGCTCTCCACGCTGAGGTGGCTGACTTGTGTGGGTGGATGAGGGGAGCAAAGTGGACAGTGGTTTCTTTTCTTTTTTCTTTTTTTTTTTTCTTCCAGCTTAGCAAGGTTTTCAGCACAATTGCGCATAACGTTCTCACAAACTAATGAAATATGAGCTACAGAAATGGACAGCAAGGTGGACTGGAAAGTGGCTGAACTGCCAGGCTCATAGGGCTGTGATCATTGGCATAAAGTCCAGCTGGAGACCAGTCACTAGTGGGGTAGCCCAGGGGTCGATACTGGGACCAGGACTGTTTAACCTCTTCATTAATTACCTGGATGATGGGGTGGAGCGAACCTTCAGCAAGTATTGGGGCGACACAGAACTGGGCTGATGCATCAGAGGGCTGTGCTGCCATTCAGAAGAACCTCGACAGGCTGGAGAAAGGGACCAACAGGAACCTCATGAAGTTCAGCAAAGGGAAGTGCAGAGTCCTGCACCTGGGGAGGAATAACCCCATGCCCCAGTACCTGCTGGGGGCTGACTTGCTGTCTTGGTGGCAAAAAGATGACCGTGAGCTAGGCGTGTGCCCTTGCAGCAAAGTACAGTGTCCAGGGCTGCACTAGGAAGAGCCCAGCATATTAAGGGAGGTGATTCTTCCCCTCTACTCGCTTAAACATAAGAAAAAGCCTCTTTACTATGAGGGCAGTCAAACACTGGAATAGCCCCAAGAGGCTGCAAAGCCTCCTTCCTTGGAGATATTCAAAAACTGGACTGGACATGGTCTAGCTACCTGCTGTAGCTAAACCCTGCTTTGAGCAAAGGAGTGGACTAGCTGACCACCAGAGGTCCCTGCCAAACTCAGCTATCTTGCGTGATTCATGAAGTGGCTGGGGAGAGGGAAAGGAAAGACCAGGGCTGTTTGAGAGCTGGGCTGGAAGAGAGGGAGCTGGGGAAAAGAAGGAAGGAGCTGTTAGTGCTATTTGGGCAAGGAGGGTTGAAAGGCTGGGACATGGCAGTCCGTCCACAGGAGAGAGGGCAAAAGTCAAAACGGAGCACCAAAAGCTAGAGAGCAAAGGGAAGGGATCTAGGGGGAAAGGCCAGCGGAAGCAGGGAAGAGAAAGAGAAGTAATCTAAAAAAGAAGAGAGAGAAAAAAACATCCAGGTAGAAAGTGCACTGAGCAATATTTAAAACCTTCCTATGGGAGGTCACAGAATCTTAAGCATCTCTTGCCTCAGAGCATCTTCTCATCTTGTACTTCTGTTAATCAGCTTCAGGCATGAAGAAAGCATTGCATTGTTTCAGACAGTCCTCGCTTTTCCTTCATAATCACAGGTAATTAAAATCTTGCATCAAGTCTTCAGCTGGTTATATTAGTGTAACTTTGATAGTTTTCAGCTAATTGTCAGAGGCTGGAACCAATGATGCTGAGGTGAGTGATTTTTCCACTCCCCGTTTTGGAGCAGAAGGAGAGCTAGTCTGGGGTCTCTCTCTTAACAACCTGATTTTGCAGTGAAAATGTTCTGAACTCTTGTCAAAAACAGTTCCTGTATGTTATTGAAACCTAGGTACCCATATAAGGGGTATGCTGGACACATTTGGAAATCTTTTCTGTGAGCCTTAATTTTTATTTATTTACTATTTATTTTTCAATGAAAAAAATCCAGTACAAACTGAAACACTGTAATAGAATATGTCTGTAGAAGTCACTGGAACAGATTCCCTGTGTGCTCAACTGGTTTGCTTGAGGGTGTTTCATCTGTAAGTAACTTCTCTTAGAAGCAGAAGGCAGATATTTTGTCTTATCTATCGCTGAACCGAAATAGGATTTTTCTCCAGAGGAGGGGGAACTTCTTGGTGTAAATGTTTTCTTTATAGAAACCAGGAGTTTCATCAGCAGAGCTGCGTTCTGCAAGGCCAGAGTTTGTATGGGAAAATGTCTCGAGTTAATAGCACCGTACTGATTTCTTTAACAAATTTGCTAATATGCTACTTCCCTCTCCAGGCCTGCTGCTTAAGGCTTCTTCCAACTGCAGTGTTTGATTCAAAATAAGTAGTAATAATTAAAAAGAGAAAAAAACACCAAGGAAGACAAGCAGGTGACTCTTGTTTCAAAGTCAGCTTGTGTTTTGACATTGCATCTTCCCTACGGTGTTGCTGAGGTACAACAAGAGCACATGGGAAGTGTCACTCCAATGTCACAATGCAATTGCAAAATCATCTAGATGAATATTCATGTCATCTAGCATCCGAACTGCTGTCATGACTCCATCAGATGTCAAGGGAGAGTAATATGGTGCTGGTTTGATGACCTTCTGTCTTGCTCGTCCACTCAGTGATCCTTCTCAGTTCCTCTGGGTCCAGTTATGGTGGTCAGGACTTGACTGTGTCTAATGACATCCATTTAAAACAAAATGAAAGAAGAAACAGCATGGTATTTCATTTTTGGAGGGAAAAAAAATCTGGAAATAATAATACTTTGTTAGGTTTTATGTTTCCCACTTTAGAAATCAGAATTTTACTGCAGTTATCTTGTCGTGTAGCAAAGTCCTTGCTATAAACCAAGGTAATGCAATGGCTCCACAGCCAATATTTCAGTTTGGTTTGAATTGCTTATGTTCAGTGTGGGGTTTTTGGCAGCCAGGGTTGTATGAGCATATTTTCCCAAAATTTAATTTCAGCAGATGGTTGTCAGATTGTGAGGGTCAGCCGTTGTCCCTAGGGGAGTAATTCCAGAGTCTATTCTTCAACCTCAAAACTGGTTGGAGAATAAAAGAACAGATTAAGCAAACAAACCAATATAGTGGATTAATGCTCTCGTGAGGACAGCAGAGGAATTTCCATTCTGAATAGTCTGCGATGACAGATGCTGGGGCATATTCTGGGGTTACTCTTCAGTGTTTCATTTAACCTGTAATCAAATTGCATAACATTGAGGCTGGAACGCTTGCGTCTTGTGTGTTTTTTGGGGGGGAGGGGGGAGAATGGAGCGGCAAAATCACAATCTCCCTCCTTGTCCTTTGTGTGTGCAAGCAGATGATGTACCTTTCCTACTGCCTGTGACAATGCTGACCGTATCTGCTGCTGGGGAGGAAGTTTCTAAAACTCTTCCTTTTGTTACCATTTCAGATATTATCTATTGCATTTTAGAGTTACACAGATAAAATAAGATAACCCCACTTTGTTTCATCTTCTTTGCTGAGATGACTGCAGTTTCTCTCTTTGAAATGTGGAATGCTGACTTCCATGAGTGCTCTTAAATTCAAATAGTCAAAGCTAGCCAGAAAGCAGGTTCACACTGTATTAAATTCTGTAGACATGTATTCATTCATTCACTTCCTCCTGTAATGCTCTGAAGTGTTTGCCCTCTGGCCGCGTCACAGATTAATTCTATACCTTCTCACACTGTGCTTATTGCTACAGCATCTATGCGTCTTGCTGTCAAGGTGCTACATTCACTGAGTTATCCATTAGCAGTTTTAATCATGGTGAAAATTTGGTGAGTTGCAAGGATTCATCTGGTATCAACAAGGTAACATACAGATATAAATCTGAAATCGTATTTTTGAAGTTAAAGGCAGGATATGGTGGAAAGGTGTTTCTTTAGATTAATTTGTGTGCGACTGAGCGTAAGCAATAATGGTATTCTCATAGTTGAAGTTAAACCTTTGCTTAAAACTGAGGATGTAATGTTTACCTTCAGGCACAAATGGAAATCTTTAGATTCCTCTATGGAGCTAGGGAAATGGCAGCTTTGTCAAGAGCACAAGTCTGTGTCATTGCCCCAAGCAAAGGTTTCCATTTAATATAGTTTTGAGTAGAGGGATGTGTGTGAGTGGGGAGCAAAGAAATGCCATCGAAATGGATCCCAGAGGGAGTGGAAAGGCAGGGAAGCTGGATGCGTGCTGGCCGCCCGACACAGCAGTGGCGGCAGGAGCCTGCCGAAAAGAGGCTTCGAGCCGTGAGCAAAACCCAACAGCCAGCCCCCTGTTTGGCTCCCCTCGTACTTCAGAAAACAGGGGTTACTCAGTAAATGGGGCTGCATGAGAGGGATACTGGCTTTCAGATTTTTTTTCTCTGCAGTAGAAATAACAAGAAAGATCCTGAATTTTCCTTTTACATTTCGTGTCAGAAGGGGGTAATAGTATTTGCTGCTGAAGCTGGAGAAATATTTGCTTCAGAATTGCTCAGAAGCAGTCATGAAGTATGAGCAAATCTTAGTTATGTCTCAAAATCCAAGGAAGCATGGGGGGCTGGGCTCGAATAGGAATCAAATCTTTATTCTTAATAGGCTGAATGAAAAGATTAAATAACTTTTTAAACAAGGTGTCTGGCACTTCCTCCCATAGTTTTGAACTAATGCCTGCAGAGTCTTTAAGTAGTCAAATGGTCCTTTTTCTTTTTCATTGTGGAAGAATTTGCAAGCAGTGTTCACAGCGTAATAAGGTACGTGGAGGTCACAGGATTCTCATTTAAACATGAACCATAGAAAATCAAGTGTAAGATAAGGGTGAGAATATATCTGGCTGTGTGTGTATGTGCTTCTTTTACAAAGAATAAATAAAACACTTCATTTAGTAGATTTGCAAGACTGGCTATGCACAGGTTTACTGTCAGGTTTCTTTCTTTGCGGTGAGATTGCAGAAATGTTCAGTTTAATCAGAAAATAGACACTGTTTCCACAGGAAAATAAGCCAGAGGTAACAACCTTTGCAGTACTCTCTTCTAAGCTTAAAATGAAATATGTCAAAGTCTAGTTGTGCATTCATTTATTTATTTATTTTCTTTCCCTGAGATGAAAACAAATAGAGTTTTAAAGACAAAGGAAAATATATTACAACTGCTTTGTATGAGGAGCTGCCATGTGAGGATCCCGATGTCTTACCAACATTTGTGTTTACGTAGTAGAAGTGGTAGGGACATGAAAAAGGAAGGTTTCTCTAACGGGTGGCTAACCACTGTTCATGCACTGTAGGCACCTCGGGGCTGATTTCCCTGGGCCTCTGCCATTAGGCACAACACAAGGAGTGATAAAAGGTGATGGGGATAGAGCCTGGTGTCCTCTCGGTACTTGCTGATGTGAAGGCACATTTTGCAGTTCAGGAGGGGGGGACAGCGAAGCGTCCCTAATGTTGAGTAGGACCAACGCTGATCTTGCCACCTCGTTTTCATGAACAGATGGCATGGTTACTCACGTTTGCGTCTCTGAGACTTATTTGAGTCACAGCCAGCTAATATCTATCACATCTTTTGGAAGCAATTTTTCTCCTTTACTCTTAAATGGATAAATTAAAAATGCCACAGAGACACAGTCAGATTCAAGGCATCCTTTGACTTGACTTTCTAGTGCTTCCAGTAACAGAAGTTCTGTTGTCCCATCCCCCCATTCCCTCCCCTGGCTAAATTTAAATCAGTAAGCGAAAGACAAAGTTGGAAATGAAATCCAACCTGGTCCTGACATCTGCTCCCTAGTGGTAACCAGCAGCTCATACTCCCTGCTTGCACGCGCTGTCCATTAGAAGGCTCCACAAAGAGTGGAGCAGGCAGGCAAGGCTGGCCAGCACACCTCCGCTGCACCTCTCTGCTGGCTCAACAAACCCAGGCAGCCGACTTCTTAACGGAAAGCAGCTCTGGCACTGAGCTGAGGTTGCGATTCATGCTGCGAAGATGTGGGACGACTGTCAAGGTAGGTTAGTTTCCAGAAATGAGAACCTGACATTGCAGCTTTGAAAGAGCGCTTATAAAAAACGGCCTTCAGCTACAGATTCTACCACCTGGACGGTGCTACTGGGAAGCCCTTCAGTGTGCAAAGTGTAGCTACTAGCTGAGCTTTCACTGAGGTCCCGAAAAGGCATTAAAAGTATTTTTCAATCTCTGTGGCTTTCCTTCTCGGACAGAGAAGGTTTGAATATCTGATCAATCGGAGTTCACAAAGCCAGGTGTCCTGTGTCATCCCTGTTGTGCTTGAAAGCCACTTTCTTTGCAGTCAGTGTGAGTTTTGCATCTCTCTCGCTCCCTCTCTCGCTCCCTCCTTTTATTCGTTTATTTGCTATATCGACTTTCTGGAGAATTCCCCTGAAGGTCAAGGAAGGGGACAGGTTGAATGTGAGAGCTTAAGAAAAATATGTTTCAAGAGACAGTTTATTTGATGCACAGAGGAAAGACAGAGATAATTGTCATATGCCACGTAAAGTTTTCCTGCCTTATTAAGATTTACTATCATTACTTTCAGTAGTAACAGCTTTTTGATAGAAAGTGAAGTTTTAGCTCTTAAAGCCTTCAAACTGTTTTTAAGGAGAAAACCTTCCTGCATCCCACTTAAGCATGCCTTGTATGTATAAAGGCAGAAAAGTTGAAAACTGAACAAAAAGGGTAAAAATGTATAATTCTATATTTTTCCATGAAAAATTCATTTTGAGCAAAACCAAGACAGCATGGATTTAGCACCTCACTAAGAATTAAAGGAGAAATGAAGATTTTGTTCCTGATTCTGTTCTTTACTGAGTGCCTAGGCCATCAGTTCTTGTTCTCTATCTTTCCCCTTCCATACAAAAAGGGAAAATGCTTATTCTCCCTTTACCACTTCAGAAATTGACAAGAAGTGCTGTATGTTATATATATATAACACATATACATACACAAATGTATATATGCATATATTTTATATATATAAAAACATATGGCACTTCTTGTCAATTTGTGTGTGTATATATATAAATATGTACATGTAAATGTGTGTATATAAAAATGTGTATATATGTGTATATATATGTAAATGTGTGTATATATATGTGTGTTGCATATATGTGTGTGTGTGTGTGTAACATACACACACACACACATATATACAACACACACACACATATATATATTTTTAAAGTTTATCTTGCTATGTCCCAGTTGTAGGACCATGTCCTGTTGGGCTCATCTGCACTTGCTGCTAGTGGTGGACTAACACCAGCAAAGAAAGCAGCTGGCCTGATGTTGAGTTAAAAAATGATTTGAGATCAGAATCTGATTAAAGAATGAATTTATTTTTGCTAGACAGTGAGCATGCTGGGACTTCCCTATGATGATAGAACTTTTTAAAGTGGTAATTTCTCCCCTTATATTGGTTTTAATGAGCAAACTGGATTTTCTTCTTTCATATGTATATCTTCCTGCTCTTCTCCAGCTCTGCTGTTTTCCAAAGGACAGGTTTGTGATGATTCTGCCTGCAATGCAAAGGGCACGTTTTCTCTGAAGCAGCTGAGGCTCTTAACAACTGGATGTTGAGGCAGCAGAGGGAAAATGCATCTTTGATGGTATGTCTTCTTGAAGACGTGGATCAGGGTCTTCCTTCAAAAGCGTTTATGAAAATATTTGCTTTTTAAGGAATGATCTGTGGTACTGGAATTTTGGCATTTTTGTGTGTAACAAGGCTAAGAAAGAGGTTCCTCTGACTGTATGCATCTTCTCATCTTCTCTGGTCTCCTTTTACATAGGTACTCCTGCAGTATATTCCGGGGACAAGCTGCTGAAGGCAAGCCAACTGGTTTAAATTTTTTTTTTAATTTATTTGGTCTTTAATTAGGAAAGAGTGACTCAGCAGAAATGAATAACTATAGAGTCCCCATAGGTCCTTCTCTTTAGCTTTGTGCTGGATTCTCTGTTTCTAGCTCTCATTATACCATTTATTTTCCTTCCTGCCACCCTGCTGATACCACCTGGTTTTGAAAAGCAAAGCTATGTTGTTCTGTATGTCAACAATGCAAATGAGTCTCTAGTTACTTGTTGTTTTATCTGACAATCTTGATAATGCTAGAAGCAGGACAGAGTCCACCTCGCTCTGCAAGGAAAATGGGACTAACGTTTCAGTTTTGTCCGATAGGTTTGGTGAAGTAAAGACAAGCTTTGTATAATGAGAATACGCCTCTCTTCTTTTAGGCCATTTTTGTCTTCTGACTCTAGTTATGCTTTTATATTTCCTCTTTCTCACCCAAAGGCAAAGGTAACTGGAAATTTGGTCCATTGGCTGCCACTCAGTAAGAAATTTGAGAGAAACGTCATGATTATAATGATTAGTAAGCGAGGGAAGGTCAACAGAAGCCCAGAATAGATTCAGCTGTTCCACTCGCTGCATATAAAATTATGGCTATACCCCAGTATTCATCTATGTGCAAATAAAATATTTTGTTATCATGTTTCCTCTGGAGCTTCTGTTTGGAAAAAGTCTTAAACGTGTTGTACAGAGTAATTTTGCATGCCAGGGAGATGAGCCAGAAGCCCCAGGGCCTTTTCAGTCTCTTCTGTGATGATGTGTGATAGCCTTCTGCACTTGAGCTGTACTGAAAGAGCTATAAAGCTATCATGAGATCAGAAATGCATAAAGCCAAGCAAGTCCCAAGAAAGTCAGGGGGAAAAAGGTGCAAAAGTCTGCTTAGACACAACTGCTCAGGCTCCTGGAAACTGCTCCTAATGTTGTCATCAGCGGGTTCCCAGAAGTGAGATGCTGTCTCTTCCCCTGGCTGAGTTTGCTTCTGACTCTTCCTGAGAAAGAGAGCCCCGTCCAAGCCCTGCACTCTTTCAGTTCCACTTCAGGCCAAAAATCCCAGCAAGGGAAATCTTGATATTTGAAAAATCAAAATAGATTTCTGTCAGTGAAAATATGATCCTTCTTTTGACACTGGGAAATTGCTTTTATTTCCCATACTAACTTTAGAGTTTTCCTATCCTGAGTCAGAGCAAGATGTTGATCCTAAAAGGAATCACATGCAAAAACTAGCATATCTGGGTCAGGCCAATCAATCTGTTTTGACTTGGACTTTTAAAAATAGATCAACTTACATATTTAGTGAAAAATCACTTTGTTGGAATGTCTAAACAGCTGAATTGCTTGGCTTTATTTCCTAAATGTGAAATGGAAATTTGATTGACACTAGGGATACTATTTCAGTGAACTGACATTTTCCAAATGGAGAATGTTTTGGTGAAAAATTCCTGATTGGTTCTGTTCTTCAGCAGCGTGTAATATTTGAATGAAAGGACAATTCTAGCCTTTTAGTGGTGCTTACAAAGTACCTAGGCATCTAAATATTACAAGATTTTAGGGCAACATTTAGGTACTCCTGGGGACAGCCCTACTGCATAGGAAGCTATGAATTCTCTTACCTGAACAGTTTGCCCCCCCTGTTTCCTGGCCTTACCATACCACTCCTTAAATCTGTGTTTCCCTCAAGTGTAAACCTATGACCTTTTCTGTGGTAGGTACTCCAGCTTGCAGAGATGAAATTTACTTGAATGCCAGATATGTTAACTTTGTGTTCCTTGTATTAAATATTTAAATTCTGACACTGCTTCTTGCCAAACATGCAGGTTTTGTAGCTGTTACTTCTGTGTAGATCAACTAATATATTTTTCCCTCATTTTCTTTTCTTCTTCCTCCATGCTGAAATGTGTTACAACAGCTTGGTTTCACTGAAGTGTATCCTGTACCTAGGGTAGATTCAAACCTAAGGGATTTTCAAGTGAAAAGTCTTGTATCAGTCTCCTAAGGCAGCTGCAAGCTGCAGAAAGTTTTGTCCACGGCTGGCTTGTAGTTCTTTCCATCTGACATCACTGTTCTGAAAGCTTTTGTGCTGGAAATAGCAGGAAAGAGAATTATTTTCTATTTATAACATCTGAAGAGGGAGGAAAAAAAATTTATATCCATGAGATTTTTTCAAAATTCCTGATATACTGTAGGTGTAGTTCAGACGACAATGTTGCCTATATCTCGTAACACAGAATTAGAAAAAAGAAATGAGAGAACTTTTTTCAAGACTCTTTTTCCTCCAAAGCAAGAGAATAACTATTACAGAACAATGAATATGTAACATTCATCTTACACATGTAATTTTACAAGGAGCTGAATATTAATGAGGCATCAGGAGATCCCCCTGTTTGGAGAGGGGAGAGAAGGGGGAAATAAATTCTGAGAAATTCTGTTTCTATTCTTCACTGAATGTCAGTGCAACTGTGCATTGTGATTCAGTGCACGCTGTCCACACCTAAAAGCCTGTATTGTGAAGTCCTACAGTTTTCCTCAGATGCCCAGATACAGCACTGCAACCCTGGCAAACTTGCACTTGATAGGCTGGCTGTGGTCCAAATGCTGGCAGAAGCACTTCCACAAATATAGAGTGTTAGCTTTTTTTCTTTTCCTCGTTTTCAGCCAGACCCAATTCAACAGCATTCCAGATTACACACCTTCTGTTAAGTGAAGAAAAGAGCGATGAATGCCATCAGGAAGTGAGTTTGAAAGGGGAAAACATGATTTAATGGCATCAGTTCAGTGTAGTCTTCCTCTCTGGTTAGTTTTAGTCCCATTTAGTTTTACTAGTGAATTGCCTGATTTGGATAACCAAAGATGATTGAGCCCATCCTGTTTGCTTACAGCCGCAAGGCCTGTTGAGACGAACCCAAAGTGATTTGAGAAGGTGTGTGTAGGGGGGCAGGAAATCAAGGTAGTGATGGGAAAGGGGGAAAGCAGTTGACATCACAGCTGCAATGGAAGATAGTATGCCACTGGGATACTGTACCTACCACCTCTCCATGCCACACCAAATTACACACTGGAGGATACTCATTAAAACTGGCTAGTGGTGTGGGATTTGCTTTCGTCACCTAGTCCTCTGTAAACTGAAAACTGGCGCTGCGTGAGGGTGACTCGCAGTTGTAGAGACTTCTGCTGGCTCTCTGTGTAGGTGAAGGGTACCTATGTGTGCAGAGACAGCAGAAGCAGTTTCTGCTACAGGCTGTTGAGCAAAGCTAGGAACCAGGATTCTGACTGATCTCCAAGAAACGCGGAGTCAGATTTCCGAAGGGTTTAAGTCCCGTCTTTGAGAGCGCAGAAATAACATGTTTGCTTCTGATTGTTACACATTAGAGCTTTTTTCTTTTATCTCCTCCTCTTTTCCTATTCTTTGTCCCGCTGCACAAAGAATGAGGGCCTGAAGAGCACTAATGTCCTGGGAACCCCTGACTCTTCTCTGGAAATGATGGACAGTAGAAACCACTTACAGTTACCCTGTGTTTCACCAAGGGATTAATGAAATTTCACTACTGGCAAAGCAAAAAGTTATGGAAATATATTTCCGTCTATCTACTGTCCTCATTTCCCTGTAGACAGATAATCTCCAGATTGAAAAAAATAGTGCTGTAATACCCATGTAGAACAATTAGCATTAGAGGGTTAATCGCACCCTAATCAAAACTGCAGGTTTAAAAATACCACTTTTTTTTTTCTTTTCTTTTCTTTCTTTCTTTTTCTTTTTTTTGCTGTGGCCAAGGTCACTGCAGCCTTGGTAAAAGGCTGCCACAGGTGGGCATAGGACACGAGGCTGGGTGGACCCTTGGACCAGGTACTTTCCTCCCAAGACCCTGTCTGTGCTGGACTGAGAGCAAATACAGGAAGAGACTGATGGGGCATTTGAGCTGTATTTTTTGCTTTGGAGGAAAGAAACCAGCAGAGACAGCTGCATTCTGTGGTCAAATTCTGGGTCGTTATCTGCTAATTTATTTTTTTCCCTAACTTAAGCAAAAGATCTACAAAATCCTTATTTTATTTTTTTTTTGCACTTAATAGATTTGTATTTAGCCTATTTAAATGATGGTAGACCTAATGAAAAAAAATTTTGAAATTTTCCAAATGTTTTGACTGGCCCACATGTGTTTATGTGTATGTATATGCGATCAGTAATTTTTTAGGTCAACTACAAAAACCAAAATTGTTTGTATTATTCTACTGTACTGGTGGCAATAGCAGGTGCATCATGCTGTGAGAATTCGTTTTCCTTAAAGTACAGCATTTGCATGTACTGAAGGGTGACAAGTTAAAACTTCATGATGCAATTTTGTCCTTATTTTTCCCTGATAACTTATTGTGCTATTCTCAGAATTTTCAGAATATGCCTCATTCAGGCTTTGCATAAACTATTCTTGTGCCTGCAAAGGCAAGGCAAATTCCATCATTTTAGCTATCCAATGAATGAAGGTTAATAGTGTTTGTAAAGGAAACAAGGATGAAGAAAGCTGAAGCTGTTACAAGAACCAGCATGATAGATGGTCTAGGGTAAGCTTTCTGCAGTTCTGTGGTTTCACAGGAAATGCGGTCATCCATATGCTAACTTAAGGGCATAGGAAAACAGGACTGGAAAAGACTTGGATAATTACGTCCATTCTTCTATTGCAGGCAACAGCATCAAATAATCACATCATAAATGTGTTAAAATGACGTTTCCTCTGGCTTCACACTATCAGGCAAAACTGATTTATGCTATCTTGAGTAGCTAAGCTGCCAGTTCTCTGCAGTTGTTTGGACTGAGATAATTTGTAGCAAGTGATCGAGAAATTCTTTATTATACTTAAAGAATAAAAGCCTAATCCACTAGGGGAAAAAAAAAAAGTCATGGAAAATAATTGAGAAGTGTTAACAAGCTGACAGCAAATATTGAGATCAATGTTTCACGGTTTGGTTCCTTCGATTAAGAGGAGGCGCTCTTTTCT
The DNA here is from genome assembly GCF_040807025.1 of Struthio camelus. NCBI lineage: Eukaryota > Metazoa > Chordata > Aves > Struthioniformes > Struthionidae > Struthio > Struthio camelus. Next base: position 99,485,651 of record NC_090942.1, read on the forward strand.
AAGGCCAGTTGAATAAAGAAGAGAGACTCCCACTGACTTCCTCTAGTCTTTGGATCAGATACCAAAATTCATATCCGAGTGGTATGTACACTTGGATCTTAGTGCCTGGCTTTGTATAGTCACATTTGAAGACTCTATGTACCCTCTCTCTTTCTAAGCTAAGTATTTAGAGCTAACACTAGGAAGTTAACAAATTAAAATGATGCTTTTTGCATTAGACCTTGAATGGAAAAGGTTAAAAGACCTGGGGAAATCCACATTTTGTAGTTGTGTGATTTACAATAGTAGCCTGTCTTATCTCTATCATCACTGTATGATGAAAGAGAAAAATGTGAAAAGCGGCAAGAATAGATCATCGTAATAACAGCAACAATGTTCTTTATCATTTTGGACTTGTCGCTCTTGGAATGATTAGATACTTGTCTTGTCCAATATATAGTAAATAAGTGGTATGCTTCCAAAATGAGTTAATGAATTGGATGTTTTGAGATGCAAGTAGAAATTTTGAGAGACTCCATAAGTTTTGGGGGGTTGAGACATGATCTAAAAGCTATTGGCTTATCCCCATTCTAGATTTTTTCCCTCTGATTTCAGTAAGTTTTTGACCTAATCTTTAGTACATCCCTGTGGTATTTCCTAGTATGTTCAGGTCATGCTTCTTATCCCATCTACTGGGTAGTCTGGAGACAAGAAGTTAACGGGCAAGGCAGTTTCCCCTTCGTACTCCGTTTCTCCTTTGTACTGCCTTCCTTCAACCTTCTCTCTTTATATGGCTAAGAAGAGAGCCAGTACTCAAAACAGATGAGTTACTGGTTTAAAATTGATAGTCCATCTTCCCATGTCAGTAATCTGATACCAAATATGAACCTTTTGAGTAACTATCTTTTTTGCCCATCTTTTCATGATAAATCTTTATCGATGCTGAATGTTCTCTGTCAAACTGAGAGCCAGGTGCTGTTATGAATTGGGTGGCTATTCCACTGTACTTAACCATATTCTCTAAATAGTGCAGACTCATGCCCAAGACAATATGTGGTCTCATAAGAATAATCTTACTGGATCAGATGAAGTCCATTTAGCCTGGTATCCTGTCTCTGATAATGGCCAGTAATGTCTAGCAAAGAGCGTAGGAGCCAGTCTAGCATTTAGTGATATTTCCCTGGAATACTCTGCCAGATCCAGCAGCTTGTGGCACAGGGACATCCCAGGCTAGAAGTGGGAGGTTTTTTGTCCTTAATAGCCCTCAGTAGATTTTTCTTCCATAACTTTGTCCAGTCTCTTTCTGACCTATGGAAACTTATCATCCACAGTACTCTGTAGCAAGGAATTCAGTAGCTTAATTGCATGTTATCTGGAGAAACACTTCCTTTGGCCTGATGCTTCTACCAACCAGTTTCATTTGATGCTGTACCCTTCTCTTCTTCGCAGTTCTTTATTTGGAAGCAAGTGGTCAGTCTTAGCTTTCTACACAACATTCATAGTTGGATAGATTTCTATTGTATCTGCCTTGAGCTCTCTCTTTCCCAGCTCTGCCCTCATTTAGGACCTTTCTGGGTGAACTCAGAGATCGCCTGTCTCAATGATACCCGTCTGACCCTTTTCTAGAGGAAAACAATAAAACAACTAATCCTATTAGGTAAATATTGCAAGGTTGTCATGTAGAATAAGGTGCTACTGCATGTTCTAGCAGCAGCCCGTGCAGCTAATGTCCTTCAGGCATGAGTGCTGATATTTGCAGGACTGACTGGAATTTTTGCTTGATTTGGACCTGATTTATATTTTTTCCTTAGAGCACTTGAGCACCCAGAGACTCCATTATGTTGAAGAAAGGGCTCAACAACTATGAAAATTAATATATGATCACTGGAGTCTTGAAACTTCACTTTTTGGCAAAGTCTTTCTATCCTTCTGCTCTTGAGAAACACTTCTGGAGTCACAATCTATGGCTTGGTTAGAAATGTTTCCCTAAACCATAGGGAACGAAGATATTTTGGATTTGGCTGTGCAATAGGTGCTACTACTTCCTAACAGCTGAACTGAGCATTCAGGGACTTTAGGCACAGAAGTAAGACATAAGGAACTAGGTCACGCTTTTCTAGGACAGTGGAGTGTCTTTGTTTGGACTGATCAGTACTGATAATTGTGCAGATACGCTCCCCTCAGACTGAGGCAGGTTAAGGTGATATTTCTTTACTAATCTGATGTAAAAAGGGCTCAGCAAATGCTGTCTCCAAATTACTGTTATTGGTATTCTGTTAAGACAATAAAAGGTGCAGAACTGTTTATTTAACCACTTTTCTAGCCTTTGCTGTTTCCCAGAGACCTTGAATAGGCCTAGAGACCTGCATGTGGAGCAGGAAGTTGCTAACTGGCTGGCCTCCTCTAGCAGTAGATGTATAAGGATACTCTTTAGAGATGCTTTATGCTTGCATGGTCTGGAGCTCTGATTTCAGCTCTGTCCTTGAAATACAGATCATCATATTCTTCCCCATCAAACATTTCACTGGCTTGGGAGACTGTGCATAGCTTAAAATGTACGTCCTTTGCCAGGGTTACTGCATTGTAGTGGGTTTTTTGTTTGTTTGTTTTTGCAAAGGATGCACTTGAGATACTTGTTATCTCAGCAGCAGACAAACATGGTTCCTTGTATTTGCTTTTTTGAATATTGCAAATTTGTGTTGTCACTGCTAAGGAATTCACTAACCATGAAATAAAGTTGCTCCAGCACAGGAAGTGTAGGGGCGAATATCAGCCCACACAGCCTCTCTCTTTCTTTGCTCTAGTGCTCTGCCTTTTAGGCAGACAGCCCCAGCTTGCTCTTCCTGGCCCCTTTCCACGTAGTTTGCTTTCTTCTTTCCAAAGAACATTTCAACAGCAAAGCTGCAGGGATGCTTGTTCACATGTTGTCTTGCAACCAATGCACGCATCACTGAGAGAATTTCATTGACTTAGCGTGAACACGCTTGCCCCTTTCCTTATTGGTCAAGGATTTGTCTCTTTTCAAGTCCAGCTGATCTAGTGGCTGCTATGGAGACAGAACAGCATTTAAAAGCATGATTTCATATGTGTAATTTGAGATGCCTAAGGATTTGGCAGGTTCTTGGCCATGTCGACTCTCTGACTCTCTTCCTTCACCAGCCACACTCATGAGAAGTTGCTCTGACCTTTTCCTTCTCTGTCCTTTTTTTTTTTTTTTTTTTTCTCTTTAGTGCCTTTTAAAATGGGCCAGTAGATCCTTCACAGGCTCTGAAGTTATGGCTTTTACTCTCACATAAGAGTCTCCGGCTTGATTTCTCATTCCGAAGTGGAATTGCACTCGCTGGTGCATTTACCTGTTGGAGATAAAAGGACTGTTATGTTTGGTGCCTCATTTTACATGTACATACCCTCACAGTGCTTGCAAGTTTCCCGGCATGTATCTGGTGTTCCTGCGCAGTAAGGTGATGGTGTTTGCAGCAGAGGCGCCATGTGTGACCTGAGGCATAGAGGTTGTTACAACAGTCTTCATCACTGGAGGATCCTCTTACCAACTGGTAAATTCACTGGTTTCAAGTTTGCTGTTAGTGAAGACCATCCTGTTCTTTTGTAACAAAACATATAACAAAAGCTTGGAATAACTGCTGAAGCATCACTGGTGTAGGAAAAATTTGTTTGTAGCACTTGCAAAAGGGGCATTCTTTTGGCCAGAAGCAAAATGCTTGCCCGTGTAGATTTCTCGGACAAATTACTTATTTTGGGGTTGGTTTTATTTTTTTTTATTTTTGTTTGTAATAAGCTAACCAACATTTCTTTCTTAGGAGATGTATGTTCCCAATTCAATATAGCTTAAGGGAAGACTACCTTTCAGAAGAGAGAGGCATGGCACTTTTTGAAAACTGAATTATTTTTAAACTAGACTCTAGAAAATGGAGACCTTGAAAATCAATTAAGAAATCAGGCTCTCAGCTTTTAAAAATTACTAAGAAATCAGTGATCTATTGAGGACTTGGACTCTACAATAGTTTAGAGAGAAAACTTCTAATCTGAGAAAGAAGCAGCAAAGAGAAGCAAAACTGGTAGGGTTTTTTTAGAAGAATTTCAGTCCGGACAAGATGAACTAACGCACCTCTTTTAGATGATGGAAGAAAATGAGGATGTATATCACATTTGTTCTTGCTACTCACTCCTAAAGAAGTGTCCTCCTTGTTTGTGCCATACTTATGCATTATCGGCACTTTGTCAGTCCTTAAGATAAAAACTTTGGAAACATCTGCTGCATTTACTCAGCCAGTAAAAACACTTATTTAAGAAATAGAAAGCAAACCCAAAATAGAATAAAATAAGAGGAAAACAGGAAGCCATGATATATAATGATTGTGCGTGTTCTTCCCATTATCTTTTTCCACCCCCTCCATTGGGATAATCTGCTTGTGTTGCAGAAATATCTTTTTTTTTTTTTTAATTTTTTCTTTTTTCTCGCCTTCCTTCTGTCCATCCAAATGGCTTGCATTATACCTGTGAGCTATCCCTACTAAGTCAATCTGGATTTGGTGCTCTCTCCTCTCTGACCAGCAGTGCCTAAACAATCCCTCGTGCCATGGGCTGAATGGCACCCTTGAGCTCAGCACAAGAAGTGAGCTGGGCAGGCAGGCTGAGGTAGTTTCACCCAGAGGTTGGGGAGGAGCACTCTCTGCTGCAAAAGCAGGATAATTTTGCAGGCTTTGCTGGAATGCATTAGGTCTCATAGGTTTGAAATAGCCAAGTGACGTGGGAGAAATCAGAGTCCTTGGTGCGCTGCTGCCTTTGCTGTGGTGGACCAAGTGCCTGGTCAGGGCTTTTGCTCTCATGGGGGCAGTTGGAGTGTTTCCATAGAGCTCAACATGTATAGTGGGGTTCTCATGAAAGTCAGCCCTCCCCAATACGGGCTTTGGTCTGAACTTGAGCTCAGCAGGGACAGACCATTACTTTATGTCAGCAATCAGCTCCGGGCAAGCTGACTGGAGTGCAGGCCCAGAGTGAAGCTTAGAGTGGGCACCAGTGGCTAGAAAACAACCTACTTGCTCAGCTGTTTGCTGTTGTTATGTGTTTTTTTTTTTAATTATTTAAATTTTTGTCAGTTTTGTGCTTGCAAAACTCAAGTCTACCCCATTGCCTATGTTAGGCAGGAAGGTACTAACAGCTGGCAGCTGGAAGGGTAGCTGTTCTCTACAGAGTCTGAAAAAAAAACTTTTAATGACTCCAGAGAAGTAACAAAGCTGTTTTACCAGTGATGAAAACAGCTGCAGAGACTGGCCCTCCTGCCAGAGGTGGTCAGCGTGTGTGGCAGGTACATCCAAGCTATGGGGACTGAGGGGTGTCCTTGGTTGCAATAACATGGCAAGGTTATTGCTTACAGGCTGCACATGTAGGAAGAGCAAGCAAGAGATTTGTGTTTTGACAGCAACTGAAGTGGTTGCTTCTCCAAATAGCATACGTGAGAGACAGTTGAAGTTTCTGAGGTGGGGAACTGTGAAGTCTTTGCTCCTGCTGTATTTGAAAGGTCAGTGGGTGTTTTGAGTGTGTTTGCAGTTAATAAACCAATTTGCACTGGGTCATTAGTTTTCTGAATTTTATTTGAATGGATGAAGGGCTCTGAATATTAGCTAACTGCTCGGGCCGAGGAGCCACAGACATTACAGACTTCTCAGACTATCTGGATGCTGAGATGTGGTGATCCATGCTTTCTGTCACTTGATAGAGGGAGGCTTACCATAAGTCTGGGACACGCGCTGGGCATGATGAGCCCAGAGCGGGACACGTCCCTCCGATGGAGAGTGCGGCTGGGGTGCCGGGTCAGCAGTAGAGCGCCTGCACTCTCACAGAGCCCCCTGGCATGTGGACCGCAGCTGGTGGCATCGCTGTGGCTGTGGCCAGCCTCCCTCCCCTGTCTCGCAGCCAGCGCGACCTGGAGCACAGCTGCCAGCAGCTGATAAGGGAGCAGGAGTCTCCCGGAGCACGAGGCTTGGCGAGTTCAATAAGTGCTTTCTCACAGGCAAACAAAGTACGCTCTCATTTAAACTTTTGCCAGTTGCAACCTTTCTAGTGCTAAACAGCCTATAATGAAATTGCTTAACGAATGATGCGGCATTAAGTTGTGACAACTTTATTAATGTTAAGCTTTGAGGTTTTTACCTTTGGAGAGACCTTGATAACATCTGGTATTTTTTTATTTTAAAAGTGTGCAAGTCAAGCTTGGAGACATAAAGAGTGAAGAAGCAAAGTTAGGCATTTCTAACTTTAATGAAATAATCTGCAGTGAGAGAGTAGTGTATGGCAGGTCAGAGAGACCGAAGTGAGAAATAACGAGGGTTTCACTCAAGGATCAGGCAGTAAAGTTTCACTCAGTAATTTAGGAAGAGAGGTGGTGAATACCTTAATGGTAGGAGGAGAGCCTCCCCTAGCCTTGGATCAGAAAAAGGAATGTGACTTTTGGCTCCTGAGACCCCAAACCTCAGCGGCTCTCTTTGAAATCACAGCATTAAGGTAACAAGAAAGGACAGCGGCAATCCACCTTTGTGTGCCGGCACAGCCGAGGGCACTGAGGGATAATATTAGGGCAGCTTCAGAGCATCTTTAAATCGCGCTGTGCTCTGCAATGTGTACCAGTGGCAGAGCGAGCGCCATGCTGCGTGCCATTTCAAACTCCTTGTAAAGTCCTTTCCCCACCACTCCTCTAGCTAGAAGTGGAAAATGAACTTTTGGCTTAGAGACATATATAAACGTGGGCCCCCAAACTGTGAAAAACCAAATCTGTCATCCCAACCGTCACTACGGTGCTGGGAAGAGCTGAATGCTTCTGCCAAACGTCTTCCATGGGCTCCCATGTTCTCGTAGTCACAAATTACATATTCCTTGAACAAAAACTTTCCTTCCCACTTGTACGCAATCTCACCCAAAGCCATGCCTAGATGAAGCCTCTCTTTCTGCTCGGCTGCATAATACTGCTCTTAAAATAGCTGCAATTTGATTCCTGTTTACAAGGTTTATCAGGCTGTAAATAGATTAATACAGAGATATGCTTATAGCTATGGAGTTGCCTAACATAGATTGAACTTCCTTTAATAGGTTTAGTGATCCAGAATTGCATTCTTTAATAATCGTGTTAAAGCATATTAAAGCATATAAAGCATATACATTGATCATTTTAGTTGTGCCTCAATTGTTTTTTGAATTGGTCACAATGAGACTGACTGTGATTTGGCTGGTTATCTTTAGAGCTGAACATAAAATGATCAAACTCAGTTTGTGAAAATGTCAGAATATTTTTTTTAATTTCCTGACAAAATGTCTGTAAGCTGAACATTTCTACACTTAAAGAAAAATGTTTCCAAAACAGGAAATCTCATTCAGTTGCAAAGAAACTATATTGCCCTCTGGGTAGGGGCTCCAAAATTGGAAAAATCCCGAGAAAGAAAAAGATGATCTCTCTAAATTTCAAGACAGTATTTTGCAAAAGATAAGATATTGATCTTGAGTTAAGTGAATTTAGGCTATACCCCTGTTTTAGCCTTGTTCTAGTTAATGTGACCTGTGGAAACTCCATGAGTTTTGGGGTCATCAGTAAATTATCCTCACTAAATTATTATTAAATTAATTAAATTATTCTCACTAATACATAAAAAATAATAACCAAAAATTCAAAAGCTCTTTGTTTACTTATGTTTCTCCTATCCTAGCCACTTCAAGTCTCGTTAACCTAATAAAGTGGAATATTAACGCAGAATCTGAAAAAGAAAACAACTGAAAATTTTTGCTCATTTTGATCAATTCTTCTTCCCCTATGAATGTTTAAATTAAAAAGCAAAACAGGAAAAAATTGCTATGTGATTTTTTTTCTATTCTCCTCTCTCTCCATCTTTTTTTTGGAAACTCTTAGCTAAGTGTAGAGGTAATGAAGCATGGTCCTGACAAAGGAGAAATGCTAAGCCTGTCAGAACGGAAAGTGAGTTGCTGGTTGGTGCCTATCACCAAGCTACTTTGTTTCCCTCCTCGTGCTGCTTTTCCTAACACACCTCTTTTGCTCTGATAAAATGAAATTTAGCGCCGTACTTGGAAAAGAAAGACAAAATGGGATGCTGGCTTGGATGTATGTAATATATGCAGTGCAACATGAGCAACACCATCACTGCGGGCATCAAGACTGCAGGAATTTAAAAATGAGACTGTTTTGCAGAAATTTTAAGGGTTTTTTGTTGTTGATTTTAAATCTAGTCTCCCCTCCCACATAGGACAGGCCAAACGCTTTCACCAAATGACTTCAAGGGATCAGGTCTCTCAAATGGCTTCATGTCTGACACATGTGGCAGTACATTATGAGGCAGGAGCTGCAGCTACAGGCTTCTGCTGGAGACAGTACTGCTCAGTAGACTTTTTTGGGGGGATGTGGCTCTGCTGGATGGAAATATACCCCCAGCTACTATAGCTTTTCTGATTCACAACCTTGTGCTGCATCTGGTCAGCAGGCCATCCCATTGGTTGCACTGGTAGGCGAAGCCATGCAGGGCTGCAAAAGCCCAGCTCAAGCCGTGGAGGAGCATGAGAGTCTTGTTGTGTGCTGCCTCCCCCTTGGTATATAACGCTTGACAGGTCTGTATGTTTTTCAGTGGTTTAATTAGCCTTATACCATTCGATTAAGAGAAGCAAAGGTATAGTGGCTACTTTCACGTTCTGAAGGCTGTGAAAAAAGACCTAAGGCAAAGCGGGATGGAGCTGTCTGTACCAGACATCCAACAAGCTTGCTTCAGTTTTTTTCCCTGGAGCCTTTCCTGCATCTGTGATCAGCTGCATTCAGATTAACGTGGTTAACGTTTCAGTATGAACAAACAGGCCGCTGCAAGCAGAATTCATTTGCTCTTTGACTCCACTGCATCCACGTTCGGAGCGGTAATGTATGGCTTGGTTTTCCCTTGTTGCTTAGCATTGCAACATCAGGGCTGGCTTCCTTCTCAGGGATGAAACAAAACAAAACCAGCAAATGTATGTTTGGGGGCTTACCCCTGCCCGTTGCCAATGAAGCAAAAAGGCAGACTTCACAGATTTCACTTTCTATCTGGAACTTTTTTCTGTTGTCACTTCTAATGCTGTACTTCACACATAGTTAAGGGTTTAATGTCACTGATGCAACTGTACTTGTTTAATTTTATCCCACTCACTATGCCACTTAGTGTGCTTAGTCATCTGCTTAAAAAATCCTTTTGTTAAGATCAAGAACCAAACACAACATCCAGTATTTGATCCCACCTACTTATACATTGCTAACATCTGTTGCTTTTATGTTTAGCTTGCTCCTAGAAAAATAGTGAAATATTAATTGAGCTGTTAAAGATCAGAGTTGTCCTTCTCTCCTGATTAGACGATCTGCAGAGGATGTTCCTTTGGAGAAGGGCAAAAGCTGTGGTGCTCTCCAGCATCCTTGTCAAGAGAGAGGCTGTATGTTGACGTGGACGATATGTTATTATTCAGATGGGCTAGATACTTTTGCTCATAGGAACTGTGGTCAAACTCTACACTTCTGTGACATCAGAGACACTGAAGGCTCATTTTAGTCAGCTTGACTTCTGATCATCTGTTTAATACTGTGTTTCTTAGAAGATGGAGTGCTCTGCAGCCTATTTTTTTGTGTTAGGATTTGCACTATCAACTTGGCTGATGATAGGATGAGCTGCACTGAGTGGAGCTCTGTATCACTATAAAAACAATGAGGGTTGAATCATGATTAGATATTTAGGCAAATTTTTTTTTTCTGGCCCTCTATCTGGCATACGTGGTACATTTTGCCTGAGGTTTTTTTATACTGTAGACCAGATGCTGGAGAATCTGAATGTCTCACCTGAGGGGTATGTTCCTGCTTAGATGAAGCCAGCTAAGAAATTCCTCAATATATTTAGCTCACCATATGTTTTCAGAAAATTCTTCTGCTGGAATGAACATTCTTTAAAAACATGAGCACTGAAAGACTTAGCATCTGTTCATTTGGTTGCCAAGACCTCAGGTGCCCTTAGACAAGGGACAGTAAGTGGTGGAGATAAGGGAAGGAGAAAATGTAATTAAATGACCCATTCTTTGCTCCTGAAATGCTCATATACCCACAGACTCTAAAACCCCCAACATTTTCTTGATGCTGTATGCTTTTCTTATTTCCATTAAATTAAACATTTACTGCAAGTGTGTGTGAACCTCAGGCTGAACTTCAGGTTGAAGTCTGGTTTTTGTATCATTGAAAATCTCACCCAGATTAATTTGTTTCGGAGAATGAGGACAGTAGCAAGAAAAGCGTTTTTGTCAGCTTAAATTCTCTATCAATGGCTTTAATATGTCCATGCCTTGAAGAAAGCACTTGAAATTTGAAAGAAGGTGCCCTTTCTGTCGGTATTCTGCCTTTCTGTCCTATGAATCTCTGTGTAAGCGTAGCTAAGTAAGATGCCTGTGGAAAAATATCACAACTTTTTAATGCCTTGTCAGAATATGTTGTAATTGTTAGAAAGATAAGATTTTCAAATATTCCATGAGTACTGATTTTTTTTTTCTTTAAACCTCCATCCTTTCACTGCTTCCATGTGAGATGGCTCTCTCTAGGCTGCCAGGTGATCATTTACAGCAGGGGCACCACCACTTCATTCCTTCGTGTGTGTGTGTAAAAGTAGGGTACCAATGTCAAAAGGTGGTCTGGGCTCCTTTTCTCAGAAGAGTTGGGAGCACCCCAGCATGCCAAGGGGCAGGCAGTAAGCATCTGAGGGAGGTGATCCTGCCCCTCTCCTCAGCCCTGCTGAGGCCTCACCTGGAGTACTGTGTCCAATTCTGGACTCCCCAGTACAAGAGAGACGTGGCGCTACTGGAGAGAGTCCAGTGGAGGGCTACAAGGGTGATAAGGGGACTGGAGCATCTCTCCTCTCTGTTCAGTCTGGAGAAGAGAAGACTGAGAGGGGATCTCATCAATGCGTACAAATATCTGAAGGGAGGGTGTCGAGAAGATAGGGCCAGACTCTTCTCTGTGGTGCCCAGTAACAGGACAAGAGGCAACGGGCATAAACTGAAACCCAGGAAGTTCCATCTGAACCTGTGGAAAAACTTCTTCCCTGTGAGGGTGACTTGAGCATGGGAAGAGGTTGCCCAGAGAGGTAGTGGAGTCTCCTTCGCTGGAGATATTCAAAACCCATCTAGACACAATCCTGGGCAATGTCCTCTAGGTGACCCTGCTTGAACAGGGGGGTTGGACTAGATGATCTCCAGAGGTCCCTTCCAACCTCAACCATTCTGTGATTCTGTGATCCTTTCTTGTGCGGCTGGTGTCTAAGGTTATGGCTGGATGTAGAGCCAGGCCTCACCGTTTTACTAGAAGCAGCAGCAGCAATTGCCATTCTTCTTACAAACCTCTTGTGTCACGGCAAGAAGGGAAGTTGGGGTGAAATCTCATGTGCTAAATCTACCAGGTGCTAAGGCACCCTGCTGAGGCCATGGAGCCAGACCTCTGTTAATTCGGAAGAGAGATGCCCCATTTTAAGGGCTAACATTTGGAGGAAAAAAAAACATGGGAAGGAGAAGGGAGATTAGCATTGCGCTATAACTCATCCTTGAGTTGAAGGCAGCTCCTGACCTTCTGCCCTTGTTTAGTGCCTTGTTCTCAGGAGATGGAAAAGCCCATGTGAATGTGTCTGGAGAAGCAGGTGAGTCATCTTAGTTTTCTTTTGAAAGGGTACAAAATACAGCAGACATCCGAAAACAAACCAGAATCGATATGTTGCCTCCACGCAGTGAAGATGGATGGTTTGGAGTGCAGGATGTCACTGGTGACTGCTGTAGAAATTGAAGTGAGTTTGGAGCATGATCTCCTTGTGCTTCACGCTGTATATTGCCATAGGTGCAGGAGCAAAGATGCGGATGTGGGAATGGGTTGAGCACAGGGGAGATGGAAAGGAGCTTTCCTCGAGATGCTGATGTTAAAGTGGAACATGCTCTAATTGAGGGGTAAGCTCAGGAGGGGATGAACATTTTTTTAGTACTGTGGGAGCCTGGTACTGCGCTATTCTATTTATTTAGAGTTCTGAGAATGCTTAAAAGGAACCCTAATGTGATCCAGGTGCTTTTGAAATAAGGTAGAAATACATGACAAAAATACCCCCAGTATTTCAGGGAAATTGACAGTAAAATGAATTTAGGGTTGAGAACTCATTTTAATAATGCAGGCTGATCTACAGCACCTTCATTTTTCATCTGTAAAATGGGGCTAATGATGCTGACCCACTTTATAAATGAGCCCTGAGATCTTCTGATGAAAAGCAGAAGTGGTGGTGGCAGAAATCGGTGTTACAGATGTGGTATAATTGTTTCAAATTAAAGTATTATAAGTGACAGGACATCCAGGACACAAGCTAAAGAAGTCCAAATATTTTTAAGTGTGAAAATGCTCTCATACAGTACTTGGACACTTCTGCTGGTGAGTGATGCCATATGGTAACCATGCAATTATAAACAGTATGTGTTGTTTTTTTATAGTTGTGGATCAAACTGATCTTTTTAAAAAACCATGAGTTTTCCTGAGTTGGCTCCTTCTGCTGTCTGTGTCACTGTTCTCCGATACTGCATCACAGGCTGTTTCCCAAGCCTCTCTTCTGCTTCTTGATGCTCCCGAGGTCCTTTGGCCTGGGATCGGCAAGTTCTTTTTTTTTCATCCTCAGTCAACGCTGTCTGCGCTGCCAGACCTAATTTGCACGTTTCCGCTCCAGTTTCACAACAATAAAAAGAAAAATATGTGCAAATCTCAAACAAATAAATACTAGGAAGTGATTAGAAATGGATTGCTTAAAAAAAAAAAAAAAATTGAAAAAAAATTCCTGACTATCCAGGCATAATCCCTGGACGAGGGAAAGGGATTGTACTTTGTTCCACTAATGTGTTTTATTGACTTCGTTTATATTAAAAAAAAAAAAACAAAACCAAAAACATGGTTTCTGAGATCCTATCCATGCATATTTAACATTGAAGGTGCAGATATTCTTTTGGGCTGCAAGATAAGCAAGTGAATAAACCTTTACAAGATGATAGCATCAAGGCAAAGGCAAGGCAAAGCCTGAAGCTGTTGTAGGAAGACCACATGAGGTGCTGAAATAAACGTCACTGGGAGTGTATTTACCTGCTGGTTTTTAGGCATTCCAGGGCCTATTTGGTGTGTTTGGTTTTGACGTGTGGAATGATTGTAAAAGAAGCAAAGAAAATACCCTCTTCACTATTACTTTTGGGGCATTAATTTCATAGTCTGCTAAAACTTTATGTGCTGGAGGACATAACAAGAATGTTGGCTTTTATCATCTCTTTATATTGATGTGCCTGAGACCAGAATAGGACCCTACGCTAATAGAAATATGGGGTTGGCTGGAAATTCAGCTAATAATGGAAAGCTACCTTCCACTTTAGCTATGCAGCCGTCACTCCGTAATAATAAATCTGTCAGCCTTTCTCCCTTCTTGTAGTTACAAATGTTTGCAGACTTTTCTTTTTAGCAGAGGGGACATTTTTATAAAAGAAAGGAAGAAAGTTTATATGATTTCTTTTCTGTCTGATAAGTAAGTAAAATGTTATGTGTAGCTTTTGTAATTTTAAATCTACAGGGGTTTGAAAAGTACATGTACTCCCCCGTTTTTGACAATGCTATTTGACAGATTAAGAAATAAAATGCTAAAGTAATCTTGCATCTGAAAACAAAATGGAAATAGAGCAGATGTCATTTTGCAAATGGGGAGTAAAAAGGTTTTTGTGTTTGCCAGCATGCACAGTTTAGAATAATTTCAATGCATCAGGAATTGAACTTTAAATTATTCTAAAGTGGCTGATAAGTGGAAGCAACAGTTAAATTTATTAAAGCTCCTTTTTTTTTTTTTTTGGTAAATAATTGATATAATGTTACAATAAGAGAGTACCTTATACATTATAAAATAATACGTTATGTAAATAGATGTAGTACATTTCCTTCTGCTTGAGGCTAGATTCCACAATCTGAAATCTGACTAAGAATTTGGGAGGAGCTCAGTCAGTTTTTCTCCAGGAGCTCAGGTATTTTACCTGTGGAGAATATGCAGATGTGTTATTTAAACTACTTCCTCTACTTCTGTACAGCTTTTAGTTTGCTTTTGGAAAAAAAAAAAAAATTGAACCTAGAGGGAAAGACAGACCAGCTTGCTTAGTACAAGTGGCTAGAGGAAAAGACCAGGAACTTGACATGTCCCCCAGTGACTACTTCCAGAGATCTATTTCTCTGGGCGACTTGCTGCCGCTGAACTTGTACATTTGTCTACACCTAATACAAGTGCTGGTTTGAATGCTGTCTTTTTGATTATGTCTGAGTATGGGAGTATATTTGTGCTTTATAAAGGCAATGATACAATTAATGGTAAAATAGACAGTTATTTTCAGATGTTCTGGAAGTCAGGTTGAAGGTAGAGCATCTCTTGAGAGTCCTTACCTAGGTAACACAATACTCGGATCCCTCTGCTACCTTTTGCTCATTTGTCTGGCACCTGTCCATGCCTCAGCAAGGCCTCTGTAATGACATAGGGATCTGTCCTCTTTTTGCTGTCAACTGTTTGCAAAAATATCTCCTCCTTTACTGGCAGAATTGGGACTTGTGGTGAGTCCATAGTGTGCGTGGACACCTTGTTATAGAAGTTTTGCTTACAAATAGTTTAGGAAGGTTCTGCTAAATGCTGAACATAGGTGTGAATAGCATGAAGTGTAAGCACAAAACATGGTTATTATGTCTTCTGCTAGTAAGCAAACAGACAGGTTGTACTCTGTAAAATCAGTTAATTACTTCAAGAGTTATCAGTTACTAACTCTTTATCAATGAGATGCTGATGAAATCTATATTTAGAATATGAATAAATATTTGTTGCAATAGACACTCTCTCAGGAAACTCTTCTCAGGCTTTCTACCATGTAGGGAAGGTATTTTCCCCAGGCTCTTAGGTATGTTGAAGGAGACAAGTAAGAACACTTTGGAATATGAAAATGTACTAACTGCTTGCTAAACTGCGTAAGGTTCAGCATCTAACTTAGCAGGGAGGCACCAAGTTCTCATGACTCCTTTCTTGTGTGCCCCTATAAACTTAAATCCAAGTTACCTATGCTCAATCCACATAAAATGTATTTCTCAGAAAATTTGTCCAGAGGTTAAGGATTTTTTTTTAAATTCTTTTTCTGTTTCTTTCCATCTTGTGTAACAATAGCTGATCACAACATTACTTCATGATTATGCCTCTCCATTTTTCTCTTGAATGTTAAAGAACAGTTTTCAGAGCTTCTATCTGTTCTCTCTGGACAGATGAAGACACTTCCATAGAACTAATAGCAATGTAGAGTGAACTTAAAACAGTGGACTTCAGTCTCCACAGCTTTTCTGATCTGTATTTACTAAGTCCTTGTCCAGGGTGAGTGAGTAAGCAATAACGGGCAATATATCTTTTGTCACCTACAGCTGACATTCAAGGCATTGCCATAAGATGTGGAAGGGACATTAAGCAATTCACTTTACTATGGTTTCCCTCTCATTGTAGATGATACACCAGCGCTGTGGTCAGCACTATGATATCTCTGTACTTACAGAAAGCACTGGATATATAACTATCAGAAAGTAGGCATCTTGGAAATTTCCACATTTTCCAAAGAGATGGGTATTCAGAGGTGACTGTTTAACATTCAGAGAGAGACAGCAATGTTTGATATTGTCACAGAGAGTGGATAGGGGAGCACCCTCTCCTCCCATCCCCTCTCCTTCTCCTTCTCTTTCCGCCTTACTGCCTGATACACATTTATCTCATGGCTATAGTGGTATAAGCCCATAGAAACATCACTTTAAGTAAATAGATTTTTTGCTAAGGTGACTGGGAGCAAGTTTTTTTCTCTCTTCATAGTCTTTATCTAAGCCTGCTGGCATTAGCAAAAGAAGACAAATAGTTGCACAACAATAATATGGAAAAATTGCTCCAATTTTCCTAAATGCATCAAGGTATTTGTTATATGCAATCTAAACAAAAAACGATATGCAGGAAGTGACTGTAGAGTTTAAATACGCAGCAGGACGACTTCTCTTCTGCTGACATCTTTCTCACTTGTTTCATTTCTCCCTCTGTTCTTCCTCAGCACCAGTTCCTGCCTTGTGGAATACAACAGCCACAGTATAATTACACTAGAGTCTGCTCAGGTTAAATTGATCTATGGAATTAATGTAAATTGTGTTCATCTTATTTGTATCACAGTTTAATTCTTCTCAGAGCTGTACCTTTGCTCTGCAGTGATATGCCCAATTACCCCTTTCTGTCAGAGCGCTCCTCCAAAATCCACGCCGCCCAGGCTCGTCACATGGCAAACATTTGCACTTTTTCCTTGTCTCGCTTCTGTCTTCCTCTGCCTGGATCATCATAGTGCTTTTTAACTGGGTGACTCCCTGACCCTTTCAGATAACGTGTATGGAAGACAGCTAGGAGCAAAGCACCAGCTATTGTGAAAATCGGTAGGGGGGGAAACTGCATCGAGTCAGATGACCTGAAACCTCCTTCTAAACGTTGCTATGATTTTATGTATCAAGGAGCACAAAGACCTTGTGATAATATAGTCATAGCTCCCCATTCCTATCCCCACACCATGCTCTTAGTGTGGCCCTGTGGCCCCTGAGAGGGGAGAGGACAGGTGGGAGCTCGGGGGACAGCAGGTAAAAAGGACCATGGGAGGGATGGAGAGAGGGACACTTGGCTGGGGGCCGCGGGCGATCAGAGAAGGATTTGCTGATTCTGTTGCTGGGAAGAGGAGGGATGCCTCGTGCAAGAAGTAATGAAAATGGAGGTAATAAGGAGCAAAGAACTGGGGGGTGTGATGAAGCACTTCTGGAGTGCGTGCTGAGCCTGTTCCTCAGAAGGGAAAAAAAGCATATGACCTTTTTACAGCATAGGACTTTAATTGAACCAGATAAAGAATGACTTTTTTGGCTGGGGTCTCTAAATCCAGCTGCTACTTCTTTTAATCAAAGTCTACTTTGGACCTTGTCACTGCTTTCCTCTTTGGTGTTGTTTTCTTTTCCCTCCTGCCTTTTCTCTCCTGTGCATCTCCAGATTTATGGTTTCAGTTGTGGTTTCATTCCTTCTGCTGTGCTCACCATGTGAGACTTTGAAGTGGGGACTGGTGGAAGAGAGAAAGGAGTGAGAGCACCCTGCAGCCTTGCAGGTTGTCTGGGAGATGGGGAATGACCCCGGGGCATCAACTCTCTCACTGGGCTTGTGAAGACAAAGGGTAAAGATAGAATTAATGAGATGACCATGAAAATATGACTATTGTATTTTTTTATGAGCCTGTGCTCTTCCTGTTCAAATTGACTCTTTGAGCATCTGGGGCTGTGTTTGGGTGTGTGTTTGAAGGTGTAGGGGGTGTGAAAACAACTGTGATGTTCCTGATTCTGGTTAGTAGAAACTTTTCCCTTAAGTTTTTCCATCCTCAGTGCTGTATTTCTCCCTCTCCTTGCCAGCAGCTGGCATTTCTGACTATCATTTGGCCTGTTTCAGGGAACTTGTTTGGATGGCATATTGTAAGGGTTACGACAGGATATTGCTTTGTCCAGTAGCAGTTATACTCTGTTGGTCAGGTATAATACTCATGAGCTTTTATTCTATCTTAATTCACTGTGGTACAGTTTGATTTGTCAGCTAAAGAGTCATTTTCAATATGTCTGATGGTATGATATCACTTGCAGGAAAGGATACGAGCAGATTAGCATGCTGAAATTATAAGCAGAGCTAGAAGAGAAAGATCTTGGGACAAATTGGGTGTGTTTATGACAGTATTGCGACAAGAATTTTATAGAAGGAAAGACGTTTGGGAGTAACCTCTGAATGGAGTAACCATTACAACCTGGAGCCCTAGCAGCAGCCATGGAGCACTTCTGGGTCTTTCTTTACTCTTTCCAGCTGTTAGTCCCACACTGTAAAGTGTCTTGAAGAAATCCTTGTGGGAGCTATAAGAAATGGATGTTACTTTTGGCTAGGCTTTCCAGAGGAGTTGAAATCATGCTGAGAATGAGGTGTACAGGTCATTTGGAGAGAGGCTGTTGGTTGTTCTGGGAGGTCAGGCTAAATGGAAATAGATCTCCAGTCTCGGCTTTGACTGCTGATTTCCGGTGCAGGATTTAAAGCAACAAATGCATGATACAGTGCTCTTAATTTATCTTTTGGTTTTTTAAATCCTTTATATTCCTGTGTTACCCAGAACTGAACTGAGTGCATTTCCCCAAGTCCTCTGTGTGTATTGAGAGTGGATGGAAATGAAGCAGTTGGCAGGAAATAGACTGTAGATGGTCTGAGATAAGGAAATAGGTGAAGTTTTGTGACGGTCTATCAAGGGTTTTGTCCTCTGAGATACCTGGTGGTTTGGTAGAGGAACTCTTTTCCTGTCTGGTGATCGGAGCCTGTTTGTACTCCTGATCCATATTTGCAACAGCCTGGTCTGATATGACACTGCTTCACACCAACGACTGCATGGTGAGAGGCAGCCCATAAGGTAGACGTATGAGGGAGCATGGAGGGGAAACATGTCAAAGCGTAAATAGTAGGTGAGAGTAGATTTTGTTTAGTGTGGCACACAGGATATAAGTGAAACACTTACATGAAAAGACAGGCAGAGTAACAGCAACGGTTGTGACAGTGAGTCTTGTTAGATGTGGAACCACCCTTAAGAATAAGATACTGAAAGCTGTTCCTTGCAATTTTCAGTGCAGCGGAGTAACATCCTAGTGGAAGTAGGAAGATGCTGCCTTAGTCAAGGACATCCAGCTTTGGTTCTCTGCTTTTTCCGTTAAACAAATTATGATATGGTTTGCCACCACTGCCACCTTGTCTCTTACAAGTCTCCTATTGTATGAAAGATGTTGTACTGTAATCAGTTTCTACTGTTTAACAGAATAGTATTTCCCCTCCCTCCCCCAGCTGGTACCTTTCATGTTTTTTGTGACTTTCATTGAGGAGTTATTTACTTGGTATTCCATAAAGTCACAGGCCAGCTCTCTGAAGACCAAGCTGATCTCAGTTCAGCTGAATGCATGTGGTACTTTTTAAGGTGGCGGTATTAAAAGTTGCAAACATTAAATGTAAAAATGTCCAGATGTTTGGCCTGTTCATTAATAAATAGTGCTCTTTGCTTTTCAAGACCTTCCTATTGCTTTTCGAGGTGTATTCCTACCAGTTACAGCATCAACTACACCATATATGGGTAATCCTCCCCCTCTACTCGGCCCTGGTGAAGCCTCATCTGGAGTACTCTGTCCAGGTCTGGGCTCCCCAGTACAGGAGAGACTTGGGCCTCCTGGAGTGAGTCCAGTGAAGGGCTACTAAGATGATTAAGGGACTGGAACATCTCTCCTATGAAGAAAGGTTGAGGGAGATAGGCCTGTTCAGCCTGGAGAAGAGAAGACTGAGGGGGGATCTTATCAGTGCGTATAAATATCTGAAGGGTGGGTGTCAAGAAGATGGGGCCAGACTCTCTTGTTGCGCAGCAACAGGACAAGAGGCAGCGGGCACAAACTGAAACACAGGAAGTTCTGTCTGAATATGAGGAAAAATTTCTTTCCTGTGAGGGTGACAGCACCGGAGCAGGTTGCCCAGAGAGGCTGTGGAGTCTCCTTCCCTGGAGATATTCAAAAACCGTCTGGACACAATCCTGGGTAATGTGCTTTAGGTGACCCTGCTTGAGCAGGGGGATTGAACTAGATGATCTCCAGAGGTCCCTTCCAACCTCAACCGTTCTGTGATTCTGTGATATGTTTATTAGGGGCACGACAAACTTCTTGAGGACTCCTTAGTGCTGAGATGTGAAGTGCTCAGTGGCTTCCTCATCTCCCAGCTGGGTGCTTCCTGTTCCTCTGTACCATGTAGGGACCGCCTCAGGACCAGAAGAGGGGCAAGATCACGGCTAAGATAATAATTGAAGGATCAAAGGAAAATTTCTCTGTTGGTACCTGACTTTTGCCGCTGGAGTGGCAAAGGGTTCTTCAGAGGCAGATGAATGTTAGCTGAGAGGGCAAAATTTAAGTCACGGTTTACTACAGTGGGACCAAATGGTCCCAGAGTTTTATAGATGGTCCTTAACTAGTCAGCTGATGGGGAGTTTGATTTTGTTCACTTTTAAAACAACTCCTCCTCTCCAAGCCACTGAGCTTATTAAAGACTGCTTAAATAAGCTGTTTGTAATTGTTGCTGATTGTTTCCCTCTGTTATTTAATAGCCTAAATATATTTATAAAATCCGTTTCAGTTCCCCTGTGACTAACATTAGCACATTTGGTTATTTTACTTCCCTTATCCTTGTCATGTAACCCTGAACAAACTAATAGATATTGTAGTCTGCTGCCTTCTGATTTCTCAGTGCACATTCATTTTTGCCCTCAGATCTTTGAGCAGTCTCTCCAAAAACCGCATTAACCACATCTTGTGGCTTGCATTTTCCTTTTTTCAGCTAATTTGTAGATCTTTGTAGAGATATGCAGTGCACGAAAACCTTTTCCCTGCTGGCAATCCTCATACTTTATACTCTATTCCTAATCTTTTTATTGGTGTTTGTATGTACCTGTACATTAAAATATAGAACAGGAGGAACATTTTTCAAGAGGGGTTTTGCCTAAGCTGTTTAATATTATGTCTAATTCCATCAGGAGGAGGATATGCACTGCTCAGCTTTACATGCTGCGAGAATTGCTGCCACTATCAGGAATTGGCTGTCTTTAAGGCTGCCCTTCTAGGGAGAAAAGATGAGAAACTTCATGGATCTTTCAATTGTTTATATGATAACACAGCAAATAAAGCTGGACCAATTCAGGAAAAAAGGGTTGATGAATATTTGTTGATAAATGACATTGTGCTAACTTTAAATGACCAGCTCTGGCAGCACACGCTTGGGTAATGTGCATTCCCATATGAGCCTTGACGATTAAAGATTTCAGCAGTGAGCTGATTTATTCCTTTTTTCCTCCATCCTCTGTACTAAATTCTAAACACTGGAACACTGTTTCTGATTTAGCCTGAAATATGGTGTTCAAAATCTCTGGGGTCTTATGAACTTTCATAGCATGCAAGGCAGTCTGTGAAGGGATGCCTGTTCAGCCATAGGACAGACTCAACAGGAATCTGGTAGAAGCTGCTGATCCCTAGATCTGAGGAAAGAAGGGTTTTTGCCTTTGAATCAGGGAATGTGGGAGTTTCCTGAGCCCTTTCAGGGGAAAAAAATATATATATATTTTTTCTCTTCTGGATGCCATTTGTCCTGAAGAATAGGCTGATCCTGGGAGCTTTCAGTTATCTCAGTTAAAATATTAATTGCTTTCAGTCAAAATGTGATCCAGACCAAACAACCTCAAACATCTCCTTCCCTGCCACCAAACACATTTCAGATTAGCAGTTCTGTTCCTGAAGTGCAGTTTTTGCAGTGACTGTTAGCACAGAGCCCTGTCTTTTTTTTTTTTCTTTTTCTAACTTTCATTTTCTGCCTTAAACATAGGCTCTGCATTTCTAAGTTGAATTTTTTACAAGCCTGCTGAGATGAGCTGAAATTTCCTGCTACTGAAGAGCATTGACACCTGGATTTTGGAAGAGTTGTGAGAAAGATTAAACATATAAACCTGTTCTTTGGATCCCAAGCAGACCTAGGGCTATTACAGTAAGACTAACAACTACTGTGGAAGGGTTGTCTTTCAAAAATATTGGAAGGGCTTTGTAATTGAAGATCATATTTGGGGAGACCTACACCAACTGTTACGTTGATGTGAATACCAGAACATCTTCCATGAAGCAAGAGTGATAAGACTATATTGGTTTACCAGCCAGTGACTGTAGGTCTGATACGGCCTGGGACTTCCCAAGCTCCTAAACATCGTATTATTCTGATGAGTGCATAACTGTATTGCAAAAAAGTGCTTTATGATCAGATCAGTCTCTTAGATGTGTTCTAATATAAAAGTAAGGAGCCATCCTCAGTTACAAAACAAGATCTGACTGGTGCACAGGGTTTGTGGATTTTGTCAGTTATGGAAATACCTTGGAACTGCCTCCTTCTGGGCCGTTTCGCTCTTTCTGCCCTCACAGTCCTCCTGGCCCATCACTTCTGGACCTCACCATCTCTTTTCCTTTAGGGGCTTTTGGAGTTTTCATATTTAAATGTCTGAGGGATGTGCCATCTTTCTGGCAGGCACACAAATGCCTGCAAGACGGTCTAGTTCAGTAACTGCATAATATACTACAGCTTGTTTCTTTTGTGACGTGAGAACCAGGACACTGAATAGAATTGCAAAATCAGCATCTTTATTTTACATTGAAGAAAAGGCCTAACTATGAGTGGTGTCTAAAGGAATTCATGCTGGGCCAGGCCCTTGGGCCACCTTGCACAGTGTTGCAAAGTTGATTTTTCAGAGGCATTTGTGTAGTGCTCAAAGCCTGCAACATCATCAAATTCTCTCTTTCTCTCTCTCTCTCCCCTCCTTAACGAAACTGTTCCCACTGATTGATATGTTTTTAATGGTTGCCCTCACCATATACTCCATACTATGGTGATTTACAGTCTTTAAGATCCTTTTTTATTTGACAGCTCCTTCCTACTCATTTTTTTTTGTCTCTGTAAGGCAGATACTGCAGTGATATTATAGTGCTGACAAAATGGGAATTACAAAGAAGCACTTACTGACCTAATGAAGCTGTGGGGGGGAAAGACAATGTGAGTGTTTAAAACTACTTTCTGTTTAACTCATCCACTTGAGCAACCACAGTTTGTGTTTAGTGGCCTTGTTCAAAATTCTGCCCAAAAAACCCCAAAACAAACCATGTCTTGAAAGTCACTGGTCTAGTCACTTAATGGGAGAATGGCACTTCATATGAGGCATCTCATAAGGATCTTCGTCAGGCAAAGACCCTTTGTTCCTGTAAAATCATCTTTCCTTCCCATAGGACAGGTTATATTTGGAAACGCTAAGATGGTGGCTGTGATATCCAGAGGGTGTGGGATCTGCACGCACTTGCTTGTTAATCTGAGAACACAGAAACGCCAAACAGAAAGAGCAGTTTCCTGGGATCTAAACGTACTTTGTTCGTTATGGAAAAATAAATTGTATTGGCTTTTACTGTTTCTTATTAAATGATCATAATCTTTCATTTTTGTCATTCTAGCTCTATTTTGCTTGGTAGAGAGTAGCCTTTTGAGAATTCCCTCCCAAGGAGCCAGGATGCTTTGGTTGTATGCCCTCTGTAAAAATAACCAAGTCATTTAAATGAACAGGATTTGTATCTCCCTTCAGCTTAACTGTTTCCTATTTCCCACAAGACACCCTGTCATTGAGCTACTTAAGCCATATGAACAGCACAGCAACAACGCAAGCAAATCGAGCCTTAGTTTATAGCATTTTACTGTCTCTTTATGGTCTCCCTGTAGTGTAGGTCGCATTGTTTCTGAGCAGGAACTGAAGAAAATCTATTTGAAGCAAGCAGCTCAATGAATGCGGTCCTTTTATTCTGATAATGAATTATCTGTGTAGAAACTCACATAAATAGAAGTCTTTGTTCCTAAAAATTATCATGAGAATGGTTTAGCGTTAACATATTTTGGCTGACCATCTGGCTAGATGCACGTTGCTTTCTAAAGTAATATCTATTACTTTAGCTACTTTCTATACCAAACTTGTTATTTGCACTTTGTGATTGGTCTCCTGCGTCATGTGGTATTGGTTGCTTTCCCCGAAGTGCCTCACCCTCAGAGCAGCAGGGAAGCTATCCAGTGTTTGGGATATGCCTGTTCCCCCCATACATTTGACTGTTCTGACAAACAGGAAGGTACCTGCACTGTAATACTTGTGTAAAGTGGGTCAACAGAATAGGAAGGCAATCAAGGAGAATTTACATTTGGACAAGAGTTTACAAGTAGCAATTTTGCATTATTTGCCCAGCTCAAGCATGAACAAAGCTGATTTAAGTACTTTCCTTGTTCACAGATGGCACATAAATAGTAACTACAAAAGTACTTTGCTCTTTATATAGCTGGATTTTGTTTCTTTTAAAGTCTCTCTGCATTTTTTATAGCAGTTTATCTATCTAAGCTACTTCTCTGTCCCCCATTACCAAAGTGTCTGAGCACCTCATAATCCTTAAAGTATTTATCCTCGTAACACCTCTGAAAGAAAGGGAGGGGCTATTACCTTCTTTTAATGGCTCTCCAATTTATGCTTCTGTTCCTTTCAGGTTGAAGATACGTTGGCTTGAAGAGGAAAATTCTTGTTATATTCACCTTAGCCTTTCTCTCCCCACTGCCCCAAGTCGCTGTTAAAGGCTGCCTTTCCTGTGGAGCTGCCAGGGCTGCCTGGGTGAGGAACTCCCTGACACCTTTTGGCCAAAACAAATGAGGGAAGCAGACACTAAGTGTTTAATTTGTTAAAATAACCTGACTCCTTTGGACTGATGTAAGGGACTGTGTAAGCAGCTGAGCAGCTGAGATGAGAGGTACAAAGCATAGGAGAGAAGAGGAGGAGCTCAGAGGGGATGAAGGTCACAGTGTCCTCAGCAGGAGGAAGAGGTGAACGTGAGCCCGCAGGGTGCACTGGCTCAGCCAGGCCATGGCTGCAGGCTGCCCCTGAAAAGGAGGCATGTTCCCACGTGCCAGCTGTGTGCTGCCACCATTTTCCTTATGCAAGCACTGTCTAATTCCACAGTGACCTTGCTTAAGGACCTAAACTAGAGGAAAATTAACCCTATAACCAGTAGTTTTCGACTGCAGTTTCTCCCTACCCAGCTTGCAGTGGTTGGGTAAGCATCTGCCTGGAGCAAGGATGTAAGCGGAAACGTGCCATTGGCGGCCTTTGCGGAAGAGAGGCAGAACATCCCTTGTCTAAGCAGAAACTGTGTCACAAAGCTTCACCCCTGTTAGACAGGCTCCGCCACACTGCAAAACCATATAGGCAGTGACTAGCCAGGGTTATGCAAAACCTGTCGAAGAGCAGCTACTTCTGCCCATGTTTTCCAGTTTCTTGGCTGATGGCTGATACAGTACTTCTGTGAGCTCGTTCAGTTCTTTTGGTCGCATCTGCTGGCATCTTGTTTTTCTGTGGTATAATGCTAAATGAGATGGTTAGAGAGTTTAAAAATAACTTTTCTCCTGGGGCCCAGATAGCTAGAGAATTTATAGTGGGAAATAGTCTGTTGCTTGGTTATCAAAAAGTTATGTTAAAATCTTTTCATTAAGTAGTATTTCTATACAAATTTTATGCAGTGAGATATATTGCTAATTTTAACAACAGCCTGCAGAATTTGTTGAAGCAACACGTGACTGTTTCTAGTATGTGTACATGGTCTAAGCATCCCTGATTTCCCTTTACCTATCCTACTGTATGTTAACAATTAGCTATCTAATAGCAGCTCCAACTTGAGAAAGTGTTTTTGTCAAAACGTAAATTTTACATTATTTTCCCCCTATTTGGGAGCACAATAAATTGCAGTGATGATATGTGAGGTGTTTTTTTTGATTTGCAAATTGGATTTGCATTTTATTTGATTTTTCACATTTATGTAAGAAAGTATTTTTCATACTTTGTATGATTTTTTCCCTGTTCTCCAGAATTTGACTTCATGAGAAATTTTGAAATACATTTTTTCTTTGATTTGTTTATAATGAAAAAAATGTCGGACATTGTAAGGTTTGTTAAAAGATGGAAAATCAAGCTCTGATCAATTCTTTGTGATGACACTCTGAAAAATGGAAAAACATCAATTTGTTTTTGAACAGATTTGACAATAGTTTATACTGTTTTTTTAAAGCAATTCAGAAAAGCAAGTGTCTTGTTTCTCTGTCCCCTAACAAAAAGACAGCACTTCTCTAGGAAGCTATTTTAAAAACAAGCTGTCCATGAAATAGAAAGTAGACATTGCAGTAAACCAGGAGAGAGTAAGTGTAATTTAGCTCTAAGAAACAGGATGACTAGGAACTTATAAACAGAAAGGGTCAAAAAGAGCAGAAGAGCACATTAAAAGCCAGATTTGAATATCATCCTGCTACTACACCCTTGTGTTTTAATTAAAAATAGGCAAATATTATATCATGGCAGAGTTTATAAATAACTATATAGTGTCATCTGAAGCTCCTAGACTGTAATCTTTCTTTGATTTAGAAACCTATTTGTGAAGAGCTGAAGACAGGACTGAATGTCTCTAATGAGTCTGTTGGAGTTTGTTCAAACACTTTAGCGTTCTAAGATATGTGGGAATTTTTATTAGAACCCTTTTTTGTTGTGAGCTCTGGTATTGCCAAGTTCCAGTATATGTGATTGAAAGAGTCTTCCTTGTGTCACTTCTAATTCTCTGTGATAGTCTTTTGTTGATGACTTCATTTGCAAGCCAAATGCAGGGCTTTCACAACCTGTTTTCGGCCCTGCAACTGTAGAAAATAATGTTTCACCATTGTGTCAGCAGTGTAGCAGATCTTAACTGGAGACCTTGTAGGAGGGAAACGTGATTTTATTTAGAAATAATACCGATTTCAGTCATTTAGCATATGTGTAGAGGAGTGTGAGTCCAAGTAGCCTGTTCAGCCTTCAGGCACCAGGATGTGTTTGTCCAAGTAGACCATGCAGGATTTTGTGTGATGACGTGGAGAGCAAGGGATGTCACCTACCAAGTCCTCAGCACCTCCTCGAGGTTGGTGGCCATGTACTGCTTTTGAGTGTGCCTTTTTGTACCACATAGGAGCTGGCGGTGATGAGCCTCTGCATCCTGTCCCACCTCTGTGGCTCATCAGGATTTCCTCTATCCTTTGTCTTCTGACCTAGATGTCTGGAGAAGCTGCACAGAGGTGCGTGCTGGGGTCTTGGTGACCTGCTCATCTGAGAGCCACCGAGACTTGCTGCTCTTACAGTCCCACTCCTGTCACAGTGCTCCTGCACGCCCCCCCTCCCCAAGTTCTGGTCATTCTCCAGTCATAGCAGTCCCAATATTTCGCTAGAGTGAGAAGTGGTGGTGGCAGCTGTGGGCAGACAAGCTGGGCTATATGTTATTCACTACCGTTCTGCCCCAAATGTCCCTTCTGCCTTTCTTGAATTTCCTTCCTAAATGTATAAGGGGACATGAAATGAAGGACTGTGAAAGAATGTTGTTTGAAGTTGCTTGAACATTGGACAAATAAAGTAAAATCATATTCTGAGCATATATGTGGTATATATGTCTCCCTGTGTTATTAGTAGACCCGTATATTTAAAGCCAAAGAAAATTCTTACTGTCATCCAGACTGACACCCATATGTAATGCAAACCGCAGAATTCATCCAGTAGTTCTTGTATCGATCCCATAACTTCTGCAGAGTTAAAGCATAAAAAAAGTATTGCAAGGGAGCTAGTTTCTCCAGCCATCAACTCTCCTCTCTACTTTGTTAATTCATGCACAGCCCAAGTTCTGTTACTGAAAGTCCTTTTCTTCAGAATATTGTTTTGCCCACTGTGAAATGTATTGGTGGGCTGGATCTGGTTTTAAATGTGTCAGTAATGGTGGGGGGCGGGGGGGAGGGGGAGAGGGGAAGCATTAGAAGTGGCCTATAGTTTGCCAAATTGCTGTTAGGATGCTCAGCAGTGCATGCAGAGCTGAATGCTGCATGGTCACTTCTGCAGGGCCTTTGTGCTTCTGCATGGGTTGGCTCGTAAGAAATGCTGTTGTACCTAGTATTGGAAGCAAGACACTTTCAGCTTCTCATTTTTTGTTACTGTGTTACGAGATTAATATCTATGGAAGAAATAAAATATTTTGAGTAAAAGTGCCATAAATTTAGGTATACATCACTGGTATGTATAATGAAGGCTGTCTAACACACAACGAATACTTCTTCAACTCCCAGTGCTTAGAGTATCTTTTACCATCTGGGATTTCCTCAGCGTTGTGTGACATATCCTATCTGTTGCAAAAATTAGTAAGAATGAAATTAAGGTCAAAATTAACCTCAAGGTAATCTAACTTGTTTTTTAAATTTGTTTTTAATTTCTGAATATCCTTAGTCTTCTTAAGCATATATACTTGGTTTCCTTTCTAGCTTATTTTCTCAACATAGGAACAATATTATTAGCGAAATATTCAATTTTATGCCACTAAAATATGTGAAACTGTGAAAATGTAAATACAAGAAATATTACCAGCAATCACTATTAGCTGTTTTCTGTTCTTCACGTTTATATAGGGTCTTTTTGTTGTCATTTGCAGACATGAGATCTATAATTGTAATCTTGTTTTAATGAAACCAGAAAATCTAACAAAGCACTTGTAAGAGCATGAGCCATGAGTTTTTAAAAACAACCCACCAAATAACATTAGCAAAATGCCAATATCTTCACAAAATAGAGGTTTTAATAAGTGGTAAATTGTGATTTGGAGTTTCTTTTTGTCGTTATTTTTTTCTTTGCTTTCAAAGTCTTAATGTCTATATTTTGGCAATCAAACTAACTATTTAAAAAACAAAGGCTAGGTCCTGAAAGCACTTGTGCAATTACATTGTGTCATACAGTTTGTATCAGTTGAAATGCTCACATAGAAGAGTCTGTGCTAGGTTGGTACCTACATTGTTCTGTGTTGCCAAAATTATAGTTATGATAGTGAAAAAGAGATGGGTGGTTGCTCCCTTGCTAACTCAGTCTTGCAGGAGATTCTTTGCAACAAACGTGTTTATCCTGGTGGTGAACTTCTCCTCTGCATTTGTTTTCATGATTTGGGAACCACAAAACCTGATGAGGTGTCTGTTTGATACCGGTTTGGTTTTGTGTAAAATTCACTTTGTAGGGTGGTATAAACCTGCAACCAAACCCAAAAATTACAGTATAGTCTGATGCTACTGAAGTATGTGTGGATGATGTATTGTCTGCCAGATCCTGTAAAGTGGAGCAGATCATCTCTGCCACTTATTGCAAGCTCTGCAGTATGAAGCAAAGGAAGGGAAAGGGCTGTAGCTTTCCTGGGAGGACGTTACTTTTCCATGATCCACCGTTTGCCGTTCTTGTGTTAGCCCGTAATAATCTTATGTGTGCTTAATTTTTATTGCATCGTGGGTATAGGGAAGAAGAGGGAGCGTGGGGGTACACAGAGAGGCATAGAGACATGTCCTTATATGCTGCGATTGATACAGCATGTTGACCTCAGCTCTTGGAGGAGCCCTGAGGAGCTCTGGGTTCTCTTCTTGCTCTCACTGCTAACTCCTCGCTGGTTGTGGCCGTGGCTGTTTCCTCTGTCTTCTTTTGCCTTGCACTGGATCTGTTCTCACCATTTTCCTGGACACCGATTTATACTGTGAGGTTTTCAGGAAGGACTCTTGTTCTTGTTGTGTTGTATCTAGTGCCCCAGCAGCCTCTGGTTGCAGTTGGGCACTCTCATTTTAAATGGTAATGGACTTATGATCTCAAGATGGTTTTACTTTTAATCTACTCTGTAAATCTATCCCTGGATCTTTTATGATAGAAAAGCAGTGGCACAGACAGAGCAATTTTTAATTTGACAGAAATAGGAAGTAGTGTATGTGCACAACATGGCCAAGTTCACATCCCTAAAGTCAGGCTAACTTCTATTTTTAAACGTGCAAAGTAGAAGTATGTTAACATATGCAGGGAGGGGGGTGTGCGTGCGTGTGTGTGTTTGTTTGTCTTTACTATCACAAGCATTAGCTACAGGTCCTTACAGACTTTTCTTTAGTTCAGGCTTATCTTATCTGTCAAAAAGTTGTATAATTAAGACATATTCCATCCACATTTAGTGGGGAGCAGGAGGAAAGGGCTGCGCTCTGTGCGGAAGCATACGGTGGGTGGTTCATGTCACACTGGAGACAACAACCTTGTTACCCAAGAAGGGAGGATCAAAACGTGTTGTGAAGGGTGTTCATGTTTCAGAGGGGGCCTTACATACGCTGGGGAAAAAAAGTAAGCTTTGCAAATGAGGGTGCATACATCTGGACTCCCCAAACCCACATTTGGCCAAGAAGCGCTGCCCAGCTGTCAAAAGGATTGGCTGGCCTTCTCTTTCAATAAGGTGGACGTATCTACTCAGCACCCTCTAGAGAATGAGATTACTTTTAGTTTCAGTGCCTCAATGTGCATTTATGAGGTAGCATGATCTTCAGAGATTGAAGATATTTTGGTAATCTATTACTTTTGATTATAATAATGATCCTGGCTAATTTTAATGTTTGAAAAATGTTGATCTTGACCTCCCCATGTGCCCATTTTCTCACTTTTGCTCCAGATGCCAGAATGGAGGCAGATGGAGTTTATGCAGCTTAATTTCTTTGGGGTCTATAAGTGGTAAGCATAGGATCAGAGAATAGTATTGGAACTGTACATTTTGTGGTAGTGCAGTACTGTCAGTTTTTCCTGTCTTCTGCTCCCCCGAAAAAGAGCATCTTATCCCCAAGGACTGCAAGCAGATAGCTTTGGATGGAGCGAAGCAGAAAAAGTGGAAAGATTAGCTGGTCATGCCCAGGAGTGTCTTTTCCCTTTAGTGACTCTAGCTCTTGTTTTTCTGTACATCTGGTGTGTGAACTTTTGCTTTACGATGTGCTGCTGTTTCACTCCAAAATAAGATAAGGCCTTATTTTTGTGTATATTTTAGATAACTGTAGATTTTTAAGTTTGTTTGCCTAAAGATTTGGGATGCATCTGATTCTTAAGGAACTTTTCCACTTTCGCTGACGAAAAGGGAGTGCAGATGTTTTCTAATTTGGAAAATTACAGTGTATGCACTTTGCCCTTCAGCTTAAAGCTGAGGTATTCCAAAATCATAAGACAGTGGTAAATCCTCTGTTTTGCATTTTCTTAAACCTTCTGCAGCATCAGCTTAGGTGGAATGAAGTGAATTTGAGGAAGCTGATATTCATCCTGTGGAGGCTGGAAATCAAACTTCTAATCAGTGAAAACAAGTTTTTTTTACCCTGGAAGGGTTGACATTCTTGGTTACAGTGACAAGATCAAAGCTGCCTGCATGAGGTTTTAGCCAGCACTTGAAATATATGGTGGAATATTTTTGTGCTGTTGCTATTCTACAATTGTGTCTTGGATTTGTGCTTGCATCATTTTCTTTGATTAGTTAGGGTCCCCCAGCTTCACCTCTCCAATTTACTGTTCATTGTCAACTGATTCATGAATGCAGAGCCAAACTCCATAGTCAACATATGGCCTGAAGTTAATAAATTTAAATGCACGGAGTAAACTAGAACTAGTATTTTAATGTTGATAGCTTTTGCTGCAAAACTGTTATTACATCTGTCTTGGAGATTTTGATTTTTTTCACATGTTCTTCATGCACATCATTTTGTACATGTGCATGGCATAGCATCTCTTTTTTCCTTACAGGTGCCTAATGGGAAAACATGAATTTTTGTACAAATAAAAGCCTTGTATTCACTGAAATGAAGATGATACAATTTCATCTTTTATTGAAGGCCCTTGATGTTTATTCTCATAAACACCAAAAGGAAAAAACTGAAAACTACATTGGGATGTGGGTGAGAGAAAAGCTTTTAGTGCATGAAGAAGCAAAAATTTCATCTCTCCTTCCCTCCTAATACTGGCAAAATATCCAGGCAATAATGATAAGAATAGGCAAACCTTTCATGGTTCAAGATCAGTATAGGCTCATGAAAGAAAGGTCTCGAAACAGTATACTTTCACTATGTGCTTTCATTTTATTTATGTAGAATTCAAATGTGCTGTGAGACCCCCAGTTGCCTGCACGTACTTTATCTGAATTTATCGAGCCCTCTTTGTGTTGACTTGGAGAGAAAATTGTATTGTCTCTGTGCGTTGGCTGGTGGATAGAGGATAGAATTTTATTATTAGTAACACCTAAAGGTAGCTCTTTGTTTAGCTTACTGAGGTCTGAGTTTCACTTCCCAATTTCCCTATTCAAACTGGGGAAATTTTAGTACTTTTACCATTCAGCATTTGCAGGGTGGATTGGTTAGATCCTATAGAAAGATATGAGCCTGAGGTATGGGCCTCTCCTGATCAATATTAAGATTTCACTTCACTTTACTCATAGTAATGATACAGCCATCATAGTCTCTCATTTCTCCTGATTTGTATTGATACCGGTTCCCAGGGCTGCTGTTGACTCTAATGGGAGTAGGACAAGCACCTTAACTGATTCTGTCTTTCCTGTTTCCCTCCTCCCTCAAGATCTGCAGTGATAGGACATAAATATTTTATTTTACTTTATTCTGAAAGGGCTGAAGACTCGGAAGAGACTGCTTGTGGCATTCCCTTCTATGGAGTGAGCAGAAGATTATTGGGGGCAGTGATCTGAGACCAGCTGAAGGACTAACTCACAGGGATATTTTATTTTTTTCATCCTCATAAGACTCTGAAATGAAAGAGTAAGAGCGACAGCCTTGGGGCCTCAGAGGCTGCAATTTCCACCATGAGTTTCTGTGAGTGTTTTATTCAGTTCCAAGAGTGGGTTTTGGGGTCATCCTCAGTCTGGCATGCCCTAAATCTTGCTTCTCCTTTGCTGTGCTAGCTTTGCAGGCGGGGTGTAGGCTTGGCGGAAGCAGGGCATTGCGGGCGCATGGCCCAGAATAGAGGCTGCATGGATGGTGTGGTACGTGGGCAGCATGCAGGCTCAGCGGTGCTGCAAGAGACAAATGTATGATGCTCTCAGGCTTCTCTGGGGTTTTCTGTAGACGCTACTTCCACCCTAGCCATGGGGGGTCTTTAGTGACTATTCCTTTTATTCTCTGTCGTGAACACCTGCGCTCTTTAAGTCTGTGGAAAATCAACCTGCTTATTTTGTTCTGTAGATAGCTGCTGAGCACTTTGGGGTGGAGGAAAGCCTGATCTTTGAAGATCCATGGGTGTCTTCATCACTGTTGCACCTACCCTTCCTCCTAGCCTTCCTGCAGGATGCTGCAACTCCCACACCTCCTCTCCCAAGCCCTTGAAACCAAGCACGGAAGGCAGGGTGCAGACAGGGCAGCTGAAGTTGGTATTTGGGGCATTATCTGCTCCTGCAGAAAGCTCCATATGCTTTGGCAGCACCTCGCTTGTACTGTATCTAGATTAAATGGTTGGATGTCATGAGGCCATTGCACATGGCAGCACTCCATGATTTCTGAGGATTGTTCAATAGTTCGAACTCTCACACACAAAGAGCTGACCAGAGCACAGTTTTTGTGGAAAAATTTTCTTGTTATACTTGATGTTGCAAAACAAAAGAATTGACAGTGATTAAGTATGGATATATACAGATGGTAGAAATAAAACTTTATGAAATGTTATATGATGAAGAAGCCAGAATGGATGCACCAGTCATTCTGTTGGTATCAAGCATTTGTGCTAACGAGGGGAATTATTTGGGTAGTATGGACATATTGTTGTGTTCCTGTTACAAACAGAAAAACAAAGTAATGAAGAGGTTAAGTGTTTTCTCTGAAGTCAAACAGCCTTATACAGATTCTGTACGCCCTAGTTTCTCCTCCTACTTTGTGCCTTAGTCCCAAAGCTTTATCTTTCCCATGTTATACATTGTTATGTCTGATTTTATGGGCTGTAGCAGTAATTAATTCATGTTTTTTCTTTTTCTGTTTTTGGACAGTTGAGCTGGTAAATTTTAAACACAACAAAATGGGCAAAAAAATCCCAACCCTCTTTTTCGAACTGACTCCTCCTCCTTTCTTTTGATTTTTCTCCCCACCAGAGTGCTTTGACATGAAAGTAAACACTCATCTACGGGCACTTGGAATAAAAGCAAAGGAAATGAATGTCTATCATCACCAAACAGAGAGAAGGAGGAGTTTCTTGCATCTCATTTTATGCTATTACTAGTGATTAGGGTACTTGTTGAAGTAATAGGAGATTTGGAAGGCTCTTCCTCCTGTGTCAGAGGAAACGTGAACAGCCTCATGGAGGAATGTGTGCCCTATATACAAAATAGGTGTTGACTTCATAATTTTCTCCATATACAGAGTTTAAGAAAACATTTTTCCTGTTTTTTACAGATGGCTGGCTTGAGTAGGCAGCTTGTGTGAAGTCATTGAAAAGCTTTGTGGCTGAGCCAGGAACTGAACTCAGCTTTCTTTATTTGTAGATAAGTAACAAAAGTGTGAGGCTGTCCTCCCATATACTGTTGTTCGGCTCCACCACTCCAAATGGAGTGAGTCTCTGTTAGCTGGCTTCCCAGTTTCTCTCCATCTGCCATTCCTTTCATAGGTTTTGGTGACTACTCACAAGTGGCAAATACGTAAGAAGCTCAAGAAAGTTATCACATTGTTTAAGGATAAGATTGCTGGAGAAGTGTGTGTTCAAATGACTTTGGCTTGAGATCTAGGTTCTGCAAGACTAGTTTCTTGGACAGTATTCTTGGCCCCATGGGGGTTTGAATGTATTTGCATGTTTAGATATTTTCTGCTGCAGTGAAAGATTTTGTATTACACTTGTCTTTCAGAGTAACAAGGCACTGACATAAACAAGGAAGCAATAACTAGACTCTTTTTAATCTGAACTTAAGCTAGTCTAAAAATGCATTATTTCAAAGTCTTTGATAAACCTTGCTTGTATTGTGTGTGTGGGAGAGGCCTCAGGTATTTCTGTTTTTTGTCTTTTCTAGCTTGATCACTGTCACCCTTCTACAGGATCTATTGTGTTTAACAAAAAATAATCCAATTTATAAAATGAAAAAAATCCCTATGCTGACAGTTTTTTAAATGTGAAAAGCCTTGTTCAAATAGAGCTTAAGTAGAAGCAGAGAATGAAAGTGGTTTCACTACTAGAGAGAATTTCTTGCTTTAGTGTTTAGACATATGGGTCTGATTCATACAGACACCTGTTCGGTTTTAATACCATACTTAGATCTTACTGGCTGTAGTGTTTTTTTTCCTTCCATGTTTAAACTTGAGTTTGCAAGCCTGGTTAGAAGAGAATGAGTCAGTTGCTGTAACACTGTTTATGGCGCTGTAGTCAACAGGACTGTAAATACCCTGCTTCTTGCGATATCACTTTTGATACGTGCCTTACCTTGCTGAGTGCTCCAGACGACTGGGATATTTAGAGAGGTACAGGTCCATACTGTAAATATTGCAAGTAAAGAGAGTGGCTTAGCAGGTTCATCTGGCTCATGCTTCTTCCTCAGAATTGGTACCTTGAAAAGGTACCTTGTAATGGAGTGGTGAGTACCTGGGCAAAATGCTTCTCCTTGGTGTTGGCTCCCTATGTTTCTGAGGCTAGATAGAGCCTGCTGTGGGATTGAGAAGAATCAAGGCTTGATGGGCAAAAAAAGGCTGCAGCCCTGTGCTTTGTCCAGCCAGTTCTTCAGACATGCTCTGCTGTGAGTTGTAAACATACAGCCCTGAAAAGTCCCAGCTGCAGAAACATGCCTGAGAACATTACTAAGCTTGGATAAAAGCAGTATACAAGAATCTGGGACATAGGAGTTGAAGGGAAAAAAAGGAGCTAGAAAATGGATTACGTCAAGCTCTTTTTGGCCTTTATAAATCAAAGTAAAGCAGTTTTAGTTCAAAACAGATTATCCTGCAATGAGCAATTCAAGCAAACGCCTCTTCCATGACTTTAAACTGCTTTGAGATTTTTACAAACTTGACTGCAATAAATAAACATACGCATATAAATAAAAGATAGCACGCAGAACCATGCTTAACAGAGTATTTGTAACTTTAAATTCCCACAAATCTGAAGATTAAATCTCTTTTCCATCTGATACTCTGCAGCCAGTCTCTTGAGAGTCCTTTGGTTCTGTGAAATTAAAGTATGTAAATCTGAGGCACAAAGATATGTAGAAGGTAAAAACTGTTTTTTGTTGTGACAGAACTGAGATTTTGCCCTCCACTTCCATTTTATGTTACAGAGTCTGGAACATGCCATAACCTCTGTTATATGACTCAAGGATCAACCCTGTAAAGAGACTGGTGTAATGTTATCTGTTCCTTCTGTTCCCTTCAGTGTTTTGGATAAAGCATCTCTCAGTATTTCATGGACAGCATTGGTTTTAGCAGTGATGTAAAATGATAGAATTCCTAGAGTTTTCCTTCATTTCTTTTTTATACAATAAAATCCTCTCTTTTGACATAGAAATCAAGAATCTTGTAAAATCATTCACCTTTGCCTTTTTCTCAGTGTATACACACATTTTTAGGTACTTTTTCCTCACATTTCTTTTTGTAGCTTTGAGGCAGTTTACACAGCAGGTAGAAATGATATAAATAAAACCAAAGTGAGATATTATCTGTGTGAAGAGGAAGAAGGTCTCCCTCTCTTCAGCCTCAGACACCTTCCCTTCCTTTATGTTCTTCCTTTTGAAAGGAGAGTAAGAAATATTTATTTTTTGCACGTTTATAACTGCTCACTTTGTTCCTTGTATGATCTTCTGA
The DNA here is from genome assembly GCF_040807025.1 of Struthio camelus. Taxonomy (NCBI): domain Eukaryota; kingdom Metazoa; phylum Chordata; class Aves; order Struthioniformes; family Struthionidae; genus Struthio; species Struthio camelus. The sequence continues at coordinate 99,522,058 of NC_090942.1, forward strand.
AGCAAGCTTAGCTCCTGGATAATCTTATGCTACTGTACTCAGAAGGGTGGCATCAGATATCCAGTAGGAGCTTTGCACTTTGTCAGCTTTGTTGTTTTAATATGAATTCCACCAGGTGCTTATCTGCCACTTTAGTTCCTATTATTACACTGGGGGTTCTTACTGCTCTAAGAGGCAAAATTAGTGGCCAAAAACTTCTGCTCCACTCCCCTTTCAGGGCTGACACAGACTGATGCAGTTGTAGGACTGGGCTTTGGGAGGGTCTTTTGAGTGGCAGGTCAGCTGTACTTAATTGCTGTACTTAAGTATTTTGATGCAGCTAGATGGTGCCTGTGTCCCTCACACTGGCTGCCTTCCATTTTCAGGATGGCAGGAGTTAAAATTATGCCTAATTTGTGAAATCTGTTTAGGGCTAATTATAATCCAAGTTAAAAACAGACTGATGAGGACCCTGCCAGATGGAATCAGCCTTTGCATTTCTTTCTGGCAGTTGTGGGCGTAGTTAAAAGAAACATCCTCCTCCAGTTCGTCTCTCAGATACTACCTCCTGTCGTAACAGTTCTTAAAAAAAGCAGGGGGAGGAAGATAAAGAAATTAAACAACAGCAGTAACAAAACTCCCTAGCCACCTTCCCCGCCCCCCCCCCCCCCCGACCCCAAGGAAGGATGGAAAACCCCCATTTTAACCTTGAGGCTTAGAAAGAAGTTGCCTAAGCCCAGATGACTCTCACTGACAACATCAGAAGTTAGCTGTGTAGTACAATTTTAAGCTTCCGTCTCCAAGTCTCATGTTATACACCATATGGTCCTTTACCAGCCTCTTGAGTATCTCATTAGCTGGCCTAAAAGGCATGAGAAGGCAGCAGAAAATGGGGATTCCTCTAAAATACTCATCAAGCCATTTCTGTCCCTTTGCTCACTTCTTGTGGAAGAGGTAGGGAACTGGCTTGAGTCACTTGTAGTTGTACTAGAGCAAAGCTGAAGACAGAGACTTGCTGGTGCTCAATTTAAGCTCTTTACTTACTTATTGTTTCTAAATCCTGGGAGTGAACCAAACCATAATTCAGTCAGAGGGAAGAGATAGCAGAAAAATGGTTTTGTTTTAGTCTTTATAAGTCTCTGCATAATAGATCACGAATTTTGCTCTGACTGAAATCTTGTGGCTCGTCTTGCTCTGACTAGATGCATTTTACCTTACCTTTTTTTTTTTTGGGGGGGGGGGGAGGATAAATATAAAAAATGAGAAAGTTTCGTTCTGAGTTAGATAAATGTAAAAAATCACTTGTATTACAAAATATCCCGTCCAGCTGCTGGCTGAATAGGATGAAGTACAGGAGAGGTTTAGAAGTTGGTGCTTTAATGCCACTGAAAGATGGTTTTTGATCTTCTGAAATGGTCTTTCTGTGGAATTTCCTCCCCCTGCAACTCCCTGGTTCTTGTTACACCAGATCTTCAGGGACAGACCCAAAGTACGTATTTTTTCTTAATAAATTTCCCTTATTCTGATCTCAGTTATTACAAAATAAATCAGAATAATTCCATTATGTTCAGCTGAATTAAATCCATTGAGAAAATACTGAGTGAGCAAAATTGAGTCAAAGGTGTCTTTGTGACAGCAGAGCAAATGCTTTAATCTTAGAGCTGGCTATTCTGGTACTAGATTAGGAATTGCAATTTCTTTTAAGTTTGGAAAGTAAGAGTCTGATAAAACCACCAGTATGGAGACTCTTGAGGAAATGCTTGACGTGGGAAATAACGTCATACCAAAAGAGCTGAAAAGATTCTTGTCACTGGAGATTCAGAGTATCTGTCTCCCTAGTTTATTCAGTTTTTCCTCTGAAGATGTCTAAAAGAAGGACAAAATTGCTAGCAAAGTTCCTTCTCACCTCCTGCCCCCCTCCCTTTCCTAGTCACAATAATCTGCTACTTTTTAAGTTTAGTTTTATGACCCATTGGAGAAATAGAAATGCTTCTTTTCAGACGTGTAAAGACTGTCTTAGTAAACTGGTGCAAGAAGGTTTGCCTGCTGCCCAAAGACTTTTTTCCTTTAAACTTTGATCAGCATCATCTCTTCATCCAGCGTTAGACATGATATTTCTTTGCCTGCAGCCGGTAGATGATTCTGTAAATATTCTGTAAATAATTGTCAGAGGATGGGAGGGCAAAGGGGCTACAAAGAAACACCTGCGTGCTTTAAATATAGCCTGTCAGGTCAACCCTGGCAGGAACATTGCTCCACTGGAGCTTTCAAATCCACATTGCCCAGGCCCCCAAGAACCTGTTTTTTTGATGTACAATTTAGTGAGGCTACAAAGTAAAAGACCAAGAGTGGAATTATCGCATCTTCCCTCATTTGCGATAGGGAGTACTTTATATATCTTTAGCCCTAAATCTGTTGGAAGTTGATTGTAAGCCACTGATTCACGCACTGAGGAGAAGGCAACGTATTTCAAAGAAGAAGGTGCACCCACCTGTCTTGTGAACAGTCACTTCAAAAGGATTGCATGAGGTGGTGTGTGTAGCTACACTTCTCTGGAAAGTATGGCACAGAGAGAAAAGCTTTATGTTTAAAAAAAAAATCAGTATTTGTGTAGCAATTTTCACTTTACATAATTTGAATTTTAATAGATGGATTCTTATAATTGTGGCAGACTAGAAAGAAGCAATAATCAAGAAGAGCCAAAGGAGGATATTGCTAAGTAATTACCATACAATTTAAAATGCGTATTCCATTCTTTTCTGCACTGGATTTCACAAGCATAGTATGTGAAGAAGCTATAGCTGAGAGTCACTGCTGGGAATAGAACAAAATACAGGCCCCCTTGGTAGTAGTTTGTGTTTTCCCCTCCAGCAGGTGCCCCAGGGGTTGGTGGTAAATGAAAAGATACCCTGATGGCTATGCATGTTCATCAGAGCAAGAATCATTTGCAGATTGGATTCACAAATAAAAGAGCCTCGTAAACTGAGGAAGACATAAAAACTGCTTGTGAGAGAATGTGAGTGAAGATGGGGAAGTTGGTTCTTGCTTATTCTCGATCATAGATGGATAGACTATTAAAATATTGTCCACTGTGACTTCAGCAGGAATTCCCTTTATAAAAAGCTTGATGATAAAACTTTTAGAAACATTTGTCGAATGGTACAAGTGTCTACTGGTACAAGTGTCTACCAGAAATGTGTACAAGTTTCTACCAGAGAACTGTCTCTTGTGCTCAAGTCTTAGTGCCTGAGCAATTAGCAAAGCAGCAGTCAAGACTGAATTTTAAACTGCTGTGGGGTTCCAGCTTGGGTTTGTGGGGTCTGTGTTTTCTTTCTTTGTGTAGCTTTTCAACAAATGTTTTCAGCTTTCTGCAAGTGCACAGACATGTCATACCAAAAAGTGGATGAAGCAGGGCTTTTTTTTACCCACTTGGTAAAAAGGAAACAGAGAAGAAGAAAAAAATCCCCTTTCTGATAATAAACACCACTCAATCTGTGATTGAAAAGCCTCTGTTGAATAAAGAATTGATTTCACCAGTCTGTTTGCTTGTCCTACCTTGCAGGGTTTGCTACATAAGAAAAGCATTTCAGGCCTCGCTTGAGAGAGGGGCTAGATTACCTGTATCTTTAATATCTGCTAGGCTCTTCATTGCTGCTCTTCTAGCAAATGTCTAGCTTGATTGCCTCTCCAATTCTTTGATGTAAATCAGCAGAAAAAGGGTATTTTGTAAGACTGCTGCATTGTCAAAAGACAATTGACTTTTTTTTAATTCTCTGAAGAGGGGAGGGGGCTATAATACCCAGATACGCATGGCTCAGTGATGCACTTTTAACTTTCATCCATTTGTGTGCGAGGAAAATAGATGAAAGTAACCCTGGAAATGTATTTACCGTGTTTGGAGACACGCACGTTTTTGCTCTTGAAGACATGTTCTTGCTCTTAAAGCAAGTTGGACTATTCTTATTATGGAAAACAACTACGAGTTTTGTATTATGCTCTTAATTATTGTGTACATTATTAAGGAGTCCCTTGCCAGCTGTGTTCTGGAGAGTGCCTCTTTTACACAAAAAGATGAAGCTAGGCAAGTTATACTGAAAAGTCCTTTGGCTGTTTGGTCTTGTGCCCTAAATTTATGCTCTGTTCAATTCCTCATGTAAAGGAACAACATGATAAACTCCAGTGTGAGCCTGCCTGCTAAGAAAAGGAAGAAGACCTGGATATTTCACCCTTGGCTTATGTGGAGGTGAGCCAGTAGGTTTTTTCTGATCAAGAACTGTCTCTTAGTATCTCTAGATTGGATTTATCTTTCTACATTGTCTCTGGAATAGGTATTTATTTATTTTGTATTATTGCCGTTGCGTTGCATTGCAGGTTTTGACCTGCAGGTGCTGTAGCCACAGAAGGCACCGGGCAGCTGTAGGCTGGATGGGAGGCAGGTGCCTTGCCCGAGCTCTCTCCTGGCAGGCTCAGGTTTGTCTCTTCAGACTCAAGCTTACAAGAACCCAGGGCCCTAGGTTTCCCCTGTGCTAGTGCTCTTGATATTGCTTCTATTCAAAAAGCTTTTCTTTTCTAGCAAAACTATTTTTGTGGTAGGTGTAAATGCTTTAAGTAACCTCGAGTTGCACTAGCACGGAGACTGTTTATCATGAAGACACTTTGTAACAAGACAGTTTGTTCCTCTTCCCAACTGAACTCTTGTGGCTAAACTGTGCCCCACTGAGGGAATAGAGGAGGGGTGTTTTTATCAGTCTCATTGTGCTGATACTGAACCAGCAGTAAAACCTGCAGAAGAATAGACAGGTGGTTTCTTTTACTACTCCAATTAGCCCTTCCAAGCCTATGGACTTGTAAGCTAGTGCTGAGGAACTGTAATCCATGATGTGTGTCTGTTCAAGGGATGAGCACATGCTTTTGATATCTAGAGCTGTCAATCTGGCTGTTTCAGGCACTTCCTTTTTTTTTTTTTTTGAAAAAAATTTTAATTTTCTTTCTGAGTTTTGTGCAGGAGCTGTGTGGTTTTGTTCTGCTTCCAGAATCAAAGAAAAGAAAGGAAGTAGAAGATATTGCTCAGAAATAAATTCATTTTATCATTAATATAAGTCACTAAAGAAAAATATAAGGAAATAGCCCCTATAAATGAGTCCAGATCAGCTTCCCCTACTGGCATATACAGTTTCTCATCCTACTTCTTTGGTACTGTCTTTTACATGCTGAGGCTGAATTAGTTGCCAGTATAGCTGTAGTGCCAGCACTATGTAGCAAAGCCATACAAAAGCACTTTATACCTGCCAAAAGCACTGCTATTAAAGTCATTTACACTGGATTGCTAAACAAAAGCAGTCATGCCATCAAAAGCTGGTTTAGATTCCTGTAAATGCACCTAAACAAGAGCTATTGATGATGTAGAAATGTTGCCAAAAAACCCGTATCTCTACCCAACACTATTACATAGATAAAACTTCCCAAAGTAGACCTGAATAGAAAGAATCTGACTCATGTGTATGTGTTTGTGTGTATCTGCATGCATATATGTATGTATCAAATTTTTTGTTTGAGAAGCAGGGATTCCCAAGTTGCTTTTTTTTTTCTAATCTGAAAAATATAATTTTTTTTCTTTTCTTGGAAAAAGGTCAAAAAGACACTTTGCTTTCAATTCACCTAACAAAATCTATCTAGAATTTAATCATTCAGGTTCCTTCTATTATTCAAGAGAAAGCAAGAAGCACTTCCAGGAGTAAGTCATCTATCATTTGTCTTAGGAAGGCATAAATATGCTTTCCGAAGTTTCCAGTTTCCATCTCCCCATTAGCTATAGAAGGACCCAGACAGCTAACTTACACTAGATAATTAACCTTTTAATGGCCAATATTAGGTGTGATGTAGCTCCTTCCAACTAACTTTCTAAATAATTCACAGGATATAAAGAGTAAGCAAAGCCTTGAGCTGATGCCAGACAAGCTCCTTGCTGCACTGGTGGGAACCCTGCCAGCAGGCTGCGGTGTCCTGAGCAGGCAGTGGCAGGGGCCCAGCCTGGCCGTGGCGAGGAGCGAGGTCTGCAGCTGCCCCAGGCTGCTGGGTGCACGCTGGGAGCTTCCCGCCTTCCGCTGTGGAGGTGGGTAGGGACCTGTCCCATGTTCTCGGGGATTCAGCCCTTGTTAAAATGCCTAGTGCTTTTCCTTGTTGCTTTTTGCATGAAGGAGTCCACCTCTGCAAGCTGGATGACTGGAGAGTCATTCCTCTAAAGGAACCAAGCAGTTGGTAGCTTCTCCGTGCTATGGTGGGACAAGCTTTCTTCTGAAGTCACTGAAAATCTAGTCATTCCTGAAAGCCCTGTATCACTGGCAGGGGATTTGGCAGCCAGTTGGAGGTTGTCTGCATGCATTCGGTCACACTGCACCTCTCTATTAACCAGCAAAAGAATATTTGAGTGTTTGGTCTCTGTTTCATTTATTGATTTAAGTCTATGCTGCTTTGTACTTTCTCACAAGGTGTGACAGTCACTCATGAATGACTTTTATATTTTCTTGTGGCAGAAATCATGTGGCTCCTCATTTTGTGAGCTTAAAAGTCCTTGCAGCAAGAAGCTTTACATTTCTTTGTGCAATAGCTGTGAACACTGTGAATTCAGGAACATTTTTTTCAAAAGCCAGGGCACATGTGAATTCCACAGAGGTTAGTTTTAGAAGTACAACATTTGTTGCTCCATTTACTGAAATGAAGTGTATGGCTCTGCATCCTCATGGGATTTTGTGTTAGTTAATTTTTAGCAGAGATTTTGCAAACCTCTGCTAACTTTTTCTACTACTTTAGTTTTAGAGTTTGGAAATTATTTTGTTTTGTTTTTCCATTTCTTGATAGAAGACCCATGGCTCAGAAAATGAAAGAAACGGCACAACTGATGAACAGAAAAATTATGAACAGAAAATCAGCCCAAGCTCTTTTAATCAATTGATGATGAAATTATCTGTGAATGTGTTTTTTTCACTGTTTGACCCGTAGTTTTATATAAGGCTAAGTAATATTCATCATAGAAAATTTTTTCTGTTCCCCATTGTCAGCTGCTAAGTAAATTACTAGGGAATAATTTTTCTGTCATTCAGATAGATCTATAATGCACAGATTCTGTTACCATCAGAGAGTCCATTTTGTAGCTTTATAAGCAGGCAATGTGTGTGTTTCTGAAGTTTGAAAGAGTTTGATCCCATGTTTTTGGTTTAGGTGGCTCTGAAGGTTCACAAAGATGCACTTCTGCATGTCACTTCTCCATCTTCCTCAAAAAATTAAATATAGAATCCCTCTTGAAGAACATACTGCCAGGCTCTACAAAACTGTAATACTCTTAAGACAGGAGGAAGGCTCTTTATGAAAATCACTGCTTTACTGCAGGCAGGATCAGGGTTGGCTTAGAGCTTGTGAAAATTAGAGGCAAAACTCAACTTTCGTACCAGCGCAGTGAGACAAAACCAAGTTCCTTTGTCCTCTACTGCAGGTGGTGAAATTCGGTGTGGTGCTGGCAGTGGGATGGCTCCTCCAGGTGCTGACCTCTCTGTCTGTCTCTTAGACTTCAGCAGCAAGGATAGGGGGGTGTCTGGCAAACACCAGTCTTCTCCTTTTCCCTGTGTCTACTGAGTTTATGTGCAAACCCCAGAAGACAATGTCATCGTGGGAGGGGCAAGGAAATGAGGGTTAATATATCCAGCCTCTGCCTTTTCCTCTCTACTTCATTGTGTTACTTTACAGTCTCTTTCTGTAGCAGCATAAAGGGGTTGAATCAGAGGTGAACTAAAACTGTGCTGGACACCCAGAAACTAAAACTGTAGGTGTCCCTGCTGGTTTCCAGGAGCTGGCTTGGTCTTGGTCAAAGCTGCTGAAGGATGGTGATGGGGCTGCTGCTGCTGAGGCAAGCCACAAGCAGTGACTGCTGCTGCTGGGAGACACAGGAGATGATTGTCCATTGCTCAAGGCTGTATTTAGGGGATAATTTCACTTATGTAAACCTTGTGGGTGATCAGCAAATGAAAGAAGTACTCTGTGAGCTTGTTGTACGTTATACGTAAATGCCATGAATTATGCTTTGGTTTCTGTAGCTCTACTGTCTAATCCTAAGACTAACTTTGTTGATCCGCATTTTCTCTGCAATGCTTGCTCTGAAGTGCAATTGCAAAGTAACTAATATTTATAACAATTTGCCCTATTTACCTTCTATTGCAATGTGGAAAGCTAATCTCCTTTCATTTCTGACCTGACTTAATATTCAACACCCCTTTTTTGAAAGCAGAGAGCTGAATTTTCATCATGAATTACAAAGGCATAAAATCTATCTCTTCAGGAAAGTCTATTCTATAAAGGTAGGAAACTCAAGCTAAGTCTTCAAAATGGAAACTTTCACTATCTTTTTTTAAAACGTGCACAAAAACAATCTTTAGTTTCTAAAATGCACACTATAGAAATATATAGTGGAGAAGCGATGAAAAGACTTTCAAAGAAATGTTGCTTGACAAATGTAGTACATTAGCCACAGCCTTTGTGAAATCTCTGCGTTGTAATGTTTTGACAAAACAGGGTTTGAGGCACAACACATTATACTCCTTCTGTCAGTGGTCAGAAATCTGAATAAATGGCAAATGATTATGTATTTCAAGTGAATGAATACATGAAACAAGTTCTTAGCTTTCAAAGCCTGGCTATTTGATATGTAGCCATAACTGCCTGGCAACTAATGACATAAAAACAAACTGGAGTGAAAAGCTATGGCGCTGCACAGGATTCTGGGTATCTACTCGTAACTAGATATTTTGGATCATCTGAAAAAAACTATATAGCCTCACATTTTGTGTCTTCGGTGAAATATTATATACCTGCATTGTTCTCCCTATAAATGAAGTTAATTAGAGTATTAGTGACATAAAATTGCTTAGACTTTTTCTTGTTTTTTTAAAGGTATGTGAGGTGCATATGATATATGCAGGGTATTGTGTGTTTGCTCACAAGGTGGCGGGTATCCATGCTCTATTAAGGCCAAAACAAGGATGCTTTTGGATGTTAATTCTTGTGCTTAAGAAGCCTGTATCTTTTATCCAAGGGGAATACATTGGCCTTAACTGCACAAGTAAAACTCAAGTGGTTTGTTCATGTCACCAGAATTCCAAGACAAATGTTATAACAGGGATCAGCCACCATGTATTATATATCTACAGACAGTGAACATTTTTCTCCCGCTGTTCTTCAGGACTGAGACTTCTTTAGTTGACAGTTATGGAAAATCTGAAGTGCCTGGAATGTGCAAAAATAGAAAGTTCCGAATGCATTTAATAAAACTTTAATTTGTGAGTTATGTCAGAGTAGAAATAACTACTGATGTCTGAAAGGTGCATCAGTCCAGACAAAGTTCTATATCTGAACTTTCAAAAGAATTTAGTCTTTCTTGCCAAGTAGGCTTTACATTATTTTCATTCCTCCTACCTGCACCTGTTTTTCCATGTTTTTTTAATGCCCCAAATGACCTGCTTGTGTGCAACAAATCTTAACATACCTTCTTTCTTCCTAATGTTTCAAATGGCTTATCTTTTATGCTAATATGTTCTGGGGGAGTAATGTGTGTGTTTAGCCTTTTTCCTTTTTTCTTTCTCCTTGTGGACTTTGGCAAGGGTGTTCTGTACAGGTCTCATGTCTTTCTCGGACTCTGTTGCTATATTTCTTAGGTGATTGTTCCCCAAGCCAAGAAGCTTAAAAAAGCCTTAAGCCAGCTCAGCAGATGATGTCGCATCAGATGAAGAACACAGCACACATTGTATGAGTGTGCTGAGTAGTGTTTAGAAATGCAACCCTGCTTTACCCCTTCATCCCATCCACACTTTTGAACAAGACATTTGATCTTTTAGCTAAAATTTAGGAGTCCCTGTTTGCAGTAATTCTTAATATACAGGGTGTCATGATGACTTCAGCATATGCAATGTCATAGCAGCTGAGGAACTGCAGTTCCCTCCCAGCTGAGGGAAGGCCTCACAACCACTATCCTGTGTGCATGGTTGATGAACTTCTTAACTGAAACTTTCATTTAGCTGTAGGTATGCAGTTTGGTTTACTTCAGATGGAAGCGTCGATTTGTTTTAATTTCTTCCTGCTGTGAAGAACTTTCTCTTTCTGTTGAGGATTTTATCATATGGGTTCTGCAGACCTGCCAGGACTCAGCAAAAACTTCCTACAGGTTTGGGCTTCTATTTCTGTCTCAGTGCAGAAATCATATCAATCTGTAGTCAACTGCAAGTCTGGATGATCACTGTAGGGCTCCTAAATGTTTGCAAGGCTTAAACAAAAAGTTTTCATATGAACGAAGGCTGTATAGTTTGTATGATTCTCTTATTTTTCTTAGAGGCGCACATATCAATGGCCAACGTGTAGGGATAAGCAGAACCAAATATTGGTGAGCAGAGATCAGCAAGCGAGCACTGAAGAGTAAAACGAGGGATTGCTGTCATAGCAATTGTAAAGGTAAGTAGCAAGGTAAAGGAACTAGGTGAAGAATTAGAATTTAGTCATGTATCCATTATAATGGTATCATTAAAATAGACATTTTAGCATTTTTTCTTGATAATGCAGTGTTGTTACACAATTTTTTAAATATTATTTGCCTTTAGAGGTTCTGCAAGGGAGGAGATTGTGAATAGACTGCTTGTAAGTAAGTTATTTTTAAGCTCAACGGGAAACATTCCCTTCTTATTTCTTCAAGTTGTGACTGAAGAGCAAAAGAAAGAGCTGCCATTTGCTAAAAGAGCGTTGTATTAGCTCTGGTGACAGCAGCAACTCACCTTTTAAAAGATGACTTCTCTTCCTGTTGGACCTGATATTGACGTTTGCTCTAGCGTAAATCAGGAGTAACCTGCAGCAGCTGGTGCATTTGCACTGAATACGAAAGTAGAATAAGCGAGATCAGAACTATCTGATCAGAACATTTTTTCGAATGTGGTAAAGCACTCCTGTAGCCTCTGGTACTACGTATTTCTTGTCATATTTTATTGTAAGCGGTCAAGATAAATGTGGGGACAGTGGAGTTCCACCTGCTCAAAATCACGTCTGTCTCAGATCATGACTGACTCAATAAGTATTGAATTCTTCAGTCATTTCTGCTAATTGTACCTTAAGAAAAATGATATTAGCTCTTTAAATCCTCTGAAAAATCATTGGACTTACTCAAGAATTCAGGAGAAAATTCCATGCCAGCACAGGTGTGGCCTGGCATAACTCCCAGGATGTAAAAGAAAGTATGCCAATGAGACAGCATGTGCTAATTTGACAGTTAAAAATGAAAGGAGTAAGCAGGAAGTCAAATTTTGCAAGGTGACTGACAAGATATGGGAAGTGCATCTCTGCTGGCAGACACATAAAAATTGAGAACTGACACCCTTGTGAAGCCAGCATAGTAGGAAGTGTGAAAGAAAAGGGAGCCCTCAGAGAAGGAGGCTGAGGAAGCATTGGAATGACTGTATCTGAGAAGATGGTTAAAATGTGGATTTCGGTGCTGCTTTGGCAGTCAGACGAAGATTGTTTGCACAGTAATTCAAAACTAGGTGATGTGAGGAGGAGGTGAAGAATAAGAAAGAAGAGGAGGAGGTGATTAGCCCTGGGGAGTAGAATTTTTTTTTTCTTCCCTAAAGCAGCAGGTGCCAGCAGTAGGTGTCTCTGAACTTGAAGGTTACTGAAGTCAGGAACACGTAAAGATTTGCCTTCCTCATGCAACTGCAAATCAGTGAAACTTGTCATGGTATGTTATGCTGTGGACATGGACTTTCAAGTCATTTTACATATGCCACTGAACAACTCTTTTACAGTTGTAGTTTCTCAGGACTAGTGTAGGAAACAATATATGAACGTACAATTTGGAAGAGGATCCATCTCCCATTTTTGGTTTCCTAAGTTATTGAGTTCTTTCTGTTCCCATTTGCCTGTCTTGCTAATCTGTGTCAGATAGTTTGAGAAAGAAGAAATCTGCAAGTGTGAAAAAAGAGCAAATGCAGTATAAAACTGAGGGGGAGAGAGACAGAAGGCAGGGAATCTTTTTATAGTTCTGAGGGAGAGAAAAATAGACCAGGGAAATATATTGAACAATAAAGCTATAATGCATTCTTGATGCACCACATCAAGGAAAAAATAACTAATTAAAAGTCAAACCTTCAAATCTTCTTACTGCTTCAAGAGACTGAGTCAGGGCTGAGTGGCACAGAAGAATTAAAGCTATTTGTACAAAAAGTACATCTTGATTTAAAAAAAAAAGTAACTGGCAAGGTAAAGGGACAGCTTAGAGATATACTTGAACTTTTATAACATTTTTGGAGTATTACTTGATTTATTTTTCCCCGTCTGTGGTTGACTGATGATAAGAGAAACTCTCAAGCATAAGAATGATTTTGTAGATTCTTAAGGTGGGCCTGATAAAAGCAGTAACCCTGTAACTATCTCTATGATTGTTCAGATTGTCTACTGTTGATGTGTTGAAAATTTGTCCCTAGACAATTATCTTTTGCTCTGATTTCACTTTGTTTCTTTGCCATCTTAGCTTATGAACTTGATGAAAATGATGGTCCAGGATCTGCACCATATTTTGGGCAGTTTGCACCACATTAGTGGCAGGAAGAAAGATTTCCCAGAGGTAACACTGAATCAAAGCAAATTGTTCTGACATTTCTGTTCTTCTCAGTCTAGCACTTTTGGTGGATTGGATTAGGCTCTTTTTATTCCATCCATTTTTCTGAATCTGTTCCTGGTGTCTGCAGGAATCTCTCATAACTAATGACAGTCCAAACAATTCTTCTAGCTACACCTAGAGTTTTTCAGTACATAATTGATCTAGGATTAGCAGAGTGCCTAAGCGTTTTTGTCCCAAATCCTTCCTGTTTCAAGGACGGATGTGTTGAATAGAAGGTGCTTGCAGGGCTTCCCCTTTTGCAATGGCAACATGGCAATATGCTGATGGTCTGGATCTATATTTGTTTGAAAGTTTCTTCTATTTTTCTTGAAAACCTGATGACCTGTTGTTAAATTCTCCAGTCTTTACTGCTTCGATCACTCCCAAGGGAAGCCCTTGGGCAAGAAAAAAAAAGATAAAGCTAGATGTTTAGGGTATTTTGAAGCCTGGACTTCTGAGTAGTGTTGCTCTACAAATAGCGCCCTTAGAAAACCTTAGCGAGATTTTCACATGTGCAGGTGTGTGCACCTGTGGATGTGTTTAACATCTTGCAGGTCATATAGAAAGTAATGAAGTAAATTGTGAAATATTACAAACTATTTTAAGATGCTTTTTTTTTAAAGATATTCTTGGCAACTTAGGGAACTACTGTACAAGAAAAACAAACTTAAGTGAGTGACATGTGAGAATATGTGGATAGAAGTTGATGTGAAGGTTTAAAGATTGATGGATACTTAAGATTTATGTATTATCTATGTTTCTCAATGGAATAAGAAATCTTCCTTCTCAAACTACAATTTGCAAGATTAAGATAAAAAAAAAATCTATTTCCTTCATATTTACAATACAGCAGGGTGGAATAAGCTATTTTCCTCTAAGATTATTGCCCGCAGAAGTCCACAGTGTTTCATAAAATTCATAGCACAAACACTAAAATAATTAGACTTTGCAAATCTTCTTTTGAAATCCATGCCAGAAGTAGATATTTCACAAAAAATTGTTAAGAATTTGAGGAGCTAAATTTTCTCAAAAGCAATCATAGCCTTTGAGATATTATGTTAGTGATGTTCATATTTAAGAGCATTTTAAAAAGTGGGGTGAGGGTGGGCTGTGTATTCAAAGCAGTTTTTGGAACTGACTGTTCTGAATTTCCTCCCATTTCCTCTTTGCGTGGAGCACTGTTGACAAGTTGTGAAAAAGCAATAGATTCACTCAAAGGTACAGAGCAATATGTGCCTGGACGCTTTACTGGCAAGGGTGAATTATATTTTTTTAATGGATAGTTTTCATTTCAAGCATTTTTCTCCTCCAGATTCAGTGCAGGGTATATCTTTAGCAACTAGAGATGAATGCTGAAAATAAAGAACAGATTTGTTGATAGCAGTACTCTAACCAGCCCATCCTATTAACTCTCTTCCTTCAGTACTGACACCTTGCTTATCTTTGAGGGGACTAAAGAGCAATAGTGGCAGGATGAGAGTCAGAGATGAATCTGAATGCTTGGCCTCAGGCCATTTGTCCCAAAATACAATGCCAGCCTTTATAACAATATGCTTCCTCTGAATAATGAACAGGTCTTGCTTTATGAAAAATACCTCTCTTCAGAAAAACAATTTAAAAAAATGGCAGAATAACCCTTATTCACTGCAGTCTGCCAACCAAGAAAGCAAAAAGACAGGAGTACAATATAAAGTTCTTTTTGCTGACAACTAAATCAAAAAATGTCATTCCACTAGGCAAACAAATACATGGTTTGGAGAAAAATATACAGGTGAGGACTGTACACTATATCCTGTTCCTTCCCACAGAGAGAGCTGACTCTATTTAAGGGTCTCATCTTTGTGAGTTATTAGTATTGTGGGCAGAAATGGTGAACTGATGCAAAGCGCTGTTTATGCACTCCGCCTCCATTTCAAACAGTGGTTAGGTCCCGTGGCTGAAATGACTTATTTAGAAAGCATTTCTGTTCCTTCACTGCTTTGCATGGATGGGTATACAGACTCTTTCTGAGCAAACATTCATCGTTTTGCATTAACAATAGGTTGTCTATGTGATAACTGCAAGGATGAAAAAAAAATACCCAAAACATTGGTGAAGCCCATTAGATAGTTGTGATAAACTTTGTGGGTTCTAGTCTTTGACTGAGGGCTCTAAAGAGGTCTTATAATCTTTGGAGAATTAACACAGAAGCCTCCAAATCCGAAAGCACAAGTGCCTAGGCCAGAGAGTTGGGCTTAGAGGATCAGCACAAGTGTGGTGATTGTGAGAGATTTTACACAGTGCGATGGGCCTAACTCTTCTAAGGATACAGAGGCAGGCTCTATGAGCTCTGTATCTGGCATACACACAGAGCATTTATGCTAAATTGCTTGTGATTTCATGTACAATTTTTGCAGATAATCCCACCTGTAACAGGAACCCTTGCTTTCTGTGAACGTTAACATCAGCTACATGTGTAAAGTGTGAAGTTGAAAAGCATTGGTATCATACATTTGTTTACCAAAAAAAAAAAAAAAAGTGCATGTGTGGAGAGAGGTTGGGTACCTATAAGACCTGAAAATAATATGGAAGTTAAAAATTTTGTATGTTATAATGCAACCCTGAAAATACATTTCCACAGAAGAATGAATGAAAATATGCATGAAATCCATATAAATATCCATTATACTGTAGTTAGCACAGCACTAATGGCCCAAGGAAATTAGGGGTGCATGTATTTTGCTCTTTTTGCTCATTCTTCCATGCCCCTGATTTCCCAGAACTACATATGGAGTAGTGGAGAAATGAAAGGACAGCTTTGTTTTCTGCTGCAAGTTTCTTATTCATTTTCACACTTCACACTTTTTTTCTGGTGACTGAGATTTTTATATGAGATTACTGGCATTCCTGTTTACTTCAGTTGATGCTAAAGGAGTGAAATGCTTCAGAAATCAGTTTTAATCCAAAACCAAACTATTGACTATGAAAGCATTAGCTCAAAAGAGAACAAGCTTAGCCAAAATCACGTGACACTTCCTATTTCTCCGCTCTTACTGAAACCTAAATTGAGAAGTGTATCTTCTCAGTGACCTCTCACTTTTCAACAGCTTACACCCTCGGTTCCCTGCCTAGCTATTCTACATTACAAGTTATGGCTAAAATTTTTATTTTCTTAATAGAATATTGTTGAAAACTAAGTCTCTTGCCTGACTGTCATGTCCAGGGAAGCATGAAAACTGTAATGCTAAAAAGATTTGCTTTTGCATTCTTTACATTTACTCTTTTGAAATCCAATTACAAAAATGGACAGTGCTAACATATAAACAAATATTAAATTATTTGTAGTGCCTTGTCCAACTTTAGTGACAAATGACTTTTTTTTTAAAGTATAATTTCACAGCCATGGGAAACTTTAATCAGTAGGAAAGCATAAATACTGAGTAAGTGCTTGTGATGCAGAAGGTTAAACTTGCTTCTGAAAAAGCTTGCCTCTGTTCCTCCAGTTGCTCAGACACATATATCTTAACAGAATTTGAGTAGCAGCCACAGCACAGAGAAGAACTGAGGTCTGAGAGTAGCAGACTGGCAGTACCATTAGGCAAAAAAAAGAAGTCCCTTCTGTCTCGAGTGAGAGCCCATCTTCAGTCTTGTGAACAAACTTGTTCATATGTAACTAAATGGAGGTTGCTGGGTAAATTGTGGGACCTCTGAATTTGAGTTGGCTTGGATGCCTAAGTTTGATATAGTCTCTTCCTTCTGTCCTTCCCAGTCCTGAGGTGACTAAGACCTCAGTCTGCAATTGGCAGTCCTTCTCAAACGGCTCTCTTCCCTACCCACAGAAGCCCTTTGCAGTTTGGTGGGATATGTAACATGTTTTGTGCCTGTAGGATTCCTGTTGTTTGATTCTGCCCTCCCGCCCGATGCAGAAACATTATGCGTACACACTTGTTTTCTTCTGGTGTTGTTCATGGACTCTACTGAAAGTGATAGCACCTTTCTGCTGTTGGGAGGAGTACTTTTACTTTTCACGAGGTTTCTTGTAGATTCTTCTCCGAAGAACCCTACTGGAACACAACTCTAAATGACAAAAAGGGAGACGTGGAGTTATTGTGAAATAGCATCCTTTTCTTAGTGGCTTGAATGAATCATAGACTTACAGAACAAATTCAAGAAGGCCAACACACCAACAACTGGCAATAAATAAAAGGTGAGAACAGACTAGTAATAACAAAGACAAAGAGCCAAGGATCTAACTCAGCAGAAACACATCCAGGCAGTCTTTAGGCAGAAACTACAATGTGTTGTTATGTTCAAGAGAAATAAAATTCTGTTATTGCTGTATAAGTGCTGGATTTTTCAGTCTAGTGGCCAAGCTTGAGCGCTGCGAGGGAATGGTTTGAAGAAAAGGCTTCGGTTGACTCAAAATGGAAGGTTGTGAGATTTTTTTGGTTTGTTTTGTTTTTGGTAAAGCAAAGACCTGAGAAATATGCTTCTGTTCAGTTACAAAACATTTGATACAAAACCCAAATAAATCATTACTTTTTGAAGGTATTTAAACCTTTTTAAAAAATGAGATCAGTTTCAAAATGATGTGCTGGTTTTTATTTCTTTGTTTTTCAAATGTTAAAACACTTCCATTTTCCCTCCTTCTTTCCCGCTTGAAAGTACTTATCAAGTTTGACTAAATTCATGAATACTTGTCTAGAGTACATTATAGGGCACACAAATTAAAAAGAACCCTTGCATTTTTGGGTAAATTTACCAAATAAATAGATCAGCATATTTATACACAATTTCTTTTGTGTATAAAACATTTTCTGCAGAAAAATAAATGATGCATTATATTTATAACTCATCAAACATTTCTATCAATAAATTTGACATTAAAAACATATCTAAAAGACTTCCTCCCTCAAAAAAAATCTCCACATTTTTCCAGACTACGTGAAATATCGTTATTAAGACTGTGAGCATGAATTTGCTTTCTTTCTTCCTTTAAGCATGAACCTTCATTAAGCAAAATCATTGTATGTGTAACTATATGCATACATATTAATAGGGAATGTTTTGTAATATTACAGCCCTAAAACTGAAGAAACAACATATGCATTCTTATATGACATGTGCAGTCTTTTGTGAGGGGCAGGTCTCTGCAGTCATGAAAAAATCAAGGTTCATGTTAAGATTCCAATAAATGGTTCTTTTCTGTGTAGTTCATTAATAAGGATACAGAGGCTTTTGCAGCCAGCCTGTCCGTGCATCCCAAACTCATCATAGCTAATCTGGGAGTTCCCATGTTTTCCCAGCAGAGATGTATGTTGCCACTCCAGCAGCGGTATGAACTTGGCCTAATGATGTTCGTATATTTTCTTATTATTTCTGATGCATTGAGAAAGACAAGCAAGAAAAGCAAAATGTTTAATCGGCTCAGAGGTTTTGAGACATTTTCTCCTGCTGTGCTGAAAAGAGCTCTGAGACCATCTTGAGGGTACGGAGGAAAGGCACCAGGACTTCTTAACAGAAAATTTTAGCACCATAGGGAGAACTGTTCTTTTTAGTATAGAGCCCTATACTATATGTTGGTGCTTGCCTCTGTGCATTTGTCCCAGAAATAGGAGACTGCAGGGAAGGAGAAGGCACGATGCAGCAGCTGGGCTGCGGTGATTGATTTCATCTCCATTTGCAGTCAGCCATCAGCAGACCTTTAATAACAACACAGTGTTGTTGCGAGATGAGGGCTTCCACCTTGGGACTCTTCGACTTTCTTCTATCAATGTCTTTACACTGGCAGAATGGTCTTTTGTTACTATTCTTCCTTCTGGATGTCTCACCTGATATTTGTAATAATTTATGCCACTTGGACATATTTTTGCTTTTACCACTGAAGCAAAAGATTCTGAAGCACTGAAGATCACATATGGCCTTTTGGGGGTTTGTTTTCTTTAGATACAATTTCAATCTTTTAGAAATGTATTGGGGGGCTGAGGGGTGGATGGTGCTGCACCTGTGTTGTGTAGTGACGTTCAACTCCTATGTGGTAGGAAACTGGAAAGAAGGATGTAATCTGTAGCTTTTATTTACGAGGAATTTGGAAGATGAAAAGATGATTCCAAAAGAAATGATGAGCAACCTTATAGTGGTTATGATAAAGTTAATACTGCATTTCGGCCTTGTAGATTTAACTGTACCAAAGTCTATGGAGATGTCCTACAGTACGCTCAGATAGCTACTGCTTTTGTGAGGGAGGAAAAAGGGGGAGGGATCTGTGTTGTTATTTTAAATAATTTGGAAATGTCACATACACTGTATGCTAAGTGGCTGAACTTTAGGTTGATTTACATTAGTATTATGCAGGATTAATTTTCTTCATGAAAATCAAGGGCTAATTTAAAATCAGTCTCGGTATACTTCTCAACCTGGTCTCCACTTAAACCATGTGTTTTTGTAAAACAAATCACTTAATTTGGAGATACATTAATTATGTCTAAAACCTGCATCTCGGACACTTTTGAGATGAATTTCTACAGAGCACTGGAGTAAATATGCCAACCTTAGAAAGTTAAATACAAATGGATCCAGATGAAAGCCAAGCACAGAGGTCCTCATCTGGCAAATACCTATGTACTTAATTATATGCACATGGATATTAACAGTGAAGTTAACTGGATTATTTGTGTAAAATTAAGGACATATGCTGAGGCCCAAATATGTAATTTCCTTCTCACTAAGGAGCTGAAAAATGAATAATAATGAACTCTATTCTGTAGAGTTTTACAAAGATGTCTGTATGTAGGCAGGTGCTTAATTTCTAAGGTCTGTAGGTTCAACGTATTTGCATCTCTAAAACATAAGCACGTGTAGAAGACTTGGCAGAATCTGTCCCGGATGTACTTATAGCATCAAACCCCACTGGTTTTCTCAGAATAAAGCCGTTATTTGAGTGACTTTTTAAGCCGAAAAGACTTTAGGAATTTGGAATGGCTATAAAGTTCCAAGTATAATTAAAACAGTCTATACCAGCTTCCTTTTAATTTTAATTGTATTACACCTCATTTTTAATTCAAACGAGCCAAACTCATCACTGGCAGCAAATCTGTAGAGTATTTATTTTCACTCATATTTTCTCCCAAGAAATGTGTTATTAACGCATCATATTTGAGTCTTTGTTCATTGCAGATAAGTCTTTTTTCCATTCAGCGATAATTTCACATTCAGATAGAGTATACATTTGCAATGTGATTTAATTCCCCAGTTTATTTATGTTTGAAAGGCTAATGCTTTCCAAACCACAGTTTAAGGGTGCATATAGCAAGACAAATTACAGGTTCCCAAGAGAGCCAAGTTGTGTAAATTGTGAGCTTGCAATGGCATGCAAGAAACTTTCAGAGCTGTCATAAGTTACATGTTGTGGGGACAGGGTAACAAGCATATCAAGTGAAAAAAGGAATTTGCCCTGCAGTAATTCCCTACAGAACAGGTAGAATTGCAAGGCTTGTGAAAATCACTGCAAAGAGAATGGAAACACAGACTGTTGTTATTTATCCTCCTAACTTCTCCATTGTTCAAAGAAATTCCATAAACTTTCTGTTTTAGTGGAAGACTGTGGTGCTTATGTCTCTACCATGAATTAGGTAATCTATAACTGTATCATATCAAGAGCAATTCAGCTCCTTTCTGCTGACGCAGACAACGCTGTGCATAGAGATCTCATTTATGTCTAGCACAGGTACTGCTAGTATGTTACTGAGGATGTCTGTGAACGTAGCATGTGAATGTTTCTGGTGAACCAGCTTTTCTGGATGGGCACAGAGAAATTTCCAATAAGATTCTTTACTAGAAATATTTATTGGGTCCCTAAAAAAATATCTAGGCCAATCCTATCTCTGTGAGGTATTGTATAAATGCAAGAGATTTTTCTCATCATTGGAATTAGCATAAAAGTGATTATCAGTATACTTTTGCAACATGACGACTTTTTCTTGACTTTTGTAACATGAGGTAGACTATAGCGAACTTTTCTGGGCTCGAAGGATGTATTATTAATATGTGGTAGCAGAGCATTCCAATTCATAGTTTGAGTAGCATTTCTAAACATAATTCTAAACATAAACTGTCTCAGGTGTAACCTTCCATTCCTTTCTCAATCTTATTTTGTTGAGATTCTTGAAAGCCTGTGAGAGTGTATTTGTGCACATCAGTGCTCTTGTCTCAAGCTGATGTAGATTTTCTAGTACCCTGTGACACCACTTTCACTTTGCACCTTCTTATCCACTTTGACAAGCCTGGCAGGGTATAAGTTCATCAACTATTATCTTATCACTTCTTGATCAAAGAAGTTCTTACTACACAGTGTCAGTTGTTTTTAAAAGAAGTGAAAATGATGATGGCCAGCAACACTTGGAAGCTGATAATTACTCTGCGTAAAAACTAGTAGAGGAGAGCAGGACATTATCCAGAAATTTCATTTGAACTGTCATGTGAGTTTGTTTCAACTCCATTCATTCCTTATTGATTCATTGTTCCCGTGAAAAACTGGGCTATTGATCCTGACTGACATCGAAACTAAACTGGATGTCTTATGCACTTTTGAGGAGAGTGTGATCGAAGGAACATTTTTTTTGGCTTTGTGAATATTGTCAAGAACCAGAATAGCAGTGGCAGGTATGCACCTCACCTGTTTAACTACTTCAGAAAAAACACGAGAAAATGAAACATTGAGCATCTCTCTATATCCTTGAGTGCCAAAACATGTCTGACTATGGCCATAAGCAATTGGATTGTATTTGTAGGAATAATTCTACATGGTAGAAGCCACATTCATGTATCTGGTGCAGCTGCAGAAAGAGACAAGATGATGCAACCTCTCTCATCTGTTATAATAAATACTTGTATCTCAGCACAGACTTGCAGAAAGCTTCTTTGAGATCAAAGCAGAGTCTACACTTGTTGGTTTTGTATTCACTGCTTGAAATTCTGATCACTTGTGATTAATACAATTTTAATCTACGTTTGTTGGATAAATTAATTATTTTGCTTTGCTCTACCACATAGTAGGCACTGGTCTTCAAAGGAATATTTCTTTCTCACAGACTTGCTGGGGTTTGAAAACAGATTTTTTGTGGTTCTCGTTGTCTACCTCTCATTCAGAGGTCAACTGAACTCTCAGGTGAGCCGTGGTAAGGGTCTAAGCTGGATAAAACCGTAAGATCATTTTGTTTTCTGTAGCTTAAATATGAGACTGAATTGACTGATTCTCTTCCTTGGTGCTAGATTTCTGTTGGGTACGGGGGCAGGGGAAGCGAGGTTTCTTCACTTTCTTCGTATTGTGGGTAAAATGACTCCTCCTGGTTTGTTTCTACCAGGTAGTACTGCATGATTTTCCCTAACTTTTATCACGTTATCCCAACTTTAACATCAGTGCTCTCCATTACTTTTTGCAGATTGAATTTAGTTGGATCTTTAAAAGGGAGGGGAATTGATACATTTCTCAGGAAGCTCACTTTTGTGTGCATCATATCATCTTCTCTTGTGATGAGTCTACAGCCTATTCTTAACTGAAAGATATTGCCTGGGCTTTCCCATTTTGTGTCTTTATTACAGACTTTTATATGGTACTACAGAGTCACAGCTTTTATCAGTTCAGTAAGTGTAGTTTCAATGAGTTTGTCTTGTCTTTGCCTTTCAATTAAACGTAGTCTCCAGTAGAACTATTTGAAGATAAATTCTACCATTTGGGAAACGCTTCCTGTCATGAGTTACCCATAAATATACATACCTGCACAGAAACCCATAAATATACATACCTGCACAGAAAGCACCCATCTCTGTATACTTCATTATCTCACACCACATTAAAGTACCCTGCTTTGAAATGGGGAGGGGGAAAAATCCAGAATGAAAATAAAACAACATCCTCCTGAACTGTGGGCTCCAAAGGGAAATGTCACTTGCTTTTTCACATCTTCCTGTTCTAAATCATGGAAGTGCTCATTGATTTATTTTTATTACTCCCCCTCTTTCATGAATGTGGACTCTCGTATGTATATTTACAGAGTTCTGAGTATATTTTCAGAGTTCCAGAGTATAATTCAAAAGCTTTTTTGGCTCTTTCTGCTGAGCCCTTTCTTGCTTGTTTCGTCAAAGTCTCTGAAAGCAAATGTATTAACCCTTTGTTGCCAACAAAGGGTACTGTTTGTCAGAGTAACCTTAAATCCATTCGCTTTCCTCATGATGAAAATGGAATAGTGACTTCTTTCAATCAAGTTTCCAGTAATTATATCACTTAAACACGCAGATAGCTTCTAATGTTAAGAAGATTGTTAGAACAGTTACACAGGGAATACTTTGGGTGGTATTTAATAGCCTTGTAGTGATTTAAATATTAGTTTTTCAACTACTGGAGGGAATAATAATGGACTTGAAAGAAAGATGTAGGAGTCAGTGGGAAGACTGGTGCCTAATGAAGAACCCACTAATCTTGGGGTTCCTCTTGGGATCATCTAGAGATGAGCCCCAAGAATTCCAGGTCAATGTATTTGCATTTACTTATGTCATACTTTGTATTCCATCAGATTATTTTCCATATAATTTCTACCTTGTTGTTCAGAAACATGAGAAATGGTTATCATCATCTAGGTCATAGATAGCATGTAGTACAGGATGTTTCCAGCCATCTCCTGAGCAATTACACATTTACTCACAAAAGCTAATGTCTGACCATGTTGTAGGAAGAGATTGCTGACATAATGTCAATATAGGAGCTCAGTTGGAGACACTGCCTCACCTGCAGTGAGGCGCTTGCTGGAGCATGAGCAGTCAGATCAGCAAAAAAGCAGGACTTTTTGGGGTGGTGGGGAGGGGACGATTTAATATTCTGCAGAAAGGGAACTGGGCTTCTGCTACCCCTACCCCCATCTGTGCGTGAGCAGTACATGTGCTTGGGGAGAGCAAAGTAAATGCTGATGTGATGAGCCCAGATTTAGAGGCATAGGATAGATGATCATATGCTTGCCATCTGAAGGAGTCCTATGGGAAAGTATTGACAATAACAGGCCACACTGCTTAGACAAGTGGAGCTTAGCAAGTCCACTTGTCCTCTTAATTTGCGCAGGTTGGATCCTGTGGATGTTGAAAGTTCAGCTTAGGTTCAGTACGCCTGGAGTAGATGCTCAGAGACTATATCCTGTTATACATAACAAAAGAACTTCATATTCCTCTTATCTAGCAATGCAACTCTTAAAATGTGTTGTTAGTGGCCTTCTGCTGAGGGATTCCAATCAATTATAGGTGTTCTAAATTTTTTTTTTAAAGCACTAGGTCTGGCTCCGTTTCTGTAAAACATCTAGTATATTATGCTGTTCTCTTAAACACCTTTTGCTAGGCTGCAACGTAGAAGCTTCTTGTCTGTGTAGTGTCTAGCATCCAAAATAGGCAGGGGGATCTAACAGAATGACATATTTTGAAGCTTCTTTGAACCAGTGAATTCAAGTAGAAGAAAGCTAATAGTGTTTAAACTAGTTTTAACCATAAACAGGGCAAAAGGGAAATTAAAAACATTAGGCAGGAAGCAAGAGAAGGGGTGGGCTTTGCAGTAGAGGATTTCAAGTGACATGAAATGACGTGTGGGAACTGTAGATCAGAATCCTACAGCACCAGGAAAGTAATACGTTGTTCCTTTCTGAGAAACCTAAGGAGATTCTAGCTGATGCTAGGTCTTAAATATTACAAGTACCTTTCTGAAATATATGTGTGCATCCATATTCCTCAGTGAAGTTGCTGCATCACTGGAATCCACTGGGTATTGGTCCTATGTCCACTGAAGCCAAGGAAAGGATATGTGTTGACTTAAAATGGAATCAAGCATTTCCAAATCATTTCTACTGTGGTTTTCAATAAGCTAGTTATGGCAATACTTGCTATATATTGAAACGAGGTTTTGGAAATATTCAGAAAACTATTTAAAACCCTCTAAGTGAATAATTGCTCTTCAGACTGCTGAGGCCATGTGCAGTCCAGCAGGATGTGAATGGTTACAGGTGACAGGAATGCTAGAATTAGAGATCAGTGTGCCCAGGCAGCCGTGCAGAACCTGCTGCCCCACGAGTGTGGTTTTGGCTCGTACACGGTACAGTTTGACTTGCACGTGGATACTATTATCCTTTAAATTCAACTTTCAAATGTTTCAAATGTTACTTTGGGGGCTCTCCTAAGTTTGCTTTTCTTTTCTCTCCCTGTGTTTCAGATTCCTGCCATGGGCTTGTAGCTACTTCACTGTGGTAAGTTTTAACTACATGAATGCATGATTATTACACATTTTGCTTTTAGAGTAAAATAGTTGGGATACACAGCACCCCTAATAACTAGCTTTGCTTCATCTTCCTTCTTCCTGGATGTCTTGACAATGTTATTTTGGAGATGGGAGATGTTAATCCCTTTGTTGAGATCAACCATATGCTATTTTACTCTGATTGTAATTGCTTTCTTTTTATAAATTGCCACAGTATTATTGAATGCGCTTTGGTGAGGGTATTTGCACTTTGGCTCCAGGGAAAATGTTATAGATGTGAACTGTACTGTATAATAATCGTCATAAGAACTAGATGAAATTTTTTTTGTCAGTTTTTCATCAAAAATGTACTTTTATTGGAGTTGAAATGTTGGAAGGAATGTATTGATCCTGACAAACTGAGAGAAAAAAGTAGAACCATCAGGTTTTGACAACACTGATTTATTCTTTTTTATCTGAAATTTTAATAACAAATACTGCTATATTTAATATCATATGCACATATAACTTGCGTTTAACCTTGTGTTCATCTTGTTTCAATCTCTCCGTCTGCTCTGAGGGAGGTTTAGCTAAAACTTTGCCATTGCTGATAGAAGTTGCTTAACCCGTTCCTAAAGATCTCAGGTCCATTACTTACCTCCACAAGTGATCTATTCTAGTGTTTCAGAGTTTTTTTGTTTTTTGTTGACTTTTTCCCCCCAATCTAGAACAAAAATGAATGTGCAATGCTGAAATTCATGGCAGAAGAGAGATTTTAGTTGTGGACCAGCTATGGTTTACTATCCTGCTATTCTAGTCAGTGATCACTTCAAGTTGTACAGGCAAAGTAGAGTTGGGTCTAGCATCTAAAAATGTCAGGTTTTGCAGGGAGACTCAAAAAAAAATGGTAAGCAGACTTTGGTTTGTGGAGTTCTTCCGTGTTGAAATTAAGCTCATTTTCCTATTTGGTTAAATTTACACCAAAGAGTCGCCAAAATGTTACCAGATATTCCAAAGTTTGAATTAGTACTGGATTATTTTCTGGCTTTCTCCAATGGGATAGAAACTTAACTAGGCATTTCAGAAATCCCTAGCAATTCCCTGCCATCAAGAATCCTTTCCAGTTACTTTCTATCATCTTCTGCTTGAATCTGCTTTAGGATTTGTTTCCCTGTCCTTATACTTTTCACTTCTGCCTTGCACAGCAACCCCAAGATGATTCTTTTGGGAAATCAGTGAAATATTTTGTTTTGTTTTTCCTCCCCCAAACATGAGCAATTTTAATTAGAAGAAACAGCATCCATCAAAGCTTAGTCTTGTACAGTTGCAGCTCTAGGGAATCTGGTTCTGAATTGGCCTTTCGAACTGATGGCCCCTGTGGCTCTGGAAGTGTGCTGGAGCCTCTGTGAAGGGAGCACATGAATGAACATAAACCTGTGACTTAAGGCAATTCTTCACTGTAGGTTAAGTTCAGAGGCTCCAGTCAGACATCAGAAATACTGATCGGAAAATTTAGCAGTATAGGCATGAAAGAGGAATATTAGTCCCACTATGCTGCTACTTTCTACTTGTTTCCCATTGGTTCCCATTGGGGCAAGATTGTAAAAGACCTCTATGATGTGCCAATGAACCCCTGTGCATATCTAGACAAACTTACTGCAGGGCAAAAGCATAGACATGGGCATTATTATAAAATACATATTGCATTCTAAGTTTGTGGCATCACCAATTCCTTCATAATTTGTTGCACGTCGATCATTCATAACAGCTGGGGTCAAACTGGTTTCTAATGGGCTCCTCTGGTTGCATCTCTGTGTTTGCATTGGAAATTTAGCCCATTTCATTACTTTGTACAATCTCAGGTGAATCACTGCAACTCTGATTACGCTTAAAATACATGATGTTGCAGTTATGTTGTAGATTTTGAAAATATAGACACATTGTCAACCTAATTGCTAACCTTCTATAGTTTAGTTGGTGTTTCTTTCTGAGGCAAGGTATTTAATGTTGTACAAGCGTTGTGTTGGTAGTTCTCTTTTGTTATTAGTTATATCAATTGCAAAGTGTATGGCAATTAAATGGAAATTGGATAGTCCTCTTTTGAGGACTCTTATAGGACGCAGGCACACACCCACCATATAAGGACTTGAAAAAAAGTTAGATGAATTAAGTGATGTCAGAATGAAGTTCACCAAAAGCAAAAGATTGTGTATTTATTTAAAAATATTCAACTACAGAGAAAAAAAACCCTAATATATGTCGATTTCTTTTAATAGACATTTTTCATTTTCAAAGGCAAAAATGAAATCATAGAGCTTTTTGAAAAACATACAAGTAGCAGCAGATACCATTTTGTGTTTTGTTATAGAAAATAGCTAATATTTTTAAAGCTGTTGAAGAGCTATAGACTAAACACCAGGATTAATGCACTTCCAGCATGGCTTTGAGAACATCAAATAGCATTTATTAAGAGGGAAAATATAAATGCATGGTCAGATTTTTCATTCTGATGGCATTAACTGATCATGTTGGGAAACAGAACTTCTGACCTGAGATGGAGAAAACGGTTATATTTGTGTTTTCAAAATAGCTAAAATTGGCCTTACTTGTCCTGATGAAATACTTTTGTTTTGGAAAAAGTTGAGTAAATTAATCTAGACTGCTTCAGGGAAAGCATCTCTCTTCCAGTTGCTGATGAAGAATGATGAAGACAATTGTTTTGACTTCATCATTTACCTTTTTATATTATAAATCATAGTAAATCAAAATGACCTGGCAATTATGTATTCAGTTTGCATATGTAAAGGGGAGGTAAAACACTGCAATGAGGTCAAAACAAAAAGTCGTTTTGATTAATCTGAAATACTACCGTTCTATGGGAAAAGGTAGCTACAAACCCCAAACGTTCTTTTTTCAAATGAAGAAAATAAAACTAAATTTCCTTGAACTTTTCTGTTATAGCAGTTCTAACTGGATATATTCTGCTCTTTATGGCTGGGTAGTAACATTATGAATATTTCTGTTTTATTTGGCAGTATTAGGAGAAAGCTATAGAGCTGATTAGACAATATCGATGATTAAATACTGTCTATTCATAAATACATTATTTTGTGTGTTAAATTTTTACACAGAGATATTCACTAAAGTTTTAGTGTAATGAACCAAAATGCAAAAGTTGAAATGATAGTGGATTTTTTTAAGGTTTTTTTTTTCCCCCCAGGAAACTTCTAAACTTGTGTATCTGTTCTGATTTAGAAAAAATACAAATATGAAATGTTATAATACCTACAAGTGTAGTTCCTGAGCATTCCAGTTCATTTTCTTGTCACTGCAGGAGACATTTGTTATTGGCAATCTCAGAGGAAAGCTATAGTCTTGAATGGGAAATGAAAAACTTAATTTTCATTAAAATACATCAACAAAATCACATGAAAATTTGAGAGTACAGTCAATTCAGCCATGTAAATAAAACAGATGTTTTCATGTGACAAAAGCAGTGAAAAATAGGGCAGAGAATTAAAAAGCCCTACTCTTTATACTTGTACCAATGGTTATCGAGGTTGCAGGCCAGTGAAATACCAGACCCAGAGCCAATTCTTCAGCCCCTCCTCTCTATATTGGGTCTCTAAATGGACTGTCCTACCCAGGCGAGGCATCTCATCTTTCTCCTGATAACAGCGGTGATCCATGGGAATCCACATCTGTGGTTGGTGACAGAAAATTAAATCCGTCGTTAGTGTGAACAGTGGCACGAGGTATTCAATACTCCTCCTTGGGAAACACCTGGGTGGTGTTTGCAAGCGTAAATAATCCTGTTTTCAGAGCATTGATTGGCATTTTGATGAAAAATCACCCAAAGTGGACAGTTTCCGAAAAACAAATTAAAAAAAAACCTGTTTAGATAAAGCCATTTTGAAAATTTGCTGGAAAATTGCTGAAGACTGCCTTTTCCATCAGAATGTGTTAGGGGTTTCAAGCAGGAATACTTGATATATGGATTGTATCTTTTACAAAGGACCATAAATGAAGGGGGCAACAATATTTTCAAAAAACATAGTGGTATGCTGGAGTTACTGTGTGTCTCTGGGCGCTGCTTATAAGGGAGAAGATCTGGCTAACACCCTGCCTTCACCTGACAGACGAGGAATGAGGCTGTTCTCCTCTTGTACCCTTGGGCCCTTCAGGAACTGAATGAGGCTGTTGCTGGGGGAAAAAGACAATTTAGGGGACCTTGGAAGCAAGACTCACCAAGTATTAAGTTTTAAAAATGACTTCTCAACAGTGAGGATCAAAGAAATCCTGAGAGAGAGAGAGAACTGTTTCAGAATAAGCTGGATGAGCTGGAGTGTGCGGGGGCCAGGGCCTGGCAAGCACGTTGTGGCTATCTCTGAGGTGGGCGGCCTGCTGGCGCCTCAGCGGACAAAGTCGTGGCTGCAGCTGCGTGACTGGTATGGACCGCTTCCTCTCAGGAAACCTGCCTTGCACTGCTGAAACTTAACTGCTTATCCACAGTCTTCCTCCCCCAAGTGACACAGATGCGTTGCTGAGTGGATTTCAGGCTCCCTGGACGCTGTGGCCACCACCAGCCCCCCTTCCCCAAAATGGCCGCCACCAGCCCCCGCCTTCCCCAAAATGGCCGGGGGTGCCATTTTGGCACAGGCCTGCCCTGAGCAGCACCATGGGGGTGCCCGTCCCTGGGCCCCGCTGCCCTGACTGCGCTCCCTGGGCACCTCCTTGCTGCGCTGGAGGCTGCCGCGGGACCCCATGAACCACTGAGGTGGGGGAGTTGCTCCTGCCTGGGCTGCCAGACCATGCGAAGAGTACTGGAAAATGCTGAAGCCTGTGTGCCGCAGAGGGGTGCGATGGGGAAGGCGGGGGAAGGTCTTAGCAGGACGCTGTCGACCCCGAGGAGCCACCTTGAAAGCTGGCCCGAAACTACCTATTGCTTTCAGCTCTGCAAGTGTCAGCAGCATAGGGACACAGCAAAAAAAAAAGAAAAAAGAAAAAAGAAAAAAAGATTAAAATTAAAGCACTGATATTGGTGGCTGAAGGAGCCTGCAAAAAATAGTACGTACATATTCTTGAGCGCCATAATTTAGTGACTTTATCACCATCTTTAGCTTGAGTAACTCCTTGCTTTCTGTCGACTTTTTGTAAGAGCTGCGGCATTGCCAGTTCAACAAAACATGAAAACCAAAAATCTTCAGGTCAATTATGTAAGTATTTTACTTAATTGCTGCTCCTGCTTGGCCAGGGTCTAAAATACAGAAGGTAGGTATTTAGTGTTCTAAATACCAGGTATAACACAAATTTTCATGACAAAAAGCTGTTTTAACTGACGTTAACAGCACCACACAACTCTGAAAAGCCTCCCACTTGAATGTATTTTGCACATATCATTTAAGGATTTTGGTGTGCATGGGTAGAAAAATTAAAAACAAACCTCCATGAGATTAATATATAAAGATTTAGTTTTCAGTGTTGTCAGTCAAATGTATTGTTATGGTATAGTAATAGTAACTGTGCCTTTCCTCCCTTAATACCATTTTTGAATAAAAGCAGTGGCTTGGAGATGGAACAATTGAAAATCAGTCAGTCTGAAAACAAACTAAGATATTTTCTATTCTGCTATCAACAGCAATAGCCATTGCTACTGTTCAGGAGTATCTTGACTTCTGGCATAAAGGCATTTAGAAAAACTGTCTGTGCATCTGAACGGTGAAAAGGAAAAATATAATTTTGAAAGTTTTAGTCACTTCCACTTCTAGAAAAACTTGAAACAGAAGGGTTATTTAGATGCTACTGTCACCAATAAAACATCATTTATCAGATTGTTCTCTCAGGTAAAGTATGATAAAAGTTATCTTGTAAATAGAATATTTTAATATGGGTTTAAAATGTCCTTCAGATATACAGCCATAACTAAAATCAAAGGTGTGTGAATTTTCTTTACAAAATGCTGGACACTATTGATATGAATAGCTTTTTAAATTTTCCAGGTCTAATCTATGTGTGATTTTCAATGTGGGGATCGGGTTTTACCTCTGATCACCAAACAGGAGCTTTCAAAATGTCTTTCTTCCAGTTTGAGGGGTAAAATGTTGAAACAGTGAAATTCTAGATAAAAATGAAAAACTTTGAGAGGATTTGGGAGCATTAGATTACTATGTTAAAACTTTTATTTTCAGCTACCTGTGTTTTTTATTTGTATTCCTTCTGATTTTGTACTGTATTATAAAAGACCATATGTCACATTTTATGTAAAAGATAATTAATATTTTATGATTTCCCAGCGCTATTAAATTTGAAAGTTTTACTATATTCAATGTCATGTTTAATTTTTATCTGTTGTGCCGTCTCACATGCACCATTTTTTTTTCCTTTTTATTAAAAAAAGGTGTAGAAAAAAATGTAGCTGTTAAGGATGTAAATATAAAGCAAATACTTTTTTGAATAGCTCTTTTGGATGGACTCTTTTACTCTGCTTTTAAGAAAAGGACACTGACGCGGTGGAATCCAAAGGGCACGTTCTTTGCTCCAGATTAATTTAATGTGGTTTCAAATGGATTTTTAACAAGAGTCAGAGAATGCCCAGAGCTCAGTCTCAAATCACAGTTGCTGCTGAATCACAGTTATTCCTGAATAAGTCAGTTTCTGCACAACTGTTTGACTGGGAGATCTTCAGGGAAAGCTTTGACAGTGCTAGGGAATGTTACTGTAAAAGTAACGGAAAAAACAAAGGTCTGGTAAAATTGAATCATAGGAGGTAAGTAAAGGAAACCTTAGCAGTATTTAATTATCTTTACAAGAATCTTTTTGCTGAGGCAGTGCAAAAGGGCAAACTATAGGCTCTGGATGTCAGTATAAGAAGAACTGCTGTGATTTGAAACACAGACAGCTACTATTATTGGCTGAGTTTACTATTTTTTTCTGCTAATGCCTTTGTTAGTTCTGTATGTATTTCTTTCTTTACAATCAGGGAAATAAAGTATTTAGTGAAACAGAATTTTTTTTTTTTTTCTTCTGAAACACATCCTTTCTGAGTATAGCAAGAAAATGACATAGGGGTGGAGGTAGGAAAATCTCTCCCTGCTTGGTATTAGGACTGGGATAGAGAATTTCTAAAATGAATTCTTATTTTATTTTGAGTGTTACACCCCTGTCAAGGCCTTACCATATACCACCACTGAAATGTGATCACTATAAGAACTGCATGATAAAGTGAATAATAATAAAGCAAAATTCAGTGTATTGTATTTCGGTGTATTTGCTATTAATTATTGCTTCATTGTTTATTTATATGAGACTGAAGTAGGGTACATTGTATTTTGTATGTGTGTGTGTGTATATATATACACACAAAATACAATGTGTGTATATATATACACACACAGGCACATAGACATATATATACGCAGGTATATGTAAGAATAAGGACTTTACCTTTAGGATATTGCAATCTTAGTTTAAAAGTGCATGTGACATTTGCTACTGGAGTTCCAGTTACTCTTTTGAAGATCCTATCCCTTAAAATTCTGTCACTGTTTTGGAATACGGCATAATTTCTTTCAGTAGTTTTGCTTTTCTCTGTCAGGATTAAGAGGTACAAGCAGCAATAGCTGTGTATTGATGCCTTTACTGTGTGTAAGATATTTAGATACTCTTGCTTTACCATGGCAACATATTGCCATTTAGTAGTGTTATTGGCTACTGTCAGTAATACTGAGTTATAGTCATAAATTACCAAGGCTGGCTGTTCCTGTAATGTGGAGGGTTGAAGGGAACTGAGGGCAAATGACAGCAGTGATGTCAAGCAACACTGACTGATGAAGTGTACCTGGGTTCAACCCAAAAGTTGCAGGATGGTTTCTCAAGAGATGAATGAGCATTCTCAAGTGGTTTCAGTCATACTTTAACTCTCAGTAGGAAGAACTATGTTGCATTTCCCCCCCAGACTGAGGATCTCTCCCTCTGGGCTTTATTTTGCGAGACCCTTGCCTTTCAAAGATACAACAGTTGCAATCACTCCCCAGTTCCACACGGGATTTATGGACTGATGACAGTGGAGCAAGTAGTGTATGAAGCTACTGGCATAGCTTTGATTTGCAAGGATATCCTTGAATATCCATCCATCCCTTAGTTTGGTGGTACAAGGGAATACTGTTACAGAGCAGTGATAATGTACCTAAAAAAACAACTGCACTCTCCATTGCCCAAAAAGGAAATAATGAGATTCTTGAGCCTGTTATCATCTCACAGTTGTCACAAAGAAGTGGGCATTCTGCTTCTGGGTCTGGACTTTGTAAATTTTGTATCTGGGTCTGAGACTTACCACTGTAATCTATCTATTTTTTAATTATGAGAAACAAGAAATCATCCAACAACCCTCCCAGCCTCAGGATCCAGGTTATGTTTACAATCATTATTGCGATCTTAGAGCGAGCTTTGAATCTGTACAAGGAAAGCCGAACTAGGCAACATGTTGAGATTTGGCCTTTGCTGGCATATTTTACACAGATCGGTTTGTAGTGGGTTCCTTGTTTGCAACAAGTTATATCAAGCACAAAGGCAAGATCAAAGAATGTTTATACCGAGGCTGGTCTGAATGTTCACACCTCTGGGCTGGATTCTTAAAGTCATATCTAAATACTAACATATAAATAGCCTAATTTTTAGAAGTACTGAACAGTCCCAGATGCTACAGAACTGATGGTTTGCAAAGAAGAGCAAGGTTAGAAGCCTAAACTTGGATCTCAGTCCTTGCAAATGAAGGTTGTGTGCACCTTTGCCATTCTGCTGAAATAATGCTCTGGCAATTGTACAAGTTTTTGGAAGAATCTTAGAATTTATCAATGTTTGGTATGAGTTTAAAATCCTCTAAATAAAGATATTTGGCTCACTGGGAATATCAATGTTCAAGATTATCCATGTTCTCCTTATTTTCCCTTCCCCAAAGGAGTTCACCATGGGGCCAACTTTATAATAGATGTGCAATACTGAGATTGCTAGTCTTAAGTTCTTGCATTTATCACCCTTTGTTAATGCTGCTCTCTTCATTGAAATTGAGATCTAATAAATCTTTATTTTCTTTTTTTCTCTCTTTTCTTTTTCATTTTAGACAAACAATTAGAGAAATGATTAAAGTTCCTGCATAATTTGCTTCCAAGTGTTTTTTTTTTAATTATCATCGTTATGCCAGGTCTTTTTCCTTCTATTTTAATTTACTAGAATAAAGTCTAAATAATGAAGGTTGTGTTTGAGGGCTTGACCAAAATTTCAATAGATATTAGTAAAGTTGTTTATTTTGAGAGACAATTCTGTGTTGACTTGACTTCCTGTGTTTTGTCTTTGGCCTTTTCATAATTTACAGCTAAAATCATCTATATTAGCAGAGGCTGATGTTCTTTTACTTAGCAAGTAAAAATGTGATGCTAAGCAACTAAAATGGCATATCAAGAAATACTTTAAATTGCACTCATATAACGTCTCAATTCATTGTGCTACAGTTTTTTTTATAGAGATGTCTTTGCAAAATCTCAAACTAGTGAAGCTATGCATAGAAATTTGATATAATGTTCATTGCTTGGTGATATAAGCACCATATACATGTTTTAAAAATGCCTAAGCTAAAATGCCTAAGCCTAAGCTTCCGTTTCCAGAGCTGTAAGTGGGAGAATTTTGAACACGTGTTGTTTCTTGAAGAGCTGCATCGATACCTGTTACGATTTCTAAAACTTTTTGAATTATGCATCAGCCAGAACTATGAAATAGAAAGCAAAGCAAGGATAATCAGAGGTAATTAATGTATGCTGATGTCTGAAGCTGCTGAAGTGGCTTTTTGGCTTTTATATGCAGAGGACGCCTTGACTTGTAACCTTCTTTGTGTGTATAGCATACTGCACTGGATCACGTAGACATGTCCTAAACTAGGCTAAATTAGGTAACTTATCTGCCTTAAATGTGGTTGAAAACCTCCTACATGACTTTTTTCATTTTTAGCTATCTAGATATCTTTGAAAATCTTTTTCTGGGTTGGAATTTGATGCGGTCACCAAGTGCCATTATGGATTAAACTGCTACAGGATTAGAAGGTGGCTTTACTTATAAAAGATGGGAAGTTAAAATGGCAAATTGCGTTCAACATTGGCAGTACACAGGAGTGAACAGACATGACAGAATGTAAACAAACAAAAATTGTGTTTTATATAATTTTTTAGTACTAGTTACTCGTTAACAGTGGACAGCTGATAAATCTCCTTAGTGGTACTCTGCAGTCTGTCTCTTCTGGAGCACCACCACCAGATTTGCTGGCTGTGTTTACGCAAGCGCGTTAAGCCAGGGTATGCTGAGGTCAGTAAGATGGCATACATCTGACCTGTCTGTGACGTGTTTTTTCCTATCATCCAACCTTTGTGCATGTTCCTTTACATGCTAGGGGGATGCAGTTTTTTGCCATTGTTTACTAATGTGGTTGGAAGGCTGTTGAAGAAGAGATTGTTGCAGTTGTTTTTGTTCCAGGAAGTCTTTTCTTAGACTGTCTGCAGATGTCATTTTAATACTTTCCCATGGCTTATCTCTGGGTTTTTCTGTGATTTAGAAAATTCTGCAGCCTCAATCTTCTGACTTGGATGTCTCCATAAGACATTCTAGAGCTGTATTTTGAAGAGAAAACTAGCATTAGGAACAGAAAAGGATGAGACTCTGCTTTTGCTGAAGTTGCTAGTTTTGTTGTTGGCTTCAGGCCAAGATTTCTCTGAACTGATCTGAACACGTAAGAGCCAGTTTGAATATCTAAATGCAGATAATCTGTGAATTGACTGCCCTCTCATCCACAGAAAATGTTGTCTCCCACATGCATATAATTATGTCAAGAGAACGTCTTTTTTGTTTTATTTGTATAGTTCCTAACAAAAAGTGTGGTATAATACTTCACCAGGGTTTTTGAGTGCTATCATAATTCACATAATGAATAAATATTATGTTTGGTTTAACAATACTAGCATTTGCTCATGAAACATTTGCAGTGCATTTCCATTTGGATTAAAAAGAAAGCACCAATAACTGCATGAATTATTAAAGATTCATTTTATTTTTATGAATACTCTGAAAATTCAAACCTTCCAGAACCTGAAATACGTGTGCTATATATGCAATGTTATTAGAAAAGTCATCCATCCCACAAAATTTATTCCACACTTCATGTTAACTAATATGACAGAATGAAGTGACTAATGTTATTTATTTGACCTCATTTATTTTATTGTTGTGTCATGAGAAAGTGTAACTTTCCATGGGTAGACACAATGGCTTTGTCAGTGATTTGCCACATTCGTAGGCTATTAATGTGTAGAATCAACTAATTGACTGTGGGATTATCCTCACATTTTCTAATTTCTAAGTTTTATATGGTTTAGATAGGCAAGCTGTTGCCAATTGCTGTAGCTTCGATAGGTAATTAAAGACAGCACAGAAATCCTATGGAATCTGTGCCTTAGCCTGCGTGTCCTGCTGTGCCTCCTGAATATTCTTGTCAAAACCAAGTGCACTTCACTTATGGTATAACAAGTTCACCTATGGTATAACAAGTTCCTTTTATCTTCCTGCAAGGAAAATTGGATAAAGGGAGCTACTTGGGGTGTTGTGATCTGCATTACAAAGTATGAATAACAAAGCTTAGAGCAGAGTATGTGTGACTGTAATGAGATATACTGTATAGACAGATAATGCTCTGTGTGCGTTAAGCAAACTAAAAGCAACATATATGGCATAAAATTTGCTTTTGCCCCTGTTAAGGTCAACATTTCTAGTCTGTGATGAGAAACTGTTATCATTCTGCTCAGGCTCCTGGACATCAGTGTGTTTTGTGGTGAAGCCCAAGCAGAGACCAACCTTCAGAACAGAGCAGCAGGAACTCAGATGCACAGCATAAAATGAAATGGCTGGGTGGGCCACAGGTGGAGCACCATTTGTAGAGCTGCCACCTGATACTGAAGGATATATCCACCCTGTAGGGCAGAGGTTTGGTTAAATCTCATGTAAATATAGCTGAGCTGTTTTTAAAGTGGGTCAGAGTAGCGTAGGACATGGTGGTGTGGGCTTTGACCACCAGATACTTTAGTCCTCACTTAGGCCAGTTACACCGCATTTAACACCTCAGCTTGCTTAAATAAAGCTTGGCTAAATAGTGGTGATACCCCTTAGATGCAGTGCCAACATGGTTGTTAAGAGTTATTTTTACTGGTGTCTCCTCTTGTATTTACAGGTCCTAGTGCCCTATAAGCAACAGCCAAACTGAGGCTATCAATGATACTGACCTGCCCAGAATGTCAAACACCCGTCCTGGCACTTTCATGTGCGGTGGCTGCAGCCCAGCTAGTCCATACCAGGACTCCCGTGTTTCCATGCTTACCACGGGCTGCAGGTTCACACCAGCATCCCTGTAATAGCTCTTGGAAATCGTCCTGTGGATTACTTGTTTTGAGCAGCATAGCCAAATTGGACACAGCAAAGCTGCTGGAATGGGGTGCCTGTAGTATGCCTCTGGAAAGAGATAAAGGCAAATATATTGTTATCCCTACAAAGCACTCAGGCAGCCTTGAGCAGTGTGTGCATCAAACTGGGAATTACTGAAGTGTGAATGCGATGCTAGTGTTGTATTGTCTCAGTGAGGAATCTGTGCGATCCAGCACGTGCCCCTCTGGAGGCCTGGTGGCCTTATCTGACCTGGCTATACCTACTGCATTAGTAAAGACCAGTTTCTTC
The DNA here is from genome assembly GCF_040807025.1 of Struthio camelus. NCBI lineage: Eukaryota > Metazoa > Chordata > Aves > Struthioniformes > Struthionidae > Struthio > Struthio camelus. The sequence goes on from NC_090942.1 coordinate 99,559,725, forward strand.
TCTTGGAAACATCCAGCAAGGTTTGTATCTTCACCCTTATGTGCCTTAGTTAAAAAACAAGAAACAAACAAACAGTCTTTCAGCTGCCGCTTTCAGTGTTGTCATGCAGTGCAAGCTTTATTTGGCATGTAATTGGAAATGAAAAGTGAGAGTGTAAAAGCAAGGTTAGACGAAATATAAATGTAATGCATCCAGATACAACAGCAAGCATATCATAAGGTGGTAAATAAAAAAAAAGGTAGGCCAAATTCAAACTGAAAAATCTTGCATCACAGACATTTTTGGAGACTTGGTTCCAGGGCTGTCAGTTTTCTTTGCATCTAGAATTAGAACATACCACAACCTGGAGTAGTGGTTTTGGTCCTTATTCTCTCATGGGCAGGGAACAGAAAGGGGTACTTGCCTCCGTCCTCCCTGTCTGTCTCCAGGCGGTGCTTCTTGCCTGTGTCATTCTTGGCACGTTCTGGGAGATGTTCAGCGGTCACAGAGTATGGCCAACAGGAGGAATGGAGGGAAATCTGATTCCTGTTCTCACATGGAAAACTCACTTTGTTTAATATGGTTTTCAGACACTTTGGTTCATGGAAACAAGTTAAATTTTCTTCCCTCGTCCTTTTCTTTCTATTTTGGGACAAAATCAGAAGTTTAAATGTTGGTATCTGCTGTAGCATAGGGACTTTAAATCACCTATCTTTATGCTCCATGCTTATAAATGCTGAAACAGTTTGCAAATAAATTAGAAAAAAAAAATTTGAGTATCATACATACAAACTCAATTGAAGTGATTAATGGGCCATTATTTGTAATACAATGGAAGACACAAAACTAAACCATCAATGATTTAAAATGCTTTGCACATAGTATTGGATAACTTGAAAACATTGCAGGCAAGAATTAAGATCAAAAGTGTCCTGGCCGAAATGTTAAAGTGAATCTGACAGGTTAATTAATTTATCTGAGCTGTTTGAAGAGCAGAATGTTTGAACAGTGATTTTTGAGAAAATAGAAGCAAGTTGGGTACACCAGCATAGACTGTATTCCAGCACTGAGTGCTGTGGATGACTTCCTCTATGTTATGTAATAAATATTTGAACAGGAAAAAAAGCCAAGTATATTCAGTGCAGAAAACAAATTTGTTACTGGAAGAATACTTCATTCCATCTGCTGATGCTGAATATAGTCTTTCAAAGAAACTCTGATTCAGCACAGGATTTCAAACATGTACTTAAATTTCAGACATATGTTCAAGTCTTTTTGAGATTGATGAAGCATCATAATGTGCCTAGATTGGAGCGAACATTTAACTACTTTTGGGAGGGGGAGGAGGGGGCAAGGGCCCTTTTAAAAATTGGCTTTTGAGAAAGGGGATTATGAAACAATGTTTTAAAGATTACTAAATAAGGATACGTGACAAAAATGTATTGGCTATACTGAGACTGGAAGAACAAAAGGGTGTCAGTGCTGCCATAATTTGATAAATAACTTTGTCTGTTGCTTTACTGACAAAGCAAGAGCGGTAACTTTCTGAATACAATAGGAAACATTTTGTCTGTTTTTACATTTTGCTGCCGGTTTGCCTGCAGTTCTATGGCTTTCAGCAACCCCAGCCAGTGAAATACTAGTATTTATTACAAAACTACTATATTTACCTAATTTTCTAGATTCCTTGATATTTTATGCTAGAATGCTGTCACATATATAGTGATTGAAAAGTTACTGTTTGCTTGCCTGATTATATGCGCTGTTAAGTTTACTTGGATGTGGACAGTTTAGTTGGGCCCAGTAAACATAGATCTACAAATTTTTAAGTTTGAGGTTCTGTTTTGTTTGTCTAGCCTGAACTCTCATATAACACAGGAGATACAGGAATAAATGTGTTGCCCTCCATTTCAGCTGAGCTTCTGAAGTATAGTGAACCAGTTATCAGAACTAGATATACTAGTCCAATAGTCTTTTTTTTTTAATACTACATGGAAAGGCAAAGTTGTCTTTCAGCTTCACACACACCTTAAGAATGCATTCATCTTTTTAATCCTGTGAAAGATTAGAAATGGGACCAGGTCTGAAGGTTAGTTTTGGAAGGTTTCCCCAAAAGTTTATTCAAAGTCTGTGACTTCTGTTAATGCTTTTAATAAACATAGTTATTCTGAAGAGGGGAGAGAGAGAGCCTTCAGCCCTTCAAAATAAGGTGTTATAGTAAAGAAGACAAATTATTTCTACATGTTCTGTTTAAACATAAATTAAAAACTATCCCTCCACCAAAGCCCTACAATTAGACATACCATGAAACTGTAAGGCTCAAAAGAAACATTATTTACCCAGCTGGTCTCTGGATCTTACTGCTATACCATATGGCTGGGGAGGGAAAAGGATAGAATTAAAAAAAAAAATCATGCAGCCTGTTTATATAAAATATTAGGAATACACATTACTGCAATGTTAGGCATAGAAGTTTAGAAAAAAAATCCCAGGAATTTGTGTGAGGCATAAATCTTTATGCTTAAAAAGTACTCCCACCTCCCCCCGCAAACAAAAACAATAAACAACTCAACCTCCTTGGCTCCTTGGGCGCAGGAGCAGTTCCCTGGTCCAGAGAGAACAGATGTCTCCCATACCATACGGTGTTACTTGCAGGACTCTTAACAATAACTAGCAAGAGAAGAGGGACTCATGAAAGAGTATTTAGTTTCCAGTAAAGAAAAAGCCTCAGATAAGGTTTGACTTTTTTTTTTTCCCTCCTGAAACTATTAATCAACCTTGGACTTGAAGAAAATGGATGATTGCAGCTGAACCATTTTTATGCTTATAAATCATATATAATCCCATTTTATTTCACATCTGTCATTTTAGGTTGCTTTCTGGAATAAATGCAAACCTATGAGTCCAAATTAGTCCTTGGAATACGTTGCATTCAAAGAAAGGCTTCATTTCTAAAGTCTGATTGGATATGAGTGTTTGATTATGACTTTGGTTATGACTTTGAAAGGGTCTGCTGATCTACAAGGTCTGAGTTGTAAAGCTGTTACGTAATGAGTTAATATCCCATCCTTGTAACACAAAGCTTTGTCTCATACCATACATTGGGAAATGATAAAAATTTGTTGTTATAAAAAGGACATTGATTCTATTAATTCCTTTGTGGATTCACATAGGACAAATGAGACATTTTTCTTATAGTGTTAAAGCCTGATCCTCTGAGATCAATGGCTGTGAGTGTGCTTAGCATCTTACAGGATCTGACTCTTAATTAAGTTATGTTAACGTTTGTCTCACTTGTAAGTGATGCCAGTGATCATTTATCTTCTAAATCTGCCTCCAGTTTGGTGAAAGGTGAAAAGTGTTTTTTACTAAAGAACTGCTTAAAAATACCATTTTGTGTTACGTTTGTTGGACCTGAGCACTGAAATAATGTTTTGAATACTTATTTTTTTTTTTATTACTAGGATGATCATGATTGCAGTTTGAATTCTAAAGTGAATTCCCATGTCCCAAAAGTACAGGACAGGCTGGTGCTGGGAGCAACTACCAGAGAATGTAGATTGCCTCCGTTCAGTTCCGAATTCTGTGATCTTGAACAAAGTCACCAAACCGCTCTGTGACTCGCTTTAGTGATTTCTGTGATGAATATCAAGTTACAGTAGCTAGCTCCCAGGAGTATGGAGCAGGCTTAATTAATGAGCCAGCAATGTGCCTTGAGATCTACTGAGCTGACCTTTCTGCCTGTACTATCAAAGTGCTTGTCCATGTCCTTATCCATGAGCAACTGATTACAGCTGTCTCCTCCTGCTGTCTCTTCAGCTTGTCCTCTCGAGTCTGTTTGATATGCTTCTGCCTGACTCACCTGCATGGCCACTTCTTCTGGTAACTTTCTTCGTTCCTCTACTGCCTTTACTCTCTCCACTGCATTAGGCACAGGCATCTTTACTTTCACCTGCATAACTACCTGCTCAGTCTATTGACCTATCAGGTTTAATTTTGTATGACAAGATCAACCCCTACCTTTTTGTGCAGAGGAAGTGCAGCCTTGAGCATTTTAGCCCATATAACCACCTTCATGACTTCTGTCTTGCTACTCCTTAAACTTTCGAAGACTTTTTATGTGAATATCTCCCCTACATGCTGCCCAGCTCCTCCCTTCCATCCTTCCCTCTTTATCCTCTCTTGGGGTTTGGTTCAGGAAATGCTGTTGCCGTCGTTAGAACCCACCACAGACTTGAGTGCAGGAGCTGTTACATCAACTTCTAAGTTATGCATGTGCTAAAGGAATTTCATGGACTGTGGCTAAGATGTTCAATTAGTTATAGTCTTTAGCACTTAAATCTTCGCTGGAAAACCTACCCTGGTTAGGATTTTATATTTGCCTAGCTGAGATCTATTCCACTATTTGGCTATATGCGGCCACTGCTAAAATAGAGCAATTGTGCCTTCCCAGATAGCTTATCTTCTGGCTATCTACTTATTCACCAGCATATTGGGAATCTAATCTCTTTTTGTGACTTAAAAAAAATTCCTTCAACCCTAACAACTTGTTGCCTAGCAGTTGTATAATAGCAGTAATATAATAATTGTCTTCAATTCCCTGTGCAGAATATAGATTTTTCTGTTAGTGAGCAGACTAAAAGAAAGAATTATTTTCCAAATTTTGCTAAGTGTTTCTAACATGTGTGTACGTATATAAGCTTTTACTAAAATGTAGTCAGAAATCTTCTAAAGGTTTATTTTCAGATGTAACGACAATGAATAAAATGCTCTTGAAGTGTAGAAAGTGATATAGAATTATGCAGAACAGTTAACCCAAATCCAATCTTAGTGCCTATAATGCTACAGCTTTTATCCAAGCACAGTGTTGATTGTTTGCACTGGAAGGAACTCAGAAAGGACTGCATCATTTGGCTTGTAAATGTACCTGTTTCAGTTAGTGTTCCTTGCTGTTCCAAACAAGTGGTTCCACCCATCCCATGCACAAACATAACTCTCTTAGAAAGTCTTCATGCAAGGTGCAAGCAATTATATCACAAGATGATTGCTACCTCAGAAAAGGGGCTTTTCACATGTAATGGAGAGTAGGAAAGACAAACAGACTAAACATCTGGATGTAGTCTGTGCTTGCAGAGAAGATGCCTGAGCTACAGAACATATGTAATAGGACTTGGGACAAAATGCACAAGGCCATGAATTAATCAGTCTTTAACTTGAAGACTGAAATGAATCCAACAGAAATTATTATTTGGAATTTATTGGACTCAAAATCATGAAATGAAAACCAATATTATTATAAGTATGTGCTTGACCTGTGGAAAGGAAAAGGCAGGCCTAATTTACGGGATATGAATCTAAATATACAAGTACTCATTTTAGGAAAAAATAACCAGAAGGTTAAACAAGAAATTGGAAATGGATTTACCTACAGTGTCAAGATTTTTATTCTCTGAGACTTTCTTCAATAGCAAGTACTAGTGAAGAATGAGAAAATTTTTGACTAAGGGCTGTTGTAGCTGGAAAAAACACTAGTTTTTACAACCTTGGAAATTTACCGAAAGAGCTGAAAAATGCTAAGTGGAATTGTAGGTAGGCAAGAGCGGTATAACTCAGATAAAGGGAAGAAATGGTATTTTGGCAAAATGAAAAAAAGTAACAGTTTAAGCAAGCTGGACTTGCTTTCAAGTGTCCAGATTGTGCTTCCTGAATAATTGCTGTGGGATTGGGCTCTGTTTGATGTAATTGGTAACGTGTGTTGAAGCCAGAGCTGAATGAACTATTTACAGTGAATAATTTATTTGATCAATGTTTTCCTCTTTTCTGTTCATGAATTATCCACAAACAGGTTTTTCCCCCGCTAATTTGTTCATTATTCAAAATTGCTCAGCAAATGCTTTGTTTAAGTGCCTTTTTGAGTCTTTTTCTTTCTTTTTTTGAAAGATTATGGTTATACAAGTAGAATTTTTACAGTGGGGCTCAAGAAACCTGAATGCTGTTTTTTTACTGTTCTGACTGGGGGGAAAATAATCTATTTCCTATGGGTTATTTGCTATATTTGCTGAAAATGTGAATAGTGCAGAAGCTCTTCTTTTTATTCATAGGATTTCAGGCCAGAAGGAACTATTAGATCCTCTAATCTTTTTTATGATGTAGATATAGGAGGAATACATCTAATTTCTCCCATACTGAGTCCAATAGTTTGTGCTTAGTTAAAGCAGAATGGAATTTTATTTTAAAGCTTTTTTTAGACAAATGGCAAAAAGTACTGTATGATGGGGGTTATTGTTTTATTTTCCCCTGCAAGCTTATATAACTATTTGATATTCTTCATGTTTGTTGTGTGGGATTGTTTGTTGATGTGATGACTGAATCTTCTGAAAGCAAGGAGGACATGAGAGCCTTCATGGTTGTGTGAAGCATTCTTTCACTAACCTTCCTATCTGTTTGTCCAGGTATGGCTTTTCCTAAGAGCAACTTTGCAAAGAAAGAGAAAAATGGAATGAATATTCATGGTAAGCAAACAATGACCCTTGTGAATGCTGTCAAAGCAAATGTATGCTTTTAGTCAAATTAGTGTTCATGAATTCTCCTTGCAGTATTTTCCCAGTGCTAGCCAAGCAAGACACTGTTAAAAGTAAATTGTAGTGACAGTAATTTTTAAAAATTTGGAATAGGCCTTGTTACTCAGAAGGCAAGATAAGTGCATTTGTCACACAGTATTAAGATGAAAAATGTAGTGAGATGCTGCCTTACACTGGAGTTTGGGTTGGGGTTTATATGGGATATAATGTTGTAGAAGAAAAAAACCACACTGTCTAGCAAAATCTGGTGGAAGTTTTGTCCACACAGACTTGATGGAGCTATTTTTGTGAAGTGGAAATATCCAAGCTTCCAAAAAAAATATTGTTTAAGTGGAAAAGCTGCTCCCTACGGTAGATCAAAATAAGGGATATCTACTTTCTCTCAGTGATATGCCTGGTTAGATCTCCTGCCAGAAGCCCACAAGCTCTCACGTTCAGACCGTGAGCTATCTCCATGGTGCAGCAGCATTGTTGTACACAAGGAGGCTGTCCTTTAAATTGAAATGAAACTAGCTGTGTAGTCTGATGATCCCAAGCAGCTTGGTTAACACAGTTTGACAGGTGGCCAGGCAACTAACCCGCTTAGCACAGCTGAACTACATTAACTGGCTGCTTGTAAGTGCTAAGTCTACCCCACTTAAGAAGTGGTGGTTTCCGATAACGTATTTTACTTTGCTGCTGCAATGGGCTGTGGCAAGCGGGAAAGTAGTTACCACAGCTGGGCTGTCAAGTGGTATCTTATATGTTTGATTGTGTGTGGTGGTGTGAGGAAACCCTAAAATACCCAGTGCTCTGTGAGTGCAGTTCTAACCATCCCTCTTGCTTTCTCATACAGCCCAAGTGCCTTCACATCTGAATATACTGCCACTGTCCAGTGGTGTTGTCCTCTCAAACATACCTTTGAGAAGTAGCAGTGCAATAGGCCTCATTTTGCAGGTGGACAGTCAATGCACACCAAGAGCACATGGAAGCTTTGGAAATAAATTTGAATACGTAATCCTCTCAGATCAAGCAGCAAAGGCTTAGTAAGATTTCCATGAGAGTATGGGGTGTAAATACCTTCAAAAATCTGCTTGTGATGGTTGGATTCATCTTGCTGGCATTCAGTAATTTAAAGGGTGTGTAGTCCGAGTTGGTTATGTATTCCTCTCCTTTGTCAGCGGAGTCCAATCTGTCTAACTGCTTTAGGATGTGGTGAGGGTCTGTCTTTCCCCCATTTTGCTGGAGGGGCCTATTTTTCTTCACTGACTTTTATTGGGAACTAAATGACTAGCTTAGGCTATGCACACTTGACTTTTAGACTGCTAAAACGAATTGAGATGAATGTTACCCTAAATTATTTTACCTCAGAATGGCTATGATAAAACAGTTAAACCTGATACATTAGCAAGTAGCCCCACTTTCCTTCTCTCAGCTGAAGAAATAAGCACTTAGCCATTTTTTTTAAGCAGAGAGGTCTGTGTCATACTGGAATGTAAGTAAATAGATGATTTTTAATTCTCAAGGATTGGCTTTTTGTGGGTATTTTTAAATACTGTGCTGAACCTGTAAGTTGTTAGAGGCATGACATGGTATTGATACTGAATAAGGCACACCTTACCTTGCTTGCATTGTGATGGATATAAATTCAGTATATTGGAGAAGGGTAAGGTCTAGTCTATTCTGTATATGACTGGCAGACAGGATTACTTGAAGCATCAAATTACTTTTTCCTTTGATAAATCAAGTGTCTTGGCATTCCCCTGGCAAAGGAAGCAAGTGAGAATGATGGGGCCCTGCATTCTGGAGTTGTCTCCATATCATCCTGAATGGATACACAAGCAGTTCTTTATGCTTCTGTTTTTCCTGGTCTCTGTCTTTAGAAGATATTCCATCTCCAGTGGAGCAGTAGGAAGTTACTACATGCCTTCAGGTGAGGTGCCTTCAGGTGACAAGCTGTATATGATACTTTATGGAACAGAGTCCTTGTAATATTTTATAGTGCTCAAATGTTCCAGCTCATTATAGTCTCCAGACCTGCAGTTAAATTATTATCCTAATCAGAAATTTAATTGCTCTCGCTTGTCTTGTTCTGTATGTGCTTTTGGCAGAATGACAGCACTTTCCGTCCCTGTTTCTCTATCTATTGAGTGATTTGAAATATGTCTGTAAAATCAGAGGAAAACATATTACTGGGGGTGATGTTGCCTGATAAAGTGCTTTGTTGCTCTTATTCTGATTTGATGGTAGTATAAGTGCACTTCAAATATTTTATATTATTTATATTATTATATATATTATTAAATTGTGAATTTTAAAGCTACAATTTTACATCTGGCATGAAAGTAAGTTTGATCGGTGTTCAGATCCCAGATATCTTCTGATATTTTTTCTTGCTTTTGCTTTTCAGTGCAGATTTAGTTTATAACAATCCCACTGAAGGTAAGATAGACAATATATTTTCTACTGTAGCAGAAAGAGGAATATCATTTTACTAGGAACTTTACTTGTCCTTATCAGGAATTGCCTTAGAAAGCAAAAAATGGGCCGGAATCAAAGCTAGAGAGTTCTGATCTAAGCTTGCTAAAGTGGAGGGGAAAAATAAACCCAAACAAACAGACAAGGCAGAAAACCTGAAATGTTTGAATTTTTAGTATCACAGCTTTTGAAACTGCTGAGAAATTTTGACTCCTGATTTTAGTAAGCTAGAAACTGTGATTTATATGGCAGGACTGCATGTGAGAAAACTTATACTCATGGTATTGAGTAGAAGAGGAACAATGCTAATGTTAATTTATGGTTTGAAAAGTCTGAGTTTTTTAGTTCCTAAGACAGATGAACTGTATGTTTTGCAATAAATGCTTTTAATTCCAATAGCAAAAAATGTTTGTAACTGTTTGGGGGCTTCGGGAGGTTGTTTGTTTGTTTTTGTTTACACAAATTTAGGACAGAAAGCAAGTGAAATGACAAGATATATTGTAGAGCCTATTAAAACAACAATGACATGGAATGCAGACAGGAATTTGTAGACATGAGGGCCTTAAAACAGCATAGGTTGAACCAATGCAGTATATTTGAAGTGAAGCCAAGCAGACATATATAACTACAATACATATTGTTATATCTAATATACTGAAGTAGCTTCAGCTATGTAACTCCATTGGTTTAAAAGAGGTAGTTATCACTCTCCTGCAATAACTGCTTGAAAAATAAGCCTTCGAATTGGGATTTCCAAGTGGCAATTTCCCTGCATTCTAGATGAAGAAATTAAGCTGCAAGTTCAAATGTGAACATTTCTTCCCGCCTCCTTTGAAGAGCTTCATAGAATTTTTGTTTCTTTTGGGTAGACTAATTCTTTGCTTGCTTTATGCGTAGTGTCATGAAGAGAGACAAGCTTAGCTAGCTTTGAATGAATCAGGGCAAGTAGTGGGAACGTTGTAACTGTGTTAGCACAATGTCATGTCTTGGAACAAATCCTCTGCCTCTTGCAAGACCAATTAGCACCATCCTACCTGACCTGGACCCAGCTGGTACCCAGTCTGGATATCTCGAAGCAAACTGGGCACATCTGCAGGATGCTGTATGGCGCCACATAGAATCTTGAAATAAAAGTTGGGGCATGTATCACACTTTTAGAACTAGAAGTATTTGCACTGAAATAGGCTTTTAGATTTTTCCTCAAAAAAGATGAGTAATTCATGGTATCTGAAAGCGGGAGTTGATTCTCTTTTGGTGTCAGTCATCCCAATAACCACCAATTTTTGATATCACTGAGAAGCATATTCTAAATCAATTTAAAATGATCGTAATTAAAAATTAAGAGGAACAGATGCATTGATGTTAAATGCAAAAAGATGTTAAATTTCCCAGACATTTTGTGTTTCCAGAGCAGAGTTAGGCTCTGGAATCTACTTCTCTGTAGTGTGTTTCAACAAGGATGCACTTTAGACAAATAAAATCTCCCAGCATGGTGATGGCTTTTTACACCATTACTTATAATTTGCCCAGACATAGTACTTCTGTTTCTGTTTTTAGACCCTCAGTGATCACTCCCTCGTTTGCATATCTCTCCTTTTGTTCTAGGAAAACAAAACCCGGCATAGAAATAGACTTGGATTTTTTCCTTGGTAGTACAGAGCTTACTATAGGATGACTGGGTGAGTCCAGCCTGCTCATCCCTTCATCTTTATTTTCAACCTCTTTCGGGTAATTTGATCCCACCTGACACTTCTGACACTTTTTGATGCCTAAATTGGCTTTTCACAGGGTAGCGCTTCTCCTTTGTGAGTGACAGGGAGATCTGTTGCTGTTAGCATGGATCTTCTCCACCTATTTCTCCTGTCGATACTTCTCTGCTCTGTGCTCTGACTTACAACAGTTTTCAATTCTGTGCTGCATCATTTCCCTCTAGAGAATCTCCTTCCACCTCTGTCTTCCTTCTTTCCCACTCCGTCTTCCCTCTTTTGCCTATCTTTCTGTCCTTCCCAGATTTACTTTAAATTTCCCATTCTTTCTACCTTTTTCTAAACTCTTTGTCCTTCTCCACATTATTAACTTGGATGGATTACATGGTGTCACTTGGTATTCATATTTTATGATCCCTTTCATGATTGCATAGAGCTTTCACTGCAGGGCTTCTGATTGGCTTTCTAATTTGTATTTTGTCAAGCTAGGTTTTTTTTTTTTTTAAGTTAATGTGAACAATAGAAAAGACTTCCTTTCACTAGGAATTTTTATCAGGGCTCTTTGACTCATATCCTCAGTTTCTAGCCTCACAGACGGTGAAGTCTCTGCCTGACAGAAGAGGTCTTTTACTGATTTTGGAATTGTCAGTGCTTGTGATTAGATTATCAGTCTCGCCATGTTTCCCCAAGTTTCATGAGAAAGATGAGACTGAAATTCTAGAATTGTCCTACTCCAAGACTCCTGAGACTATATTTATTTTTTTTTCTTTTAAAACGGAGGGTTTTTTTTAACCTTCTTTCGTGAAACAAAGCTTTACCTCAAGAAACCAAAAGTTTAAGCTTCCATTCCAATAATAGGCAAATAAAAAGGACCCCACAAAGTGGTTCTTATTATCTTTCTCCTGCTATTGTCTGTGTTGTGACTTTTTAAGCATTTCTATTCAACCATGTTGTTGACTGAGCTGCAGAGAGAAGGTCTGTGAGCAGAAAGGAAAATACCTTCACATTAAGTTGAGGAGAAGGGACGTCAAGAGTTTTGGATCCAAAGCAATCTAAACGGTGTTAAATTGTGTTTCTGGTGAATGATTATTATGTTAAGCCTTGCTGGAGCTTGTATTTTTTAATACAAGATAAATGAAAAGAGCCAGCAACCTGTGAGTTATTTATTATTAACTTCATGTGTATATGGCAGCTTCTATGAATGCTGCAGCTAAAAGAGCATACTTTGGGGAGAATATTTAAAGGAGTTGTTTTGAATGAGCTTGGGATATTTTGTTTTTAGAAAGATGTAATGAATACTGACAATTTCTGGAAGAAAACTTGAACTAATCTTATGGGAAATGAAGCTGAACAGAAGCATTAAGACTTTGCACACAGTGCATTATTCCAACAGTATAAGTTGATTTGAGGGTCATCTGTAAGAGGAAAGGCAAATCTTAGCGGAATAAAGTAGCTGATCTGAACACAATGGCATATTTAAAATATTTAGGAATTTGGACTTAGGTTTTCAAATGCACTTCAGGGATCTGGGGGAGGGGGGGGTCTGTTTCCTCTTAATTTCTTAAACTTAAAGGAAATCTGTATGATTATGGCTCCCTTGCCCTGCCAGATTTGGGTATAGATTTTTGCAGTACTAGAACAGGAGAAGTACTATGACCCAAGATCATAAAATTTCTCACTCCTTATGCAATATCTATCCATAAGGAAAAGTGCGATTTAACGGCATAGCTTTTCTACATGCAGAGCACCAATCATGTTGCCTAGTAAATGCCACAGGATGATATATATGTTGTCTAATAGTTGATGAGCTGTTCATATTGATTTTGGCATTGGCACTTGATGTTTTTTGCTTGTACTGATCTTACTGAATGCAAGTTATTCTGTAAGCAAAGTATTGCAATGGAGTGAATGGAATATTATGTTCAAAGTCAGATGATCATCTGGTCACCTCTCTTGATCTTTATTTGTGACTGCTGTACATATATTCAGTGTTGTATTTAACTTACCTCTCTAGCAGTGAGGTTGTCAGCTGTGACAGAATTCTACTTTCCTTCAGCCATTAGACAGCCTTTGTGGTGTTGTGCCAGTAAAGCTAAGATACAGTTATATCTTCATGAGTGTGTCTATGCTACGAATGAAGGTTTAATGTCCTCATGGATGGAGGGATGGACAGCCTAACCTGTGTGACATTGGTAACAGTAGCAGCAAAAAAAGTGGCGGTGAGTGCTTCTTTGTGGACAGCATTAGTATAGGTATGTTTCATGGACTGTGGATTTCTGCCCCTTTGCTGCTCTTTGCTCTAGGTAGATTAAAACTAAAAGGGAAGTAACTACTTATGCTGCAATCACAGCTTTATATCGCTCTGTAGATTAACCCAAAGGGATATGTTTAGTATATACTCGGCATTTAAACCTGCAGATTTCAGAACGAAAGGAAGCATACAAACATCTTTATTATGTTGATTGCTTTGCTCTAAGCCAGAAGACACGGAATTAAGAGGACAACTTGTCTTATTGTCCCACTTTGATTTTGTTAAGTTATGTCATCACTTTATACTTCTTTGTCGTTATTGACCTATTTGTCTTGTCTGTTTAGATAAGAGGCTCTGTAGGACAAATCACTTTCTCTCTGCAGATGCATGTAGGGTTTAGAGTTGTGACTGGACACTTGGAACTTGAATAAAATTGAAATTTATCTTACTTAACTTCAGAAATCTCAGAGATGCCTGTTATTGCCTAGATTGCATTTGTAGGCATAGGAGATATCCAGGGATCTCCATCATACAACCCATCCAAAGATTTTAGACACCTATCTTAACGTGAGGCGTAGTGTGACCAAGGTGGCTATGGCCCCAGTTGACTGTAGAGGATGTGCAGGTTGTGGTGAAGTGAATACTTCCTAACCTTAGTGTAAACAGTAGTTCAACTGGAAATCCAGAAGTCTCAGCACAAGCACTGTTTGTTCTGCACCTTGCATTCTGCAAAATGCTGAAATGTGTTTGACATCTTGAAAAATGCAGTAGAGTGCTTTGATTACTGCATAGAAACAGTGATTAGAGGTGATCACAATTTTTTCTGACAGCTGTTTGTCTAAAAGAAAATAGGCTATTGCCATCTATCTCTACAGCTCCATATATATGTATATATAAAAAGACTGTGTATGTGCATATGTGGGGGAAAATATATCTAATTTGGGGAGAATACTCTAAATTCTCTAATTTTTAATTGTTTTATTTGTCTCTTGTGGGAATGCTTCTTTTCTCATTTATAAAATATTTAAAAAAATTAAATTTATGAAATATTTAAATTAAATTTAAAGTAATGTCCATCTCTTGTTATCAAAACCTGTAAATGAAAGTCAGGTGGAATATGTGCAAATAGGATGCCTAAAATTGAAAGAAATTCTTTCTTTTTGTTTTATTCCTTGTCAGAAATTACTCTTTATGCTTGAAGTTTTTAATCTTACTTTTTTTCCAAGTCCTTTTTAAATGTGAAACAATAAAAGAGGTGAGAACTCCTTAGAATCCCTAACAGAAACTAAAATAGAAAGTGTAGACATTTTTTCCCATCAGATTCACTTTGCTTTTCTCTATTCCTTTCATGAATAAAAAAAGGAAAAGTAGTAAGAATATAAAGAATGGCTGGACTTTCCCCCGCAAAACAAAACAGAACCAAAATTCAAGTTGAGAAGAAAAACTTTTCTTTCAGAGCTTTGTTGCCTAGTCTGAAGGAACTAGAAAACAAATCCTCTTATTTATATCAATAAAAAGGAGGAAGGGAATGAAATATGATTTTTACGAAGAAGCATACTAGAATTACTTGTCTTCCTATATTTGTCTCTTGAAATATGAATTGTCCCTTAGTAAAGAGCAGCTGCTGTAGATTACTTGATGACTTTGCGATGAGGAGTCCTGACATGAGAGAAAGAAGAAAAAGACATTTTGTAATAAATAATAATTTGCCCTTTACACATGGAGTTTTGAAAGCACATTGGCTATCCAAAGCAGAACAATTCACGCAAGGTGAAAAGGTAGGGGGAGATAGTGATAAGGAGGAAAGAACAACAAAAGATGAAAGAAGAATTGTTTATGTTCAAAGAGGGTTTGAATTTAACCTCTTGTCCGTTCGCCCAGTGAGGGAATAGGAATGGCTTCATTATTCCTCAGTCACCCTTCAGGGAGGTTTCTAACCTTGGCTGTATCCCACTGATGAGGACTTTTTAACTTCCCATGACAGTTGGTTCATTTGCTTAACTCCTCTTACTGTATGAATCTCCACACAGTAGCTGTGTTTGACCTAAATTTCCCCTGATGCAGCTTAAGTTCATTACTTCCTCTTCTGTCCTCATTAGTTAAGGGGAATAATTGATTCCTGTTCTTTTTATAACATCACTTTATGTATGTGAAGATAGCTCTCTGTCACTTTCCCCCTTTTTCTCCATGACATATAAATATAAAGACAAAAGGGAAATATTTCTCTGGCAAGATGATGTCGAGAAAATAGAGCAACCGTTCAAGGAAATGGGAGATGGAACATAAGGAATAACGTAGTAATTGAGATTGGGATGGGCCTGTAAGATGGCTTCTTATCTGTTCCTCTCTGGGCAAAATAGTAAGATTGCTATGCAGCATTCTCATCCTCATAAGACTCAGTCTACTAAACCTCTGACCAGTTGCAGGCACTGTCATTTCTATTTAGCCAGCTAAGGAACTCTCTCCTTTGCATTTTTAGGTAATCTGGATGGGAAGGGTTGTTTTTTGTGAATAAGTTTTTGATATACCTTAAATTTAATTGAGTTGTTTGGAAGGAGGTATGTATTTTTAGGTTACCCACTCTCAGCCTTCCTTCTGTTGAAACTGAGCATAGCTCTCAACCCTTTCAAACCTAGCAGTCTGTTATCATTGTTTCTTTTTACATTTTCAAGGTTCTCTCTGAAAGAAAAAGGGATAGAAACTTTTTTAAAAATAAATGAAAGCCGTGATTATCTTTTATGCATATATAGTTCTTGTAAGACAGATAGGCCCACAGGTGCCTAGCCTCATGACTTCCAAAGATTGACACCAATTTGATTATCACATGGTTGGGCAATGATGAAGTCTGGCATCTGTTGAAATCATGTAAAATACTGCATACTGTTTCTTTGATAGGTAATACCCTGAACACAGATGTACCTTGCATTGTTTTCACTCTTTCTGAAAGCGGAATGAAAGAACCATTTCTGACTACAGTGAATATTTAGTCTAGAGACACAAGGTTGTTCATATTGCAGTTACCATAAATGGTGTGATCATTACAGTTACGTAGGTAGAGGAAATATTATCGTGTTATTCCAGGGTGCAATCTGGCACTGACTTAGTATTTTATCTCCTCAGAGCCATCATTAGCAGTTAATTATTTTAGAAAATTATTCTTCTGCTCATTTATATAGTCTGGTAGCTCTTTTGGTGATTTTCTTTAATTTTTTGTTTAGTGATATCCTTCAGCACCTGAATGTGGTGGATGCTTTGTGGAAAATATTTCAATACATTTTGATGACAGATAGAGGCCAGTGATTGCTAACCCCTCTCCCCACCCCCGCCCCAGGCAGTTCAAATACAGTAAGATGTTTTGCTTAATTCTTTCACAGTGATGTTTCTCATCTCTGCTCATTGGGTGCCAGATATCTTAGTGGGTTGATGATGGAAGAGCAAGAGTTTCCTTGCCAGAGCAGTAATGTTAAGCAATAAGATAGGACACTTTTTTTTTTTTTTTTAAATTTTGTGAGTTTCAAAGCATCTGATAAAACTGGGCAAGGCTTAGTTATTGCTCTTTTAAAGAAACTGAGGGTTTATCTGTACTCCTGCCATTTCTATGATTGCACCATGTGCAGAGAGTCAAAATTAGAGAGGTCAGATGCTATAAGCAGTAGAACTAGAAGAGTTTGATCTAGCTGCACAACCTACCCAAGAAGTTGGGTAAGATGGTTAACTGCTGGTTTTACCCAGTGAGTGTGGGAATCTCCACACGAAATTCGCTCATAGTTGAAGCAGGAACTGAAGCGATTGCTTCAGACTATGACACGATTGAGTTTCTCTGATTTAATGAGTTAGTGTGTGTTAGCTAAGAGTAACAGACATTATTGCACTGAGGTTTAACTAATGTATTTTACTCCACTTTTGCCATAGGTGGAAGTACTCATGCCAGCACGTGCTGGGGCTCAGACTAAATGCTTTAACTCAGTGCCTATCCGAGCTCTGCAGTCAGAATTTCAGGAGCAGAACATGGGGGTTCGGCCTTCTGCTTTGAGTCCTCTGCCTCCTTTAGGCTACTTCTGAGCCAGGGTAACTAACCCTATGTACACTAGGGTAAAGACTCCAGAGATCTTATCCTGTTCTAGCTGACAAGTCTTCTACCAGTATAAGCCAACTCAAAAGGAAGCAATTTTGTGCTTTAACAGCGTGATTGCTTCCCACCATTCATGAATTGCATAGGACTTCAGGCAATGAGACGTTAACCTACAGTAACTCTGGTTAATTTTTTTTTCCTCATATAACTGTGGATTGGAGAGATGATGTTTGTGATGTGCTCTAGAGCTTTGAAATTCAAAGAGAGCAAGTTCTATTTATAGGTTGTAATACTTTATGTTTTTTGTGCTTTTTATTCTCCACAAAAACAGGCACTTAAGAAAAAGGAGAAAATCTGACAGTCTTGGTGATATAATTACCTATATAGCTATATATCTCTCTGTCCAATAAAATCTATATTCACCTTTATCCAAGAGTATTTTAAAGGGATGATTCTCTTAGTAATCCTATAAGGTAAAATTGTTCCTAGTCTACTTTTAAAGACATCAAAGATTGATCCGATCAACTTATTAATAGGACTAATTCAGTTAATTAGAGCTGTTGTCACTGTTTCTCTTTTAGGGTATGGCTACCGAAAGACATTCCTGTGAAGTAGTCTACACAGTCGATAAATTGGCCTTGCAACCAGTTTGTAGTAACAGCCCCTTGTGCATCCTCTTGTCTGGGCCAATGGTATTGCAGCTTACCAGACATTCACTGAGGAAAAAATCACTGGTTTAAAATCATGTCGTGCATCTTATGGTGTGCATCCCCATCCTTGGGAGATATAGATTTCTGCTACTTGGGAGTGTTCCATGACATCACCAGATGGTGATTCTTGCTTCGGTATATTTTTTCCATGTATTTTGTCTGTTCCACTGCTGCAGGCAATACTGCTGACCAACGTGCTAGTGTATATGTTTGCATATTGATAACATTCTGATAGGTGTCTGACGTGTTTGTGGTGTCTCTTTTTCATTGCAACACCTCTGCAACAGACTTGCATCTGAGGCTTATCATACAAGTCGAGGTCATCAGACAGATGTTTTGTAGACTTGATGCAAGCTTGTATACCTGGAGAAAGGCTATGGTTTTTTTCTTCTTTCCATGGGGCTTTCTATGTTCTGACTGTGGTATTTTCAGTGATGACTAAGGGAAAATTTAGAAAGTATTGTAGAATAGAAAAAATTTGGCTGTATTCCCTGTCTTAGTCTTTGTTTTTGTCTGAGTGAGGGAGGAAATCCTGAGAGGGCCAGCAAGAAACGTGGCAATTCTACATGTTCAGATGAAAATTAACCACTGTTTTCCTGGCTTCCTGAATTGAGGCAAAATGGCTTAGTACACCAGCCTTGCTCTTTTTGTAGCTTGGCCAATGATCTGTTGAGTAACTGTAGCAAACTCACTGCCCTTTTTTGCTTTGTAGGTTTGGGTTTAGAGAACATTCTATTGTTCTGGGATTTGTACAACACCATGTGTGCTGGCTGTCTTCCTCTTTTTTTTTTTTTTTTTTTTTATCTTCACTTAGAGTTACTGGTGGCTGCTGTACTACAAAGAACTAAGCAATTGGAAAGGTTAGTTGAAAAAGTCTTCTTTACAGGTCATCTTTAAAAGCAAGTGCTCTTACCAGTCCATCACATGGGCGATGCAGGGTGTAACAGGGTATGATGTTCCAGCTGGGTTGCAATAGCTGGAGAACTGCCCGGTTGTAATAAGACTGATGTGAAACCAAACCACTGTTAATTATGCTAGCCAGAATTGTAGTGGTTTGGAGCATTAGCTGATCACTTGACATTTGTGAACCCCAAAATAATTGACTCTCTGAATGTTATTTCACAGTGGCTAAACTCACGCAGGTATAAGCAAGTAGTTACTCTAGCCACTGAATGGTAGAAAGAGAGAACAAGTGTGTTACACTGCCAACTCATCTTTGGTTTCAGCTCATTTCAAGTATGAATGAAGATGGTTAGAGTGAGTCCAAAATATGTGGATCAGATGAGCTGCAGATATAGCAAGTTTAGGGATTATAGTTGATTACCAGTTATTTAACCTATTTCTTTCTAATATCCTCCCTATTGTTTCAATTTTATACTGTTTATTTTAATTTAGGTTTTCCTACTGTTCCTGTGCCTGCAGGCTTGCTGCCTCTGTTGCTCTTATACTGTTACAGTATTAGATGACAAATCCATCTGCTAAAAAGATATATTACTCCAGCTCACCGGGCAGTAGCAGTGATCACTGAATGGACAGATTTGTCAATCTGTTGTACAGAGATCTTTATGGTCTGTAACAGTGGAATGGGGAGTAGTGAAAGTGTTTGTGATTGCAAAAGAAAAAAATCTCGAAGAGTAATGAGTAGACAAAGGTAGAGGAGGGAAAGCAAAGAAAAAGGGTTTAATTTTCCCGTGTTATGAGACGTATAAACTAGTGGGATGGACTTAATTGCTAGCTCACAACCTGGCTTGTGGCTGATAAATGACTATTCCAGCTGCTCTGTTTCTCCTCGCTGCTCACACTGGCTGTCTCTTCCTCTTGCACCGAGGGGAATGAAAGAAGAGACTATAGCCAGAAGCAACCTGTGTGAAGGGTCCTGAGGTCTGAAGCTTACTCCTTTACCTTAGAATTCCCTACTCTTCCTTACTCAGCTCATCTTTTCTGTGGGGATAGTGGAAGCATTTTTAGACTTGATTTTTGCTGTTTTTAATACAGAGGTTGAAAAATGGATGCTAACAGTTTTACTTTGTGCTCTCAATTATAGTGCAGTACCAACATCCAAAGAACAGATATCTCTCTGATTGCTTGACAAAGATACTTTATTAATTTGTTATCTATTCTATTATCCATGATCAAGTATTCCTTTCCTGATTCCTGTTCCTCCTCGCCCCCCAGTTTTCTGCAAGATACCTGCCTACATTTTTTGCAGTTCACTTTACAGGGAGTAGACCTTTGCGCCCTTTGCCTTTTCGGTGGACTTACGAGGAAGGTTGTCAGCTTTTTTCTGGTTCAAGTTAGCCTATATGCTTTTCTTCTGTGTTCTTTCTCCATTTATTTTTTCTCTGGCTCTTGTTTTACTGAACTAGCTAAATGCTTGAAAAATGAATTTTTAATGAAAACCTGAACAATTTATATGACAGAAGAATTTTTTCCTGCAAAAAAACCTTTGCTTTGTTACAGGCTAATTCGCACTACAAAGGATAAACAAACATTAGAAATATCTTTAAGTGTGTCTGATGAGAAGCCTGTGTGGACAAATCTATTAGAAAAGAGATTGAAATAACCCCACTTCAGGATGAAATTGCTTCCTTATTTAAAGCAGATCTATGTGGCAAAACAAAACAGTGAGACATTATCTTCCAAATTAACTAACTGAATAAAAATGAATATCCTACTTTCTTCAGGTGGATAGTCCATAGATGAAATCATGTTTTTCAGTGGGTTGGTGTTTCGTATTCATTTTCAGAGGGTATTTCATTTTCAACAGCTGGCACTGAGTTCACCAAGAGTCGTATTTTCAGCATCTCTGAAGATCAGATCATTATTTCTTGACTCAGTTTTGAACTGATGTCAAATGGAGTGAAACATTTGAAATAAATGAGTGCCATTGCAATAGGTACGGAGAGGCTTGGTGGCTTGGATCTGGCCGTGTGGGTGCGTGTGGTCATTGCCTTTTTTTTCTTCTTTTTTTTAACACTGATAAAAATGCACCATACAGGATCTTCCCTCCCTCCCACCATTGATTATGTTAAATAAAAATCTCCCTGAAAAGTGTTTCTCACTTTCCCAACTTAAATGTGGCATGTTCTCAGATATGTATGCTAGCTCTTGAAGAATTAAATTTATAAATAAAATACAAACCCATACACAATTTGTCCAGCCTGCAGGCAACCCAGTTGGCAACTAAAAGCTCTTTGAATCTCATGCGGTGAAAATGGCTTTTATATGGATTTATTTCTAATCTTTATTTTTTTATAAAGGCTAAAAAGAACAAATGATGGTACTTCACAGATCTTTTTGTGAATGAATAGTATTCTCACAGTATTCTAACCTCTTTCTTTTTTACCCCTTTACAACACTGAGCACACACAATTACAAGATAAAGTTTATTGGCTACATCTCTTGGAGGCATTATTTCTCAAAAACAGAAAGATAAGATATCCAAGGACAGTCAAACAGAAAGAAATATAAGAGCTACGAAAGGAGAGCAAAGCCATGTGTAATACAGAAGAGAGGAACTGGTGTTTTCCACTCTTCATCATGGTTAGTTAGGGCAGAATTTGAAAAGAAAAATAATTTACGTTCAGTCCTACATAGTAACAGCAGCCAGCTCATTCATGTTAGTACTTAGCGATCGTCATGATATAGTCTTTAATTACGTGATATCATAGTAATTTTTCCCCCTGGTTTCTGCACAGGACAGTTGTGCACGTTGAGAAAGCAGAAATTCAACAGTTCATTTTTTTCCCTTTCCTATTCACTGTGCAGACTGGAGCCTGATTCACTGCATGCTGTTCAAAGTCTGATCTCACAACAACATCCTTCACATTTTCTGTCAGCTTTTTCTAGCTGTCATCTTCGAGTGCAGTGCAAACATTGTTTTAGCATCACAAAGTGTTTTTGTGGCATCAGGGCTCGTCTGCATTTTAGCAATGGGGAGCTCCGATGCACAGGCATCAAGCTATATACAGCCGCTTGCTTTGGTTGCCCTCCTTGACATAGTTAAGGCCTCTGTTTTCTGAGTGCTTGGCATATGGGTGTATTTCATGTGTTCCTGGTGGCTTCTGTTGCAGATATAAGAGCTTCTCACCTCTGCAAATTAGAACCAGCCTGGTCCCCAAAAATGAAGAAGAAGCAATTGATGAGTGCAATTTGTGAGAATTTGTGAAAAGCCTGGTTGCAGTAGCTTGTTTTGCATCCTAAAGGAATCCTCTAACAGCAGTAAAGATTGAATCCAATTTTCCAGGCAGAATTCAACAATTTTAGCTATGACTGTCATGGGGGAATGGCATGGATCATTAAGTGCTATTCCCCCCTGTCACATGCAGACAAATCATATTATCCTTTAAATAAATTAATCATGCTCTTTCTCAAAGCAGGATATGTTTCACTTTGCCTTTTAGAAAGTTATTGCCAAACCTTATTGTTTTGGTGACTGGAAATCTTTTTTCTAATCTCTGCCCCTGAATTTATTTCTGACCAAATGTATTTATATTTTATCTTATGCCAGTATTGTTCTTTAGCCTAAGTAGCTCTTTTCCTCTTGTTTTTTACCTCTGTAATATGTTTACAGAAAGCAATTAAATCTCCTTTTAGCCCTTATTTTGCTAAGCTTGCAGAAGCCAGTCTCTTTAATCTCCTTTTTTCTATATGCTTTGATTTTTCATTTCTCCTTTAGCAGCTCTTCTCTGTGTGTATTTCATTTTCTGTTAAATACGGTTGATGATAAACTGTGTACCATATCTGAGAGGGGGATATTAGTGCTGTCTGCAACACTACATAAGTATTCGCCTTTTTCCATGTCCCTATCACACAGTTGGCTCATTGTCATTCTTTGATTGACTAAGGCATCCAAATCTGTATTGTTTTCTGAGTCAGCCCTCAGCTTTCAGAGAAATGTGTCAGTGGTCTTTAAGTGCATGTTAATTGTCCTTATGTTGGTGAACTTGTATGTGCTTTCTTCCAATTTCTATAACAAAGTATGCAAAGGTCTTATAGAAAAGGTTTTTGCTACGCAGCCTGACTCATGCTGGAGCAGAGACATACTGTTCACTAAATGGAAACACAAGTTCATTTCAAAGCTGGATGTGACCCTGTGGTTAGACTATATTATAATTCCCCTTGACAAGCAGGCTAAAATAAGGGCAATGGGGAATCTTCTTTTTGACTTTGCCTCAGATTGGAGAGTATGACTTTGCTTGAAATAGTGTGGTTGAACTAATGGAGTGCTGTTAAAGAAAGTATATCGAAAGCAACTTCCTTTAAATGATATATTTTGTAGGCTTATCTTGAAATTAAGGTCCAGTGTTTAAGGTCCATTATATGGGACCATGATGTAGGCTCTGCCGTTTGAACTGGTGGAATGACTTAAGCTGTCATCCTGTAGGTTGATTTAAGAAGAGATAGACGAGATCTATTTTGTCAAAGGCATTCATATATATCTGCTGATTTCAGAAAAAGGGTGCCAGTTCTGGAATGAGGTGCAGACTCTTTTCTTCGTTGTTTCCATCATCTTTTTGACCACACAAATTGAACCCCTCTGCCTTGACAAAACAGTAAAGGCTGATTAGGGACCTCATGTTCTTCATTGACATGACACATAATTAATGTTGTCTTGCATTTTGTTATCTCCTGTTATCTCCTGTTATATTTCAGGCATCTTGTTTGATAAAGTAAGGAAAGGGCACCCCCTAGTTGAGAGAGGTAATAGGAAGGATAGTTCAGTAGCTCTAGGCTAGGACACTGGGGAGATCCTGATCTGCCATAGACCTTTGGGGTGACCTTCAGATAATTACTTAACTCCCTGTGTCTCAGTTCTCACATGAAGACATAATTTAACCCATAAAATCAGGGTAAAATAGTGTAAGGTAATCCTTACATAATGGGCATAAATACACTAAAAATTGTGAGATGCTCAGTTGTTTCAGTGCTGGAGACCATATGAAAGCATAAATTTGGCTGCACTTTAGTTAGCCTGGTTGGCCATCCGGGTTAGCAGCCTATCCCTGACACAGGCTCGGACATGATGTTCAGGGAAGAGAGCATGAGAACAGGGTCAGCACATAGCAGTGATTCCCCGGAATTTCCACTTTCTCCCTGCCAGCCTGAGATAAGCATATCCTGGAGAAACAGCTCTGCATCTCTGCCTTTATATTTTCCAAAGAAGGTTCTTATTTAAGACAAATTTTTGATGATGACTCAAAAAGACATAATGCAGTTACTGATGATTATTAATTTCATGATTTGTGGTAGGAAAGAGAGCAGGAAAAGTTGCATTGGCAGCTTTGGGAACCATGTATCTGAATTCTTAGAAAGTGGCCCAATGTATTCTCTCAAAGCTTTGAGTTTGTCATGGGAAAAGCCAGATGAGGAAACAATCTCTAGTTTCTGTGGCTGGCAAGAACTTGAACATGCAATTGCCAGGTTTTGGCTGTGTGTGTGTTCGTTATCTGCCTCTGTACTTGGCCATGTACAGGGAAGAAGATAGTACTGTGCCCAGGTTTGGTGGCATAGAATAAATTTGGCAGGAGTTACCATGAGTCTTGCCTTTGAGGCAGAAACAAAAAGAGTGGGGAAAGCTGTAAAATAGTAGCAAGTTTTTGATGGTACAGGAGAGAAGTGCAAAAATAGCAGTTCATTTCATTTCAAGGAGTGTCTTAGAGATTCACTTGTTTAAAGTCTTGATCTTCTAGTCCCTTTGGAAAGCTATGCAAACTGTCTCTTGTCAGGAAAAATCTGCTAGTTTTCTGTATCTACTTTGATCTGTGGCACATGCTTCACTAGTATTTCACTTGTAACCTCAAGACTCGCTGTAGCTAAGCACAGAAGCTGTTTCACAATGAAAATCCATTAAAAAATAGCATTGTAAAACAGGGCTTACCTCTCTGCAAGTGGAGATACTTGTGCATCTGCTGAGGAAAGAGAGAAAGAAGGGCTCACAGAGACAAGCCACAGCTAGCAGAGGAAGGAGAGGAAAATGAAAGAACTTATCTGAAACGGTTGGAAAGGGTATCCTCAAGAAGAGCGGAAAAAGGGAGAACGATACAGATGGACATCTACTGAAGTGCTGTTCAAGAGATGGGCTTCATACCTGGAGATGCTGGAAAAAGTTGTTCTTTAAGGCTTCAGCAGAATGCTGGTAGGTCACTAGAGCTTTCCCTAAGAAAACAAAGCGGCTGATTTTACCCACGTGCCGGGGGTAAGAAAGTAAGTTGTAGGGTCCTTTGGAATAGGTTTATATATTGCATGTGCTATTTTTGAGAATTATCTTACTGACTGGGATGTTAAAAGTTGTTCTGTTTATTTGTTTATGTTGGGCGGTGCATGCAAATATTAACATTAGCTATTAGATGAAAAAAAATTAGATAGTATTCCTAGAACAAAGCTAGGCAACTATTTACTCTGAAAGACTTGGAGTAAAATGAGACAGTTGGTTTTTAACAATAACATGGTTTTATTTGGTATGCCAGGCTTCTAGGTGCTCATAAACTGTGATACATTTTGTATTGGCCTAGAATGCCTTGTGAAAGTTTTTTTTAAAGAAGTTAGGGTATGGAAATATATTCTTGCTAGCTGGGTAAGAAAGATGCAGTTACAGAAGATTACAGCTTCTCTCTCTCTCTCTCTCTTTTTTGGATAAAGCGTATCAAATAAGCCAAATCTCTGTTTCTGACATTCTTATTCTCTCAGATTTGGAGCTCTGTTGCTATAAGGATGAGCTGTGAGAAGATAGGTAAGGATGGATTAAATCCAGAAAAGGATTTGGGTTCATCTGCGTTTGGGTATCATGCCTGGTTTAAACTGATCTAAAACCTCATGCAAAGGATATATTCTGACTCCTCCCTGGTGGGTGTGCAGAGTTAGTTAGTCCCCAGATCCAGCTTATCCCACCTCACTAAGACTACTAGTATTGGTACAAAGGAGGCGGCTGGAACAGCCCTTTTGGTGGTGTGGTGTTGGACCGCCTCCTTTGGGTATGATTTCATGGGCAGTTTTCAGCAATGGTGCTGACTTAAGCAGTTGCTGTCCTCTCTATGCCCATGGTGGCTTGTTCATGTTACTGCCTCTGAACTGAAAAACAAACTAGCAAAAAAGGTCATTTTTCGTCTGGGTAAGCTCTGTTATGTGGTTCACTGTGTGGCAGGACGAAAGCATGTCCTGGGACAGTGCAAGGAGTAGTAGGGGTAAAGATAAGTAGCTGGGGAGGGGAAATGGCTCCTTACCCAGCACTGCCACTGACACTAAATCTGTAGCGTTTGGTGGCCAGCTTCCACTGTGAGCACCTGTCCCCTGCCCACCTGCTTCCACTTGATGTTGGAAGGCACTTCAATTTTTGTAACTGGCTGTACTTTAAAACCTTGCGCCATGGTAAGCGATGGACTCGCTTGTCAGTTTTAGCAGTGGCAAAGGGGTGAACAAGAAGACATTCTCAGAACAAAAAAAGAGAGGAGAGGGAATGATGATGACAGCCAGTATTATGGGGACTGGAGCCCGCAAGTAGAGTATGGAAAACCCAGCTGGAAAACTCTTCTCTGGAGGAGTATATTGGAACAAATACAGGAATCATGGTCTCCCTGTGTACCTGACAAGTTCCTTAACCGCAAGGGCACTTTCAAGCAGTAGGATTTCTTTCAGTTCTTCTATGGAAGCTGTTTCAGTTTACATAAATCAATTACACCAGTCTGTATCCTTACAAATAGATATTTGCCTCTTTTGTGGATGTACTGTGCATGAAGATACGGTATTTTTGCCTCTTTCTAGCCCAGGTAATATATAGTCAACGCACAGAAAAAAATTTGAAAAGCTTGCATGTGAGGAAGAAATATCAGCTGTCAATATAGTGGGAAATGTGCACTCTGGATAAAAATACATGAACCAAAGTTTTCCACAAGGCAGCTGAACATTCTGATCTTGAGGTCCTGGGTTTTGTAGGTTGTCTGGGTGCCCAGCTGGAGGCTGTGAATTATGTACTTGGGTACGCAATACCTAAAAGTTAGGTACTGAGAAACTCCCCTTAAAATCCAGGACTTAACCTTGGTTTGCTGCAGAACATCTATCTTTCCCATTCTCTCTGTCCTTGTTTTCTACTTGTTTTCCCATTGCTTGCTTATTAGATTTGTTTTGATTTCTGAAAATTAGGTGTGTACTAGCTAGATGTTTCCCTTTTCTATTTGCTTATTGAGATGCAAAACCTGAATGTTGGATCCATGAGAGTGTGACTCAAACTGTGTGAGCAGAGATCAGGGAAAGAAAGAAGCTGCTACAGGTGGCTGCAGATAGAGCAGTATCCTTGCAGAATGCAAACAAAAAAACAGCAAGGATATAGTCATGACCCCATTGAAATCAGTGGGAAGTTTGCTTTATATGTCAACAAGGCCAGGATTTTATCCCCAGTGATTAGCGTGCAGAAGATGAGTCCACTAAAAGAGTACTAAGACAATCTTCTGCAGAGCTGCATTTTTATGGAACAATTTGCTAGCTATTAGATTCCAACCAAAGTATTTTGATCTTCTGAAGGCAGAAAAATATCAACTTTATTTCATGTCATTGCTTAAGTTGCATGTTAATAATTTATCCGTTATTATAATGAAAGTCTGCCAAGTACAGAACATGCTCATTATGAAAAAAGGGAAGATAGAAAAATGAGATAGCTCCATGCCAATAAAGAGCTCGACACTCTTAGATAAGACGTCAGCAAAATTGCAAAAGCAGAGATGTGATAACACCGTAAATAGACTCAGGTGTACTAATATCTGTTTATTCCCAGCCAAAGTATCATACATACTTATCTCCACCACTAGGGCATCTGAATATCTGCCTCTGGAATACCGAAAGCAGTCAGTTAGCCGACATCTCTTTCTTCTCTTGGTTCTAGAATGTTTTAAAGAAATTTTTCACTTTCCTTCTCCCTCCTTCTCCTGTAATCTCCCGTATCTCCCTGCATATTGTCCTGTCTGTATTACAAAAGCATTAAGTATTACAGCAGCTTGTGCTTCCTGTTACCTGGTTGTGCAGTTGACTTTTCTCCTGGATTATTTTTGCAAATACAGAAGTAATGGCTGTGTGAACTCTAACCATGCTGGACCTGTGGCTGTGGCAGGCTGTGGTGCCCTTTCTTTGGTAAAAGCAGTTGGGAAAGAGGGCATGTAAAAATTAGATAGTTGAAAGTGCATGGGGGCAAATTCTCTGGTATTTGTGGGACATCTCCACTTCAGGCTGCACCAAAAAGGCTGCGAGATTCAAGAAGCAGGTGAAAGCCGTGCAGATAGTCATATATCTGCTACAGTCTGAAGGCAACACCCAGCGTATGCTGTTGGATAGCGCCTTGCTGAAGGAACCAGGAGAAGCCGCTGTATTGTGAGGCTATCTTGTTTCCTACTCTAGGATGTTCTTGCCCTACTTGTGTGCTCTGTTTCCTTGAATAATGTGGGCTCCTTAACAAAGCGCAACACAGGCAAGTTCCACTGTACTGTATCTTAAAAATATTTCACAATGCAGGAGGAAAAAAGATGGTTCAAAATAAACTAGTCATTGCGATAATAAAGAATTCATTCATTCATTCACTTAAATATGTTAAATAGACAAGAAAAATGTGAGATCTATAGATTACCCAAACTTTAAATGTAATCTGTGCTATTATCTTGCGTGATGAAGGCACTTCTATTCTGGATGTAAATTGGTTACTGGGTTTGGAAAAATATAATTCTGTTTCGGCACTTAGATTTCAATCCTTTTTTTTTTTTTCTTTGATCATTGTGAAAATAGAATTGTGAGAGCATAGGGCTGTCTGGAGTTCTTAACATCACTGTCATAAGTGGTGAAAAAGAGGTATAACAAAGTAACCTGAATGTGGTGACTGGGCTAAGAGTCGGTCCGTGCCTGGGGTTATAAAAATGTGTGCCATGGCTTGAGTCTGCCACGGACTAGCTGGAATGATGCACCTTCGGGAGTGGGGAGTGAACACCCATCGGTAAAGACCTGCCCTCTGGGCTCTTCTGCACAGGGATGCCTAACACAACTGGCTCGATCACATGTTCAAATTAAAGGGGGTAGAAACAGTTCTCTCAGGCTGAGATTTTGCATTGTAAATTATTTTTAGGCTTTAATTATGCAACTTATTTTTTGGCCTGGTAACATTTCCCCCTTCCCAAGTTGTGTCACAGCTGAGCCAACTGAAAAATAATATGACCAAAAAAGCTTCTCTTTTAAAAAGTCCAGTCCTGGATGCAGAAACAATAGTCTCAGCAAAGAGGTCACTGTGCTATGGTGGGACAGTCTATTGGCAATACTTTAAGCCTCTGTTGTCCCTGAGGATTTTATATAGGCAAACCATAACCACAGGCTCTAAACCTGTAAACAAGGGCTTGTTGTGTCTGAAGATTTTGATGGTGCTTCTGGACACTTGCTGCCCGAATAGACAGGCAGGCAAACACTGAGAGATTCAACTGTGATGTTCATTCAGAGAAACTTTTCAAATAAATAGATTGATAGTAGTTGTGCCTAGAGTTAAGGAAGGCTGATACTTTCCATGATGAGATTCTATTTTCAGTTACTTATAACTTTGCCAAACTTGAATCAGGAATGAAATTTTCCAGGCAGAATGTTTGCCTCAGGCTGTTTCTGTGTATCTGTGTGTCTGTGTGTGTTTGCTGTGTGCAAATTTCAGATAACATGATTCAATCTTTTTCGGTAACAAGGTTGAAGGAAATTACATTACTTTATGCTTGTTAAAAAATAACAAATATGCACCTATTTCACTCACAAGTTATGGCACTTGGATACTTCAACTGAGCAGGTACTTTTGGCAACCGAAGATGTACCTGTTATTGCACCAATTGAAGTCCGTCAAAGTGCAGGCAATAAGCCTCCCATGTGTTCTGGATAGGAAAACTGGTGCCAGATCATATAATTAGAGATGGTATCGTAATGCATGCTCTTGAAGGACTTGAACTGGCAACGTTAGCAGCAATTTTCTATGACTGGGGTGCTTGCAATATTTTTATTTTTTGTGTGTGAAGAGATCAGTGAAAGGGTGGAGATGTTGACGCTGAGATTTTTTTTTTTCTTAGCAGTAATTAGTTTGTAAGATGCTTTACAGATGTGGCACATTTCTTTGGTTGATTCAGCTCAGATAGACACTGAGGAATCACCTCTGGAGAAGGTGAGGTGATACTGTCTGTCTAAACTCTGAAGTATTGCTGTGAATATGGCCATCCTATTCCCTTATTCCTCTGGAGTAATGGGACAAAATTTTATGAGTTATATATTTGATCGTTATTGTTGCTAGGGTGAATTGAGACCATTACTTTTTGCATAGGAGGAACCTGGATCTTCCTGATATAGAAGAAGGGTGAGAAAAATATTCCTAAATTGGAGACAGAAATAAATTCAGATATAATTTCTTTTGCTCCTTAGATAAAATGATGAAATAGAGCAGCCTTATTCCCTTACAGTGTGCCAAACCTTACCTGAGAGCAGACAGCTGAGGATCTAACAAGGAAACACCAAGTTGTTCCTGATAAAATGTACATCAAGGATATTGTGAAAGCAAGGACTAGAGATGTGAGTGCTATAAACTATGGGCAGTTAAAGGCAATTATCCATCATGGTATGAACCTTATGCCTGCTCTAGACCTTAGTGAGAATTTGGACTATTGTGTTGTGTTAGAAATCTGTGGGTGCTGTTCTGTACCCATTCAGACTCTTCTGTGATAGTGGTCATTTCTGAAATCTTGTTTATCTGCAGAAGGCAAGGTCATTGTGAAAGCTATCGTTTGGTGTTAAGAAGAAAAATGTGCTTTATGGAGAAAATTGCTTTCTCTAACTAGAGTAGGAGGTTCTCTGAATCCATCATCCAGCTATCTCCTTGCTTTTCCAATGTAAACGGCTGAGGGGAGGTGCCAAACAGGGCATGAGATGATGTGTATATAATAATAATATTAATGTCATAAGATTTGTATATTTCTGCTTTGGATATGGAGCATAGCCATTTAGAGTCCAAACCAAGTTGGAGGCCCTGAGTCTCCTCAGATCCCCAACAGAATTGTTTCTTGGTATAAAGGCTGTCCTTTTGGCATGGTACTGGTACCTTCTGGTCAATTCGTGAGCACAATTTGTCAGCCAGTCATGCCTATCAGCTTGCTCAGAGTAAGACCTTCAAACTGACCTGTGAATTTAATTGAAAAATATGGCAGTGGGTTTATTTTTGCTGTTTAGTTAACTAAAAATTCTTGACAAAAGTTTCCATCCATTTCCATCCAAGTTTCCATCCAGACATCCATTGCCATTTTTTTTTGTTTTTGATGGAGCTATGAATAGTGTGGATTTCAAGATATATTTTTCATTAGAAATCCTTTCCCAGTATGAAGAATGAGAGAAGGAATTTTTAAAGCTCTAATAAAGTTGCAGGAATGTTGCAAGAAACAAGCTGAAAGCTTTAATCTTTGAGGCCACCACACTGCTTTCTAAATGTGGTGCTCTTTTTTTTTTTAATGCATATTTGATAGATTTAATGCAAAAAAATATCTTCCTCTTCAAATTGCTGGAGGTGTCAGTTCTTGGTGTTTGTGATGTTACAGTTGGACCAATGTGTCGGATACTTTTCCAGAAGACTGGAGTTGAGCAGATGTAATTTCCAATGTAAAAGAAGCCAAAACCAGTAACAAAGTCTTTCCAGTCTTCTTTGTTATAAAGAATCAAAAAATAATAAAACTCTAATTATTTTGCCTTCTGAGATCATCTATAAAAAAAAATAAAGGCAACTTATTGTAGGGTTTTTTTAAAAAAAGTAAATATGAAAGTGGGAGACAATGTTTAAGGTTCTCTTAGAGTGCAAAAAGAAATTTATTTAGATAACGTTATTTGCCTTTCGTCCTCCTAATTCTATCCTTGAGACCTAGTTATTCTAGACCGTTTTTTAAAAAGAGCATTGTAGCAGTAATGCTTCTTTTCTGACATTATAATCACTCTGCACTTTTGTGTTCATCCATCAGAAAAGACTTAAAAACAACATTTTATTCCCCATCTCAGTATTTACGTGAAACATGGTCCTTGAGAGTTAAAACGAACTTTGGGATCCAGAGTCTCCATAGACTCTTAGCAAAGTATTTCCTGCAATAAAAAACTTCAGATGAGAGTTGAGTGAACCATTAATTTTCGGAGTCTTCATTTCCCTTTAACCTTATTTGTTCTTTTGTCTGTCTTCAGCAGATGGCTAGATGACTGGCATCCTCTAACACTGTTCGGTACTCATTAGCACCGTGTCATTTTGAGAGCTGTTTCCATCTTCCCTGTTTGCTTTTCTTGCTTCATTTATCAACCTATACATTTGTACGTTTAGCAAGTCATTGACAGTGAGGTAAGTTTTAACACTTGACTTTATTATTTTCTCCAAAAATCCTACCTGATGACTGGGAGGAATGGAAAAAAAAGTACATACAAGGTGATTAATGAAGTATTAATGTTAGTAACTACTTTTCTAAAAAACTTTCTGAAGCATAAATTATTTGTTTTTACCCATCAGCTGAGATCAGTGCATGCACTTTAAAATCGCAGCCTTCAAGACAACCTTCTTTTCATAATGTTTAAAGAACTGCTGATTACAACATATGCAGGGTGTCATAATGTTAAATGGATTTATTTAAACAATGCAGAATCAAATTCTTAAATGAAACTATGAGTTTATCGATGGTCTTCCAGATCTCCATATTGTTAGATTTGCTATTAAAGCACAGTACATACTCTGCTTTCTCTTTTGATCCCATATAGGCAGATCTGATGAGAACTGTATTTGCAGCTTTCAACACAATGCAATGAATATTGTTGTCTTTGGACACAGAGTCTCACAGAACCTACTAGTAATCTTTAGTGGAGTAAAAGTATCAGTGAGAAATAAGAAATGGACCTCTTATGCTAGCATACATCTGAAGAATTTCCCCTGTAATCCCAGGTTTTGCTTCACTAACTTCCGTGAAATCAGAATAAAGCCCCATATTAATAGTATATTCACATCTCTCCAAAGGCTCTACTTGAAATGTGTTCTCAGAGATGGGATTATCAAAACCTTGGCCACTGTTGTCCCAGTTCTACCATCAATAAGCTCAGTGATGAAATTCTTGATGGCTCAACTAGGGTGAGAGAAGGACAGCTAGGGTGAGAGAAGGACAGCGCTCAGCATATTTTCCTAATTCAGTTGAGAGCACACAACTGTGTGACAAGCAAGGAAAAAAAGACAGACAGTAGCAAAACGAGTTAGTAACTATATAAACCTCCCCTAAATGCTATAAGCCAAAGCAAATGGTTTGGGTCTTCTGTTTTTTCCACATCAATACTTTTCACTGTTATTCTTCAGGATACTACATTCTGTAGTCTTTTCTGTTAGACTGTAAAATTCCTTGCACCTCCTTTCTTAAATTATTGGCAGAAGACCTTTCTCAGAAAATCACTGTCTTTGAACCTTCATATTTCATTTGTGCTTTCCTCATTAAGTTATGAAAGTAAGAAAGGTCTGACTGCAAATCTTTAATTAATAAATCATAGGAAATTTTGCAACTGCATGAAACATGATTCATGTCTGCCTCTTGACTACTATCCATAGCATTTTAGATTTGATTTTTATAAATTACCTGTGCCACCACTGCAGTGAAAATGGATGTGCCATGGATTGTAATTACCAAGAAAGCCAATAATATCTGAATGAAAACAGTACATAGGGAAAGAATTATAGTCACAAACACCATATTATTTAATATGATGAATTTTAAAGAAAAGGGATTTTTTTTCTTAAAATAGGATGGCTGTATTTTCTTCTTAATGAGTATCACTGACAGACTCCTCTCTTTGTACTGGAGAGAATGGTTGCTTGTGCTGCAGGAATCTTTAAGAAAAGGTCTGATTATAGTAAACATTATTTTAAATATATTAGAAACCAAAGAAGAATTTTTATGGAAATAAAATAAATGTACAGTCCCTTTTGCTCAGTCATCAAATAAATTAGCCATTTTGCAAGAAGTCATGAATAATGTCATTCAAGCATGGGGAATGGATTCTACTAAAATAACTTATATTCGGTAACTGCACATGTAACTACTGAAGGTAAGCATTACATAAGAGAAAAGTTTTCATTTAAAAAATGTCAAGTGAGGTGCAGTTAGCGCAGATTGCACTTGACATAGTGAAATGAAATTAATGAATATTATAACAATCAATAAAATTATATATGTAAATCAATGAAAATAAAAACATTGACTTGAGTTTAGATAGCACCTCTTCCCAACCCGTATATCAGACTGGTATTTCTATACAAATAGAAACACTTCATTTTGTGATCAAGTTTGTATTTGAGTTACTTCAACTGGAAGGCTTGTCAACTAGAAGGCCCCTAGATTCACTTTGTGGTTTAATTATAACTAAGAATAAATCTACTAGCTTCCTCTGAGTCCTGTGATGTCTGGAGCAGTAAATGAATACACAGATTGACAGGTAGCTCTTTCTGTCAAGAAAAGCCTTCAGTTCCTCTAGAGGTTAACCGTTGTGTATTTCTATGTCATTTGCCCTGGACTAGATTAGATGGTGCAGTACCCATCCAGAACCTGGGAACAGTAAGGACATGCTATAAAATCTAACCCCACTGAAGTCTGGTCTGCCTTATCCTCAGATGTATCAGATGTTTACAGAGAGAGAGTGCTTGGGACTTGAAACAGGAGTGAAATCTCAAGGACAGAAATGATACTATTAGGCTGTGAGATGTGGTGGTATCTGGCCAAGAGGAGTCTTGTTTTAGTGTTATAGGTACTATGTTTCTATGCGTTCTTGAGATCTCTTAGGAGTAATTAATGCAAAACTGACTAAAAATTAAAAATGAGTAAATGGCAAGAGTTTTGTGTTTCCTCTCGGTTTTGCTGCTGTTTCTGTTAGCACAGGAAATTCCACAGAGTATTTTCATAGAATTAAAGAATAATTCAGGTCCAGTGGGTCCTCTGGAGGAGTTCTGGTCCAAACTCCTGCTCAAAGCAGGGTCAGTGCTCAAGACTTTGTTCAGTCAAATTTTGAACATCTCCAAGAATGGAGATTCCACAGCCTTGCTGGGCAAACTGTTCCACCGTCTGACAATTCTCATGGTGAAATTTTTTTCCCAACATTGCAAATTTGCTGTGTTGCATGCTGTGTCTGCTGCCTGTCCTTTTTTTATTTGCTCTAATTCAAGAGATCTGAATCACAGAGAAATGATGAGCATATGGTAACTTGATCTGATGTGGTACTATCAAAGACATGAGCCAGGACAAAATATTAGCCGTGTTGCTGATGGCAATGTTTGTTAATCTATCAGATATTTACATTATGGTTTGATTGTCTTTTTATCTGCCTCAATAATAATTCTGACTACCATGTTTCAGCTGGGTAGCTCTGAGATCATCACAAAGAAATGTGGCTGTAGTGGGTGGAGAGCTAAAGACAGACTTCTTAAAGGATGCATTGTCATCTATAGTCCTAAACTCCTGTATGTTGGGAAATGGACTATAGTTCCATGGAATAAAATTGATGTCTGAAGGTGTGATTCTAGAGCAAGATACAAGGGAGAGAACCACAAAAGGTGTCAGAATACATCATTAATGCCAGACTAGTGATAAGGACGGTTTATGGCAAATGGTGCAGTGCTGCATAGAAATTCCTGCACTTAAAAGATTTTTAACTAGGTGTTTAAGTTTTCTAGTAAAACACAAAGGACTAGAGAGCCTATGCAAGTATATGCAATTCTAAACTATTTTTTCAATTGTAAATTGTGCTCGAGTGCAAAGACTGTCAATTAAAAAAAAAAAAGATAGTTGCCTCTGTAGTAGTCCCACAATGGGGACAAGGTCATGTCTAGAGGACATATCAGTCCTTGGGAGATATCACAGAAAATTTATCAAAGCCAAATACTACAAGAGAAGACTGGTCAGAGTTAAGGTTAGCCTCGAAATACACCCACTAATTTCAAGGAAATATCTCCCTTCCCCATCAGATATTCCGACTATCCTACAGAGAACAGGATAAGTATGTTGAGAGTTGTGGAGGGTAAGGAATATTTGCTAACATAATCCTTTTATGGCTAATCTACTGAGGCTTCTTCATAGTCACGGGAGATAGAGTGGGAGAAAGGCTTCCAATAGAGGAAGGTTCCTGAGTCCCTCCACTCGGAATAGCAAGCACGAAAGGAAATGAGTCTCATTAAACAGAAGTTATGAATACTCCTGCATCTCAAATGAGATTATACCACTATTTAAATACATGTTGCTTATTTTTTTCCAAATTTGTTGCATTGTGGGTCTGTCTCTGGATAGTGCTGTTCTGAAAAGGAGAGCATGACTGAACTCGGTCTCATGTGCATGGGATGATGGATGATTCTTGGCCATGCAAAAGTTACCAGTGTTCTCTCAGTGGAGTGATGCAGCTATTGATGTAGATTTATAAATAGGTCCTCTTGTTCAGTCTTTATTCAGACTCATTGTAAAATTTAGGGTAAAGCAAACAAAAAAATCAATGTAAAATGCAGAAGGTGAGTTTGGATTTGAGCTGAAAATCTGTGCAGCTCTGTCAAGCTAAATAGTTCAGCTTGAAGCAATAACTCAGTCCAATCTTGTTCTATAATTTAGCCTAAGTTTATAAATATTTCAGCAACCTTAATCTGTATTCCGGTTTAAAATGAAACTAAGCATCATGAAGGCAACGTTGAGTTGTTTAGGAGTTTCTCTGCAGAAGTTTCACGTGGCTTCAGTCAATCATAATCTATATACTAATGACTG
This sequence comes from Struthio camelus, assembly GCF_040807025.1. Classification (NCBI taxonomy): domain Eukaryota; kingdom Metazoa; phylum Chordata; class Aves; order Struthioniformes; family Struthionidae; genus Struthio; species Struthio camelus. The sequence goes on from NC_090942.1 coordinate 99,596,263, forward strand.
TACACCTCTTTGGATTGTTTGTTTACTCTTCTAAGCTGGAAATAAGCAAACACACATACTGACTTTCTCCTCCTAATTATACAACAGACTAGACAGCTGTCAATCTCTGCCTAATGCTGTCACAGCTTTAGTAATCCTTAGTGATGAACAACTGTCTGGGGATATAAGGGAGAATAACTGATGTGCACTCTGTTGTCTGGGCAGTACTTTTATGAACTCTCTGTCCATAATTTTTATTGCTTTCTGTGTCTTTCTAAATTGGTGCCAGTCATTCTCTAGCACAAAATTCCCCAAATTGCACAAAAGTGTTCCATTATTAGCATGTGGACATACAACTGAGTTTCTTTCAAAGCAGTTTAAAAAAAGCTCTTGTTTTTGCTTTGCTTTTAAGGCATGAAGGAGCACAGCTAGACCAGTTATCATGGCTCAGCTGCCAAGAAGTAACTGGTTAGGCTTTTTGACTGTTTGGACATACTTTCCTTGATAAAGTAGTTTTTGATGAAAAAAACTTCTTTAACGTGATTTCTTTTTTTTTCCTGACTGATAGGAGTTGCTGCTTTCACAGGGTTTAATCTAATGTGATACCCCATAATGGGCCCGGCCAAAACTTACTGTTGTTTTCCTTTGAGAAATTTTTGTTGACAGTGAGAATAGGCAAGTGTCAATTTTTATTAATCTGTCACTAGAAGAATTGCAAAATGATTCAAATCTGAAGTTGAATATTTTGATTAGGCTTTCTTGTTATGTTTTGTTTTGACTTTTTATATGAGAAATTATCTGAACTTTCAGTTTTAATATACTCTTGTGTATGTATGTGTATATGTATTTCATAATGCATATTTTATATCATATTAATATTTTTGCCAATATGAAAACATCTAGGAAGGCCTTTTCAATGTTTGTAAAATCAAATCAGTTTGGATGCATGAAATGATGTTTTATAGGTTAGAAACAAATACCATAAGTAGTACGAATGTGTGCTTCCATTTTTGGATGGACTTTATTCAGTAGCAGAGGTCACTTTGAAAATGAAGCTGCTGAGTGAATGGAGAATTTGTCTGGGGGAACAGGGAAGTACGAAGAGGTTAGTTGCAGAAAGTAAGCTGGAGTTTTATGCTTGTGCAGGGCACCAGGCTCACAAAAGGGAATGGATACCCACAACACATAAACCAGGAAGCTTTGCCATTGCTGAGACCTTTACTTTCTTTGTTTTGTATGTATTTTTGTGTGTACTAAAGCAACTGCTGCTACAGGTGTAGGAAATCTTGCAGACAGTGGCAAGAAGGATGCCTCCCATATGTGCATCTCCTTGGTGCCAACCCCAGCTGTCCATGCCACGCACAAGGTTCTTGAATTTAGCTATAATATGATGTTATTCATTCATCTTTGGTGGCTGGAATGAGTCACATCCAGGATGACTTTATTCCCTTGAAGTTGAGATGTGGGTAGTATGTGCAGTTACATATAGCGAGCTATATACATGCCTGAGTGTACCCACTGTGAGCAAGTCAGTCTATGGTAAGACACTTGGTAGACTGTACATTGGTACTTCAGACCAGTATTTCATTAACAGCTGCCTTAAAGACCACTCCCAGCTATTCTGTGCTCAAAATTCAACCATCCTACCATGAAAATGCTGTTCTTTTATCACATCCCCATTATAGAAAATAGAGCTGAGAGCCTTCTGCTGCTGTATCCAATAAAGAATGCTAAACTTGGGCATTACTGGACTCCCGCTTTATGCTTATCACGGAGCTAATCCACTATATAAAGTCATCTTTTCTCTTTGTGGGCAAGCTGGGTAGGAACTATGTCTGTCTTAGTGTGCCTTTCTTATGGGGAAAGAGCAGTGAGAGAATGGAAAAGCTGCTATACGTATGTGTGCATGTATGCCTTGATCATGAATCTCCACTCAAAGTTAGGTGCATTTAAACTTCTGTAACAGCCTTTGTTGAGGAGTAAACTCCTCTCCCTCCCTTCTTTCCATTTAAGTTTCAGGTTGGACTAGAGTAAGGATTAGCTAATCTGAGTGACAGGCCATCAGTAGTTTTGTAGAGAGCGATTAAAAGATTTTGATGAGGTTCCTTTATAATAACAATAATAATAAAGGCCAGTTGGCCAAGCACACTGCTGTGTGGGAGAGTCTTGGAGAGCTGTTACCAGTACTGACAGACGGCCCCCGTGTTCTTTGGTGCTCTTAGTGAGAAACTCTGAATTATATTTCTGGTAGATGAATCCTTATTAGATTAGGGGAGTGAAAGAGAGCTCCCTCCCTCCCCCCCCTCCCCCCTCCCCCCCCCACACCGACACTGCTTCCCCCAATATATCTCCTATGTCAAGAACAAATGTTGGAGGCATAGACTGACCTCCTCCATGATTACTTCTATGCCAAAGCCTGCTTTTCTACATCACCCTAAGCAATTCAACAGAATATGATCTCGTAAGAGACTGTTGGTGTGTTTTTTTAATTTCGTTTCTGGTTTCTTTGTCATGGAACAAATATGCAAGTGATTTTCTTCACTTGCATTTAGCAGGGCTGAAATTAAGGGCTTACATTATGGAAACATAGTCATGAGGGAATGAATAGGCAGAAACCCCCCGAGTAAAACAGAAGCAAACAAAAAGCAAAATGCTAATTCACTTATTATCTTTAAATGGAAGCTATAAGACTCCTTTAAAATAAATAAATAAATAACGATTCAATTAACTGTGATTAATTATGCTGCTTACATTAGTCCTGCTTGTCTTTTTCCTCATCATAGTCCAGGAAATGATTCCAGATTAATTCCTGGTCAGCCATGCGGTTCCTGGCAGAGTAAACATCCTATTTTTCAGTCAGACAAGTGATGTTGTATCTCTGATCTGCAGAGTTCTTTCTTAGCAGTACCAACAAATGTGTAGCAATTTAGATCTATAAGTATTCCAAATAAAACTTTTCTATATAGATAATATTTTATAGACTCGATAGTGGTTAAGCTACTTTGCAAAGGTGTCCAAAAGCATTTATAGTGGAAGAAAGAAACAGGTTAGCAGGTTAGCCAGCTGGGACAGAGAAGGGAGGGAAACAGAAGATATATAGTAATTTCCTACCTTGCTAATTTAAAGAAGAGGACTGAAAAGCTACCAGTGTCTGCTGTGACTCCGGAGGCAGGGAAAGGAACAGATGAGAGATACAGACAGGTAATACTGCTTCCAATACAGACTATCGCTTGAGCATTTGCCTGGAATAGAGATGCTTTCCTATATGAGAGAGAGGAATGAGGTCTGTACATTTAGTGAGGCTGTCTAGTGCAACACAGAAGTTTTGAGACAAGGCAGTAAATAAAAGCAAATAAAGGTGTATTTTAACAAGCTGGAACATTACTTTCTTTTGCCTGAACATTTTGAAGGATTGTGCTGCCTCCAATGTTCTTCATCTAGCCATTAATCTGCTAACATCATTTAAGAGTCTGTACATTCATCTATTTACTTTTGAGGTTCTAGTACGTAAAATAATTACCTTGCTTTGCAACAGGATGTCCTGCTTTTGCATAGTTAACATTTTGTAAATAACTCTGCTAGCAGTCTTTATCAATTATGCTTCTTTGAATAAAAGGTAACGCCTCAGGTCCAAAGCTAAATTATTTACTTGTAGCTTGCTGATGTGTTCTTTATTCAGTTTATAATTTCACTCTACCTGCAACTTTGTCAAGAGGCTCTGCTTTTCCTTGATGATCAGAAGATGGGATAGATGTGAAGACAAATAAACAGGCTGATATTTTTTAGGAGGAAGAGAGATACAAATTTGTATTAGACAGCTTAGAGGTGTTACATATATACTACCATCTGGTAGAATGGCTTCAATATTGGTGAACAAAATGGGATGATGTCTGATGGCAAGTTGTTGGTGTGTGTGAAATGCACTGGTGGGGTCTCACTCCAACATTTTGTGGATTGCCATGCCTGGAGTCTCTGCAGATAGCCCTAGATGAGAAGCTGGAATTTATTATGGAGAACATACTGTGCTCTAGCTTACGTTTTCTGCTCCTCAGCATGTTACCAGGCCCTGCTACTGACTCTCTTTCTATGTCTTTTGGCTGTAATGGTGCTGAACCAAACTTTAGAGGGACAGAGGGCAATGGTCCTTTGAACTGTTAGTCCAGCACTTTCACCACCACTCTGTGCCTGAAGACAAGGGGAAATTTCGTGTTTTGTCCTCTCCTTCTGCCCTCTCATTCCAAATATAACCAGTTTTAGGGCAGCTTCTTGAAAAAAGGAGAAAGAAAATGTTGTATTTATTTATTTATTTATTTTTAATTGTATCAAAAAGGAACCAATCACTCCTCCTCATGGAGCTGGCCAGTGTGGCGTACTGTGTAGCGTACCACCTGCGTTTCAAGAAATATATTGATGGCATGATGCAGGTGCTCTATGCCATGCCGTGTGGAAGTGGGGAGGAAGAAGCAAATGCTAATAAAATGCTAATATTAATGCTATAACCATTAATAATGGTTTGAAGTGACATTACTGGTTTTTACTTGAATTAATTCTTGTTTCCTTTGAATCCTTTTATACTCATAAGAAGGAAAACATTTTCGGACTTGGATACTTGAAGTTAGCCTGCTGAATTCATATGGGAGCTCTTAAATAATTGACTCGGATTGCTAAATCACACTGCTGCTTTCTGATGCTGAAATATTTCTAGTATCAGACACCATATGAACAATTGTAATCCTCTAACTTTTATTAGTGTATTATATGTAGAATGGCAGATCTTATGCGGCATTTTGAGATCTGCTGGTGAAAAGCACTGCATAAAAAAGTGTTATTTTTATTTATTCTTTCTTCAGCATTGCTTGATGCATACAGAATATGTGTTCCAGGAACAGTATATGATTATCACTTTTAATAATGGGTAAAACTCTCCGTTCCTAGGACACAAGTTGAATCACATGTTAGTTCATTTTGCAAAGAGTTTCCTCCTGTGCACCATACTTTCTCTGAATTCCAATATGCGAAAGCACTTTTGTGACAGTGGAAACACAGTCGTGCTGGCAACTGAAGGACATAGAACAGTGAGCCCTGCTGATCACATTTCAAAGATACCCTAATGCACTGGTATGAGACTTCCTCTGTTGTATATGGCTGATCTGGAAATGGTGCAGATCGATGTGAAAGTTTGCCTACCAACATGATTATTAATTTTTAGTTTACTAAAGCAATATATAACAACTTGACCAAAGTTCACATTTAGTATAAGTGTCTTTTTATTATATTGGTTTAGGTTTGCATTTTTGTAGTTTGAATCACATCTATTTGTGATTTAGGGTTTAGCAGGAACTCATTTACTTCATAAATATTAATTACTGCATAGGTTTTATTCCATATTAGAGCATCTGGGGGAAAAGTGCTGATCATTACATTGCTTGCGAGGATGTATTTTTGCCTAAGAATACCCCTGAATAAATTCAGTCTGATTTAGAGAACATTAATCTGAAAGGTGTAATGCATTAATTTCAGGCATAATATTTTAATAGTAGCAACTGCAATGTAATAGTAGTGTTCAGCCCTGCAATTTGAAATGTGGATTGTTACACTGTCCTCCAGCAGAGTTTGAGTGGCCAACTGGGAGAGTGACGCCATCAGTTTAATGTTATATGATAGTATCAGAATATGCATACCCATCGTCATTATATTGTAAAAGGCTATTTGTTAGGGCAGCTCCCCAGGTAAAAGTAAATCTGAAAACTTCACTGTCTTCATTAGCAGGAACCTCAGCTGGCGTCAATCAAGATTGCTCCATTGATTTCAGCATTGAGACAGATGAGTGCCTGACCTTTCTGTCTTTAAAACATAGCCCGAGGTTGGAATGATTGCAAAATATGTGAGATGTTCCACCTTTGCAGCATGGTGCAGCATATATTATTTTCACAGGCACCTTGACTCAATGAATAATTTGATTACAGTTACTTGATTGGTGTCTAGAGATCCTGTTTGCTCTTTTACCAGGTCTTCATCATCTTGACGTATTATTATGCCTGCCACCGCTGCATTTGGCCAGTTCTGCTGGCTAGTACGAAAAAGGGGCTTGTAGTTCCCCTTCTGTATCTGGAAGGTGAAATCATAGCAGGACTCACCTGTAGTGGTACCTGACTTTTGATCAAGATGGTAACGATTGGTATCTCTCCTGAGTACAAACACAAGGCTGGGTATAATCTATTCAATAACCCACGCACAACGCTCATTACCACTTTTAATGCCTGTACTATTCTGTGGACTGTCTGAACTTGACCTTGAAATTTAGAGCATCGTTTTTGAATGTCCTGAGTATCCAGGGAAATTCTTCAAATGTAAACTGCTTATAATAAAAGTCTCAGATTTTGTCATATATTTTAATGTGCCATATATTTCCATAGCTATTTAGATGATGAATCTGAAAAAATGCTACTTTTCCTCATAAATATATTCTCTCTGTTGCCGCTACAGTCAGTGGTTACCTTCTGTTTTATTTCCAGAGAATGGTATGGATTAAGACATGCATGACCTCAAATCCCTCAACACTGACATGTTTAAGAGAGGACCAGTTACTGTATACAGCATTAAGCAAAGCATTTCTTAAAGAAGTGCATATTTGCTATTTGCCAGTGTTCAGGTAATCATGCTGGAGTGAGGCAAGAAGTCAAACAGGAATATTTGTACCCTTGTATTTTGAAAGCTACGTGTTGTGTTGTTATATCACTAGCCATGTTTTTTAATATATGCATGGGAAGAACGGTGGCTTATGCATCAAATAGGAAGCTATGATCGTTGTTGCCAAAAGTAGAGGCTGCTTCTTTATGAATATGAAAAGGAGGAGGCAGAGTTCTGAAACAGAGCCCAGTCATTGATGAGCCCAGTGTTTGTGAAGATAAAATGTGAGAAATGCTATACATACTTAGAAGAAGCAGCAATGGCTAGAAGAAACTCGTTGGACATACATGAGAGGTGAAGCTTCATTTTAGGAGGCTGAGGGATATTGTGAATATGGCAGAATTCGGGATGAAATACTGCCTTTATTCAAGTCAATGGATTTTCTTTTCAATTAACTTGTTGCGACTTCCAGAATTTTTCATACTTAAATACTTTATGTATCTATAACTTTGTACTCTCGTAATCTGATCTCAGGTCCACTTAGGTTTTACAGACTAATTCTATTGACTTGAGTTGTTACATGAGCGTGTTAATGTAGTATTCAGAGTAAGGTGCAATAGTATGCCCAAGTTTGGATGTATTTAAATGTCTAATTATTTGTTTACCTGCTAGATACTCCTTTAGGAGACTTTTCTAAATCAACTTTTCTAAAACATAGCATAATTCCTTTGTAGCCAGTCTTTGTTACAAACGAAATCAGAGAGAAATTGGAAAACCTAGTTGTTTACTAAATTATCTGCATCATTTGTGTTGTATTCTTTTTCAGTCCGAATGAAAACACTGTTAAAATCAGGGTGTTTAATTTTAGTAGAACATTGAGTGAGAACTTGATTGTGTTATAAACATGGGGAGAATTCACATTTATTAATTTTAAAGACTTATTAATGTTTTTTGACAATTGCAATCTTTTATCTGTAATGCCCTGAGCTTGTTGAATGCAGTCTAGTTGATAGGGAGACAATTAACTGATCACCAACTCTTATTCACAGCTTAAAGGTAGGATAATTTTTGTCAATTAAAAGTATGATTCTTATGAAGAGACACTATCTTATTTACATTTTTAATGAAATAAGGACATTTAAAAATATTACTTTATTGTAGGAAAGTAATTGTTGTATTAAGAAATCTGAATTCTGAGATACAGTTGAAGATAAAGGTGATTTCATAACAGCGAGTATTGGAAGTTGTCTTTTTGGCAAAATGAAATAAACAGTTTCTCATTTTTGCTATATCCTTTCTCAGATGGGTTCAGACCTCCAAAGGCAAGGAAATAATCTGCAGCTCAGAATTAAAAAATCTGGATAGATGGCACTAGCTTGCTAGTGGTAAAGCAAACTTTAGAAGTTTCCTAGTATGTAACTTCTCATCATGCTAAAACTCTTGGTTATTAAAATTTATCTGGCACTGTAACTGCTAATGAGTTTTGCTGTTTCCAGGGCATTATTCTACCTCAGGCAATAAGATGTGCACTGGAACCATCAGCCTGTTCTGTACTAGCATCGGCCTCTGGGTGCTAGGTGCTTGGGGTTCTTACTTGGCTTACCTGCTAAATGATTGCCATTTACCTTTTTGTTACTGTTTCAAAAGCTGTCCAAGGACTCATCTTTCCCTTCCTACCCCCCCACCCATCCTATTAGCTGGAGAATTCTCTCTGCAGCATCTTCAGAACGTAGCATTTTATCTGACTTCTGTATAAAGCGGGAAGGAAAGGTGGTAACAAGTAACTGGGAACAAGCATTTCCAACAGTGAATGAGCCACAGAGAAAGTAAAATGTTTTTCCTTCCTCAGTAGATTTAATTGGGTTTGCAATTAAAGTTTTTGGCAGTAAGGATATATAATGATCTGCAGGAAAAAATACTTGACAAGGGTCCATGGTCCAAAGAGTTCAGGACCACTGCTGTGAGGTATGCAGTCTCTCTAGCACTTGTGCTCCTTCGAATGATTAACAGACCATAAATAGCTGTATCTGGGAAGTGGGTGTGGGGAAACCAAGTAACCTGAGGAAAATCGGAGCTAATAAGAAGAACATAATCCTCATTTTGTCACCATGATCTCAAAACTGTGGTAAGCCCAAACTTGTTAGCTTTGGAAATTAAGTATGGACAATAAGCAGCAAGAGAATAGCAATTGCTTGAATTACAGTGTCTTATAGGATAGCATATCAAGATATGCAGCATTCTTTTATGCTTCACCTAAATGACTTCTGCCAAGTGTAATGAAAGCTACAATTCAAAGAATTAGGCTGTTTTTCTCCCCTCTCCCTTTTCCTCTCCCTTTTCCTCTCCCTTTTCCTCTCCCTTTTCCTCTCCCTTTACCTCTCCTCTTCAAAGAAGGCTTCTCTATGGACAGATCAATGTTTTATTGTGATTTAGACTACATTTAAGCATTCACAGTCTGACTGCAGCATGTTTTCCCCCATAGCTTTTTGTATAGTTCTGATGAGGACAGCACAGCAGCCTATGCAGCATGTTTACTTCATGAAAAATAGGTTTTATCCTTGTTTGAATAGTCCAAATATGGGAAATTGCCAAAGACTTGCAAGAACTGATACATGAGACTAAAGAGAAAGACGTATGCACATAGGTCATACGGTAATGTTTCTCATCCAAATACTTAGTTATATACTAAAGAGATGTACTGTGTTCCCTTTCCAACAGAGAACTTCCCTCTTGTCAAATGGGAATTGGCCCAGTCAATGTGAAAATGCAGAAAGTTCGTAGTATTACACAGACCTATGTTTTGAGACTTAGGAAAGTTTTAAGTTCTCTTAAGATCTGTGAAGCTTAATGCTTTCTGTGGAGAAATTGCAGGAATCAATTCTTATGATGTATCTGTATGAGTGTTGCTGGCCAAAAAAGCAAGCTTTTCATTTGCTTGCTTGTTTTGGAAGTTTTATTTAAACCGATGATGTGAAGTTTTGGGAGGGGTGACCCTTCCTTTCTTCTTCTCCCTTTCCCCCTTTCTACCACCTCTATCCAAGAGAGAGAGGGACACCGTTTGCTCTGAGCTGTCAGTTCAGGTGCACAGTAGTGGCTGGGTCAGTGTGCTGTTTCCAGCACAATCAAGCTGCAGACTCCAGGCTTGGCTGCCGTGATGGGCTGTTCTGCTGCTCTCCAGGTGCTCTCCTGCCTTCTGAGTGGGAAAGGAAGAAGGACAGTTTTGGGCACGGTGATATCATGTAATTGGTACAATTCAGTGTGGATGTTAAACACTTCATCATTTGTCTCATCCTAGCGTTGATATACACCTTTAAGAAGTATCCACAAATGTTATTTTCAACCTTCCTGGCAGTTGTAGAGATGCTTTGTTTTCATAGCTGTCTTGTGGTAGTCACAACAAAAGATGTTTCTCTTCATCCTGCAGGGAAGTAATAGATTTCAAACATATGTTTTTGCCCCAGGGCTGCTGTTTTACCTTTGCTTTGTTTCTATAATTGACTGAAATGCATGGTTCTCTGATGAAACTTAAGAAAAAGTGCCAAGTGTACTAGCTTCATGTCTTCATGTTTGTCTTCTCATCTTCACTTACAGGAAGTATGTTTAGGTATTCCCAAAGCTCCAAAGTGACTGCCATTCATGCTGGCATTTGCTTGGTTCCTTTAGGTGCCACTATGTGCTGCAGCAATCTAAATTTTCTGTTCTCAGCAGATGGCAGGTGGCTGTATTTGTCTGTCTTCAGGAATACCTGGCTGGTGGAAGTTTTTGTGCTATGTTTGTGTGCAGATCAAATAAAAAACAGAGGTCACCTCAGAGCTCTAGACTTTGAGTTAGCAAGGTCTAAAGCATTTAGGAATATTTAAGTGGTCCCATTAACTTCAAAGGGACTAACTGCATAGACCGTTCTCGTATTTAGGTGCTTATATATCTGCTTATATATCAGCTTGTATTAAGGGTGCATTGCAACCTTAATCTGTTCTTTACTATTTCCTTTGCAGTAAGCCTTCAGGTGCCAAAGAACAAGTTTCACTTGTCTTTGGTAAAGAAAACATCACATTTTTAACAGTGCAATTCCTAGGCAAAGTGAGTTCTGAAATATGGGGAAAGGAAAGGTATCATTTAGTCTAAACCTCCACGTCCATGTTGAGTTGACCCTCCTTTCCTCAGTAATTTTCGGGATGCTGGTGTGAGGATGAAAAGTCCTAAATCGGGACAGTTTATCTGCATATTGTTCAGAAGGAAACCAACATCCAGCCAGTCTGTAGACCCATATTTTGTCCACTGCATATTTGCCAGAGAACGCTCAAGTTTCTGAGTAGAAAAAGCCAGGGATTTTTGCTTTGCTTTACTTTGCTTGGCATTAAGATATTTAGCATTTTCCCTGATATCTAGTTCCAGCAAAACAGGCATTGTTTTGCTTTATTTTCCTACAGAGTTTTCCCCATTAGAGCTTTTAGATGTTTGCTCTCATATTATTCTATGTGCTATTCATATCTGAGTCCTCCACCTTGCACTGTCGAAATTTTTAATTCTGTGTTCTCCATGGCCATCTTGTCTCTTGTTTCATTATAGTGCTTTTTGCAGAAAGTGGAAGGACAGCAGGGTTCTTGGCTATTGCGTGTTCAGCATCACAGCAAAGAGCTTTAAGTGATGCTTCTGTTTTATCACCAGTACCTCGAACTTGCTTTGGAGAGTAGAATTTCGTTTTATGCATATGCTGGTATAAAGCTCCTCGTGAGCTCTCTTGCTTCTGCTGGAGTAAGGGTGTGAGGTGGCAATTCCTGTGACATCTGTGCTCAGTGAAGCGATGAATAGGAAGCAACAGCTTCACGTTCAGCCCTTGGCCTTTGTTTTCTCCTCCCCCACCCCTCTCCCATTCTCAAGCAGCTTAAACTGTTCACAGTTCATAGGTTCTTGGTTTGAGAGACTGTAGAGAGACTGTACGGAAAAAGCTATGGCAAATTTTATATGTTGATCCTCTTGACAATCAGACCCTTCCACCCCAACTATCTTTTCCATCATGCTGGAATCAGCTGGTGAACAGAAGAATGTGGATTTCTGTCCTGCCCCTTCACTGAACAGATCAGAACCAGCAAACAGTGACATTACATTAAGTGTTCACAGCTCATCCACCAGTGTGGCACTGGGGACCTCTTGGATGCAAAACATTCTGGCTTGCTCTGTCTCACAACTGAAAGTAGCTATTTGTACTTGGGGGGGGGAAAGGTTGAGAAAAGCTGTTTCTAGCCCTGATCACTCAAGGGATTGTCCAAAGAGACCAGCAGAGGCTTTTTGTGAGTCTTGGATCCAACTTTAGACTCCCCTTTTACACCCTTTCCCTCATGTTCTCTTGCCATTGGAAGCCCAGCTGATGACCAAGTAGCATTTCTACTGCATAACTCAAAAGCTGAGGTAACTGAATGAAATGCGGTGTATGAAGTGCAGGAAGGCTTCATGTCCTCCAGCAACCCCTTCTGGCTTAAAGATCTATGTCCACAATGTCCTTAGAAATAGTGAAGCATTATTCCACACTTTTTTTAGGCTTAGCCTTGCCTAGCTTTCCTCTGAGCAAGAGAATATTGATTGTCAGCACAAAAACGTATCATTTTGGGGACTGCTATGTGCATGTGAGCTAATGTAGCGAGAGAGAGGGAGGAGTGTCTCTGTATTTGCAATCGTCTGCCAGAGGAACTGTAACTAAGAAGGCAAAGAAGGAGCTCATTGCATGGATAGAGTATACAACAAACTGCTTGCAAGTAATGGGCATCTGGAAAGCCACCTGGTTTTTCCTTCTCCTTCATCCATAGCTTAACAACTTGGGCTTCTGCCATCTAAACATGTGCCCTACTTTGCTGCCAAAATTCACTCTAGAATAGTGCCAGATAGAAATAAAGGACAGGCAGACAAAAGACAGTTTTAAGCATCTACTGTAAATTCAAGCCCTGTCGAGTAGGAGGGAAAGTCTGGCTGACTTTATCTCACTTGTTCCCCACATTTTTTTCTGTCATCTGCTTCTGTGCAGGAGCTTATGTCCCCAAAAAGTGCTGCTGTATTTCTGACCCACTTTTGCAGATCCCAGACTTTCAGATCTCCAAGAATAAGGTTCAAACTGTGTGTCTGAGTGCGTATGCAAGCTGAGCCTCCAAATATCCAAGATTTTATTCGTTGCTCACCAAAACTCGCTCTCTGTTGCTAGAGTCACGCTGGCATCCATCTCTGTATGGACAAGCTATTGTAATTCTTATTGGAACAAATTCCAAATTCATGCTTTAAGAGCAGGACTGAAGACATTGTTTTGTTTTCCCAAATGCTTCAGTCATCCTGAGGGAACTCTGTGCAAGTGACAGTTGATATGCCTTGGAGAAGCCTAGTACAAAATGTATTCTATTCTAAATCAAATGCTGAAGGGTACAGTGAAGTGACAGGCTTCAAGGAAGCCATCTGAGGGGCTAGGCAGGCTCTAACAGGAAATATTTAAAATAAGGGAGAGAGTAAGGCAAAGAGAAAATATCAGAAAGTGAAATGGAAGGTGAAAATGAGGGTACAGATAGGCTCTGACTGGAGCCAAAGCTCTGCCTTCCTTTGCCATCCTTTGCTTGTTCCTTTCCTCCATCCTCTTCTTGTGCAGATGGGATGAATTCATCTAACCTAACTTTAATTTTCTGAGCTAGTCACCTGTCCTCCCTTTGCAGTCGGGGGAGGTAAACAAACACTTTTAGGATGTGATTAATCTGACCTTTTTTTGATGTCCATGTTAGCATGACATTAACTGTAATAGAGTGCCCATATATTTCGTTAATCAAAAAAATCCTAGAAGTCTACATTGTAGAACATTGTATTTGGTCAGGTGAATTGTATTGAGAAAAAAATGAAGCTATGATCACCATCTTGAGGCTCATGAGTGTTGAGTTTGGGGCTCAATAGCAATTTTGGTAATTAAGTAGAGGATGTTTGAGAGAACGTTCTTTGGTCAAAAGCACATTCTCCCCTCAGTCATTGCTGAGGCTGAGATGAAATGTGGGGCTCAAAGAAACTGCCTAATATAGAGGGTGATTTTTTCAGAAATTGGACCACTTGTGTCATTCTTAAAGCATCTGATCACAAATGCCTGTGATCTTCTGGGACAAGAACTGAGAACATGGGAATACTATAAGAGGTTGCAGTAAACCATGGAAAAGGCTTGTGGAGCTGAAATTGTGAGGTAACCCAAAGCTTCCCTAAATGGAATGAGAAAATCATAAAAATATAGGATTGCGCTTTCCTGCCAATAGTAGCTTGCCATTGGGACTGTTGGTATGAGGGGGAGTGGATTTAGAATGCCCTTTAGGAAGGGAATTGGCTCTTCAGATAAAAAACGATTTTTCTTTGGCTATTTCCTCTTTCTTTTAGCAGAAAGTTGAAGTGTTAGGTTTATTTTGATTTTTTTTTACTTGTTTAATGTTTTAGCCTTTCTAAAAAGAAATAATTTGTTCCAAAAAGATTAAAATTAAATATTTTGATGTTTAAAATTAGCTACTTCATTTCTGTGTTTTTTATTTCCTGAGAACTGTTTTTCAAATTCAGTCTAAATTCACAAGAATTTCTGGGTTCTTCCTAGCTATCATTGAATTTAGCATGGGTGAAAACATTTCTTTTCTAATGGGGCCTTTCTCTATAAATAGATGATTTCTGGCAGACACTTTCTTCCCCACTTACCTTCTAAGTTTCTTATTTTCTATTCTTTTTATGTTTGTATTGCTGTGAAATTCATGATCTCTGTCAGGGCTGAAGGCCTCTTGAATCAGGCATTCTGCCAACACAGGAAAAGCAGTGGTACTTACCCTAAAGAGGTCATCACCTGAATGCAAAGGAGAAAACAAGAACAAGTACTTAGCATAATCTCAGATAACTTTTGTTACTGAAGTTGTCATTAAATATCTTGTCTTCAGGTCCTTAGCCATGATCTTGACAAGTGTGTTTCATGTCTCTTTATGCTGCTGTGTAGAAATGTCCATTAGCCTGCCTATCTTTTGTATTTTAGGGTCTACAGAGCTATATTTGGGGCAACGGGGTGGCTCTCTGTCATCTTTATTAGTGAGAAGTGTTGTTCTTGGGTCAGCAGTCATGGTTCAGTGCTTGGAGCCCCTGCAAACTTCTATCTCAGATAAACTGAGAACTAACTCAGCACTGGAAAAAATCTTATCCTTGCACTGACTAAGTCTGGCACCTTCGGACTTGGAGAAAGTGATTCTGTGATCCTGGCTTAGATGAAGCTGCCAGTGTATCTTCTTGAGAGACTGGGCCCACTAAATGGATTCATTTGGGAATATGCATAAACCAATCCAAAGAGTGAGAATACTCACTAGCAATGATCTCTCAAGCCATTGCTAATACATATTCTCACTCCCTTTGTCACCTCCACTCCAAGCGTTTGGCTGTACACTTGTCATTCCAGAATCTTTGCCCAAAATTTTGGAACTGGGACAATGTATTTAGCTTTGAAAAGGATTGTTAAGCATTTTATTTTAATGTAGTTTTTTGCATTACTATGCACACGTGCACACTTGCCCTTCCCTGAGCACATGCGAGAGGGATAGAGTAAGATACCAGAAGGGTTAGCTCTGTAATAGTCCCAGCCCAACCCAATAAGTACAGGAAAGTTCCCTGTAGTGTTTATTTTTTTGAGAATTCTTAGCAAGATTTCCACGTGAAAGGACTGCTGCTAAAATTATGTAACATTAGTAAAGCTGAGCTAACACTCCCCAGCTGGTGGGGAATCTTCCATCAGTAATTGACCATTGGATATACAGTAAAGCAACTGAGCTGCTGGATCACATACCATCACAAATAGCATTTGTGCCTAACCAACACCCCTATGCAAGTGTATCTGAAGCTTTTGAAAGTTCATGCAAATTGGATAGGGATAACAAATGGCAAAAAAAGCTGTGCATATGTTTTTATGTCTAAATGCCAGTGCACAGTATTTGGTTCTCAGAGAGCAGCTACATCTGGGTTTTCTTTTAAACCTGACATAAAGACTGAGACATAGCACTGAGATACTAAATTAAGACAGGAATAAACTTGTGATTTTGGGAATCAACGCATTCCATTTGCATGCTCTTTTAGCTATGAAGCTGGGAATCTGTCTTAGCAAAAAAAACAAACCAAAACAAATAAAGAAACAACCCAACCCCTAAAATAAGACTAACTCTTGACGTTTTCCAGAGTTAAAGGCCAAATAAACTTGACTTGATACGTTTATTTTTAACATTGAAAAAAGCCACAGTTGTCATGAATCTCAAACAACTTTTTACCTGCACAGAAACACGTAGGTTATGACCTCTGATTACTTTTGAGTGATACAGAGAGAATTAAATGCACGGACTGTCAACACTTTGAATTTAAACAAACAAAGCAAAACCCAAATCTGATCTGATAATTCAGTTCAAGTGGATTTATTGCCAAGGAGAAATGGTGAAAACAGAAGCTGAGTGAAAATGAAAATATCAGATCCACTCTAGGATTATATATTGGGTAATATAAACCTTATGGACTCTGTCTATAATTGAAATATATCTCTGCTGTGAGATGTATCTGGTATATAAATACACTCTGAAAATTCATTCTTCAGTTAGAGTGGGAGAAAAAAATTAATAAAACTTAATAGTTGAATAAAACGTATTTATTAAAAAGTCATATTTTCTGTGTATTGGTTTCCATGCATTGCTGACCAGTTGGTGGTTTCCTGTTTCCTTTGTTGTGTACTGCTACTGCATTAAGACAATATATAGCTACGGATATTACATTGATTTACTGAAAGGGTACGACAGGAGAACAGGAAACTTAGTTGGCCAGTGTTGCACTTCCATAACAAGCATTACTGCCAGATAATTAACCTTGCCATTTGTTTAGCACCCTCAGAATGCTTCATTACTGATGCAGTCAATTATCTTCTGCTAATGGCTACTACAGAAGGTAGAATTGCTTAATTAAAATTATTTAGACCAACGAGGCTGTCTGATTGGATAACGAATATTGGCATGGAATAGAATAATCTCTCTGAGGTATACCACATCTAAATCTTGCACTTCACATTTCTGATGCCAATTTCAGTATCTTTTTGTGCAAATATAGCAATAATAACAATAATAATTATGTATTTGTTCTCCCACCTACTTACATTTCCTTTCTCAATAGCATCTTTTTATAAAGCAGCTGCAGTAGGAGGAGGAAAGAGCTAAACCAACCACAGAGAAGCTTTAAAGATTAAGGATAGAAATGGATCCATTGCACGGAGGAAAATGTGTTGAAAAGAAGGGAAGATTATTTCTGGTAAGAGATGTAACTCTAAGCCACACGGATACATGTTCAGTGTTGCTGAAGAGAGTTCTATTGATGACTTTGCTGAGGAAACAGATTTGATTTATTTCCCCCTCTCTCTGACAATTTACATTTCCGCCCCCTGTAATAGATCACCAAAGAACTGGAGAGAGGCCTGAATTTTTGACAATTAGCTCTGAAGCAGCATTATCATTGAAGTTAAAGGCTGGTTGATTGGGAAGATCAGCTTTGGGTGCCTGTTTAAGTAGGGTTTGAATATAAGATTTGTTTTATATACTATCAAAGTCTATTCAGAGCTTTGTTCCCAATACCAAAATCATTTGGAAGCCCAGTGGGTCCGATACTACAGACTTAAATTGATTAGTCTTGGAGCTCGTTCTGTACTCCTAGACAAGTGAGCCTTGACTAGTGCGCCTTTGCCAACAAAAACCCCAGGGGGATGAAATATATTAGTAAGACTAGTATATCTTATTCTAATCGTAGTTGACTTTCCTGTATTGCTGGAAACTTGCAGCCTTGTTGGTCCACTTAAGTACGTGGTAAGAACTCTTTGCTGAATATACAACAAAATGTTGGTATTGTAACTATGTTTGGAATGGCAGCCTTAGTCTAGGCATGGTATATAACTTATTCAATGCCAGACATTGCTGTCAAGGACTATACTTTTAAAGGTATTTAAATGTGAAATACATAATGCAGCTAGAGAAAAGGAAAACACTACAGTAAATGGCATAGATGGGAATATCCATTGCAATCTGGCACTTAAGCTACAAATTCATGTTTGAAAATCTGATTCTGGAAAGGCATCTTTCTGTGCCAGAGTACCTTGGAAAACTTGACTCCTGCATTATTTCTGATAATAGGACTTGAGCTTATATGTCACCTATGCACATTTTAGACCTTTGTCTGAACTTTGAGAGTAATGCTCTTTTTAAATGAAATGAGATAATTGCTATAGAAGAAACTCAGGAGCTAGAAATTAATGAGGTGAGGGAAATCCTAATGCACTGAAGTTAATGTCAGAACTCATGTTGCTTCTATACAGCCAAGATCCAACTTACAGTTTCTGCACCAGCCTCTGTATTTCTTATGTCTTAAATACATCCCTAACAACCATAGCCTTTTCATCCCCTGAAAACCACAAAAAAAATGAGAGATTATAGCTGAAAACACATTTGCTTCAGTATCTCCTTCTCTAAATAATCTCTGCTATTAAGAAAATAACCATAATCCTTTCTGCTAATTCTATCTCAAAAGAATAACCACAGACACAGTAGAGAAACCAGGTGCTCTACTTCACTCTTTCAAAAAAAAAAAAAAAACCCTAAAAATGCAGGAATAAGCAAATAGCTACTTTGGAGGCACTATTTCTTTACTAAGCAAGCAATTAACCCGTGGACCTCGCTGCCTTAAGATATTATTCAGGAAAACAATTTAGACAGATTCAAGCAAATCCTAAGTATTTATATAAATAATAAGAATAATCCAGAGTATAATAGCTACCATAAAATATGATGAATATAGAAACTCAAGAGTTAAAGACACAAGCAAGGTTACCAGCTCTCATAATTTTACTATAAGTCTTCCCACGTTCAGCATTTTAACAAAAGCATATTCTTTTGTGAGAATCTCAGCTTTCTCATTTAAAAAGTGTTTAAGGCATGTTCTTAGATTTTTCAGTTGAGCAGTTTAAAAAAGTGAAAACTAGAACTCAGATTAACAACTTTCTACTTAAAAAAAAAAAAAAAAGATATCTGATATACTGAAGGTCGTAGTTTTTAGTGGAGCTGACCTGCAACATTGTAATACGTGGATATTGGTATTGCCCAAAGATAGCCACTATTCTGTGGGGGTAGTGCGGGAAAAGGAAGCGTTCTGTTACTGACAACTGATACCCATTCAATACCAGCCCCAGGTTTTGTGGGGCTTTGTAGAAATGCTGGAAGCTATAAGAGGCAGGATTGACATAGGTCAGGGCAGTATTTCTACAGAGCAGAAATCTTTCTTTTTCAGAAATCTACCTACAACTTTAGAGCATTTTATGGGTAACCTTTGCAATTTGCTCCTGCCTTGCTCTGCACAGTACCTTAGCAATGCCACAAGGACACACTGCTGCCTAGAGCAGATGCTGGTACCACTTTAAATTAGCTCTTATCATGCAGTGATTGATTTGCAGCCAGGTGCCCTTAAACATGTTTGTTCCCCCCAAATACCGTCAACTCAAAATAGAATTTCAAGTGAGAGAAAGTACAAACAGATTCAAGTGCATGTCATACTCACAATTACCGTCTGGAAAACAATAAAACAGGGGAAAAAAATAGAAACCACTTCAAATCTTATTTCCTCCCAAAAGAGAGTGTAATCAAGGTATAATGAGCATTGAAATTAATAAATTAAAAATAAATGTCCATAAGAGGGAGAAAAAATGTGTTAATCAGTTGACAATTATATTTTTGGCATTATAAATTAATTCCCTAAATGAATCTCCTTCCAGCTTATTTCACTCCATTATCTATTTTCTTCCTTATTTTTTATCTAACGATTAGTGTTTCTGAATTCTGTACATAATGATAATTTTTAAAAACTAAAGGTGTTTATTTAAAGATTAAAAAAAAAGAGAGGTGCCAAATGCAAGATTATAGTATTTTGTCCTTTTCAATCTGTGAGGAAGGGAATAGAAATGTCCTCATAATGAAGCTGTCCTTTTAGATTCATGTGTGTGTGTGTGTGTGTGTTGTTTTCTTCTGGATTGAGCCTTGTGGTATTACTCATCTTTTCACTAATGGAAGTGATTTTCAGTTGTGTCCAAACTACCACTAAGCAGCAATCTGCACCAAAGCTCATCTGTTCCATCTCTTCCATCTTCCTTGCCCCACCCTTACGTACTAAGAGGCTTGCAGACAGCCCGAGCAGTTTTAGACTAAGAAAGAGGGGAAAAAATCATAACTGCTTATTGACAGTTGCATCTCACTTATGTATCTCCTGATTTAATCACAGCATTTTCTTTCTGCACACGTGCTGAAATCTGCAATAGATAGACTATTATTGATGCAAACCTGAAATAAAGAGGGAGATAACAGATTAGATAGCATCCAGGAAAAAGATTTGATTTGGGAAGTAATTAGGAGAAAATAAATAGTCAGTAACTTGAATGCTTTCAATTTCTTTGCATTTGTTTCCCCTCTGGCCCACACCAAAACCAGCAAAAATTTCAACATTAGGCTTAGTAGACAAAAATTCCTGAAATAGGGGGGTGTCTATGAATATAATTTACCACAACGATATGGTTCAGAGGAGGTAAGACAAAAGGGTATATCGTTCATGACTTCATGAAAAAGTGGAAAACAGAAATTTATTGCAGAAGCAGGAGGAAGGCCAGAACTAATACATAAACCAAGGTGCCACTAAGTTTTCAGAACATCGGGAGTTTAGGATGTGGTGTACAGTAAATATTTCCGATATCTGAGGGGCTCAAACGCTGCTGTCCTGACTCCTTGTGCACATTCCCTTGGAGCTACATCCAAGGGAAAGGTGGAGAGAAGACATAAAATCTTTTGCTGAGTTTTCTTTTCGTCCATCTTGGGAGATGCAATTTGCGAAGCGTGGGACTTTGTGAGGTGAGGGAGAGGGATCCTCTCAGATCTTGTCCCAATGATCTGCTTTATAGGAATCCTGCAGTGTTAAAAATGAAACATATACCTGTGCTATTTGTATTTCTATTTGACTGTATGTTTCCTGCATCAGAACAGCAAAGGACTCTACTGTGGTGCTTGCTTCCTTCCTTCCTCCCCCTCACCCCAGTGTCTGTAGCACCCAGTGGAGCAATGATTCAAGGATCTTCACAGCAGGGTAGCATTTTGGATATGTCCATTACTGCTAGCATCTTCCCAAACATGACCTATGCTGTTTGGAGGGCAGGGGGAGAGCGAATGATCTGCCAGCCAATTTATATCACAATATGTGGTGTAACACTTGGAAAGAAAAATACCCAAAACATGTGTACGTGATAGGCATGTTTAATAGGCTGAATGGTTTCTACAGGAATGTATATGAAGCATGAATGCAGGGTGCTGGCTTGGTAAACTCTTGTTTGTGGAAGAGGGGAAGGATCTCTCTACTAGCTTCAAAAGAGTACTGCAGCTGAATAGGCAATGTCCAGTAGTTTTAAAGTGAAAGGACAAAATACTTGTGTAGGATAGTCATTTGCATGTAGGCTTGTCACAAAATTGCATGAATGTCTCTAAGTGAGCTGTAGCAGCTGTGTCGCTGGGCAGCAGGTTTGTGAGTTGTCTCAATTGCATATAGGCCTGTACTGCTCTGAGCAGGGAGTACTCCATCTGCACCCATGAGTGCTGCACCGAGATAATCTCTGAGACAGTGTTCACATATAACAATGATTTGCATGCAAGCCACCTTGGAGATGCAAGAAAGCCTTGCATGAAACCTTGACAGCAGTATGCCAAAATCATTAGCAACTAACCATATTTTGTCACAGCAAACACCTCTTCCTTTACATTGTACTAGTTTTGCCAGTAGAGAAGTAAATTACAAGAGGTTAACAGAAGAGTGAGATGGTCTGTTTTCTCCTAGTGCTCTCGTATTTTCTACACTAAGTAGATTCAGGCTTTGTCCCTTGGAGGTGTAGGGCTATTCAGGCGTGTGGACTCACTAAGTTCTTTGGATTAGATTTTTCCAGCAATAATTTCAAACTATTCTGTCTCACTTGTTCTCAGTAAAGTTCTTACAGCAGTGTTCTCAGCACAGCTCAAATTGGACAATACTGCAGCAAGGATCTTTGGTGTATGAAAAAGCCGAACATTAAAAATGCCTGAGTAATGTGCTGACAGCATATACTTGCCCTTCTATGTCCTAAAAACTCAGTACCTGCAAGCGCTTCACCACAAAACTGACAAGTTTAGAGTAAAATGGGCTGGGGCTACTGGAAGCTGGTTAGCTGAGCTGTGACTGTGTGGACTGTGTATTGGCCCACAGCCATACTTCCGCTGTAACTGCTGTTATTACTGTCTCTCAAGAAATCTCTTTATTCTTCACTTGCCAAGATTTGCAGAGCCTTATTAATTAAAATTACTGATCTATTGTTACAAACCATTTAACTTCTGGAGTTTTAATGCCAGTGTTGTCTAACAACAGTTTATTTTGTTAAAAAGAAATGGAAGATATCAGTGCAGTAGTTTCCTGCCTGCTATTCTCAAGTAAAATCCTCCTTCGGCCATGGCACGATCCAGACAGTCCCAGATGAAAGTGGAGTCATGTTGCATGCTGTGAGCTTGATCCTGCAACAGGTTTACCTGTACTTGTACTTGTACCTTTGGATGTACAAGTGCAAAATTATGAGCCTAGGTTCAAATCTTTGCAAGGTGGAGGACTTTGTTTTTAAGTCATTCTAACCAGGGGGCTTTTGATAGTTGTAACACTTTCCTTCCTATAGCAGAGCATTCATTGTACAGTGTAAGTAACTCATAATAAGCAGTGTTAGCAAATGGGTTGCCTCCTTGCAATTTCAGGGTCTGCTCAGAAAGCATCTGGTGTTACAGCAGCAACAGCAGTGTGGAAAGGACTGTCTATTTAAAAGGTAATTTAGAGCTCCTCTGAGGACAGAGGTGTTTGATATAAGGACTGTGCGATGAACAAAAAAAACCCTGTTGTGGTGTGAGGATCTTTTTCCCTGTTTTTACATTAGCCAAGTACTAGATTGGTCTCCTGAAGGGACATTTATATGTTCCGTTGTCAGTCCTAAAGTTCAAAACTTTCCCTGTTCTGTACGAAATAGCACTCTGTATTTTAACATTGAGCTTTCCTACTATTCCTCCCTTTGCCCAGGTGCCAGGGAGTAAAATCTAACTGTCCTGCGGAAAGTCTGCTCTCTCTTCTGCCTTCCCATCCTATCCTCACAATTAATGAGAGCAGTTTTGTAGTGTTGTTTGCTGCTGTCAATAGCCATATAATGAATGAAGGAAGTGGCACAGGAGCTACTGACTGGTGAAACATCTGGAGATTTGCAACCAGCAATGAAATATCACTGGCAGTGGAGCTTTTCAGTGACGGGGGTGCCCCTGAGCATGCCAACTTGGCGCTAGTGGATGGCTTTGCTAGGAGTAAGGGCAAGAAGGAAAGGGAAATCAGTGTTTATTATCTCTCTCTTATCCAGTTAATCTGCATGTAGAGAGTTGCCCATGTAGTTAGGTAGAGTGCTGTTGCTTTTGGAGGACAGCACCATCCCCGAAGACCTTGGTGTCAGTTGTGGCAGGGAAGGGGAAATTAACACAGTGGGCCAGGAAGCTTGAGGAAGTTACTGATTCTCTTCGGCATAATGGAAAGCAGGCAGAGGACTTAATTTGAAAGGCATTTGCTTTCTCATTCTGCTGAAATATGAATCCACCAGAAGATGGAAATGATAGAGCAAGTAATGAAATCGCATTGTCCCTTTGGTATTATAAATGTGTTTCTAATAAAGATCTTTCTCTGTAAACAAATGCCTTAAAGCTTTGAGGAAAATCTGAATGAACACACATATACATACGTATATAAAACAAATGTATGAGAAGTTTATATTGAAACTGTATATAAGTAATTATACACATATACACATGTATATAAAATAGAGAATAAAGGCTCTATTTAATGATAAAAGCACATTGATGAATACATTCATCTTCCAGTAAAATTCACTTTTGGAGAAAGAGCTAAAACCTTAACTGTAGTAACCTCTTTATTCTTTTTATTTGGAAATCATAAGGCAGTTCAGGGCATGAACAATCAGAGCTGTCCTTCTGCTGAGGTTTGCTGATCATACATATGCAGCACCTACTCCCTTGTATTTTTCACCTTTCTTGTAATTCATAACTAAATTAGGTTGAAAAAATGTCTGGTTTGTGCCTAGCAGATCATGTGATGGCTGTATGTACAGGAGGGCAAGAGGGAATACTGGGACAAAATAAGCAGTAATTTGTTTTTCCTAGAGTAAACCTAACGTCATCTTGATATCCTGCAAATCCAGGTGCCGTCCACAGGAAAACTGTGTAGATAACCTCTACGAAAAGAGAGCTGGTAAAGTGCATGATTTCTGAAGCTGAATCACCAGAGTTGATAAAGTCAAAAATTTGTTTTACATCGCAAAACAAGATGTATTCTTCATTCCTAGGATTTAGGCAAACTTGGCTTCATTATTCCAGCTTCCCTTTTGCTCACGCCTCAGTCATTTCTGTTTAATTTCCTTTAATGATAGTTCAAAACCTAAAAAGCTTTAGCTCTTTACTGCTCCAAATTTCAAATGCATATCATTTAATCATTAAGAGTTTGAGAAAGGATCTGAAAGAAATTCCGTCTTGCTTATCTGTTCTTACTGGCATTTAGGTGGCCTAAGTACCTCTAATTTACAGCTTTTATATTTCACATAACTGTTTTAAACAGCCTTGCAGATTGGAGTCTGCAGCATATGGTAATTCCATTTTTTTGAGGACTATTTTAAAGAGGGGGGCGGTAGTGTTCTTCAGAGTATGCTGTATTTATGGCTGCTGGCACTTTTAGGACAGGGATCACTGGGGGTGCTTCTTTTCAGCTGCTGCTGCGATGTAGACACTGTTTATTGATCTGAAATCCAAGGAAATGGCGACTGTGTGTGTGTCCTTCATCAGTGCTAGACGGGAGGCTTGTGCAGCCATAATGGAAAAAGCTTCATTAGGTGGACACTTCACCAAAGTCGTTCGCATGATGAAAATTACAGCTCTTCTCTGCTTCCTTCAGTGACTCTACACCTGCTTAAAACTGCCTTTGTTCTGAGTTCAGTGCAGGTAGATAAATAACACAGTTACAACAGTTTTCCTGTTACTACTTTGTAAAAGGATCAAAGATCTTAGGGATGTAATATAGACAGAAATATCATTAATGTGAAGCTGCCGCATTGTTTATTTCCTGCCTTTGTCATGGGAGAACTTTCTGTAAAATATCATTCCTGAGGGTACTGAACCTTATATTCTTTGAGGGTGCTCACTTTTAAATGAAACCTTTCACTGGAATGGAGTTTCTGAAGATTATTTTTCTAAAAGTCTGAAGCTGCTGTACAACAGTATTACTTTAAATATTGCTCTAGGAAGTAAAATGCATCAGATTATGCCATGCTTCATCAGAGCTATCTTTTGACCAAAAAAAAAAAGAATGCATTCACATGCTTTTTCTTTTGAACAAAAATAAAACAAAACCACCACCCCAAAACTACAAAGCCAATCACATTGCAAATTGTCTAATCAATAACACAGGAGTTAATTTTTAATGGGATGTTAAAAGCCCTCTCAAATTTGATCCATATTTCCATAAAACTGTTGGAGACAAATTTAAAAAGAAACAATTATTTGTCAAGGAGTTTCCACTATGACCATGTAGTTGTGAGTGAGAAATTAGCCTGCAGCACAAAGCCAGGGCTTAGCTCTGTTCCTCCATTTGACTTTCCAGCATAATTTCTGATTAACAATGTTAAGCTGTGAAGCCATTATGATTTTCAGCTATTTATTTTATTTGCTGTTTCCACTGCAGGAGGTCATACAGTGCAAGGTGCTTTGCAGGTGCAGAGGAAGGCTGGCTGCCTCTTCCAATGAGCTTATGCTCCATGTAGGCCAGTATTCCTGCAAAGTTTCCTGAAAAGAGCAAGCCAGTCAAAACAGGCTGCTAACAATGTTCACTGTTAATGATAAATAAATGCACATCCATTATATGTAAATGCTCCCCAAGTGCTCTTTTCCTGAGCAATATCATGAAAGGAAGTGGGTCTTGAAGGAAGAGTGAGCAATGGTTTTTGAAAGGATTTCTGGGAAAGGATTCCATGTGCTGAGCCTAGCAGTGAAGAAAATGTTGAGGCATTGACAGGAAAAATAAGCAGGCAAGGTTACTGTTATTTACAAAGTAGGCCTTGGAAATCAGGGCAACTGAAAAGAATATTTAATTTGGTATCAAATCTGGTGAAGAGTCTGTTTTTTTGCACCAAGATGTTCAAAACGGAATCAGAGTGATGCAGTTTAGCATTGGATTGAACTATCTGCATGATTTCTGCTAGGAATGGTTAAAGCTCCAGAGTACTTTGCCCTAGTGCAACACAGATTTCCCAGGTGAACTAAGTAAACATTGCTATTCTTCATTACTATTAAATAAGTGCAAATGCATTGTGGTAGGAGGAGTTTGGCTGAGCAGTCTGGGTCATACAGTGTCCTGGGGACTACAATACTAAGGAATTAGGATTCCCAGGAAGTGGAAAAATACAGCTTAACATTGAACATTAGACATTTGGGTCTAGTTAAAAAAAAAAAATAGATATATATATTTTGATATGAGGAATGTTGATGTGGTTGATTGTTGTTATCAAAAGCATTAAAACAAAATATTTATTAGCTTAATTTCTAGTCTGAAAATACTAGGAAATAATAGATGAAATCTAAGTGGGATAAACTGAAATCTCTCTGATACAGGATAAAAATAGATGCTAGAATTTCCCGCAGAACAGATATTCTGGATTTCTTTCTACTTAACTTTTGATACCTTGCAGCTAGATGAGATTTAATGCAAGTCACGTTCAAGGTGTTGAACTTAAGTTTCAAGACCTAAGTTACTGGGAACCTTTTTCCTGCGGACTGTGTCTATCACCGTAGCCCTGTACAGTTCATATCATATATTGTGATGTGTGATATATGTCTGCTTCATATATTAGAGAGAGCCTGGACTTTGAGAGGAAGCATTAATAAATTCAAGTAAAAGTATGGCACTGCAGGAGCTGTGCCAGGCCATTTGAGAAACTGCATGATATAAAAGAGAGATTTGGATTTTAAGCAATTCTGTGACAAGAAGGGAGTCTTAACTTGGCTTGTGTTCTCATTATCAAGTGGTATAATCCTGCAGGAAGCCATAGCTGGCTGGATTTGCTTCAGCAGGACTGCACAGAGGAGGAAGTCCTGGCTCCAGCAAAGCTGGGGAAGAAAGTCTGGGCTGGCACTGGGTAGTGACAGCATGTGGGACTTACCCGAGTGTTAAAAAGATGGTCAGACTTTAGGAATGAACAGGTCACCTTTATGACTGTTTAGGAATTGGTGAGATCCCAGCTGTCTGGTAAGACAGCAGGAAGCACACAGATTGGGACAAGATTATTCCTTCAGCTCTAATTTTCTACATTTGCTTCAGTGGCAGAGTGTTGCCCTTGAACAGTGTCCTTGAACAACGGAAGCAGAGCAGCCGCAAGGTGATCTCCTCTCATTGCCTTCTGAATTAAGGCTAACTTTCACCCTGAGAGGATCTGTTTTGTGCCCTCAGATGGTTTATAGAATGCATTAAATAACAGACTAGATCCAGGTGCGCTTCGTACTGGAGAGTTTGTTTCAATCTTTTATTCTGCCTCTTGATTGATCCTGCATGTTATTTTTGTTGTTGGTGTTCGTTTAATGCCATGGTGTTCCTATGTGTGCTTCTTCAATACTCTTTTACTAGTCACTGTGTGGAAATGATCAGCATTATCAGCTCCTTCAAATTGTCTTTTCACAGTGGTCTGTAATATTTATTCTACAATGTACACTCTTATGTTCTAGAAGAACTCCATGTTTTAAGAGTTTTTTTGGAAACAGCTGAACTGCTTACTGGAGGTATAAATACACTGTTTCTACTTCTTTGTTATTTAATTAGAAGTGATAAAATGAATACATTTGATGGCTGCTTGTCCACATGCCCTGGTCTGACTCAGTCCCTGACTGCTCTGTTATCCAAACTCTCAGCTAATAGAGCTTTGTTGAGGCTGGAGTTCCACAGGACCTTGGCAGAAATCACTAAACCCCTGTGGTGGATGTGAATCACTCGCTTAGAGAGTAGAAGAAACTGTGTAATCAATTGTTGATCTTTCGTTCTGCGCTGTGCTTCCTTGTCTAATTAAATCTTCCAAAATATTGATGCAAACTTACAGCAACAGAAAGTTATCAGGTGGGGGCAAATGTGCCTGACCTTGCCCTGGGAGGAGGACAGATAAAGAATATCGAAACAGGGAGAGGGCAGGAGGAGAGGCAAAGCAGTCTGGTAGCATATGACTATCGTTGTACAGCTGCTGGGAGAGAAACTTTCAGAACTGCTGGTGCTGAATATTCCTTCAGGCCCTGATTCAGATAAGAATCTCCCTTCAGAACAGCTCTAAAAACTGTGAACAAAGTCCTCTTGAAACATGGGCCTAGGCTTAAGCACCTCTGTAGCCCGTGATTGCTTTTCCCTTTGATCAGAAAGGCCAGATTTGGTAGCCTTCTCAATATGGTGGAAAAGGCATTAGGTTGGCTGAGTTTATTAAAAAGGCTGCATGTTCATTTCCTAGCCAGTTGAAAGGATAGGGAAGAGTTTTGTAGGGGCTAACTAGCTTCCTACTGGATTGATCGTTTAATGAGATTTGACCATATTGTTACTATTGTACTAAGGGATCTCATACCTTAAGAGGAACAGGGGATCCTGATTCCATTTTTTCATGGACTCAGCCACAGTCTCTGGGAGTTAGGTGGTTAAATACAGCTCTAGTGTTCTGCAGGTGCACATTTAACAGGTATATGGCTGAGTAACAGCCTTAACTTGTTTGAAGTTGTCACCTTCTGGACAGGAAAAAATAAACAAAAGAAAGCAACCCCCCCCACACACCACGTGGCCAGAGACCAATCTACCTCAAACCAAAATCAATGTTATGCTTCCTGTTATTGTGTTAGACAGAGGATTGAAAACTTGCTTTTTCAATTGATTTGTTTTCTACTGCAAAACTAATTATGTCCACTGCAGTTCTTCCTCTACCTGCCTCCAGAGGGGAAACTATATTGGCAGCAGAGGCTCCAGTCCTTTACTTGGGCAGCTGTGTTGATATCCCTGCTGCTTCTTTGTGTTGGAGGGTGAAGTTCCCAAACTTCAGCAGAGGCATCCATTCACCTATTCTTTCCAGATGCCCTTGTTGTCTTTGCTGGCCCCCAGCTACATGCTGTCCTTCAAAGACAGCCACCGTGGCACTCTCAGAGGCGAGATGAGCGTGCAGCTGCATCGCTGAGGAACCTGTGCCTAGGTGTGGTGGAAAGTAATGCATTTTACTTTTGCCAAGGGTTTTCATGATGCCAAATCAAGAAGCTGAATTTCCCTGGGGTTTTGAAATTGAAATGTGGTGAGTTGTCACAGGACTTTATTTTTAATCCTTTAGAAAAGAGATGGGGTGGGACAAAAACCTTTCTTCTTTTAGTGATTTTTAAGCCTAAAATGTTACCATCATGGTGATGGGTATATATGCAGAGAAGCATCTGTTCCTTGGGTTCCTGTTTGTCTGAATTCCTCCTGTGCAGCTCTTCTAGTGCCAGTGATGGTTGCTGAGTAGTAGATTTTATGGTCCATGTCAGCCTCAGCGAGGTGATGGTCTAGTCTAGTTTGGGGTTTTGTGACCCACTGGCTTCAAATGTAGCTATTTCTCTCAAACTATTACAACCGTGAAGAGTCGCAGGGGTTTCAGCCTGATCACAGTAGACTCTTATGCCCCTGCTGGACCCTTCTAAGTTCTACATGCACCTGATAGGCAGCAGAGGATCAATTTCACTAAAAAAGTGTTTTCCACAGAAGCAAAATTTGTTTCTAACTGAATGTGAGAGCTGGGAGAAGAACTGTTCAGCATAATGGCAGTGTTTCCCATGACGTTAAGAGCTGCAGTGGGCAGTAAAAGTTTCTGTTGACATTGCCTTGCTAAAGAGCAGGGCTCAAGGCACTGCAACAGCCCGGTGAACTCTTCCTCTGCTGCAGAGCTCCTGGCTGCTGCAGAGCTCTGCTGCAACAGCCAGGGAATTGCCCAGCAGCTCCCCTTGAAATTAAAAAGCAAAAAGGTCTTAATAAATTGAACATGAGCTTCCATAACACAATCACTGCATTTGCTGTGCTCTAATATTTTATTTTGTTTTTACTTTCCATTCATTTTGCACTGTCCTCTGCTTTCAGTTTTCAAAGACGCTGAAGGTGATTGTGTTGTTAACATGTAACAGCATCACAGATGTCAGTGGCAAAGCTGGAGGCATTTGGACATGTCAGGAAAGCAATCTGTATGGTAGGTGCTCCTTGCTAGCTGGAAGACCATCTGTAGCATGGGGAGAATTGACACATGAGAGGGGAAATAGATAAACGTGAGACACTTCATATCCCATAGGCTGTAAAGAAACTGGGTATTTTCTGAGAGATGAGATATTCATATCAGCAAGGCTTTTGACACTGTCTCCCATCACATCCTCCTAGGTAAGCTCAGGAAGTGTGGGCTAGACGAGTGGACAGTGAGGTGGATGGAGAACTGGCTGGATGGCCGAGCTCAGAGGGTTGTGGTGAATGGCGCAGAGTCAAGTTGGAGGCCTGTGGCTAGTGGTGTCCCCCGGGGTCAGTCCTGGGTCCAGTCTTGTTCAATGTAGTCATCAATGACCTGGAGGAAGGGACAGAGTGCACCCTCAGCAAGTTTGCTGATGACACTAAACTGGGGGGAGAGGCTAACACACCAGAAGACTGTGCTGCCATTCAGAGGGACCTGGACAGGCTGGAGAGGTGGGCGGAGAGGAACCTCATGAAGTTCAACAAAGGCAAGTGCAAGGTCCTGCACCTAGGCAGGAATAATCCCATGCACCAGTCCAGGCTGGGGGTTGACCTGCTGGAAAGCAGCTCTGCCGAGAAGGACCTGGGAGTGCTGGTGCACAACAAGTTAAGCATGAGCCAGCCGTGCGCCCTTGTGGCCAAGAAGGCCAATGGTCTCCTGGGGTGCATTAGGCAGAGTGTTGCCAGCAGGACGAGGGAGGTGATCCTGCCCCTCTCCTCAGCCCTGCTGAGGCTTCACCTGGAGTCCTGTGTCCAGTTCCGGGCTCCCCAGGACAAGAGAGACGTGGCGCTACTGGAGAGAGTCCAGCGGAGGGCTGCCAAGATGATTAGAGGGCTGGAGCACCTCTCCTAGGAAGAAAGATTGCAAGAGCTGGGCCTGTTCAGCCTGGAGAAGAGAAGATTGAGAGGCGATCTCATAAATGTGTACAAGTATCTGAAGGGGGAGTGTCAAGAGGATGAGGCCAGACTCTTTTCTGTGGTGCCCAGCAACAGGACAAGAGGCAATGGGCAGAAACGGAACCACAGGAAGTTCCATCTGAACCTGAGAAAAAACTTCTTCACTGTGAGGGTGACAGAGCATTGGACCAGGTTGCCCAGAGAGGTAGTGGAGTCTCCTTCCCTGGAGATATTCAAAACCCGTCTGGATGTGATCCTGGGCAATATGCTCTAGGTGACCCTGCTTGAACAGGGAGGTTGGACTAGATGATCTCCAGAGGTCCCTTGCAACCTAAACGATTCTGTGATTCTGTCTGAGGACTCATGGGGTTTTAAAAGTCCTAGGCACTTCCTCTGAAGTGCTCAGTTCCTTGGTGCTTTGAAAACATGAACTTGCATTTAACTCAGCATCAGATTAGGGAAAAGGTTGTTTTGGTATTTTTCTGAGGTATGTGAATGTTTGGAGTGCTTATAGCAGGTGTGAACAATTCCACTGTGGCTAGGCAATGAAAGATTTTGACTTACTAGTCCTTCATACTGCCTGTCTTTCTGCCCACTGTCCAGCCTTCAGCTATGCACCATCTCTTACCTTATCTCCTACCTGCAATGCCTTGGTTTTCTATCATGTTCCTGGCTTTTGGCAACGCTTAGCTGCTTTTGGCAACTTGTATTGGCCTGGCCTATGTGTTTTGCTATCTGATCAGTTAATTTATTAACGCCATTTTTTAATTTTCATGCATCAACCTATTTCTCTGGCTTTATAAATTACAGATGTAAGGCAAGCATTTTCTTTCTCTGTGATGTTTTAATACAGTATTATTTTGAGTTACAGTTGCAGTTTGAGCTACAGTTGTAGTTTAGAGATTCAAATTATTATTCATCTCATGGCTAGATGCTCACATTTTGCATGGTGAAGACTGTTCCAACCTGAATTAACCTCTGATGCTATCATAATGATTAATGCCCTGAGGCATTCTGTGTTTCTATGGCTATGGAATTTTCTTCAAAATTATGAATCTCAAGGCTGTGGATTGAGATACAGTATTACCTGGATGAGTTTTATTGACAGTTGGAAAGGAGGCATTCTGGAGACAATCTATCCTGTTGATGTCAAGGTGCTGATTAATCTGGAGCCGGAGACAGACATCTTGTGTGCACTAGCTAAGCAAAATGATTACCCCAATGTTCCAAATACCTCACTGGATACCAAAAGCCACAACTCTTTACACCTGTCAAACTCTCCGACTCCTGCTTGATATCTTCAATGCAATCATGCATGCTGGATACAAAAGTCTGTGGTACATCAAAAATGGAAGAAGTATAAGGAGCATAGAATAAAATAGATTTAGTATAAAATAAACACCACACAGTTTGCATTATTGATTGCATGAATAACTGTGATGTTTAAATCATTAAGAACATTATTTAAAAAATGTTAAAAGTTTTAGGTAAATTGAGCCTACCCCAAAACAACCGCATATTTACAAGTTTTACACATGCAACTAACCCATGCAACCACACATGCATGTTAAGGCTATAAAAGGTCTTGGAGCAGGTCATGCATTAGCATGTCCAGATTGTCAGATTTAGAAACTATCACGCATGCTGCCTATAAAGAAACTTGACTCCTGTACACCTTTGTGACAAAAAAAGTACAATAGACAGACGCTTCTCACCATCAGTAGCAGTGTATGTGGATAAGTCTCAAAACTTCTGCTTTTTCCTCTGAACTAAATGAGATTGTTATTAAGATGATAAAGATTACTTGAAAGGAAGAGCACCACCTTGTGACACTAAGAAAAATGCTGTGGTACTTGATTCAGAGAAGGAAAGGAGTAGATGTACATGGTTTTATCCTCTTAACAGGATTTATAGACCTGGGTTTTCTCTCTCATTTGCCATCTCTCTCTTTCAAGACTTAACAGAGGAACTGATTTTCAAGTGATACAAATTCAACAAATCAGCCTTATTTCATCTATGTGAAAAGCTCTTTTTCCAATTTCATCTCAAATTTCCTCTTTTTTAATAGATTCACTTCAGAGAAGGAATGATATGAAGTCTTAGCAGATTTTAAAACTGTCAATTAGAATATCAGCCCTTTAAAACTGAAATGTGGTTTTCTTTTACAGACTTCTTATTCCTTCATCTTTCAGAAGCTGAGGGAAGGAGAAGAATTTTATAAGCTTTCTTCTAAATAGTGTGCAGGGATCTTCCTATGTGGGAATGTACAGCTTTAAGCGTTTGTACACTCACGTGCAGTTTGTGAGTCAATTCTTGCAGAGCAAGTTCCAAGCTACTGCTTAGGGTCTCCGACCAAACCTGTTCACTTCTACTATCTTCAGCTCTCAGACAGGCGTTCATTTGGGCTAAAATAAGTTATCGCTGCCTGGACAGGGCATGGAGTGGGACAGTGTAAACCCTCCTGGCGCCGATTCTTCTGACACATTTTTGCACAAGCAGAGGCTTTGGTGAGAAAGTTGTTCAAAATAGGATCTTGAATAATCCATACAAGAATGCCTGAGCACTGCTAGAGAACTGGAAGTAGGCTATTGCCACTTCTACAGAAACCAAAGGATTTAGAGAGTTTAGAATATATTGATCGTGAAATAACAGTTTTAATGGATGCAGGCAGGACGAGTCTCAAAAATAAGCAATAAGCTTTTTTTTTCTTTCCCCTATAGCTGCAAACTTTTACAAAATTCAGAAGAGCAAAGAGCCGTGTTTGTTGGTGAGGGCCTTTAATTACTATTGCCTTAGGCATTTATCACCATATCAAATTAGCTTTTACCACAGAGTTTTGTTGTGCTATTTCAATAGCTGTGACTTAGCTAAGCCCTGATTTCACCTGTCTTTCAAGGAAAATGTCATTTTGTGCTTGCTAACTTGTTTGCTTAAAAGCCTGTTGATTTTCAAATGCCTGTTTGTATTTTGATGACAAACCCAGCAGCTTTAAACCAAACCTAAAGCTGATTCACAGAATAAAAACAAGGCTCCTGTCCCTTGCTTGTGACATGGATTAGTGCAATTTAGCCAAAGATCTGTCAATGTTTTCAGTGTGAATAAGATCCCACTAGAGAGATTTGAACCATTTCAACCTTCAGCAAGATCACCGCACTAGGACAGGCTATGATCAGACAGTTATCAGGTGTCAGACTAATCCTGCGACGCTAACAAGATTTGAAATGTATTTGTACCTGGTTAAGACTGGCAGGCATGGATGAACCAAACTCTTTCAAGCAGTGCACGGTGGATTGAATGTAATCCTAAGTACCGCTATTGCACAGTGCCCAGTCCAATTTCTGTAGTTTGAAGAGGCTTTCATGGATTACAGTCCTCTAGAAAGAAACAGGAACAAAAGTCAAAATTACTGCTGAAGCTGTTTTCTGACAGAAAAAGGAAGGCTGTACCTAAAGCTGAATAAAGGAATGTTGGTTGAATGTTTTTTTTCCACCTTCTTTTCCTGGGACAAATAAAAGATGCTGTGACTTACCAGAGTTCCTGGGTTCCTTGGTAACATTCTGCATGTTGGGAAGTGGAGGTTTTAAAGTCATGTGAAAGGAAAGGCCGTTGGAAAATGGCAGTCTAGTACAGGACCTTTTCCTTTTTTCTGAAATGAATCAGCACTAAATATGCAATAAATATTTTTCTGAGAGAAACTCTAAGGGAAAGACCTTTTCCTGCACTGCTGGCTAATTCTACCTGCTGATATATTATACATTAGCACTCTTTTCATCCAAACTAGGATATCCTGGATATTTCATCTGATATGCAGTGCATAGAAGAGAATGCTGGGGCTTATTTTGTCTTAAAAGATAAGGGATGAATAAAGTGCTTGGGTCATTTTGTTTAGTGACATTTGTTGAGAGCTGTATTTGTTTCCTCAAGTACAACCTCTCTTCCATTTTCACACAAAAGAAGAGAAAATATGGCCTGATTTGTAGATTTAACATTTGCACAACCTGTGTTCAACCATTTAACTGATGAAAACTATTGAATCTTGCACATCAAGGCATTTTAAAAACACACAGACACTTTCATGCCTTCTGTCAGCAAGCAGATAGCTTCTGTTTAGAGGAAAGGTGCTTGCACAGTGTGTATTGCCATTGGGTGTTGATATGGACAAACTTTTAAACCTCTGTTATTTAAAGGAGGAAAAACTGAAATATAAGGTTTTAAACAGACCTTTTAATAACCTGAATTTTCAAGCAGGCAAGGGGAGTTTTCAGTTTTCCTTCTTTTCTTAGCATCCTTTTTTTTAGAGTCGCAAAGGGAGAGACTTTCAAAGTGATATTGGTCTGTGACACCTGCAGTGGCTGCTCTGCAGCATTAGAACGCCAAACCCTAAATCTATTGAAACAATGTTTGAAAATGCTGAATTTCAGGTAAAGCTATACGTTCAGGAACTTTCAGGAATTTTTTAGAACATAGAAACAACTCTTTCTTTTTTTCACTAGCCTTCAGTATACTTCCTTCAGGATAATTTCAGTTCATCTCTTAGCCTCATCTGTTCTGTTTCAGGAAAGTACCTTTATTGTCTGTGCTTGCGGGTGGGTTAGAGGGCAATCACTACTCCTCCCTGCTGAAGATACACAACAGAGTACAAAGGATTTTCCTGTGTTTGGGGCCAGAAAGCGTGAGGTGGGACACCCGCCTGGGTGAGGGAAGATCCGACTGAAGAATTTTCTCTATTTAGTTAATGATTATTCAATGGGAAAGGAAGAAACACTCTTTTAAAGCACAAGCGAAACCCGGAGCTACATATTTCATGTGAGCATCCTGATCCAAGGGCTAGAGAGTCATGTTCTCTCTTTTGCAAGTTGCTTATAATACTGCTGCTTCATGTAGTCTGCAGTCTGGTGAACAGGGCTTTCTCCTTGAAAGGAGGCACGTGTGCTGGATTTCTGCAGGCTGCGGGCAGAGTAAAGCATAGGCCTGCTGCTGTCCACCTGACTGCAGGATAGCATTATTCTTGTGAGCCCCAAGAGACAGCTGAGACTCGCTTGTTCCCCGCTGGGACCCTGCCCAGGAAGGTGAGGGCTGCGGCTTGGCCTTCCAGCGTGCAAGTCATTCGTGGCTCGCAGCCCGCGTGTTTTTCTGTGCAGGTGTTCTGCTTGTTCTATATTTAGGAGGCAAACTAAGAACATCTATTTGCAGGACACAACTCTCAAATTGATTGCTGTCTTTTTCTCGGTTGAATTTTGTTTCTACCAAGCACAAACACATTTTGCAGCCAAAATCTACATAATATCTGCAAAAGAAAATACAAGGGAAATTGTTTACTATTTGTATACAGTAATTTTTGTTGTTGTTGTCTTTGTTGGGATTTTTGTTTTTAATTTTTTTCCATCTTTTTAAAGAAACCAACAACAAAGAAAATACAGTCCTGATTGTATTCCTCCATAGACACAACTCCATTTACTTTGAATTCCCATACCACTGAAAATCTTTTTGTTTATTTCTAGCAAAAAATCAATGAAACAAAAAAATCATAATCCTTCTGAGTTCTCTACATTTGCAAGAGGATTAGAATAATATAAAGTCTTGCAGGTTAGGAATAGGGAGATTTCTACCCTGTAGTAACCTTTTTTTTTTTTTTAAGAGCGTGTTTTTTTCCCCCTACACTTGCATGATACATCAGGCAAAAATACTGATTGGTGTGATTTATAAAATCTAGAAAGGTTGTAGCTTACTCTCCCTTCTTCTCCTCAAATGATGCAAGACAATCAATTCCTTTTCAAAAATGTTTGCAGAAACCACGTGATGCTCTGCTTAAAGTCCTCATAAAGTGTATCCCAGCTTAATATTGAGGTTATCATGTGGTCAGTCCTCTTGGAGTTAAGTAGGCCGTCTTCTCCTTACTGCCTTCTTTGTTCACAGCCACAGACCTTCTTTACAGCAACTGCAGAAGTTGCTTATTTGTTTGAGCAATATTCAGATACTGCTATGTTTTTCAACTGTATGGTGTTTTACTTTGTACGAAAAAAAAGGTGAGCAACTGTGTCTGCATTTGTTCTTCTGTATAGTTCTCCCTTTATTCCCATATTTGATCTGTTTCTGTCAACTAGTCTGTATTAAACTCTTTCTCTGTCTTATATTGTGGAAATCTTTATAAACTGCCATAAGTAAGTAGTCCAGTCTGTAAGGCTTATATGTAACTACTCAGAAATAGGGATTGTATCTTTTTCCTTCTTGTAAGGCTTCGCTTACATCTGCGGCACTACAGAGACACAGGTTGTAATAAGAAATGCTTGGGCTGCTCTCTTAATAGGACGTGATTGCATTTGAGTACTAGGAGGGATTTTTATCATTCAACACCAGAAACCCACATGTGCATTTTATTTTCTATTCAGAGCATCCTCTCTTTTTTCCTGTCCCTTTCTAAATCCCTTTTAAATCAGTTCTACAATACCATTTCTGATATTCTGTCTCGCCTCTATGACTACTGTAGGTTTTAGCTATTGTAACTACTTTCTCACAGATGAGTCTGGCCTTGGGAAATACTTGGTAGGTTAGAAACATTGCTAGGGAAGGTCCGGAGGAATCTTCACTGTAATTATTAAGTAGTTTGCTCACTAGCAGGGATTTTTTTTTTTAACCATATTTTCAGGCGTTGCCACTGTTAATCCCTGGATACTCGTATTATGTGTCAGACGCTTGTCTTCAAAGGAATAGGTGCACCATTGCCAATAACTCCCATTGCAGATTGGCGCTTAGAGATAGAATTTTGTTTACTTTGTTGCAGTACTATATTTTCCCGCATACCTAAACCAAGTGATAATCTACTCTTACTGAACAGCAAAGCTGCAGTCAGATCAGCTTTATTTTTCATTATTAAAGCTATATAGACATACACACATTCTACTGCACTTGGATTTGAGCAGTACCTTGCTGAGAAAGGCATGAGGGTTAATTGTTGAATCTTCTTCAGGACTATTCCCTAATTTTTCTTTGGATAGTCTTCTAGTTTGCTCATACTGCAGATGACTAACCCCAGTTCACTTTTATCACATGCCAGCTACCAGCTGGGCATGACCAGTCTGCATGGGATTGTGCTGTTTGTGTGGATCACTGTCTCTGAACCTGTATCTCAGCTCCTCTTGCTGCCTTTGGGAAAGGGGAGGAGAAGGGATTCACATCCCTGTTTAGTTATTTAGTTTTAATTACACAGTAAAATATCTGCAGACTTGAAGTAGTAATTTCACAGGAACTCAGATAGAGAGACACCTGCAAAACTCTCTTCTTTTAAAAGTGTGTTTTTACTGTACTTTTTATACATCTCTTGTTGTATAGGACTTCCTCCTTCCCTTCCTGATGCTGCTGCTCTGATCATCTTGCCAGTATTTTAGTTAGGCTGAGCTTCAGAATTTGAACCCACATTTATAAATGCACAGCCTTATTTTGAGACTGGGCAAGAGGTTTTATTGGGCCAGTCAGGAGACAGCAGTAAAATTCTCATCTATATGCTACTACTGTAATGGTGCCGGATTAGGATTTTTCTCTCCTGAGACTGGGCCCAAACTGAAAATGTCAATGTTCAATTTTGGACCTCAAAATAATGATGTAATTTAATGCTTAATTGTCGAATAGTAAACTGCCCAATGTTTCATTTATGTAGCATGGTACAGAGAAAGAGTTTATCTGTAAAAAAATGAATCCGTCCTCTACGAATTTGAATCTTTGTTCTAGCATGAGTAAGCATTTTAAAGCTGAGTACTAGACCACTAACTTATTGATTAATTCTCTTCTCCAAATCAGTTCATTACATAACCCTCTCACTCTTGCAGATCATACGACTGTATTCCCAGTGCATCAGTTTTGCTTCCAAAACATCCGGTCTCCTGCTCTACCCTTCCCCCCAAATTTCCCAATTGATTGATATTTCCCACTTCCAAAATTAATTTGTTTCTTCTGCTCCTTGATGTCTTTGTAGGATGCATCTGCTTTCGGAGCCCCTGATGTTTTCCAGGACTCTATAAAAAATCCCTCATCTTCCGAGCTTGTCCCTGTCCTCTCCCCACTGTTCCACCCACTTCCTACTCTGGAAGCTACAGCGGTATAAAAGCTACTTTGTGACAGGAATAAAAGCTGCTTCCAGGTTCCTGCTACTTTGCTTCTCTTGTGGAGTAACTAGTAGTGGTCAATTTGTCCTTTTCTTTCTGAGACCCTCTTTAGTTTAATGAAGTGCAAGGAAGGGGGAGTTGTTTGAAGGAGCGAGTTGTTTCGTTGGGGAGCAGCATGGACGGGGTAAACTGGAACTGCCTCGCATGGGCGAGCGAGGAGCTGGGAAGTCTTGCTCTGTCCCTTGGTACTAGGACGGCTGTACTGAAACCAGGGCAGGCCAGAAGTAGCACCCAGCCTCTGGCACTTATTTGGGATGCTTTCTGCTCACACAGATCACTTTTGTGCCTTCCTTGTGGACTTGTGCAAGAAAACAGCCACTGGCTCTTTCTCAACAAGCTCTGAATGGGAATTAATTAATAGTGACTATTGCTGTGATCGTTTGAAATCTTGTGTTCTGGGTTTAAGCTGTATCTGGAGAGCACTTTACGAATAAACAGGATGACCTGTTTTTTTTTTTTTTTTTTGAAGTAGAAAGTAAAGGTGCATAGATCTCCATATGTGAGATCAGGGTCTTGTGGGCAGCCAAGATGAAAGTATAACAAAGTTTCTGTTGTCCTGTTGCAGAGCAAAACTGACAACAAATAGATGTTTTGCTAATTGTGAAGCCAGGTCTTTGGAATATGAAATCTTTGATCTTTGTAGTTTTTGAACCTCCATATTCTACGGTTTTCAGATTAAATCATTAATCAAGGAAATTCACGGGGAAGAGAAAGATAACTTTCTGTCTGTGATCTGTATTTCTCAATTTTCCCTGTGTAAGAGGGATTAATGTTGCACATAGTTCAGCACCAGTGGCCTTACTATTACATTAAATTGATTCTAGCAGAATGCATGAGATGTAGGGGGTGGAAAAAGGTAGACTGTTTTACATGTTTATCACACGCATTACCTTTATCCTTGCAGTAATTCTGTAAATCTCCCTTTGTTTCTACAATTGGGTATATTGACAACAAAAGTATTGATGGTATTTTAATTTTAGTATAAAGCAGGGAAAAGGGACAATGTCGTAATGGCACAGTTCTATTGGCAGGCCAATTTATGAAATGTGCTAAGTAGAAATAGAAGAATTAATTTAGTAAAAATGTAATGCATAATTCATGAAACAAGTTTATGACTGCCTAGATGAATTGCTTTATTGACTCTGAACTGTAAGGACAAACAACATATTCTTTGTTTTTTCTTGGTTTGGCACAATTGTCTCTGTCCCAGTCCTGCAAGGTAGGATTTCCTTTTTACAGAGCTTTAAGGAGACTTCAAAAGAAAAGGAATAAGGGATGTTGCCAAGATTAAGCCTTAGTAACACTTTACTCTTTCATGGTGCTTTAATTTTTTTTCTTTGCTACCTAGGAGTTGGCCTTCTCAACTTGAAAAGACTTTCAATAATCTTGAAGCAGAAACAGTCAGCAGTCACAATTAGAAATTAAACCCTGGATTTCACTTTTGCATTAGTTGGGGAAAATGTGTCTTTTCATCACATTAACTAAGGAGGTAATATTCCAGACTTGGCATCTGTATGTATGTGCCATTGCTCCGTTATCCAGTTGGATTTCTCTAATCTTCTCTTCTAGCAGCAGAGAATCTGCAGAACTCATGACTCTTAAGATAGAGAGCTGAACAGAAATATGTAGACCTGACAAGGATCCCACATTGATTAGACAATAGCAAGGAAAGTTCTTTTAAGTTACAACATTTTTTTTCTTTTTTTTCTTTTTTTGGTAGTGTGTATTATGTACGTGGAAGGAATGTTTAATTTGCTTTTAATGTGTGAAGTGTGACTTCAATGTGCTGCTAGACATAGGTAGAATGGGAATATTCTTATAGCTTTTATGAGTTTGGTTTCTTTCTTGGCCTCAAGGGATTCAAGCCCACCACCAAGCCATAGGCAACACTGGCTTTGGGCACAACAGTGGGGTTTGTATTCCTGTTTCTCCTTCCTCTGAAGTGTTGTCTATGTTCTGTAAAACATGTGGAATTCATGAAAGCAGAAGAAGACCTCTTCAACTGATTTCAAGTCCCTAAGAAAGTGCATTAAGTATTGCCTGTGAAAGTAATAATTTATAAACTGTGGCTATTTCATAGCCATAGTTTGAACTCTTGCAGGCTAATGAGAGAACTGAAGTTTCCCAACTCTAGAGGAGTTATTTAACAACCTAATGCTTACAGCAAAGTTGAAAAAGGTAGGAGGAGTAAGGGAAAAGTTACCACTTCTTGCTGCCATGTTGAGGAGTAAGTCCAGTTCTTTGAAAGACTACATGGGTAGACATCACCAAGGGTAGATTCCAAGCTGTGAGGCCTGAGCTGGGAAGCGCATCACTTCTGCAACCTGACAGAGGTGCTACAGGGAGAGAAGGGTTCAGGAGGGGATTTCTGCACTGGCAAGGTTCCCACTGACCAATTAGAAGTGCCTTGCTCATGCAGTGTGTGGGACTTTCTGGATTACCCTTCTAAGGCTCCTGACTCTTCCTGTGCATCATGCAGGGAAACTAGTGATTTGGGGTTTTAAATTCTGCATTAGTGGCCACATGCCTGAAGACTAAATGTTGCATGGCCTAACCTGTAGATACTCACACCCTTGAGTAGTTTTTACCCCCAGATTCTGAAAGTTTCCAGTCTTTTTAACTCTGTTTTATGATGAACCTTACCCTATATCAAATATGGTGACAGAGACAAACAATTCTGTTATTGCTAACTAAATTTACAAGGTTCACCTATATTGCATTAAAGGAGTTGCACAATTTAAGCGTGATTATACTATGCTGGTTGTACAATTAGTGCTATCTAAGTCTATTCATATAAGCCAGTCTCCTAGTGCTCTAATTCA
This sequence comes from Struthio camelus, assembly GCF_040807025.1. Taxonomy (NCBI): domain Eukaryota; kingdom Metazoa; phylum Chordata; class Aves; order Struthioniformes; family Struthionidae; genus Struthio; species Struthio camelus. The sequence goes on from NC_090942.1 coordinate 99,638,183, forward strand.
CATTTGATCTGCAAAGCAGGAAATTTTGTATGCGGTAAATGGCAACACTTTACAAAAGGTGGCAAATCATTGGAAAAAAATCCTTTGGCATTTATTGTTCGTAGAGAACTCAGTTGGTATTAATACAGCTATAATTTGCATAGCTAAAAAAATCCACTGCAATTTAATAGATTCATGTCCAATTGTTGTTAAGTGCTACTATACTTTTCTTGTAGCAGGAGGGATTGTTATTGTAAAAGCTGATGAATCTCTCTTTGTGTAAAGCTAGGTGAGATAGCATTTTAAGGTTGAAACCAGCAATTGTAATTTAGAATCAATACTTTATGCCCAAGAATAATGTAAGGTACTGTTCTGTCCTAATTGGCTGGGAGCTAAAATGTTAATGCCAGCCTAGCAGATGTATCCCCAGCCTGTAGTTTCCCATGAAGATTTGGTTTGTAAATAGATGACATTCTATTTATGGGTAAAGTAAAGCCTAATTGTGAGTCTTCACAGTAGCAGGAGCTGCAACGACTGCAACTTTAAGGGAAGTGACTGGGTGATCACATTGATGCCACAGAGCATACCAATGAGCTGCATCAGTGTAACTTTTCTGAAATGTGAAAATGTTCAATAATCAGCATAGTGTAGACAGTAAATATTCCATTGTTTTTTTACAGTGGAGTGCTGCAAAAACAGAGAATAAGGCAAACTCTAATTGGATTGAAAATAATGATTTCCTCTCAAATAGATTTCTAATTGCCAACTAATATAATCCAGTGATGTCCCAAGTAATAACTGCAATGCACAGATGGTGCTGAATTGAAAGACTAAGTGACTGAAAGTGTTGACGTGGCAGACTAAAAATTCATCCTAAAAACATTCCTACTTTTTCTGTGTGTTTTCCATATTTCACATCCATCCTATCAAGACTTCCAGACTTCGTCATGATTCTGTGGCTTGTTTTCCTGACTATTTGCAGTCCAGCTAATGTTATGCTCAAAACCTTGTTTATAGGAAAGGAAAAAGCACACCTTATATATAATTAAAGCTAGGAATTTATTGTCGGTATAACTGAGATTCTAATCATTAGTCCAGATTACAAAAAAGAAAGTTTTGTTACAAAAAAAAGAAAGAATGCAATTAAATCATGTACGTGCACACTTAGTTTCTGCTCCCTTTTCTGGTGTTATGCTCACTCTTCCTCTGCTCTTCTGGGTCCTAAGGTCAGTGATTTCATTCTGATGGTGATGTGTGTGTGGGGGGGGTGTTGTGACAAGTTTTCAGCATCTGGAGTCCTTCACCAGAGGGAATATGATGTTCATGTTGCTGTTTTCTTCTTCCTCTCTCTGAGATCCAGTTAGGGTCATTTTTATATGCTTGCTAACATGCTTTTACACCTTTCTCTTTCTTCACTGGTCTACAACTCCAGGTGACATCCAAATTCACTACAGCAGCCTTTACATGTTTTAGATACTATTTCTGTGTTCTCTTTGTTTCCCCTAAATTCAGTTTTGTCCAGCTCCAGATCTGCCTTTTTTAAACTGACCTTAGTGAGTTGTGTCGAGGCATGGATTCTCCAGTGCCAAGCCTGAGCCCCATCTCCTCTCATCCTATGCCTATACTCCTCCATGCTGCATTCTGTTTCTCATTTCTCGAGGCCTCTGTATTGTACCAGGCCTGTATTTCCCTGCACTACATTACTGTGTCAGTCATAAATATCTCATTCTATATAGAATAACTGTTTTTTACTGCTATCTGTATAAAACTATGGTTGTATCACACAAAGACAGATGAAAGTAGAACTAGCTATAGACTCCTGGTCAATTAGAGAAATTGCTGTCATAGATAAACTGAGTAAAACAAAGCTACAGGCTGGTCAAGAAAAGTTCAGACAGAGCCTCAATTCTGAAGCCTTGCCACCTCAGTACAAAGCTTATGACCTGTTGCTAGCAATGGCAATATTGTATTATAGGGCTACATGATTATGCTAATCACAGATGACCTGCGCTGATGGAAGAGCAATTTGATATGGCCTTTTGAAGAGAAACTGTATTGCCTCCCTCATGGGGATAAATATAACTATGAAATAGGTCTCTCTTTTGATAAGCTTTCAGCCTATGCTGTTCAGTTGAGGTGCGGCACTTGACTAAGAAACTAAAATTTAATTTGGTGAATTTTGGACATTAGGAAACTCAGTAACCAGTTAAACTTACAGTGTGATGTCCTGTAAGCCAGAGAGATGTTTCTAGTGTCATAGCAACACACTGTTAAAGCAAGTTTCTCCTTCTCCTGGGAACTTGACCAGTACATTAAAAATTCACCTGGAGAAATAAAGAGGGAGTGAGGGAGATTTTATTTTCATAGTTGTGTATGTGGAATAGCAGAGGACAGTACTGCTCAGCAAACAGTTCTTTTGAATGGAAGTCACTGGGAATTCAGAGAACTTATTCTTGCACTGCAGTCTGTAAATGCTGATCTTGCTACCTTTGGCTCCTGTTATTAAGTTTATATGAATCCAGTCCCAAAAAATCATAAGCCTGACTTAAAAGTCCTGACTTTGAAATTTCAGGATGTACTTTCTTCACAGTTTCAATGTTTTCCCCACGATCACAGAATATTATCATAGAATCACAGAATAATTTAGTCTGGAAGGGTCCTCAGGAGGTCCCTACTCCAACCTCCTGCTCAGAGCAGGGCCAGCTGTGAGATCAGTCGATGTCGCTCAAGGCCTTATCTTGTCAGGTCTTGAAAAGCTCCAAGGATGGAGATTTCACAACCTCATTGGTCAGCCTGTTCTACTGCTCGACTGTCCTCACAGGGGAAAGGTTTTTTCTTATAGCCAGTATCAATCTCTCTTGTTTCAACTTAGGCCCACAGTCTCTTGTCTTCCTGCCATGCACGGCTGTGAAAAGCCTTCATCTTCTTCATAATCTCTTTGTAGATATTGGGAGGCAGCTGTTGGATCTCCCCAAAGCCACCTCTTCTCCAGGCTGAAGAAACCCCATTCCTTCAGTTTCTCCTCACAGGGCAAGTGCTTCAGCCTCCAACCATCTTGATGGCCCTCCACTGGACTGAATCCCATTTACTGATATCTTTCTTGTATTGGGAGGCCCAAAACTGCACCCAGTGTCTAGAAGTTGTCCAGTGAGTACAGAGTAGACAGGGATAACAACCTTCCTCAGTCTACTGGCTGTGCTGCTGTTAATATCGCCTAGGCCTCTCTTGACCGTCTTTGCTTCTAGGCCCACTGCTGGCTCCTGTGCAGCTTGCTGTTCTCCAAAATGTCCTCATCCTTTTCAACAGAGCTGCTGCCCAGACAGTCAGTCTGCAGCCTGTATTGTTGCATGGGGTTATTCCAGCCCAAGTGCAGGACTTTGCAGTTGTCCTTGTTGAATTTGATAAGGTTCCTGTACATCCGTTCCTCCAGCCTGTCTAGGTCTGCTCTTGAGTATATCAACTGTTCTTCCAGTGTGGTATCATCTGCAAATTTGAGAAGAGTGCACTTGGTCACCTCCTCCGGGTAACTGATAAAGATGCTAAACTGTACAGGTCCCAGAGTAGACTCCTGTGACGCTCCACTTTTTGCTGGCATCAAGGCAGAGTACAAGCCATTAACCACTACCCTTTGAGCCAGACCATGCAACCCTTTTTTTACCCATCCAGTTGTCTGCTCATCAAGCTGTAATGTCCCAAAGTGGATACAAGAACGTCGCAGGAGACAGTTAAAAAAGCCTTGCTAAAATCGAGATACCTGACATCCACTGCTCTCCCTTCATCCACAAATCCAGTCATTTTATCATAGGAGGCTGTCATATTGGTCAGCCGTGATTTACCCTTGGTAAATCCATGCTGATTTTTCCCAAACACTTTCTTCTCTTTCGTGTGTCCAGAAATGTGTTCTAAGAAGACTTTCTCCATTATTTTCCTAAGGATTGATTGAGTCTGGCTGACTTGTTGTTCCCCTGGGTCATCCTTTTAGTCTTTATTGAAAATGGGTACAACGTTTGCCTTTCTCCAGTTGTCAGGAACTTTCCCCAATATTTGTGACCTTTCAAAGATAATGAAGAGTTGCTTCTTATGGCATCAGCCAGTTCTCTCAAGTAGCCTCAGATGCAGCCCATCTGGTCCCGTGGACTTGTATGAGTTGAGTTCTCTCAAATAATCCCTCGATTATCAGGATCTTCATCCACTGCTGGTCTTTCTTCTCCTCCTTGAACTCTTTCTCTAAGCACAGAGGACTGGGAAACCTTGTCATTGAAGACTGAGGTAAAGATAGCATAGAGCATCTCAGCCTTCTCTCTTTCCACTGCCACTAAATCACTTGCCCCATTCAGCACTGGTTCCACATTATCCTTCTTCAGCCTCTTACTGCTGGCATAGTGGGAGGAGCTTTTCTTGTCCTTGATGTCTCTTGCAAGCGTCAACCCCAGCTGATCTTTGGGTTTCCAAATACCATGCTTACATGCCCATACAAGCTTTCTAAATTTCTTCTTTGAACCTGCTCTTGCTTCTCCCCACCTAGTAGTTTCCTGAATAGGCTGAAGTCTGCTCACCTCAAGTGCAGAGTCTGCACTCTGCTGCTCACTGCTTCCTCACTTTCCTCAGGATCTTAAACTCTGCTGCTTCACGGTCACTACAGCCAAGGCTACCAGTGATTATCGCATCCCAGTGACTTCTTCCTTGTTTGTGAATAGTAGATCCAAGTGTGCATCACCCCTGGTTGGCCCATCCTGTACCTCTGTGAAGAAGTTATCCTTGACACACTCCAGAATCTCCTGGATTGCTTGTGCCCCACAGTGTTGCCCTTCCAAGAAATGCCAGGGAGATTAAAGTATTCCCTCAGAACCTGAGGGTCTGTGATACAGTGACTTTCTGAAGTTGTTTGAAGAAGACTCTACCCACCACCTCACCCTGGTTGGGAGGACCTGTAACAAACTCCTGCCATGAGGTCACCCTTAGGTCTCTCCTCTGTGAAGAGATCTAAGCTGTGTGTGGAAAGAGCGCTGGATTCTCCGGAAACGTCCTCATCTGAATCCTCCGCTCTTCAGGACACAGGTAGTCTGAGACCCTCATGTGTATGTGAACTAGCGAGAGGAGGTCATACTAAGCAGCGGGCTAGTTAGAGATGTTCCTGAAGCTGCCTACCTGTCAACAGAGACGTAGGGTTTTGATTAAGCACTTTGTGTGTGGGTGTATGTGCTTGTGGAAAAAAATCCATTTCTGTCAGGAAATTATTGAGTTTTCATTGAAACTTTTTAGTCTTAAACTGGAATCTTTTTTGGTTTTCACTGAAATATTCTATTTTTTTTTTTTTGTTATAAAAAGTTGATGTTTTATGCAGGAATGGATTTTACTTTCCAAACAGCTCTGATAAGCATCAGAGCATAGCATACTGTTTGGTTTGAATGGCTATAAAACAGCTTGCATGAAAGGATATCAGAGTGCCCTTTGCCATTATATTTTCTGAACATAAAATGCCAATGGTTCATAATACAGGTAAAAGCAATGCCCTTTGGAAGTATATGGGTGATAAGCATTCAATTAACATTTGTTCAAATAGAATTGAACTCACTCTGCAGCTGTTTATGACCATTTCAGTACACTTCCTTTAATCTTTTAGATGAGCAGGGCTGAATAATTCCAGCTGAAAGCTCTACCACGTGTTTAACTCAACCACACCCACGTCTTGAACAATTTGAAATTTGACCTTATAAGAAAGGTGCTAAAGTTTAAAGGCATGCTTAGTATTTTACTCATTAAGTTTTATTTTTTACAATTTTTTTCATTTATCCAGCTTTGCGAGCCTTTCCCCACACACAAACTTCAGTTTATGTAGTATTTGAGAATATAGCTGTCATTTCATTGAAAAGATGAAATATTGAATCTCACCCCTACAAAGCTCTTGTTAATGTGAATCAACGTAGGCTAGCTGCAAAGTACTTCTCACTTAAGAAAAGAAAAAGAAAGAAAGAATGAAGAAAAGCATGTATCTTAGTGACATTTTTCACAGAAACAAACCCATTTTCAAGCTTGACCAAAACATGAAAGTGTGATCGTGGTTTTTTTTATTTCATCATGAATATTTCAAACACATCTGATTTCTACACGTGTTATGATTGCTAACGTGTGAAGTCACTTAATTAAGTATACGGTTAACCCTTCTTTTCTCTAACAGAGGTGCTGATGAGAAATTAAGCTTACTAAAATAAAACAAAGCTGCAGCCAGCATATGTAGTTACCTTAGTCTGGAAAAACAGTCGAAAGTCCCTGAAAATCTCTGATTATTCATTTTTTCTTTTGTTTGTCCTAAATGAAAAGCATTTTTATCCAGTGATAAATATTGTATATTATTCATCAGACTCTTAAGCGTGAAGGTCAAAGATAAATTCTTCCTGCTGTGATGTTTTCTGGGCCCTGAAATCACGTATAGCATTCATTTTCTTTGCATTATTTTGTAATGTTACTTGGTTGAACTAAAGATGGATTTGAGATTATCTTTGTCAGAGGGGAGAGCTGAGAGGAAAGGAAGGAAATCTACTTTTTTAACTTGTAGCTGAAGCAGCTTGCAGATTTGGCCTTGTTTTTCTTTTGTTATTGAAAATCTTTTCAGAAAGGCAAAGGAAAGCGCCTGTATTGGCCTATGGTCAGGGTGAAGGAGAGTGGGTGGAGACTCCTGGGAAGAACAGGCTTTTTTCCATTAGTCTCTGCTGCGTTCTGACTTGAACCACAAATAACAGCATCCTAAAAACAGATCCCTAGTGACTTCAAGGGACTTTGAATCAGGCTATCATATAGTTCTTTTTTTATTTGATCCTTGTGACTGAAGAGGCGTTCCAAACCAGTAAGTATAAAACCTACACCAGTGCAGCTGAACAGCCGTGGCATAAGCCTGCGGAGCCTCGTTACACAGCTGAGGCAAGTAGCGTTTGCCTGTGCCTGATCTGCCTTTGCAAGTGACTTCGAAGTTTGGTTTGAATATTTAGTAGGAGTCAGAGGTCACCAAAATACACTTTCTTTTGACTTCTTCGAGCTTTACTCAACAACATCGTTTCTCTTAGAGAGAGGGGAAAGGCAGAATCAGTGTTAGGGGTGGCATTTCTACAGTCTCGATTAATGGGGCAGTTAGTGCTGATGGCTCGCAGTGTGCAAGTGGGAAAGTGAGCTGGGGAAAAGGTTCATGGCGGGGCTGCTGTCCCCTGCCTTCAGGCATGCATATCCAACCAGTGGGAAAACGTAAGGCCCGGGAGGCTGTATTCCCATAAACATCCTCACAGTAAGAAGATTTTAGGGATTTTTTTCTTTCCTTTCTACCGCTACTGAACACCTGCATTGGAATTAGGTGCAGTCCTACTACTGACCTTTAAATCAAAGTTTGCTTCAGCTTGCCCCCCAAACAGCCACTATGTGACGCTGTCTCCCTCAAGGTGCACTGGTTCCTGGGGCATCTGTAATAGCTGGAGAAGAACAGAGAAGAGGCACTCAGGCAAAAGTCTCCCAAAGGAAATGCACCTGTTTCTGATACAAAATCTCTTATCCTACCCCAGACAGTTTTTCTTAGTTAAAAGTGGCTCTAAAAGCCTCATGTCCAGCCACAGGGGTATTTTCCTTTGAGCAAACATTGTAGAGGAAAGCTGTAAAATCTCCCTCAGGGGAGCCACATACAAGGTGTAATTTTTACTGGGAGAGAGTCTAGGGAGGGGAAAGTAATACTGGTGAAGGATTTAGAGCATTCAGGGCCAGTTCCCACAAAGCAGCCAAAGGAAGCTGCCATAGCACTAGGAGGTTTTCAGGACTGGCCGTGTTATATCAAAGGCTATGTAGCAAGTCCTGAGAAGCACTCAGGTTTGGGAAGCTACCAGTTTGTTTAAAGAGCACAGCCTGCCTTCTCCTTCTGACCTGTGATATTGTGGAGGCTCAGCTCTCTGAAGGCATCTCATCCGTCTTCCAGGGGTGAGGCAGTTTCCTTAACTACCCAGAGTCGACAGGGGGGAAGTTCTGTAAGCTGTAATAAAGAACGAGAATTTTTAAATGGTTATTTTAACCATATTACACAATTCAATGCAGAATTATATTCTTATTATCAAATTTGACAGCCTGGCTCAAAACAACCATAGGAAACACTCAGGCTATTAAACTCAATACGATTTCTTTAGCATTCTCTTGATATAAGAGAGTGAGGTGGAAATCAATAGGATGTTAGAAAATGTCACGTTTCATTCACACTGGACCTTCCTATAGGTGCCTTTTAACATTGTACTCAAAAGAACTCTCTAGTCCTGTGAAGATTCTTGTCATGAATATCTGACCAACTAGTAGGATTATTCAGATATTTAACATTTTACATGGTTAAAAGCTTTATTGGACAGCGTAGTTAGTCTCCTACTGATTCAAAATCCTACCTCTTTGGTGATAAAATACTATAAATAAATATGCAGGAAATAAATTAAAAACAATATCTTACCTAATATTATTAAACATGCATGCAATTATTCAGTTTTTGTTTCCACTAGATTAGGAAGATAAATATTTATTCCACGTATTACTTCTGAGTGAATGAGCCATTGAAATGAAAGAGACATTTTTCTTTTAACTTTGCCATATGAGAGTTCTGAAAGGGTTGTTGTTACTTTTTAGGCTTGTAAGATGTTGCTTTTTCTTTCAGCAATTCTGAGCCTGTTTAAATGGGCCTTTTAATGAATGCAAACAAGAGCAACTCATATCAGCCATAGAACATTTTCAAAGGAAAGTAGAGCAACCAGAAAGACTATGTGAAAAGCTTTCCAGAGCAAAGGTATGTTGGATACTGTGGATGTGACAGGGCTAGAAATTCCATGAGCGTATTATTCTTGAATAGTATTTTAAGCAAAATAAAAAGCTCCAAGGACTGTGGAAATTTGAAAACATACCGGAAACGACCATTTAAAAAGTTTGAGCCTAGTGACAAACTTCTGTGATCTCTGTGTAAGTTAGTTTTCTAATCTCTAGAGTGTATCAATGTCAGGGTTTGTTTGCTGTTTTTTGTATTACCATTTGTTAACTGATTATTTCTATATATATGTGGCGAAGAATTTAACAATTGCTTCAAGTTAGCAATACTTACAGAGCCATATTAAGTCATTCTGAAGTCCAGGATCAACTGACTTCATTGGCAATTCATGGCAACAATAGGGGCAGGCTCCCTGTTGCACCGTTTGTAGTCTGGTCCTATTACAATGATCAAGTAGATCCTCTTCAGTTGGGCACCTGGAGATCACAGTTTTAGACTGTGGGCACCCTTTCTCCCCCACAAGTACCAAAAGATACAGCCATGAATGTTTGTAAATCATTCGTGTGGAATATTGTTTCCCTGACTGCAAAGATCGAACTGATTGAGCTAAGCTTCTAGGTAATGGGGGATATTTTTAAATGAAGGATGGGTACATAAGTTCTACATTGGTTATGTAAAATACAGTGGTTTTGCTAGAAGTTTCAGATAAACTAAATTTTACCTTAGGAATTTTTTCTTGTACTGAAGTGTTTGAGCTGCATCATATCCCTGGTACCAACCCCTGATAATTCGTTTACTAACGAAGCTAAGAGATGCTTAGCATAGCAGTTCCCTTCGAATAACCATGCTAATTCTAAAAATTGTTGCTTTATCTGCTGTTCCTGCCCAAGCAAAGATGGTAGCAATGCTTCTGCCTCTTCCCAACTGTGGAATGACAATTTTTTCTTTCGTTTCAAGGATTTGTTTCATTCCTATATAACAAATAGATTTCTGAGCTTCTCTCCAGGACTTTTAAAATGCCAATTGATGTACCTACTGTCCTCAGTCAACACAAGACCTCATACCTCCCTCTTATGAAGGAATTTATTCTGTTAGACTGTCTGGGCTTTCTATCTAATTGTTATTCCCTTCTTGTTTTCTTAGCTCTTACACTCTTGCAATTTATTCATAAGTAATTTCTTACAATAGATTGTACTCTTGTTGCTTTCTTTCCATCCATAATATTACATTCTGTTCCTTTCTCTCTCTCTCTCTATTTCCCTCTCTCTCTCTTTCTTTTTTGTTACTGACATGCTAAATTTCACTATTGCTGGTTAAATTAACCCATACCAAACATGAACTTGTAGTGACACAATGGCAATCTTTTTTGTGCTGTGATGCCTAACATGTTCAATCTCAGCATTTCTGCATTCTTTTGGTATTTATCTATTTAAAACCCTCATTAACATAGAAATGAGTATCTCTCCTTTCCTGCTATCCCCCATCAGATAGGAAGGTGTTGTCTCAATTTTACAAGTGAGACATGGAGGTTTAGGACAGATTACAAGATTAGACAAGAGCATATAGTCAACTTGTATTTTAGATAAGAACTGAATTTGAATCTCCAGAATTATAGTTTTGTTTAAGATTCACATCTGTCCTACTCTACCCAAATGATCTAAGTGAACAGGAGATCATCAACTCAAAACAGATAAAGTACTTTAGAGACAGTAACAGCTTTTGGCTAGGATGGACAGGAAGTGAGATATCAAAAATTATTCATTGCACTAACAATATTTCTCTCTTCTACATTAGGTGCTTTAAAAATGTAAAAATCAGGTGAACATTGATGTATACACACCTGTTGCTTGCATATTGATACCCTGTAATTTATAAAAGACAAGTGTAACCACTGGGATATGAACATGCAATTATGCAAGTGGATAAAAACATACAAATATCTATACATATTCATGTTACATTTTTCTTTAACAAATGAGCTATGAGACTCTAGATCCTGCTTAATAATTGTGCAACAATGACTTGGCCTGAGGACACATCTTCACTCTATTCTAGGGTTGTGTGTGTCTGTTGGCGTAACATGGCAATCTTAATAGAAAAAAGATCTCAAATAACAGTGAAAAACTGCTTTATCCCCAGATCATTTGTAGAATCCAGTGTGGATCATATGTTTTAAATCTGGAAAGGTAGATATCATAGTGAGTGATGGTAGCATAGAAATATAAGACATGAGAAAACATGGGCAAAACAGCTTATGGTATTCGCAGTAGATTTGTAAGTGAAACTGGCAGTCTAGAGGGAATTTAAAGCTGTAGTCAGTGGCCAGCAGCACAGCCTTTCAGAAAACAGGGATCCTTGGCTAGTTTAAAGCCAGCTGAACTCATATTACAAACTAGTTTTCTGCTCATGGATGGCTTTGGAGTAGAAACTGCAAGGATTGCCCCAGACCTCTGTGAGCTGATGTAATTTAAATCTGATCAGTGCTAAGGTTGATGGTCATCTCCAGAACAGGAAGCTTCAAATAACAGCTTCAGCTCAGCCAGCACTAACTCCTTGAAGCCGTGGGTTTAGCCTGTATGCTGCACTTGATCATTCTTTTTCTGCAGCCCAACATTCAGTCTTTCACAACTGCTGGTTTCCAATGGCAATTGCCCACCAAACATGAATGAAGGCATGCATGCATACATCAATAGAATAAGGTGTGTGGTACCTAGACTGAGACAATGACAGTGTTACAGCATCCCACTTCTATGAAAAAAATAGGAATTTCCCATACCGTAGTGTAGCAGAAGGTTTGAATAAACCCTTGAATTTCCCTCTGTTCTTGTGACTGGAAGCTTGGCCATATTCTGTGAAGCAGCAAGGTTGAGATAAGCTGGGTTCATCTCATTAGCCGGCATTTTGGGAGTAGTAACACCATGTATATGTTATTTATGTGCACCCTCTGGATTTCTTAAGTCCAACATGCTTAGAAGCAGCAAAACTCAGAGAAAGGTGTTCCTAATGCAAATCCTATTAGATGAATAACAGCTTCCTTCAGAAATCTCACTACAAATCCCATTCTTAGAAAACTTTGAACCTAGTTTTAGGGACTCATGTCAAATACTACTGCTGGAAAGCCCTGCTGTTGTGTGCTACAGTGTGAGTGTAAAGAAAGTAGGAAAACACTTCCTCTGAATGCAGGAAAATCTTCCATCATAAGCATCAGTGCTGGCTGCAGAGGAAAGATGTCTCAGAAACCACCACGTAGGGGAATGTGCTATGAGCAAGCATCATAAGGACTCTGGGCTATGCTTGGGTAGCTGGACATAAGCTAAACCTAAACTGTACTGGGAGAATCAGGCTAACAGCGTGACTATGTAAATGATCTTATGTAAACTATTCCTCTTGCAGTAGCAATGTGCAACCCCGGTCAAAGAAAATTACTTGGAAGTAAATATGTAGCATTATGGGAAAATTCAGAAAGTCTCAAACATTCCCTGAATTTTGACAGGAATTTGAACTTGAACTATTTGTTGCTGCATAATGATGAGACGTCTAAGGTAAATTCTTATTCACATTGATGTCAGTCATGAGATTTGGTGGGCTCAGGTTTTCTCACTATGTATTTTTTGTTTTTTCCAAGGACTTTTTCCCTGTGCTTTTTTTTTTTTTTGCTGTTATCAAAAAGCTTTGTAAAACAATGAACTGGACCCCAAATCTTTGCTCATTTTTGAGGTTCCACTAAGTCCCTTCCTACATTACTTTAGCATTGTTTTGCTAGTACCTATACGAAACTGCAATTTTGCTTCTTTTCAACCACAAAATATTTGCTTGTGATCCTCTACTTTCATTTTATTGTTGCTGAACTTTTTGAAAATACAGTATAGTACAGTCTACATCAGAATTGAAATTGCTTACAGAGGATGTTACAGTAAATTCACATCCAGGTATACTATATTGCTGGGAAATGGTCTAGTTATCTCGGGATCAGGGCAGATATGATTATGATATGAAACATAATCATCACAATTCTATACCTTGGGCCAGATTCTGTCGAGGGATAAGTAGGATCAAATTCCACCAACTTTTCAGTGTTACACCAGGCAGGTCTTTATTCAGCTGCGCTTTCTGGTAAGGTGTAGCATACATTTCCTAAACAGTGTTTTACAAAACCTTTATATTTCCATATTTCCATGCAGTGTAGCTCACAGAAATGAAGCCTTTGGAGTCTATCTGTGCAAGCACAGACTGCGTTATGGCATATATTCTTTGACAAGGCAAATATTTACCTATAATGGACATCTTACTAACTCTAAACAGTATTAACATGCCTATAATCAGAGTTTGACAGAAATCAGCCTCCCGCAGGATAATCCCAAGAAAAATGTCACAGCAGGTTGTGTATATGATTTATATATTTTCTTTACTGCAAAAATATGGTATGTCTATCTCTGCTATCCAAGATTATCCAAGATTTTCTACCCACTAATATGTTTCAGAATTAGTTTTTGGAAACTCTGCTCTTTCCTCAGTCAGGGCAATATCTACTAATTTCTGTTTATTCCCTGTTGCTTTATAGTGGAACAGGAGGAAGGACTCTTCATATTCCTGAAAAAGAAATAGTAGGCTTCAATCTTAAAAAGTCTCTTAAGAGTGTCTGCGTTCACTTGCCTATCCTAATGTAAATGTAAGTTTGGATATTCTTAAGTTCTCTGTAGCATGGTAGCTTTGGATACTATCACTACATGATCTCAAGTCTAAATCTGAAAATGTGTCAGGGCTGAAGATTCACGACAGGTACAATCTAGAGGCCTAACTCTTAACAGAGATCCACAAAATCCCTGAATTGCACACCTGTTGTTGTTGTTCGTGTTGTCCTGGTAGTGGTTTAGCTTGGTTTGGTTTTGCCAGAAAACATATTTAGGTACTACTCATATTCATATGTACTGTGGTTTGCCAAGTGGTTCAGCTTGCTGCCTGTTTTCCACCTAAGACGAGCTGAGCTTCAGGAATGCCCTGTCCTTTCAGAGTGTGTCTAGGGAAGACTGCCTTTGCACAATAGCATGAGAATTTCAAGAAAGTGCAGGACCTTATTGTGAAGGAGTTTATACCCACATCTCTGTTCCCCAGAAAAAATATTCTAACTAGGCAGATCTGTACGGAGATCTTATTCTTGCAAATGAAACTGAGCTAAGGAACAGCAAGAGATAGAAGATCAGTCTGGGCCGGAGAGGTAAAAAGCCTGAGGGTTTTGGTTTATCCCTTGGTGTGGGGTGACAATTCAGGCCACTGTGTGT